>NC_042619.1:47782061-48394286 GCF_901001135.1 Rhinatrema bivittatum | reverse complement strand
GTAGAGAGGTTAAGTTTCTAGATGCCATAAAATGACTGATTCATGGAGCAGCTGGATTTAGAGCCAACGAATTGGCACAACTACTTTAGATCTAGTTTTCAATGGGTTGCATAGCCTGGTATGAGGAGTCCCTAAGCAATAATAATCATAGTGGAATCAAATTTGACATAATCACTGGAGGGAGGACATTAAGTAAAACTACTATCGTAGCATATAACTTTAAAAAGGCAGACTATGATAGAATGAGGAAATTAGGTTTAAAAATTAAAAGAAGCAAGGTTTAAAAGTTTGCATAAGGTGTGGCCATTGTTTAAATATATCATTTTGGAAGCTTAGATAAAATGTATTCCATGCATTACAAAAGGTCAAAGGAAGATAAAATGACTGTTAGCATGGTTTAATTGTGAGATAAAGGAGGCAGTTAAAGCTAAAAGGGCATTATTCAAAAAATGGAAAGTAGACCCAAATGATGAAAATAGGCAAAAATATAAGCACTGGCAAGTTACATGTAGAACATTAGTTAGAGAGGCTAAGACAGACTTTTTCCAATGAGGAAAAACTAATAATAAAACCTTTTTCAAGTACATTCCTAATAAAAAAAAAAAAAAGACCTAGAGGGAGTCAGTTGGACTACTAGATGACTGAGGGACAAAAAGGGCGCTCAGGGAGGACAAGGAAATAATAAACAAACTGAATGAATTGTTTGCCTTGGTCTTTATGGAGGAGGATGTTGGGAACAAATTCATACCTGAAACATTCTTTAATGGTGGGGGTTCTGAGCAACTAAAAGAAATATCTGTGACAATGGAAGATGTAACAGATCAGATTGACAAGCTAAATAATAACAAATCACCAGGACCAGATGGCATCACCCAACAATTCTCAAAGAACTAAAACATGAAACAGCTAACCTGTTACTTGCAGTCTATAATCTTTCATTTAAAACAGCCATAATTCCTAAAGATTGGAAGGTGGCCAATGTGATGCTGATTTTTAAAAAAGGGCTTCAGAGGTGATCCAGGAAACTATAGACCAATGAGCCTGACTTTGGTGCTGGGCAAAATGATAGAAGCCATTCTTAAAAACAAAATCATTGGCCATATAAATAGGCATGGTTTAATGGGGAAGAGTCAGCATTGTTTTAGCAAGAGGAAGTCTTACCATGGTTTTAGCAAGAGGAAGTCTTACCAATATTTTAGAATATTTTGAAGAAGTAAACATGTAGATAATGGTGAGCCAGCTGATATAGTGTATTTGAAAAATCTCCCATGAGAGACTCCTCAGGAAATTAAAGCTATAGGAGAGGAAGCAATGCTCTATTGTGTATTGGTAACTGGTTAATAGACTAGAAACAGAGGGTAAGTCTAAATGGTCAGTTTTCTAAATGGAGAAATATTGTTAGTGGAGTACTACAGCAGTCAGTACTGTAGCTGTGCTCTTTAAAGGGAAAGACAAGTTATGTCATAAAATTAGCAGATGACACAGAAATCTTCAAATTGGTGAAAACAGCGAATTGAGAGGAAATGTTGAAAGACCTTGTGAGATTAGTAGACTGGGCAACTGAATGGCAGATTACATTTAAAGTAGAAAAGTGCAAAGTGCTGCACATAGGAAAAAGAATCCTAACTACAGGTATATGATGCTTGATTCTATATTGGGAGTCACTATCCAGGAAAAGAACCTTGTAGTCCTTGTGGACAATAAGTTGAAATCCTCAGCTTAGTGCATAGCAATGGTCAAAAAAGCAAATAGAATTTTTGAAATGATCAGAAAAGGAATGGAGAACCAACCCAAAAATATCATATTATCTCTTTATCAAGCCATGGTGCGACCACACCTTAAGAACTATATGCAGTTCTGATTGCCTCATGTCAACAAAGACATAAGCGGAATTGGAAAAGGTGCAGAGGAAGGTGACAAAAATGATGAAGAGGATGAAACACCTTTCCTATGATGAGAGTGTTGCGACCATTGCTGCCCGACATCTCCACTCCGCCCACCTTACCGCATTGGTGACTCCCTCCGGGGTTGATGGAAGGCTGGCTGCCGCGGTGTCTTTCGGCCGTCCTCGTCCGGCGTCCCCGGACTGTCCCGACGCTGCAATCCGCCATGTTGGCCTGATGCCTAGGGGTGCGCAAGCGGCACGGCCCCGCCTCAAGTACCAGAAGTGGCGCGAACCCCTGAGATGACGTCATCCGCTTCAGATATTTAAAGGTCTCTGAATTGCTAACAACTCGAGTTAGCAAGGATAAGGATACAGATATGGATTCATTCTACCTACGCTACTCTGCCTCCTCGGACTAACCAGGGATACCTGCTCCTCGGGGGCCTCATTCTCTCTTACTTTGTAGATTGCAGTCTGGAACTGGTACTCACTCCTCGAGGGCCCTTGTTCCCGGACTTCTCCGAATTCACTTCTGCCTGGAAGTCATCGCTGCCTACTACATCTGTGAGTTACCATCGCTCTCTTAGAGCTTTCCCTGGAACCAGGTACTCGCTCCTCAAGGGCCTACTTTATTCCAGCTCCTGGGCTTCTATGAGACACTGTGTGAGTGCTACCATCAGGTTCTGTCCATGAACTCTGCATACCCTGCCTACTCACTATATTTCAGTTTCTCTACAGCTCAGCCTCCAGGGATCGCTGTCCCAGTATCTGAGGGACTACAGCCCAGCCGGGCATTCCAGCTCACTACTGCCACCTCTGGTGGTTCAGTATACTGTCTAATAAAAGAACTAGTGTGTGTCTGTCTCCTATCTCTGAGCCTGACCGGTGGTCCCTCTCTGGATCTTCCCCCGGGGGCATGGTCATCTGCCAGCTGTCCAAGGATCCACCCACAACTCTCCTAAATAATAACAGAGAGACTATGGAAGCTAGGGTTCTTTAGCTTGGTATAGAGATGGCTGAGAGAGGACATGATACAAGTTTATAAAATCATGAGTGGGATGGAATGGGTAAATAAAGGACAGCTATTTCTTTTTCAAATAATGCTAAAACAAGAGGACACTCCATGAAACTAACAACCAAATCATAGAAAATACTTTTTTTACTCAGTGCACTATGAAGTTGTGGAATCGGTTGCCAGAGAATGTGATAAAGGCAACTAGCACAGAAGGTTTTAAAACAGGTTTGGACAAGTTCCTGAAGAAAAAATCCATAACAAATTATAAGCCAGTTAGACTAAAGAAAGATACTGCTGTCTCTGGGAATGACAGGATTTAAATCTATTTTATGAAATCTGCCAGTTACTTGCAAACTGTATTGGCTACTGTTGAAGATGGGCTCAAAGTCCTTGGTGGGACCCAGCACGGCGATTCTTATGTTCCTATGAAAAAGGAAATTACCATTTAGTCCTCTCTTTTATTTCCTGTCTTTGAGCCATTTTGAAATCTGTAATAGGATGTTATCTCCTATTGCCTGACTTTTTAATTTTCTCAGGCATCTCTCATGAGGGACTTTGTCAAATGCCTTCTGAAAATCCAAATACTCAGTGTGGGTAATTTCCAAAAGGATTTATATGTTTAAAACTGGGGTTTACATGTATAAATGCACTTTATTAGGTGAATTTTCAAAGGAGGTACTTAAATATAACCTACTTTCATAGCAATTGTCAAAAGCCATTTACACACATACGGGTAGATTTTAAATCGGCCCCGCGTATAAATCCCAGGGTTTACGCACATGACTGGGCCTTACGTGCGCTGGGCCCATATTCAAATGGGCACGGTCACGTATATAAACCCCCAATACACGATTAAGTGCTGGGGCAGGGCTGGAGGTGGCCGGAACAGCGGCCATTTGTCGCTGTACCGGGGAAGGGAATCCTGGCATGTGCAAGTTGCTACTGCTCCATTGGAGCAATAAGAAATAAAATAAGAAAAAAAAAAAAGATAAGGGAAAGGGTTTAGGGGGTGGAGAGGAGAGGAGAGGGGAAGGAGAAGGGAGGTTAGGGTAGAGGGTGGAGAAGTTCCCTCCCAGTCCGCTCCTTAATTGGAGTGGACTGGGAAGGAACTGGGGAAGGCTGCGATGCATCGCCGCGCGAAACCTGCATAATTCCCACCCCCTTGCGCATGCTGCGCGCACATGTGCATGCAGATTACAAAATCCGGCACGCATGTGCATGCGGCCCAATGATTTTATAACGTGCACGTGCCGGCGTGCGCACGTTATAAAATCGGCGCGTCCATGTGTACGCGCCGGGAAGTGTGTGCACGTGGACACACACGCACATGCATTAAAATCTACCCCATAAAGTGTACTTATGCGAGTAAATCCTATGGACAATTCAAAGGCATATATTGTAGCAATTTTCAAAAGCCCTCTTACATGGATAAAGTGCATTTACCTGTGTGAAAGCTGTTTTTAAGTGCGTAAATGCTTTTGAAAATCAGGCCCTTAACATGTAAGTGGGCTTTTGAAAATTGCTATAAAACCTGCCATTGGATTATCAATAAGTTTTATGTTCCTAAGTGCACTTTAATTGTATAAATTACCTACTATATTAACTGGCTTACTGTTATCCACATAGTCATTAACCCCTTCAAAAAATGTAACAGTTTGGTGAGACATGACTTCCCTTGGGTAAATCCATGTGAACTGTATCCCATTAAATAATGTCTGCTCTTTAATTTTGTTCTTTAAAATAGTTTTACCTGTGCCAGAAACTGTATTCAATGGTGATGATGCAGAAGAACTGATACAAATCACTGTGAAGCTGGAAACTGTAATAAGGCAGATTGACAAACTAAAGAGTTGCAAATTGCTTGGAACAGATGGTGTGCACCCCAGAGTTCTGAAAAAACTTAAAAATGAAATTGCAGATGTTACTAATAATTTGTAACCTATTGTTGGGATCATGCCTGAAGACTGGAGGGCGGCTAATATAACCCCAATCTTATAAAAGGGCTCCAGGGGTGATCTGGGAAACTATAGACCAGCGAGTCTGACTTCAGTGCCAGGAAAAATCGTGGAAAGTGTTATAACGAACACAATCACTGGTTTAATGGGACACAGCCAGCATATACAAAGGAAATCTTGCCTCACCAATCTGCTACATTTTTTTTTTGAAGGTGTTAATAAACATGTGGACAATGACTAGCCAGAGGATATAGTGTATTTGTATTTTTAGAAGGTTTTTGACAAAGTGCCTCATGAGAGACTTCTGAGAAAATTTAAAAGTCATGGGACAGGAGGTGGTGGCCTATTATAGATTGCAAACTGTTTAAAAGATAGGAAGCAGAGAATAAGACGAAATGGTCAGTTTTCTTAGTAGAGAAGGTTAAACAGTGGAATGCCTCAGGAATCTGTACTGAGACAGGTGCTTTTTAATATATGTATAAATGTTCTGGAAAAAGGAACAATGAGTGAAGTGATCACATTTGCAAACAATAGAAAATTATTCTGAGCTGTTAAATCACAAGTGGATGGTGGAACATTGCAGGATGGTCATGTGCATGGGGTAACCTGTACAGAGCGGCAGTTACTACCCTTAACTGAAAGCATGGAGATTATAAGCCTTAAACAATAAGGGGTAGATTTTATAAATTGATGCGTGCGCGTACTTTTGTTCATGCACCAGGCACGAACAAAAGTACGCTGGATTTTATAAGATACGCGCATAGCTGCTCGTATCTTATAAAATCCGGGGTTGGCGCGTGCAAGGGGGTGCACATTTGTGCAACCTGCGCGTGCCGAGCTCGGCGCATGCTGCCTGTTCCCTCTGCCTCCCCTCCCTTCCCCTCCCTAACCCACCCCCCGGCCCTATCTAAAACACCCCCCTACCTTTGTTGGTAGATTTACGCCTGCTGGAAGCAAGTATAAATCTGCGTGCGCCAGTGGGCTGCTGGCGCGCCATCACCCGACCCGGGGGCTGGTCCGGAGGCCTCGACCATGCCCCCGGGCCGGCGTCACGCCCCCAACATGCCTCCCGCCCCACCCCGAAATTTGCGCCGCCCACCCGACATGCCCCCGACACGCCACCTTTGCAAAGTCCCGGGACTTATGCGCGTCCCGGGGCTTGCACGCGCTGCCGAGCCTATGCAAAATAGGCTCGGCAGCGCGCAGGGTCCTTTTAAGAGGGTTACACGCATAACTTATGCGCGTAACCCTTTTAAAATCCGGCCCTAAGCCTTGATGCTTTGGACACAACTGCAACATTACTCTTCACTTTAATGACTGGGGTGAAAAAAAGGGAATTGGATTCAGACAACCAACACTGGCCCTGACTTTTACAGTCTGGAATACTGAAACGCAGACATAAGGGGAAAAGCACAGGCCGACTTCTATAGCCAAGTCCAAAAGGAAAGCATATCAAACAGCATTGTCTGAATTGTCAAGAAGGCTCCTCACCCAGTAAAAATGTTGCTAGCAGTAATTTGTTATGGGTTTGACAGTTATTTTGTTTTAATGATAAATATTACTACCCTTATCATATGGCTTGCAGATAACTGCACAAAGTGGCAGTTACTACCCTTAAGAGAAACATGGGGGGTAACCTACACAGTATGGCAGATGCTACCTTGCTGGGCAGATTGGATGGATCATTTGGTTCTTTTCTGCTGTCATTACTATGTTACTATGTATGTTACTATTTGAGATTGGAGGACTGGGCAGTTAAAATTTAATATGGACAAGTGCAAAGTGGTGCACATTGGGAAAAGTAACCCACACTGTAGTTAGACAATGTTGGGTTCCATATTACGATTTACCACCCAGGAAAAGGACCTGGGCTTTATAGAGGTCAATACTTTGAAACCATTGGTTGAGTGTGTAATGGTGCTTAAAAAAGACTGTTAGGAATTTTTAGGAAAGGTATGGAAAATAAAATAGTGAATATCATTATTCCTCTTTATCGCTCTATGGTGAGGTTGCACGTAGAATACTGTGTGTAGTCCTGGTCGCTGCATCTCAAAAATGATATAGTTACATTGGAAAAGATAAAGAGAAGTGTGACCAAAATGATGAAAGGGGATAGAATGACTCCTGTATGAGGAAAGGCTAAAGAGTTTGGGACTGTTCAGCTTGGAGAAAAGACGGCTGGAGGAAAAATATGATATAGGTCTATAAAAGCATAAGTGGAATAGAACAAGTAAATATAAATCGGTTATTTACTCTTTCAAAAAATACAAAGAGTAAGGGACACTGCATGAAGTTAGTAAGTAGCTCATTCAAAACAAATTGGAGAACATTCTTTTTCACTCAATGCACAATTAAGCTCTTGAATTCATTTCTAGAGAATATGGTTAAGGCAGTTAGTGTGTAGTTCTGGTTGCCACATCTCAAAAAAGATATAGTTGCACAGGAGAAAGTGTAGAGAAGGGCAACTAAAATGATAAGGGCATGGAACAGCTCCCCTGTCAGGAAATTTGGAGAAAAGACGGCTGAGGAGGAATATGATAGAGGTCTACAAAATCATGAAAGGACATGAACAGGTTCATGTCCTTTCATGATTTTGTAGACCTCTATCATAGTTTAATGTAAATCGGTTATTTACTCTCTCATATAATAGAAGGACTAGGGGGAAATCCATGAAGTTAGCAGATAGCTCATTTAAAACAAAGCGAAGAAAATTCTTTTTCACTCAGCGCATAGTTAAGCTCTGGAATTCATTGCCAGAGGATGTGGTTACAGCAGTTAGTGTAACTGGGTTTAATAAAGGTTTGGATAAGTTCCTAGAGGAAAAATCCACAAACTGCTATTAATTAATAAGCAATAGTTGCTTGAGATGTATTTAATGATTGGGTACTTGTCAGTGATGGGTCCGATGGTCTTCGACGGCTTCGCCCCGCTTGTTGCACCCCTATCTTGGCTCCTCCTGCTTACCTGGGTAAGATGGCTACCGCAGCATCGTCAAGCCGATTTCTCTGGCGTCCCCGGAACGGCTCTGGTGCACCATACGCCATTGCTCCTCCCAGGTACCTGCTAGGGTGCATGCGCACACTCAACCCACGTCTAAGTGCGCCCAGTGGTGTGAACCTTGAGGGAGTTCCTTCATCTGACGTCACGCCACTCCAGGTATATCTACTTTTCAAGATTGCTAGCTCATTGAGTTGGCAAAGACTCGAATAGACTCAATTGGCTCGACTGTTCCTGTCTGCGCTACTCTACCGCTTCTCTGCTGCCTGCGGGAAGCTTTCCTTCTGCCCTTCGGGGTTTACTACTAACTTGGGTACCTGCTCCTCGGGGGCCCTCTGTTCTATTTCAGGTGCCTTCCAGGGAACAGGCACTCGCTCCTCAAGGGCCTACTCTCCCTGCCTCAGTGCCTGTACCTACTGCTAACTATCTGGTGGAATTGCATCCATAACAGCTAACAGCAAGTGAGTACTTTAATCTTCCATCTGTCTCATTCACAGTATCTGCTGTGGAACCTCCTGACATCATCTTGGAGAGAAGGACTCCTTCTGCTGAGGTCCCTGAGACTACAACTCACCACTGCCACCAGGTGGCTACTTCAGGCTGTATAAACAAAGAATTATTCCGGTGTTTTGTGTATAGAGTCTAGCCCAGTGCTGTGGCTCCTCACGAAGCTCTTCCCCGTGGTCATCTCCACAGCACCCAAGGATCCACTAAAACACATGTAATAATAACAGTCAGGTACTTGTGACTTGTATTGGCCACAGTTGGAAACAGGATGCTGGGCTTGTTGGACCCTTGGTCTGACTCATTATGGCATACCTTATGGGTTTAATAAAGATTTGAACAAATTCCTGGAAAAATCAATAAACTATTATTATCTAAGTAGATTTAAGAAATACCCACTACTTATCACCGCACAATAGCAGCACAGGATTTATTTACTGTTTAGGATCTTGCCAGGTATTGTGACCTGGATTGGCCACTGTTGGAAACGGGCTTGATGGACTCTCAGTCTGATTCAGTAGGATACATTCTTATGTTCTTATGTTCTATCATTTTTCCCAGCACCAACATAAGCTTCACTGGTCTAAAGTTTCTCAGATCACCCTTGGAGCTCTTTTGAGAAATTGTTGTTTGGTTATAATAGACAATTTTAATGATAGGTTATAAATTATTAGAAAAAGGTCTGCAATTTCATTTTTGAGTTCTTTTAGAACTCTGGGGTGTATCCCATCTAGTCCAGGTGATTTGCTACTCTTTAGTTTGCCAATTTGCTCTATTATATCTAGTCCTGAGGGAATTCTGAATTTGTGCAGAATCCCCCCCTGCGCAGAATTGTCAAATTTTGCGCAGAAAATAGCAGAGACTCTGGCATGCCGTGAACAAAGCACGTCCCCCGTCTGCCGCAGGATGCTCTCCGCTCGCAGCGAAGAAGGAAGGCCCCTGTGTGCTGCAAATGGAGTGTACTCCACTTGCGGCAAAGATGGAAGGCCCCGTTGAGAGGGAACTGTGTGTGTGTGTGTGTGAGAGGGGGAGGGGAGGGTGTGAGAGAGAGAGCATGGGAGGTAAGATAGGGGGGAGATGCTTGAGTGGGTTTCAGAGAGAGAGGGAGCCTATATGAGGGGAGGGGGTATGGGGGAGTGGAGAGTAAGAGAGCAGGAGAGCGTGAGAAAGAGAGCATGTGAGGTAAGAGAGGGGGGATGCTTGAGTGTGAGTTTCAGAGAGAAGGAGCCTATATGAGGAGATTGTGAAGGAGTGTGTATGTGTGTGAGAGATTGGGAGCTCATGTGTATGAAAAAGGGGATGTGTGTGTGTGTGAGAGCAAGAGGGAGCCTGTATGAAGGTGTGTGTATGTGTATTAGAGAGAGGGAGCATGTGTGTGTGAGAGAGGGAGGGACAGAGGGAGCCTGTGTGAGGGGCAGTACTGAGAACGGGGTCAAATTCTGGCACTGGCAACAGAGTGGAAGAGGTTGAACCTAGAGGTGGAGGTGAGAGATTCTGGCAGTGGAGGAGTTGGGGCCTGAGAGGGCAAAGTGGCCAGGGAGTAGGGAGAGCAAGTGGAAGGGACACTCTTACAGTGAATTTCTAGGGAAATTCTGCTCAAAATATTTACAATTCTGCATCTTTAAGTAATTACATTTTAAATTAATACAGAAAAAAGTTATTACTTAAAGACTGTCATATAAATTGTGTTATTTTGACCAATATAAAGTTTGCAGAATTTAAGTTTTTGTGCGCAGAATTTTAAATTTTTTGCGCAGAATTCCCCAGGAGTAATTATATCATTCAGTTTCACCATTTGTTTCAGTTCCTGCAAATCATTACCATTATATTTATTATATATTAGAGATGTGAACCGGAATCCGTTCCGATTCTGGTTCCGATTCACATCGTGGATTTTTTTTCGTTCAGTCCCATCGGTTTTTTATTTATCGGCTGCGCCCGATCTGATAAACAAAAAACCCACCCCGACCCTTTAAAACTGCCTCCTTAGCTTCCCCCACCCGCCTGATCCCCCCAAAACATTTTAAAATTATCTGATGGTCCAGTGGTGGTCCCGGGAGCGATCTCCCACTCTCGGGCCATCGGCTGCCACTAATAAAAATGGCGCCGATGGCCCTTTGCCCTTACCATGTGACAGGGTATCCGTGCCATTGGCCGGCCCCTGTCACATGGTAGGAGCACTGGATGGCCGGCGCCATCTTTAAAAATGGCGTGGGCCATTTCTTAACAAAGGTAGGGGGGGGGGGATTTAGTTAGGGCTGGGGGGTGGGTTAGGTAGGGGAAGGGAGGGGAAAGTGGGGGGTAGCCGGAAAAAAAGTTCCCTCCGAGACCGCTCCGCAATTTAAGGGGCAGATTTTAAAAGCCCTGTGCGTGTAAATCCAGCCGCATCGAGTGGCCTCAGAGGGAACGGAAGCAGGCTGCTCGGCTCGGCGGGTGCGGGTTGCACAATTGTGCACCCCCCATGTGCACGCCGACCCATGGCAAAATCTATGCCCTGTGCATACCTTTAAAAACCTATCCCTAAGTTTGTACATGAGGCAATGGAGGGTAAAGTAACTTGCCCAAGGTCACAAGGAGCAACAGCAAGACTCAAACCCTGGTCTGCTGGTTCATAGTCTACTGCTCTAACCACTAGGCTATTCCTCCTCCAAATGCAAATTGCTGGCATTAGTATCTCCCCTACATCCTCTTCTAGAAACACTGAAGCAAATAATTTACTTAGTCTTTCTGCTATGGTGTTGTCATTCCTAAGTGCATCTTTAACCCCTCAATCATCTAATGCAAGGCTTCCCAAAACTGTTCTGGGTACCCCACAGCCAGTCAGATTTTCAGGATATCCGTAATGAAATATGCATGAGCTCAATTTTCACATAATGAAGACTCAGCATAGGAAATGAATCTCATTGTATCGCATGCATATTCATTGTGGATATCCTGAAAACCCGACTGGCTGTGCTGTCCCCAGGAGAGGTTTGGGAAGCCCACATCTAATAGTTCAGCTGACTCCCTCACTGACTTCTTGCTTTGGATGTATTTTGATAAAGTTTTTATTATGAGTTTTTGCCTCTATGGCAAGCTTCTTTTCAAAATCTATTTTTTCCTGCCTTATCAATATATTGCATCTAACTTGCCAGTGCTTATGCTTTTTTCCATTTTTTTTCATTTGGACCCTTTTTCCATTTTTTGAAAGAAGCTCTTTTGGTTATAATAGCCTTTTTCTCCTCATCTTTTAACCATACTGGTAGTCGTTTGGTCTTCCACTTTTTTTTAATGCATGGAATACATCTAGTCTGGTCTTCGAAGATGGTATTTTAAAACAATAACTTCGCCTGATATAAACTCTTAATCTTTGTAATTTGTTTTCTATTTTTCTCTTTTTAATAAAGTCTCCTTTTTGAAAGTTAAATGCTAGAGCAGTAGTTTAGTTTAATATCCACTCTCTGGTTATAAAGTCATATTTGATCGTGTTAGGATCACTGCTGCCAAGTGGCCCCCATTGTATTTTCACAAATGTATTTTAGATAAGCATTTAGAGAGCAATTTCCAAAGGGATTTCCATGAGTAAAAAACATATTATCAGTGTAAACCACCTTTCTGAATACCTCTCCTGCATTCCACTAATAATTAGTTTAAAATAGCTCATCCTCTTGTTGGACCTGCTCTTCCATTAAGCAGTCATTTATTTCATCTAGAAACTTTACCTCTAGCATTTTCTGATGTGACATTTACCCAATCAGTATTAGGAATAGCCTCCTTCCACCAAGTTTCTGAGATGCCAGTTATGTCTTTCATTCAGTGCTATACATTCTAACTTTCCTATTTAAGATGCATCAACTTAAAAATAATATAAATTTGTAATCATTATGGGTTGTGATACCTTGTAAATTATCAGCAAATAGAAGAACTTTCAAGATCTCACAAGCTGCTTTTTTTAGATTTGAGGAAAAACCAATGGGGTCTTGAGAACTAATTTAATACATCCTTTTTGATGGTCCATTAAAAAATATAAAACTGATGTCAGAATTGCTAGCCCAATCATAACCAAAGAACAGGAGTCCTGTGTATTTTTACAGGTAAATGCTGTAATGACTCACAAGAACAGTCAATAAATCATATACCAGAAAAAAAACTTTTTTTGTATTGCACATACATTTTTTAACACATTTAGCCTATCAAATTATGTGAATTGAAATAAATTCTCAGAGTACAGAACACTGTCAAAGGTATGCATCTAAATAAGATTTTTTTTTTAATCTTGTGGCACCTTGAGCGGTCAGTGGCTGGCCAGAGAACAGACTCAGTCTGGACTCTGGCTGTTTTCTCATAAGCTTTCATTAATTACAGAAAAATGGAACAAAAACAGCTCTGCTTACCTTAGCAGTTCTCAAAAGAGACAACATTGGCCTTCCCTAGGTTCCTTCTCTTCCCTGGGACCCCCCTTATTCTCCCTGTGCCTAGCTTCCTGTCTCCTTCTAAGGAGAATGCCCTCTCTTCCTGCCAATGGCTTAAGGTGGACTAGGCTAAATGCGTGGTCCCAGGCTTTAAAGGAGGGTCTAACATACACTCCTATCACATTCTCCAGCTTAGAAATAGATTCTTTCACATTCTAAACAAGAGGATTTCAACGCGTATAACAAAACAAGAACACTTAACTTGGCATAATAGATGTCTAAATTCAGTTCTTGACCGGCAGAAACACTGTTGGGGGTATGTGCCTAAATACAGTTCTCATATGCACAATGCTGACAAAGTTTATTACAAAGACATTGTCAGTATTTTGGCAATTTATGCCTGCATCAGGGGGTTCTTGTGAAAGTATCAGCAGCATGCCAGACTCCAGGTCTCAAAATTCAGTCAAGCATATCTTGCTTTTATGTACAATACAAAAAAGTTTCTTTCTGATGCACGATTGATTGACGGCCCTTGTGAGTCAATACAGCATTTATTTATTTTATTTCTCATTTCTTATATACCGCACATCAGATAGCAGATCTAGCCAGAGAGGTTTACAACAAAATGCAATAAAAATACAATCAATGTAAACAAGTCCATGAACAAATTAAAAACCCTAGAAATATCATAATACATTAAAAAAACAAAAACCCTTAATATAAACCCTTCCAACGCAGTCTGTCTAGGCCTTTCTCAATTTAGAATTTGCCCAGACTATGATGGAAATATACAGGACTGCCGTTCTTTGGCTATTACTGGGCTAAGAATTCTGTTATCAGTTTTTTTTGCCTGTTGCTGATGTTTCCCTAAGGTGATTCTGCTTTTTTCTGTATTGAATATTTTTTTACATGGGTGGCTCTTTTGCTCCTTGTGGTATTATTAGGTTTGCCATTAAAAAGTAGCACAATCTTCAAAGATTCTATTTTTTCCTACGGCCGATATGGCTACTAGAGTTCCACAATACAAATACAATTGTAATATTTTCTGGTATACATAGAAATAATGTTTGTTGAAACATTTCCTCCCACTTTGCCATTCTTATACTGAATGAAGAGTGTGAATAAGTGATAAATACCTGCGGGGTTCCTCTTCAAAAACTGTTTTGCTTCGGGTTTTTTTTTTTTTTTGTGGCTGTACTTTTATGGTCCACTGCCGCGACCTTGCCCCATTTTGAAAAATGGCACCAACCAGGCTCAGGACTAGGAGAAACCTCAGGCCCTTCTGAGTGATTCTAATCTACTTTTGGAGATAATGGGGTGTGAGAGGCAGGTTCATTGGGTAGGGTGGCCCCCAATAGACCCCCAACATTTATTTATTGGTCTTGGGGGTGCCTATTAGAGATGTGAATCGGAACCAGAATCGGTTCGGATTTCAGTTCTGATTCACATCTCTAGTGCCTATACACCAATGATAATTTTTTTGCATTCAGGGATTGGGGGAAGGGGTTTGGGGGAACCCTGCTGGTACTGGGTGTTTTGAAAGAGGGGGTGGGGATGCTCAAAGACACTTTTTTAAATCTTGGATGACAGAGTTGGGGGGGAAGAGGGGCCATTGTTGGGCAAAGAGATGAGGTTTTTTTTTAATTTGGCTGTCAGGGCCATTTCGAATGACAGCCCCAGAGTGAGGAGAGGAGTCAGGTTAGGATAATTTCTTGTCTACCACATCTCGTAGGCTATTTCCATGAAATGCCATACCTTAGCCTGTCGTGTGATGCGTCAGCGCATCATGCATAAGTAGCCAAGTGCTGCATAATTAGCTGCATTGTGTGTAGATTTAAATGGTATGTTATTTTGTTTGTTTATATATACCAGCTTCCTACAGCTGCCTCTTTGATAGTGTGTCTGGAGTTGGAGAGAGAGAGGAGGTAGGTGTTGGTTAGTGGATAGTTGGAGGTTAGGAGGTTCTTGTGATTACTGAGTGAGTTGTCTGGTTTGGTGCTCTCATCTGTTTCCATTTTCCTTGGTCTCATTTGTCTTTTTCTGTGTGTGAGTTTTTGTTAGTTTGTCATGTTTGTCTGTCTGTCTTTTTGTGTGGGGGAGAGAGGAGGATTGGTGGTGTAGGAGTGGAGGAATGAGGAAGAGTGGAGGAGTGGTGGTGTGCTGGAGGAGTGAGGAGGAGTGGAGGAGGAGTGATGAGGAGAGGAAGAATGAGGAGAAGTGGTGCTTGTGGTAAGGAATGAGGAGGAGTGGTGGTCGTGGTGAGGAGGATGGAGCGTGAGAGGCGTGAGGGGAGAGAGAGAAAGTGTGGAAGGAATAGAGGGGAGGAGAAGAGGGGAGGATGAGAGCAGGCATGTTAGGAGGAGGAGTAGGAGTAGGGACAGGGAGGGGTAAGGGGATAGGCAGGTGAGGACAGAGGGAGAAGGACAGCAGGCTAGGGATAGAGAAAAAGGGCAGAGGGGAAGGGAGTTTGGAGGGCAGGGTAGGATGTGGGAAGGAAGGAGGAGAGAGGGGAGTGGGAGGGAGAGTGAGGAAAGGGAAGACACCTCTCTGGATGCAAAAGTGGCACCCCCTTCTGGCAGCCAGGCAGCAGGAAGCTCTCATCTCAGGGCTCTCAAGTTCAATGTGCAGGACGAGATGGTGATTGCAAGGGTCCTGGAGCATTATGCCATGCTCTTTGGCAACCATGCAGCCAAGACCTTGAAGACAGCCAAGGGCCAGATCTGGTGCACCATAGCCCAAGCGATCTCCAGGTGCAGTGCTGTCCAATGCAGCAGGGAGCAGGTTGCCCACAGGTACCGGGACAGTTGAAGACAAAAGTGGTGAGCCGAAATAAATATATACAGTGGACCGGAGGAGGAGCCCCTTGTCCCATCACCTCGTGCAAAGGCTGAGACTAGATGTGTTCAAGGGCATGGCTGAGCAACTGGAGACCTTGTGAGCTGCAGCCGGTAAGTTCACCTCACCTGTAAATGGCCAAGCTGCAATGGTTGTACACATCATTTGGCATAAGATGCTCACAATGCTTTAGATACAAAGTGCGCCTCTGATGTCAAATGGAAAATGGATATTTCCTGCCATTGGTACTTATGTCTTATTATTTGTTTCCACAGCTCTCACTCATTAAGTTGACAGTCCCAGCCATCAAGTCTCAGGGACCAATTATCAAGCCCCAGGAACCAGCAGCATGCCAGCCCTTTTGCAGAGGGCCTTGCTGATGGATATCCAGACCCAGGTGAACAAGGAAAAGGAGGATCAGCAGTAGCAACAGCTTCAGGAGGCTATGTGGATCCTTGAACCCCTGGGCTCAGCCAGCCCACTGAATGTGTACCTGAACATCTCCAGCTTCATGGAAGAATCCAGCCTGCACTGGAAGCCAGTTGATGTAGTACAACCTCAAGTCAGTACACCAGCCCAGCAGCCCCCTCATGCCACATTTGGATGCCCAAATTTCAACACTCCATATCACTAGCAGAGCACCACCAGCATCACTGCCAGCAGCACCAGCACCAACAACATCCCCACCACCAACAGAGAAGTCGATGCACGAACAGTTGGACCAGTTAGAAAGGAGGCATGGGGTACCCCTCCACCAGATACGGGCTGAGCTAGTGCGCCTTAGAAGAGCTGTGAACAGGCAGAGTCAGGACCTGTGGGATCAGACTGCCGCACACACACAGGATGTAATGATGCTGGCCACATCAATCAACACTATGACCAATGTCCTCATGCAAATCTTTCAAAGGATACATGACCCTCTGCTGGTGTCTTACCCAGCATCACAGGACTCCATGACCTCCAGCAGTGCCTGACCTGATAGATGCCTGAAGGTTAGGCCTCCAAAAGTCATACCCCCCCAAGTGGCAAGCCACACCGTGGCAAAGGACCATGAGGCTCCAGAGGTGGTGGCATTGATTGCCAAATAGGAGTTTTACCAACAAGCCTGGCTGGGCCTCTACACAGAAATCCTGTGCTGGCTAGATAGAAGAAGCCTTCTGGACCTGTTCTCATTAGATAGTTCCTGTGCTGGCTAGCAAAAGGCCACTGTGGTTCTGCTACTTAGCTCTAAAGCCCTCCTTGATGCTCTGCCCATACTCCAACCTCCTTGATGTGGTCTCCAGTCATGGTCCAGCTGCTGCTGCCTCTTCTCATCATGTCTCATCTCCTGCTTCTAATGCTGGTGTCTGTCTCATCTCATCTCAGATCATGCTGCTGCTGCTGCCTCCATGCTGCTGTTTCTCATCTCATCTCAGCTCCTGCTGCTCCTGCCTCCATGCTGCTGTGTTTTCTTCGGCTCCTGCTTCCATGCTGCTGTGTTTTCTCTTGGAGCTCTTACCTCTATGCTGCTGGTTCTTCACCTGGAGCTTCTGCCTCCATGCTGCTATGTCTTCTCCTGGTCCTCAGCCTCCATGCTGTGCTCTCCAGTCCTGGTCCTGCTGCCTGCGACTTAACCTCTGCTGGCTTGGCCCTTAGGCTGTCCTTGCTTTGAGTGCCCTCTTTCAAAAAAGACTGTCTAGGGCTTTTCTCTTGCCATAACATAGTAAAGCTGCTATCAGTTCTAACATTAGAGCTGTACTCTAGCTACTGGGGGTGCCTCTTCTGATTTCTATGTTCTTTCTTGTAACCTTGATTGTGCCAAAAGGATAAGATGCTAAGCCTGTATATGTAATGATGCCATTTCTAACAATGTATGTACAGGTCTATACTGAATGTGCTGTTCAAGTCATTTACAATGTTATGTGCTTTTTGCTATCTTGTCCTTGCAGAATGTGGTTACCAAAGACCTTGACTTTATTTGAAACCGTTGACTACATGTGTTCACTAACAAAGTGGTCACTGGTTTGAAAAATACACTTTCTGGTTGGGTCATTTCATTGTGTGGTTTTTGTCTTAAGGGTTCACTAGATACAAGGTTTTCCCTCCACATGACCCTCCATGCTAGAATGCCCTTGCACATTCCAACTAGCCACTTATCTAGCAGGCAAGATCATATTGGCTAAGCCATACAACTGAATGCTCAATGTATGCTCCCAAGGAAGTTAGCAAAAGCTAAACAAGAAGCTCCTTACTGTGGAACTTCACTATTCCTGTTGACTTCTTCAGACAGCATACTGTTAGTTAACTACTGGGTACATGGGCCTGTATGTAAGATGGACACTATCTAGCTAGTGTTTAGCGCCATACACTGTCCAGTACAAAAGATGTGGAAATGCTTGGCTATAGGTACAGTAGCTATGTCTTCACTCTGTGGGGGCCAATGAGTTGGAGAGCTATGTTCTGGTCATAGTGAAGCACTAACAACCCATTAGCCTCTTCCTTAGTATTTATTTATTTATTTATTTAGAATTATTTTATTCCACTGCCACCATACAATATTTGGCGCGGATTACAAATAACAATAATAACATTTAAAACAGTCAATAAAAATATATATAAAAAACACACAAACATTTAAAATCATAGTGAAGATATATCAGTTCTAACTATACAATATCTCTTCTCTCTGGCTATGGCACCAAATGCTCTTATGACATCACTCTTTTGTCAGAGGCCTTCTTGAAAAGTTTCTCATGACCAAAGTGTGGTTCATCTGTAGGAAGCTGAAATGTAGAGCTGCAGATGCCTGGTCTACAGAACACATTCACTTCAAAGGCTATCTGTAATCCACCCTTTTTAGGTTTCACACTAAACAAAATATATCATCTACTTGCAGGCTGCAAGAACAGGGTGTCAGCTGCTGTGTGACAACTGAGGAAGAAGAGTGAAGGAGCTGTGTTGTGTAGCGAATGTCCACAGTCCAAGATCAGAGGGCCTAGGGGGCTGCCACTGCTGCTTGGGAACAGGCAGATTTCCACAGACTGGCTGGCACTCCTGTAGTGGCCTGACTTGGGGATCTGTATAATACGTGTAAGGTAAGGATAACCTTACCCTGTTCCAGCAGTCAGCAGGTAAACAGCGGTGGTGAATACAAAGGTTGGTTGGTGGACAAGTGAAGTGCCGGAAGTTTGAAGCTAAACCTGTCCCCTAGATTCTACAACAGATATGTATTACCTCTTCCTTGTATGGCACAGTAAACATATTGAGCTACATATGGAAGAATGCAGGTAGCCCTACTCTGCCCGCATATACAGATGGCAGAGTGAGTGTCAAATGATGAGGCCAGGGGTGCCCGTCTCTGTGTCAACTGTTCATGATATGATCTACATAGAAGAGGCTAAGTAGAACAGTGACCAGAAAAAGGGAACCTCAAATAGGTCTCTTACCAGGCCTCAGGCACCTGCCAAGCAAAATAACTCCATAACCCCCCCCCCCACACACACACACACACACACTGGGTATCAGCTACATGATGGCACTAACCCCTTCTCCCAAACCATTTATCTGAATACCCCCAACATTGATGGCATTAGGGGGTCATTGTCACTCCGCGTTCCTGCCATCCCAGCATCCCCAGATTCAGTGGTCAGCTTCTTAACACCCACAACCCACCCTCCCCAATCTGGAAAGCCTCCTTGACAGCTAAAGCTCTGGGAACCCTGCACACCCCCAATTAATTGGACTATTAGGGCCCACTCCAGGTACTAGGTGGAAAAGCCTCGGGGACTGGGAGTGGAAGGTGCACATTACAGGCAGATGTCAACTTATCCCGAAATATTAGACTGCATATTTGAGGTCTGACGCTGGCAAGTTTCACACCCCTCCCCTGTCTCAACATAAGGTATAACCAGTGAGGGGGAATGTAAGAGTACTACATGTGAACCCATTCATACGGCAGCCCGTTCTGTCATCTCTCTGAGGCGCCCCTTCTCAAGAGGGGATGCACTGGATCACTGGTGTCCAAAGACAGTGTGTGCAATATAAATGCACACACACTACCTGCTCTGGGATATGCATTGATGTGGTAAGGCAGGGACCCATGAGTGCAACATCACTCAGAGAGACAGGGGCTATCACTCACCAAGATGCACACTGACACACATATCTATTGGGTACTGACTACCTGCAGCACTTCATGCACCTACATATGACCAATGCATATGTTCCTGGACTGTTTGTCAACAAACATCATTGATGTCTGTGGCAGCATGTCCCTGACTGTTAACGAGGTAGTCTATTTATTTATTTATTTGTTTGTTTGTTTATTTATTTATTTATTATTTTCTATACCGACATTCGATCTGAGATATCTCATCGGTCTGAGTCCTTATTTGGCACAGAAGATTATCTAGACCTGCCCGCTTAAAAGACATTTGTCAGAGGCATATATGAAGCGTACTTTGTCTGAGGTACTGACATGGGCCCCTCAAGGCCTCTTGTGACACTAAATATGTGTCTTGGAAGAGACTAACACAGAAAGGGCATAAACCATCATGCCAACCACATGTCACCTCTGGGTGCAGTAGGCCTATACATTCAGCATTGTGGCTGGTTTACTATGGAGGTTGCTTGTAAGCTCCTGAGGTCATCAGCTGACAACTTCTTCTCTAGCCTGAATGCTATACACAGGGCTGGTGATTGAGAGTCTATCAGCACACCTGCCCTGCTCAACACTAACTGTAAAAGTGACAAACACCACAGGAGATACAGCCTAGAGGACAGCAGCTTTTCCAGCTTGGACACAAGTCCTGCCAGCCATGTAGATGAGCAAGAGCCTGCAACCATAAAACCATGAAAAGGAGTGCTCAGCCTATGTGCTTTAAGGGTGGCCACAAATAGCATTAGGACTGAACATATACTAGCTATCGCCACAAGCAAACTCCTCTGCATATTTTCTAGGTTGATACATACATACATACATACAGCAGTAGCACATGACTATCTGTGAGCTACAATGCTCAAGGGCCTTGCAGCACCCTGATATCTCCATATCTGTCTAAGGCTACCTGTGACAGGTCAGTCAACAGAAAGAGCTTCTAACAAATCTTTGCATTGGGTTCTATGATGTGAATCTTTTCTTAGGAGAGATGTGAGTGCTCTTAGAGTCATTAGAAACTATGCTGTGACATAGGTGATTGGAAAATGCAAGTGAAAGCAGGACACCATCTGAGTCCTAATCCTACTTTCACAGAGTTGGATCTGCATCCTTGAGTAGCCTCTCTGAGAAGCTAACCAACCCTACAGCCAAGGCCCTCACCTTCTGCACATAATAATTGACAAAGAGCCTAGGTAGATGTAGCAGGGTGCATCTGTGTGTGGGTGCATGCAATCACAAAGAGGTATGCTAGCTTGGAAGGACCTGTGAGCATTGTGGAAATGCACCCTGTAGCACAGGCGCTTTACTCAAGGCTGTAAGTGAAGGCCTGCAGTGAGCACTCTGATGTCATCAGTAGGGTTGCCAACTGCCTCCCGATTTTCAGGACAGCTTGATCCAGTCCTGGTTTTAACCCATTACATGCTGGGACTTATTCTGATTTCCCTATTGCATTTCCTAGGAAATGCAAGAGTATAAATACCTGCATGCAGGGGAAAAAAACCAAGACTCGATCAACATGTCCTGACAATCTGGAGCCAGTTGGTAACCCTAGTCAGCAGTGGCTCTGAAACTGCTGAGGCTGTGCTGTCAGCTATGTCTTGGCACGCCCATATGACACCAGACCTCCCCAGTACCATTCCCTAACTTCACATGCATATCTTTGTCAGCTGTGGGATGAGACTGTAAAAAGGGAACTCTGTCATTGATACCTTAAATTGTCTACCTGTAACTTTAGGCTGTGCCTTTAAGCTTCAGAGCTAATTGTGATTTATAGCTTTTCTAGAGCAGTTGCTCTCCAAGCTTGAGGCCCAGCTGGAGTCCTATCACACCTATGGCACTATCTCACCCACATGTGAGGGCATGGACAGGGTCCAATGGGGAGGCTCACCAAGCCAAACGCTGCTAGACAGGCCAAACTATGTATACCATGTTGGCAGTCATACACAAACTCTCTTGTGACACATGGCTCTTTTATTCTCACTATCAGGCAGAAAACATAACACCAGCCACATATTTGATGTTATCTTTACTTTGACTACTGTTTTTCAAGTACAGTCTACTGCTCCATTGTTAAGAGGAATCCCAAGTAGGCATATGTGTTTTCTGTTACTCACCGACCCAGACAGAGGAGCAGTGAGTGCAATAAAGATGATAGAGAGAAGAGCAGCAGCAAACACTCTACTGGCCTCGCTTTCCTGGAAGGGGATGGTGTAGGTAAGCCCCAACTGGCAAAGTAGCATTCTATAAGGTTTTGCCAAAGCTGGTTGCTACTCAACATGGTGTCCTCGGCTTGTACAGGTGCACATGGGGCATCTGGAGGTAGATCCAAATGTATCTCCATTTGTATTCCATGGCATAGAGAGGGATTATGGAATTCACAGCAGAGCAGCACTGTATCTCTTACTTTGGGTGGGGCATACATTAAAGCTCCACCCATTTTGTCCAAACAGTGAAATCTACTTTTGAGAACTCCGAAGCTGTGTTCTATGACACAATGAGTAGAACATAAGGCCTCATTGTACCTCGTCTCCGCCGATGTGCTGGGAATGGCAAAGGGGGCGAGAGGCCATATCCTGCCACTGTAGCCAGAATCTCCTGCAGCAAAGACAGATTTAGGGCATCAATCAAAGCACAGTTACTTGGAGATCTGGCTGCCAAACCACAGCATGCTATAAGACAGTAGAAGCTAGCCTCTAGCTTAACCTGAGCCTTAAAAGCCTATTTCCCTACCCTAAGTGCATGCCACATTGTTCTGGGACAGTAAATGTCCAGGATAGCAGTAGCCGAATCTAGATCAGATCTTTGGGAATACTAAATCGCATATGGCGAATGCACCAAATGCGTGCCAGGTCCTCACAACCAAGCTAAGGCTACTCGTTCGTAGCAGTCAGCCAACCTTGAAGCAATACATAAGAGCTTGCACACCTGTCCTAGCAGAAGAAAACGTTATCTCATGATCTGATTGGGCAAGTCACTGCCTGCTCTGCAGTATGTCCTCCAGAGATGCAGATTTGTGAGTCCTGACACAGGGATTATGCCTGGGCGCCCAAAATGCACAAGCCACTGCTTCTGGTTTAGCAGTGTGATGGCCAAGACAAACTGTGCCCGACATCCTGGCCGCACATGATCTGGCATTACCAGCAGTGTGAACACTTCAAGCTTGTGATTAAGCAGTGAGATTTCAACTGCTTCAAATGGGAAGATAGGAACAGGCCACTTTGGAAAGTGAACACGTAGAAAGTGTATAATGCCTGCTCACACACCAAGCTTTAGGGCATTGTTTGCCCTCACAAAATTAGCAGGCCTCTGCAGTATGGGGAGAAAAAGGCAAGCCCTGGGGCAATGGCCTGCAGAGGTACAAGCCACTTATGTCAGCGATGCCTTTACACCCCCCACAGCCCTGCCCCCCTATGTCTGTGCTGTTTGCCCCAAACACATAACCAGAGATGGAACAGAGAAAGATGCATCGTCTTACCTATGAGCCAACTATCACTGTAGAGGCCATCCTCAAAATTTTCACATGGGCCCAATTGCCTAAGTACAGTGTGGCCCATGGAAAAGTAGCCTGCCTCCAATTGGAGGCAGGCTACTTTTCCATGGGCCACCCTGTATAAAGGAATCGTGTGTGGCTCCTGGGTACCTGACCACCACGTCGAGGATGTGCATTTGAGAGTCACACACCACTTACATGTTGATGGAGTGGATGAGCTTTCTGTTGCGGAAGATCTCCCTGTCACGGGGTGGAATGATGGCCACGTGAGTGCAGTTGGTAGCTCCCAGAACACTGGGAAAGTTTGTAAAGGCATAAAAGCCAGTCTTCAAGTCCATCAGGTCCTGACAGTCCTGAGGAAATACTATGTAGAGATTCATGCAGTCAGATACAGCTGTTATGACTTGGTCCAGACAGTGGGAAAAATTGGTTTGGGACATTCCCCCCACGACCCCTACTGTCATTAGGAAGGAGTCGGTTGCCATGAAATGCAGGGTGGCCAATAGTTTGGTGAGGCCTGGCACAGAGAGGGACTTTTCCGTGACTGGATCCAGATCTCCTCTGATTTCTTCATATAATTCCAGGATAGCCCGAGAGCTGAGGCGATACCTGCAAAACACACAGTCCTCTAGCATGCCCAGCAAGGATGTTCATGGAGGAAAGATGCACTCCTTGTATCTCATCTACTGTGGCCGCCTGCATGCCAGGTGCTTCCATGGACCCCGACCCTCTTCCTGTGGGGCCAGTGGCTCAGCTTCTGGTGCAGGGAATTCCCTAGAAGGGATTGGAACTGCCCTTGCCTTTTCTTGTGGTTGTTGTAGTTCCTCTTGCTTTCTGTGGTGAGCCTTCTGAAGCATCCAGTATCTCCCAACAAGTAAACTTGCCACAAACATTATGGGTTTAGGAAGACAAGCCAGGTAAGAACAGGTAGGAGGGCCTGGTAGGTGTGTCTGATAGAATACCTCTTTTTATCGCACATGATAATTGCCGCAATCAGCAATATTGGCCGCTGGTGCGTGCTAAAAATGTTTTTCACTGTACCGCAAAAAAATGTGTAATTATTTCTGATGTTAAATACCACGTTATAGTGCATTACTCTACTGCATTCCACGCTAGCAGACCCTCATTTCCATTAACGCCTCGCAAATTCCATACTAAATGTAAAATGTATATTTTAATGCGCATTGTACTATTTATCGTATGTGTTAGAGCCATTTAACATGCATTTGGGCCCTAACGCATTTTGATGAATGACCCAGTTAGTTTGATGCATCATCCTATTAGTCAGCTAAATACTAGACAGCTCTTTTATTTACTGGCTAGAATTTAGCCAGATAAGTACCCAAATATAGACCTCTGAATTTTTATTTTTTCACAATTCTCATTATATATGGACAATGATTATAATAAGCTTTTGGTTACAGAGGGTAAAGGAACAGCCTTAAACTCTCCTGCCACCCTGTATGACTGTCCATACGTACACATTTTTTGTGCCTTACGTCCGCTGTGTTTTATAAAGACAAGACATTACTACTACAGCAGCCCATGTGAGGGAGCTGTGAAACCAGGAATGTGGCTAATCTTTCCCTGCACGGTTGGTCTATTCCTCTTAGTAGAGATCCATTAGGACTCTACAGTAAGAATTATCCAAAGGTAGGCTTGTCCATGGACATTTGAGACCGCATAAATGCCATAGCTGTAAATCTAAAGGAAGGGATGCATGTAGTCAGGAAAACACATGGACAGCACCATCTTTCTGTGCTGCTGGTCCAATAACCTGAAAATAAATAAATACATAAACAATAAATAACTATAGAGGAATAAAAGGAAGGAAAATGAAATTTGGAAACACATTCCTGTCTTTTCCATTGTGATTTTTATCACCAGTAGTGGCAACATACTTTAGCTGACAACTGACGCCATTTTCTTTGACTCTTTTATGGTATCTTGTTCAGAGTGCAGCACTGTGCTGCCCTTTGGGATCAAAAGAAAAAAAACAAACTGTGGAGCTGAAAAAAAACAAACCGCTGATCGAGGAGTACCTGACATTAAGCATGCTGGGTTATCATTAGGAACCAGCTTGAGTTTTATCCTTGGTACTTAAAGCTTTTAAACTGTTGATAGTTTCGAAGTAATGCAGTTTTCAATTTTTTTTTCTCATGAAATGAAAGAGAAAAAATCTGATAAAATACTCTATGGCATTGATAAAAATCTCTTTTCAGAGGTGACCACGTTTACAGTCTTGTTCAGAGGAACGCTGCACTGTGCTCATCTAGTTATCTTACTGAAAATATTACAATGAAATAGCAGAATTTCTCTCTTCCTATCTGTCAAACTCCAGCTCGGTTAACCATAACGAGTTCACTAAACTTGAAGAGTACAGTAAATTCATAGTGCCGCTGAGGAGCCAGCAGATACAAGGGGTGCTCCTGGGAAGGAGGTAGGGCTGGGCCTCATGCCTCTGCATATCCTGGCTGATTAGAGGATGCGCTCAACAACTGTACAGCTGTACAGCCATGCGGGAAATCAGCAACAGGACAGGGGCCAGATCTCAGGGCTAGTAAATGGCCTTACAAATGGCCTTATGCCTACCACATCAAGCCTGTCACCAAGAGAACTAGAGACATCCATTATATTGATGGCATATGTTCAGGGCAACCCTCCTGTGGATGGGAGGCACCTTAAGAGAGTACTCAGCTAGCTATGTGGCCCTCAGGACTGGGACAAACCCCCCCCCTATCCTCTCAGGTGATAGGCTGGAGGTCGTATGAGTCAAGGGCTCTATGTGACACCCCCCCCCCCCCCC
Source organism: Rhinatrema bivittatum (assembly GCF_901001135.1). Classification (NCBI taxonomy): domain Eukaryota; kingdom Metazoa; phylum Chordata; class Amphibia; order Gymnophiona; family Rhinatrematidae; genus Rhinatrema; species Rhinatrema bivittatum. The sequence goes on along the minus strand of NC_042619.1, from coordinate 48,368,273 downwards.
TTGGGATTTTATAGCAGTTCTACCACTAGCACCCATAGGCCTCATGGCTCCTCAGCCCTCAGGTGGCAGGCAGCCAGTTGTTTATGTATTTATTTGATTTATATTCTACTTTTCAGGACAAACCCTATAGTTACAAGTGTAAACCGCCTTTATTAGGGTCACCCTCCCAATTAAATTTGTCCAAAGGCGGAGGATAACATATGGGTAATCCTGATGCTATATATAAAGGGGCACAGGCAACATTCCCTACTGAGTCTTTTAACAATACCAATTAAATATTATTCTCAGTCAATGTTTCTCCTGGTGGTTAGGAGGGGAAGTGGAGGTAAGAAAAAGGATAAGGCAAATTAATAGATGGTCAATTACCCATAAAAAATTTGTATTCATAAATGAAATAGCCAATCTGTGCTAGGTAGTCGCAGAATACCAAACATTACGGGGTAGATTTTACAAATTTGCGCACAAGCGTACTTTTGTTCGCGCACCAGGCGCAAACAAGAATACGTGGGATTTTAACAGATAGGCGCGTAGCCGCGCCTATCTGTTAAAATCTGGGGTCGGCGCGCGCAAGGCTGTGCAAAATCGGCAGCCTGCTCGCGCCGAGCCGCGCAGCCTGCCTCCGTTCCCTCCGAGGCCGCTCCAAAATCAGAGCGGCCTCAGAGGGAACTTTCCTTCCACCCCCCCGCACCTTCCCCTCCCTTCCCCTACCTAACCTACCCACCCCCCAGCCCTACCTAAACCCCCCCCCCCTACCTTTGTTGCACAAGTTATGCCTGCCCGAGGCCGGCCGTCGGCATGCGATTCCCAGGCCTGGGAGCCGTTTCGGAGGCCTCAGCCATGCCCCCGGGCCGGAACCACGCCCCGGCCCCGCCCCCAAATGATGCGCCGCCGCGACACGCCCCCCCTCCAGGAAAGCCTCGGGACACGCATAACAACATAGGCTCGGTGCGCACAGAGGTAACTTCGGGCAGGTTTTCGGGAGGGTACGCGTGTATTTTACGCGCGTAACCCTTTGAAAATCTGGCCCTACATTTTTATCTTTTCTATTTTTATAGAACTCAGTAAAATGAGATATCACTTCAAACAGTTGTATTCATATCAAAGAACAACAAATACTTCATCTAATCATCTTGTCAGATAAGCATCTTATATATTTTTATCTAATTTTCCATGTATCTATTTTCACCTTTCAAATGTAAACCTTAGAATTGATACTTTGTGTCATTTTTTTTCATTTAATTTTCTTTCTAGGTAATCAGAAAATGTCTAAAAGATTAATCCCTTCTTCGGATTGTGGAATGACTTTCAGGTAAGTGATATTTTCTTTGTATTTCGTTGTCTTTTGCCTTTTCTAACGTCCGGTACCAGAACCTGTATTACTTGCTCCAGTTTTTTTTTTTTCTCTGTACTGTAACTATTGGTTGGTGCCTATGGTTCACTCTTTAGGCCACCTGATCCCACTACTGCCACCAAGTGTAGCGCTGGGCTGACCACGGCATTTAGAATAGCCAAGAAACAAATCAAGACTTGGCTATTCAGGTCAGAAATGAAAGGGTTATTTACAGGAGTTTCAAAGAAAACAGCAAAACCAAACAGTAGCTCACCTCACTTTTAAAGTTACAAAACAGTTCAGACATACTCGGCATGGGCATGCCATGGGGGCTGAAGCAACTCCCTGGGACTGCCCTAACCCTTCTGGGCCTGATCCTTTATATTGTTAGGTAAGGATCTTCCCAGGACCTAGAATCCTTTGCAGCCCTGCACCTTAAGGTGGACCGGGGCAGATGGCTCTAACCTGTCTTTTAAGGTGGTTTGTGAGTCTTATGTATACTCCCCACACTCACAGAATGCTTTGGGGTCTTTATGCCACCCTTTCACTTGCTTTGACTCTCTATCTGCCTCTTTTGATGCTTTTTTTGTCCCCTTCATAATGCTGCTTTATTCCATTTTTACAGCCTTGGGGATGTTTGGCCTCTCCTGCTGCTGTTCTGCTCCTCTGACGGTGACTTGGAGAGCTCCTGTCACTGCTAGTACTGTTTTGTCCCAATGCAGGTCCTTGGGTTCTTCATGCAACATTTTGTTTTGCCATGTTGACAGTCTTTAAGTGTTGGCATGCCTTCACCTTTCTGATGATGTCTACCCATCAATTTCATTAGAAATGATTAGGGAAGCCCAAAGGAGCCTGTATTGCTTCTTCCATCTACTATAATGGTAAATGAATGAATGAATGATTAAAACAAATACTTTTTTTTTCATTTGAAACTCTCCTAATGAATGTCTGTGAGCTACCAAAGAAATGAATGTACCAAAATGAAGTTTTTTCACTCTGCAGATACCTAAATAATGCTTTCCATGGTGAGAAAATAATCGTTGACACGTTTAACATACTAACACTTGTCCTAGCATTAACAAAGTTTAGGAGCAGGCCAGTTAGATAATTTTAGATGGATAAAAATAATTAATTTCCATATCTAAGTAAATGGATTTTTAGCTGCCTGAAAATATGTGCATATACTTTCATGGTGTGCATATTTCTGGTCACAAAGAAATGAGGCATTCCAAGAGGCATTTTGGAGATGTGTTTGGGAATTACCTGCATGCATTTAACTTTTTTTTTTTTTTTAATTAAGCACATAGCAGGTATGCTGGAAATATTCCTAATTTATGCCATTATTGGAAATGTGTACATAAGAACATAAGAAATGCCATATTGCTCCAGCTCAAAGATCCATCATGCCCAGCATCCTATCTCTGACAGTGGCCAATCCAGGTCACAAGTACCCAGTAGGATCCTAAAGAATAGGTGCAAGCCTTCTTGCTCATATCTGGGATAAACAGTGGTTTCCCCAAATCTACATTGCTAATAGTGGTCTATGGACTTTTCCTCCAGGAATTTGTTCACATCTTTTTTAAACCCAGCTACGCTAACAGCTTTCATCACATCCTCAGCTAACAAATTCCACAGTTTAATTGTATGCTGAGTGAAAAAAAACTTTCTCTGATTTGTTTGAAAAGTGCTAGCAATTAGCTTCATGGAGTATTTCCTAATCCTAATACTATTGGAAAGGATAAATTACTGGTCCTTACTTACCCAATCCACACCATTCATGATTTTATAGACCTCTATCATATCCCCTCTCAGCCATCTCTTCTCCAGTCTGGAGAGCCCTAACCTGTTCATTTCTTCCTCAAAGAGGGGGTCATCCCATCCCCATTAGCATTTTGGTTGCACTTCTCTGCACATTTTGACATTCTAGTATATCTTTTTTGGAGATGGGGTGACCAGAACTGTACACAAAACTCAAGATATGATCACACCATGAATCAATATAGAGTCATTATGGTATCCTCTGTTTTAGTATGCATTCCTTTCCTTATAATACCTAACATTCTGTTTGCTTTTTTGACTGCCTCTGCACACTGAGCTGAAGATTTCAAAGTATTGTCCTCTGTGTCTCCAAGATTCATTTCCTGGTTTGTGAAGCCTAATAGAGAACTCATCATCATGCAACTATAATTTGCATAATTCATCCCTATATACATCACATTGTTCTTGTCCACATTAAATTTCATCTGCCATTTAGGCACCTAGTCTCCTATCTTGCAAAGTCCTCTTTCAATTCCTTAGTACCAGCATATGATTTAACTATTTTATTTATTTATTTATTTATTTATTTATTTATTTATTTATTTATAGATTCTTTTATACCGCGGTACGTATAGACATACATCACCTCGGTTTAAAAAGATTTATAACCTGCATGTTCCATGGGCAGTACTTTGACCAATTTTGTGTCATCTGTAAATTTGATTACTTCACTCATCATTCCCTTTTCCAGATCATTTATAAATATGTTAAAAAGCAACAATTCCAGTAAGATCCCTGGAGCACTCCACTATTAAGGAATCCACAATTGGACATTGCCTCCTATCCCATTACGCTTTAATTTTCTAATGAGCCTCTCATGAGAGGCTTTGTCAAACATCGTTTGAAAATTCAAATACACTCTATCAACTAACTCACCCTTGTGAATATGTTTATTAACCCCTTCAATAAAATCCAACAGCTTAATAAAACAAGACTTTCCTTTGCTAAATCCATATTGACTCTGCCCTATTAATCTATGTCTATCCAGATGGCCCCAGTAATTTTGTTCTTCAAAATAGCTTCAACCATTTTGCCTGATACCGATGTCAAGCTCCCTGGACAACACCTGAACCCTTTTGAAAAATGAGTGTTAAATTGGCACCCTCCAATCCTCAGGTACCGTAGCTGATTTGAATGAGTAGTTAGAGATTCCATGCAATTGCATATTTCAGTTCTTTCAGATCGCTGGTGTTTGTCAGTTTGCTGTATAACATCTTCCTTGTTCACAATGATTTGCTTCAGTTCATCTGAATCATCACCGTCAAAAAAAAAATATCAGGTGTAGATATCTCCTCAATACTCTCCTCAGGAAAGACTAAAGCAAAGAAAATAATTTAGTTTTACTGTTATGGCCTTATCTTTCCAGTGCACCCTTTTTACTCCTTATTCATCTACCAGTGAAACCAACTCCATCAAAGGCTTCTCAATTCAATTATATTTGAGAAAGCATTTATTATGGGTTTTTGCCCTTTCAGACAATCTTTTCAAATTCCCTTTTAGCCTGCCTTATTAATGCTTTACATCTAGCTAACCAATGCTTATGATTTTTCCTATTTTCTTCATTTATTTCGACCTTCCAATTTTCAAAAGATGTCTTTTTTGTTTTAATAGCCTCTTTTACCTCACCATTTGAACATGCTCAAAATTGTTTGGTCTTTTTCCTATCTTTTCTAATGCAAGGAATACATCTTGTCTGAGCTTCCAAGATGGTGTTTTAAACAGCATCCATGCCTCAGCAAACTTTTAACCTAAATTCCTCATTTTCTTAAATGTTTAAAGCTAAATGCAACCACCGAAGTTTTCTTTAATGTCCTCCCTTCAGTGATTATGTTAAACTTGTTTATATGGTGATCTGTTGCAGTTGGGTGCTGCAGGCAGGATAGTGGACCCTTGGGCCGGCCCACCTGGAATGACAGGGTAGGCCGGGAGGCGGAGCCACAGGCTGGCGGTGTTCACCCGGGAACCAGGAGCCCCCCAGGAGGAGCCCGTAGGGTCCTGGAACCTTGGGACTTGGTGTATCAGTTCAAGGTCCAGTAGCAGAGAAAGCCTGAGCTGGAAGTGTAGTATGGAAAGTTCAAGAGTGAAAGTCAGTCTGTAGGACCGGCCGTGCAGGTCGAGGGCCAGCTGATGACAGGGCAGCGGGCGGCAGCGATACCTGTAGGAACCCGGGCCGTGCAGCAGGCTGAAGGCTGTGATAGAAGTGGTCGCAGACCGTGGACTGGAACAGGCTGTAGAGTGGAACGGAGTCTGTAGCTGGCAGAGGACCAGAGCAGGCTGTGGACTGGAACAGAGTCTGTAGCTGGCAATGAGCTGAAGCAGGCTGTAGACTGGAACGGAGTCTGTAGCTGGCAATGAGCTGAAGCAGGCTGTAGCGAAGTCGGAACGTACCAAGGTCTGAGGCAGGCTGCAGGCTGAAGCGAAGTCAGGAACGGACCAAGGTCTGAGGCAGGCGGCAGGCTGAAGCGGAGTCAGGAACGGACCAAAGTCTGAGGCAGGTGGCAGGCTGAAGCGGAGTCAGGAACGGACCAAGGTCGGAGGCAGGCTGCAAGCTGAAGCGGAGTCAGGAACGGACCAAGGTCGGAGGCAGGCTGCAAGCTGAAGCGAAGTCAAAGACAGTCCAAAGGTCAAGACAGGAACGAGGTAAAGACGAAGCGCAACTCAGAACTACTAGGCAGTAGTGAACCTTGTTGCAAGGCAAAGAGAAGGAGTCCGGACGCCAGTTATATCGGGCTAAGGGCGTGGCGTCACGGGGCCAGACTTCCGGGAGCTGTGCGCACATAGTGGGCGTCCTCACGCACGCGCGAGGCAGCGGGGAGACGGGCAAGCAATGGCGGACGCCACGTGGGACTGGCAGAGCCGCAGGAGTCTCGGGCATGCGGAACACGGCGTTTCCAGCAACGGAGGTAGGCACTGTACAGGGCTAAAGAAGGGGAAGCGGCAGAGACCGCAACAGATCACTATTGCCAAGTGGCCCCATTATCGTTACCACTTGCACTAAATCCTATATCATTGTGAGGATTAGTTAGATCTAGAATATTCTCCCCTCTCATCAATTCTAGGATTCCATGATGCAGTCATTTATAGTATCTAGAAACTTTACCTCCCTAGCATGTCCTGATGAGACATTTATCCAGTCAATATTGGGGTATTTGAAATCTTAACCAAAAATACGTTGTATCACAAAAGTTTGTTCTTTATATCATTGGTGCTATAGACTTTTCATATTAACATTTCAATACAATTTGTCCATGAATTTGGGATTTTCATACACCCACAGCTTGACAAGCTTGAGCTTGGATTTACACCGTTACGGGTCCTTTTTAATCATTGGTCCACTAGTCCAGTTTTGCAACAAGATTTTTTTTAGATTTTCAACATTTTTCTTAAAAATTGTACTTCCCGTTATTCTTTGAAATGGTACCATTTCAAAGAATAAAGGGAAGTACAATTCTTTGATATTTTTAAGAAAAATGTTGGTTGTTGTTCTGTCAACAAATAGACATATTGATTGTTGGTATTTGAAATCTCCCATTATTATAGTGTTGCCTAACTTGTTATTGTTCCTGATTTATGTTATCATTTCACCGTCTGTTTCTTCATCCTATGGGGGTAGTATATCACTACAGCTATAATTTTCCCTATCGCATACGGAATTTCTATTATTGGAGATTCCACATTGCATTTTGCTTCCTGTAGGACTTTTATCCTATTTGACTCTATGCCATTTTTGACATATAACATCACCCCTCCACCAATTTGACCCAGTTTATTAATTTGATATAATTTGTACGCTGGTATCACAGTGTCCTATTGGTTACCATTGGTCCACCAGGTCTCTGAGATGCCCATTATGCCTGTATCTTCATTCAGCACCATATATTGTAACTCACCAATCTTAAAGGGTCATTTATCAAAATGCGTTAGGGCGTTATCGCGGGTGTTCGGGCCCTAATGCCTGCGATAACGCTGTAACACACGTAATGAATACCACATTGCAAAATGTGTATGCAAATTTAAAAATAGTTGAGTGGGAGTAGTTTGGGCGAAGTAAATGGAAATGAGGGCTATTTAACATCATGTGCTATAAAGTAACATACACTATCATGGTATTTAATGCTGAAAATAACTACACCTTTTTCTTGTGCATTATGCCTGCGATAGCTGTATGATACGGGATTTATTGCAAATCCCACTTCGAGAAGGGAGGGAGAGAGAGAGAGAGAGAGAGAGAGAGAGAGTGAACCTCTGTGGAGGGTCACTTATAATTGAACATTTTATATCACTGTAAGAGGAGGCATTATGAAATCGCGGTGAGGTTTGTGGGGTAGAGTGGGTTCTGGGGTGCAGTTTTACATGCACATATGAACAGCACAGTTATCATCAGTGAAGATTTAATGTCATTTGGAGGGAGGAAAGGTAAAAGAAAAGTAGTTTGTACCACGTTCTCTCTACCTACCTTGATTGCAGCTAGGTAGAGAGAACGTGGTACAAATCTACTTTTCTTTTACCTTTCTTCCCTCCAAATCACATTAAATCTACGCTAATGGTAACTGTGCTGTTTGTATGTATGACTGTGCATATAAAACTGCCCTCCAAAACCCACCTCACCCCCACAAACCTCACCCCGAGTTACCAGTGGTCCTTCTTACAGTGATCTAAATAGTTAACTTTTTTGTGAGCCTCTATAGAGTCTTTCTCTCTTTCTCTCTCTCTCCTGCAGCCTGGATCACAATAAAAACCTTTTCGGCAGCTGTGATAAATTTCTCAGTTTGCGATATGAAAATAACATGCATTTCGATAATGTTATCGCACGTTGTGGTAAATACCTGTACAATGAGTATTCAGGAAGATTAACCTAACCACCCCCCTCCTTTTTTTAATCACAGGTGCTATTTTGTTATATTTATAGCAAAATGATGAATCTAGGCCTTATTTTATACTTCTGGCATTTGCATACATACAATTTAAAGTATGATTTTTAATTGCATTCACAGCCTGTCTAGTAGTTGAATTGGGTAGTTTAGAATCATTTCTCTTTCTCTGCTCTTTATTACAAAGCACCTGTGTTACAGCTTTATAACAACCTCTCTATTGAGATATTCTTTTTTCCCCAATTTCCCAGCATCCCTTGAAGATGCCTCATTCTGAACCATAAGTCCTTTTAGCTGCACAACACCCTGACTTTCAAACACAATGTAGGTGCAGGTACCCAGTGTTTGAATATTAGCTTGTTTTGTGTGGATTAAAAAGAATACATTTACTTTTGCAGTTAGGTACCCTATTGCTAATTTACCCAATAAAATAGACTATTTTATGTTGGCACGGGGCAAATTCAAACTGTCTGCTTTGGGACAAAGTCTGTGGGTGCTTTTTATCCATGGGCTTTATACTAATTTTCTGTTTGTTAATTAATTAATTATAAAAAGATTTTATTTTATATAATCACTTATATTAGAAAAAAATGCTAAGAAAAAGTTTGCACAAATGTTTGAATCTCTTTTTTGCGCAGGTACTTGATCCATGAAAAAATAATGCACCTGGAGCTAAAAATGCAATCTTACATGCATTGTTTTCCTCCCCAACCCTGAACACCTGGGGAATGCAGCTAAAAGTGCACACTGTGTGGCACACTGTGCATATTTTCAGCCGTATTAAGGGAGGGCAAGTTAAAGACAGTCATTTTACATATGTAATTTGCTATCTTCCCGTGTAGATGGCATATTTTCAAACTGTCCATGTTGGAATGATGTCTGTGGGTGCTTTTTTGTCTCTGTGCTTTGTATCAATTTTCAAAGCAAAAAGAACAGGTATACTTTCTCTTTGAAACTTGCCGTGGGTGCAAAGAACCCAGAGACATTTGCAGCTGCTTTTTCTGCAGGTCCTTTCCTCCCTGAAATAATCCATGTAGATTTTCAAATTGAATCTACTGTACATGTGCATTATTTTTCTCCCCTTGGGAATGCTTCCTCTACATGTAACTGAAGGTATGCATGTTGAGGTGGAGCAACTTTCAGGCAGCTGATTTGTGTAGATAAAATACTTTTTACCCACACAAATGGCTTTGAAAATTGTCTTCCTCATTTATAAGTATACAATAAATAGTGTTATGCCAGAAAACAATTTGACTTTCTCATTAGGGAAGTAATGACTATATTGAATAGTTCACTCTCTGCGATATCTTGTAATATCATGCATTCCTGCCAATTGATTTATTTTGTTGGTTTATTCATTTATTGACTGCCTCCCCATCCTTCAGAAGATTGTCTGAAGTGTTGTACTCAGTGGTATTGGTGTAGTGATATATTGTCCTTTGTGAAAGAATTCCCATAGTAGCTTTCTGCTTACTTATATCACCACTGTACAATAGATGGTCTTAGTAGCCAAGTCCCCATTATTTGCGCTCACTTTTAAAACTTTTATCTTTATTTGAACCAAAATAAATTACAGTTTCAAAGCTGTGCGAAAGATATCAGGATGAAAGCTATCAGAAATAAAATTGTTCCCATTGTACCCAACTACTTTTCTTCTCCCATATCTTTATCATTCTGCTATAAACTATGTAGAAAGAGTAGTTTAGTTCCCTTGCTAAGACACAAGATCCAAAATAGCACATAACCAGATATGTCCTTTTTCTGTTTCAGTCTGCAAATTCCTCTGCCCTCACCAAGGCATGACAGTATTTGCAATCCACATAAATAACCATTTATACTAACAACCACACCTCTTTGGTCTTATGTTCTAACCAAATACAGATGCAAATACCAACCACTGAGAAGGATGAAGTACCGTAGGCCCTTTTTAAGAGTTTGGATGTAAAATGGAAAAAAAAATGTTTTTGGAAGACAGAGCTCTAAGTTATTTTCAGCAAAAAGCACAGAGTGCTGGAATACTGCTCCAAATCCGTTTATGTATGGATCATTAACAAATTACTCCAAAGGAAAGTCATTCATAGTTTTCATTTATAATCTAAGCTAAACTACTGAGATTTTCAGACGGTAAAGAAAATTATAGCCAGGACTGTAAAGTTAAAAACGTTAGCAATGTGCAGCCTGACTCCTCCGTTTTGTTCCTGATTTTCCCACTGGGGTTTAATGATGAGCCCATTTCACCCAAATTCCTTTTGACCAGTGGAGACTGAACTATGGTAGGAACGAGTAATCAGGAGATATCCAGAAGCTTAATAAAATTATCATTCTGGCCTGAAAGAAGATAGGGTACAGAAGAGGAAGAGCCACATTAAACAATCCATTAATATCCCCCACTTTTCTCACATTCCTGCCTACAAACACGGATACATTCAAATACATGCATGTCTGAGGGGGCGCTAGACAGCTTGCTGCTAAGTAGACGTGTGAGAGAACAAGCCACAAGTCTGTAAACCTAAGAGTAAAATTGCTGTCTCTTCCAAATGCTAATCCTAAGAGATAACTGTCAAGATCTGTGGTAAATTAAGGAAAATAAATGCAGCTTTCATGTCGTCACATGGTGTCAAAGGGTACGAATAGGACCCTCTCTCTATCAACTCACAGAAAATATGAGTTGACCTTTCTTAGGAAATTGAAACTAAAACCTCCTTTACTATAATCAGTAAGGAACTGCAATCAGCATAAGCATACTTAAGCATGTATGTTATGGGATAGAATGACGAGTATTTTATAAAACATGCATTACCTATATGTGCAGGTTATAAAATATTATCATAGATCTCTATGTGGCCATTTACCTTATTATTAGTAAAATAAATAAAGGAGAGAGGAAAAAGAGGTCACCATGTTTTTCTAAAGAAGTAGCTGAAAATGTAAGGGAGAAAAGTTAAGCATTCATAAATTACAAGAGATCACAGGAAGATGAAGACTGGCGACAATATGTGGAAAAGCTAAAAGATGGGAAAATAGTCAGGAATGCAAACGTTCAAATGGAAGAAAAAATAGCAAATACAGTAATACAGGATAGTGATGGGGAGGAGGACAAGACTTATTTCTAGATATGTTAGTGATAGAAGGAAAAGTCCATAATAGGGATGTGAATCGTTTTTCAACGATTAAAATTATCGTCCGATAATGTTAATATCGTCTTAAATCGTTATAGAACACGATACAATAGAAATTCTAACGATTTATCGTTAAAAATCGTTAAATCGTGTTAGTGCGCACTAACGGGAGTTAGTGCGCACTAACTCGATTTAGTGCGCACTAACTGAAAATGATACAAATAAACACTTTCCAGGTCACTGAAGGTCAGTTAGGAATGAATATGTGTTCCTATTGGCTGGCTGCCCTCTTATCTATTGATGTTACCAAGGTTACCACTGAGGTGATGGTTGGGGGGATGGGAAATGGAACTGGAAACTAACGAACACCAACAGAAAATGAAACAAAGTGTTCACACTTCCCAGGTCAGTAAAGGTCACTTAGGAATGAATATGTATGTATGTATTCCTATTGGCTGGCTGTGCTCTTATCTATTGATGTTACCAAGGCTAACACTGAGGTAATGGTTGGGGGGATGTGAAATGGAAACAGTTGGAAGCTTGACAAAAAAAGTAATGTAATGATCAGCACTCACGTGACTAGAACTTGTTTGTTTATTATTTTGTTAGCAGGCACCTGAAATGCTAGTGCATGTTGAATTTGCCAATCACTGTGCATTTTAGAAAGGTGGTCCTGGCTGGAACTGTACACAGTTCAAATATATGTAATTGATTGTTGGTAAGTGTATTTTTTAAGTAGCCACACTGGCACAAGTATGTTTACTTTTCCTCCTACTTAACTCACTAGCTCAGCTTTGTAAGAAGGGCTTCTCTGCTTGTGTGTTGTTTTTGTTTGGTGTGAGGAGAGCAGAAACATCAGATCTTTATTCAATCTACTACAGTCATCTCTTACAGTGCCCTATCCCTATTAATACCAGGAGTGTTGTGATCTTCCTGCACACAGTGCCCTAACCCTGATACCAGTCTGAGACAGCTCCCTCCCTGCATTACTAGTGAGAGGCTGGCTTCACAGACAGGGGGGAGCTGCCTGACCCTCACTCCTGACTTCCCCCCATGTCCCAGCTAGTGAATGGTGTGTGGGTGAGGGGGGGGGGGGAGGAGGATGGTGAAGTCTGAGACAGCTCCCTCCCTGCATTACTAGTGAGAGGCTGGCTTCACAGACAGGGGGGAGCTGCCTGACCCTCACTCCTGACTTCCCCCATGTCCCAGCTAGTGAATGGTGTGTGGGTGAGGGGGGGGGAGGATGGTGAAGTCTGAGACAGCTCCCTCCCTGCATTACTAGTGAGAGGCTGGCTTCACAGACAGGGGGGAGCTGCCCAGACCCTCACTCCTGACTTCCCCCATGTCCCAGCTAGTGAATGGTGTGTGGGTGAGGGGGGGGGGGGGAGGATGGTGAAGTCTGAGACAGCTCCCTCCCTGCATTACTAGTGAGAGGCTGGCTTCACAGACAGGGGGGGAGCTGCCTGACCCTCACTCCTGACTTCCCCCATGTCCCAGCTAGTGAATGGTGTGTGGGTGAGGGGGGGGAGGGAGGATGGTGAAGTCTGAGACAGCTCCCTCCCTGCATTACTAGTGAGAGGCTGGCTTCACAGACAGGGGGGAGCTGCCTGACCCTCACTCAAGCAGAGAAGCCCTTCTTACAAAGCTGAGCTAGTGAGTTAAGTAGGAGGAAAAGTAAACATACTTGTGCCAGTGTGGCTACTTAAAAAATACACTTACCAACAATCAATTACATATATTTGAACTGTGTACAGTTCCAGCCAGGACCACCTTTCTAAAATGCACAGTGATTGGCAAATTCAACATGCATGTGTCTGCTAACAAAAATAATAAACAAAGAAGTTCTAGTCACGTGAGTGCTGATCATCACATGTCAAGCTTCCAACTGTTTCCATTTCACATCCCCCCAACCATTACCTCAGTGGTAACCTTGGTAACATCAATAGATAAGAGCACAGCCAGCCAATAGGAATACATATTCATTCCTAAGTGACCTTTACTGACCTGGGAAGTGTGAACACTTTGTTTCATTTTCTGTTGGTGTTCATGAGTTTCCAGTTCCATTTCCCATCCCCCCAACCATCACCTGAGTGGTAACCTTGGTAACATCAATAGATAAGAGGGCTGCCAGCCAATAGGAACACATATTCATTCCTAACTGACCTTCAGTGACCTGGAAAGTGTCTATTTGTATCATTTTGAGTTAGTGCGCACTAACGGGGAGTTAGTGCGCACTAACTCGAGTTAGTGCGCACTAATCGGAAAAAAACGATTTTTAACGATTTTTCAACGAAATAATCGTGCCAAACACGATTTTCTTCTCCTGCCACACGATTTCTATCGTTAAGACGATATGGAAAACGATTCACATCTCTAGTCCATAAACAGTTAATATCCAAGTAGACTTAAGAAAGCCAGCATGTATCCCTGGGAGTGGCATAGATCAATTGTTTGGGATCTGCTGGGTACTTGTGACCCAGACTGGCCACTGTTGAAGAAAGAATGCTGGGCTCAATGGACTTTAGTGTGACTGAGCATGGCACTTCTTATGTTCTTATCTGTTGACATCATAAATACACTGCATGCTTAACATAAGGACAAGTAGTTGTTAGGTATGCCCCCCTTACCTCTTTTGCTGATGCCGGGACCTGCGCGGCTGCGGGGAGACATCCCCGCCACATACGCCAGGTCCCAGCTTCCTTCGCGGCTTCTGCCACCGAACCTATGCTGCCTCCTGTGGCGGGGGAGATGACCATAACCTCCTCTTCATGGCACAAGGCTCCAAACCAATGCCTCTGGTAGCCCTCTCTGGGCTGGGCCCTCCTTAGGCGCACGGCTGTGCCTCCTGCAGACTTTTAAAGGGCCAGCCACATGAATTGCAGTCCAGCCCCTGGATGATGTCTGGAGTCTGGAACTATTTCAAGGTTCCTCCTCTTCCTGTTCCTTGATTTGGCAACGAGTCTGCTTCACTCTGGTGGAGTCTTCTGAGCTGCATTGGTTCCTGTTCCTGCCCTTCGAATCCTGTTCCTGCCTTCTGAGCCCTGTCCCTGCTCCAGTTCCTATCCTTTGGTTCCTGCGAATGGATCTTCTGGCTTCTGTCCTCGGACTGGCTTTTGGTGATTCTTCTGGCTTTGACCTTGGACTGGCTATCCGCGACTCTCTGGCTTCTGACTCTGGACTGGCTATCGGCGATCCTCTGTCTTCTTATCTTGAACTGACTTTGGACGACACTTCCGGCTACTACTCAACTGTCTTCACAAGGGCCCACCTAAGACCAGTCGGCCCCTGCACCCAAGGGCTCAACCCGCGGAGAGCGGGGTTGGTATTGGTGAAGCTCCAGCCGGCCCCTGCAACAGCCCGGCCTCGTCTTCCAACGGTGGGGACCTGTGAGTGTTTGCCTTCTCAGGTTGCGCCAACTCCACCTTGGGCAACGGGTCCACATTCTTGTCTGTCTTCACAACAGATTACCAAGTCCATGGACCCAGCAGAGGCCTCTGCCCTCCAAGCCATTCTGGGCCTAGCTCAAAGGATTCTTGAGCAGCAGAAGGCCCTGGAGATGCTTGCCTCAGGAGTGGAAAATGTTTGGACTCCGCAGCTTCCACGATTCCTATCACACCGCCGATGCCTACCACCTCACCTCTGATACCAGGTGGCTGCCCGGTGATCCCCTTACCTGCTCCTCCACGCTTCACTGGGGATCCACACTCCTGTAGGGGCTTCATTAATCAGTGCAGCATGCACTTTTGCCTACAACCAGCTCTCTTTCCAGAAGACATCACGAAGACAACCTACATCCTCTTCTTGATTTCAGATTTTTGGACGGGATCCGGGACTCACTCCTCGAGGGCCTACGTTCCCGAATACTCAGAAGACTCCTATTGCCTGGAGGTGATTGCAGATGTGAACACAGTGAGTCCTATTACAGACAGGTACTCACTCCACGAGGGCCCATGTTCCTAATCTCTAAGACTCCCTTCAGTCGACGAGAAAGCCCTAGCCTGGGCATCTCTCCTGTGGGAGTGGGTCAACCCTGTGCTACAGGACTTGAACAGTTTCCTGGCTCTCATTCGCACTGTGTTTGAAGACTCCACCCAGCAGGCAACCTCTGGAGCAACTCTCCTTCATTTACACCAAGGTTCCCGGACTCTATCGGAGTACGTGATTGAGTTCCGAACCTTGTCCTCTGAATTTCACTGGGACCCTAATTGTTTGAGGGACAACTTTCTGGAAGGTTTAAGTCCCAGAATCAAGAATGAGCTCACAGCCCTTGAGTTACCGGAGTCATTAGACACCCTAATCGACTTGACCGGGCTCATTGACAGACATCTCCAAGAATGCTCCCAGGAGGTACAATTCTGGAGGAAATCTTCCACCAGTTTCAGATTCCCTTGGCATTCACCTTCCCCGAAGGCCAACTCAAGTTTCCCGGGAACCACAGTGGAGGAACCCATGCAATGGGTTGGGGTAAATGTTCCCCTCAGGAAAGCCTCAGACGCCGGCAGGGCAACCTCTGCATCTACTGTGGTAGTGCAGGGCATGTCTTGGCATCATGCCCGGTATGTCTTGGAAACTCCCAGGCCTTGGTCCTGAAGAAGGACTCTTCCTAGGCCTTGCTTCACCTGCTCCTCCGTTGACAGTACCTGTTACACTGAAGATGAAATCTCTTGACTTCCACACTTTGGCCTGGTGGACTCAGGGGCTGGGGGCAACATTATTATGAAGAATTTGGTGGAGCATCTCCAACTTCTGCTCCATCGCTCCTCGATTCCATTGGTTCTCACATCTATCCAGCGTGAGCCCTTACCGGGTCGAGTTACCCACATCACCGTACTTATCTTAATCTGCACTGGGGTGCTTCACAAGGAGTATCTAGCTTTCCACGTACTTGATCGGGCCATACACCCCATTGTGCTAGGGCTCCACTGGCTGCAAGCACACTCTCCCCAATTCGACTGGAAGACACTGCAATTGCTCCACTGGGGTCCTGCATGGCAAGGCACCTGTCTCAAACCTGTCTCTTGCCAATGATGCCTGACTGCGACTACCCTTCCAGTCGGTTTGCCGCCACAATATGTCTCATTCGCAGATATGTTCTCCAAGAAAGGGGCTGAGACGCTACCACCTCATCAGTCTTTTGACTGCGCCATCAATTTGCTACCTGGCACCGTGTCGCCCCGGGGTATACCTGCCCTCTCTCACCTACCGAGACCCAGGCCATGTCCAACTACATCCGAGGAAACCTGGACAGAGAGTTCATCTGCAGATCCAATTTCCTAGCCGGAGCTGGGTTCTTTTTTGTGGACAAAAAGGATGGGACACTCCACCCCTGTATCAATTATCATGGCCTCAAAGCGATAACAATCAAGGATCACTACCCACTTCCATTAATTTCAGAACTCTTCGATGGACTCCAGGGGGCGCAGGTCTTTACTAAGCTGGATCTTAGAGGAGCCTATAACTTGATCCACATTAAAGAAGATGATGAGTGGAAGACGGCCTTCAACACCAGAGATGGGCATTATGAGTACCTAGTTATGCCCTTCGGACTTTGTAACACCCCGGCCGTCTTCCAAAACTTAATGAATGAAATATTCTGAGATTTACTGTACCAGTCCTTTGTCATTTACCTTGATGTTATTTTGGTGTTCTCCCGGTCTCTGCAAGCTCACCTCAGGGATGTCTCCCGGGTACTCCAACATCTTCGAGAGAACCAGCTTTTCGCTAAACTCGAAAAATGTATCTTCGAGCAAGAGGCCCTCTCATTCTTAGGGTATATCATCTCTAATCAGGGATTTAGCATGGATCCTGAAAAGCAAAGCCATCCAAGATTGGCCCTAGTCTTCCAGATTAAGAGCTCTACAGCGATTCTTAGGCTTCACAAACAATTACCGCTCATTTATCTTCAACTACGCCTCCCTGGTGGCCCCTCTGACTGCCCTGACCTGTAAGGGAGCTGACCCCAAGCATTGGCCGCCCGATACTGTCTCCGCCTTTCTCCGTGTGAAGGAAGCGTTCCTCCATGAACCCTGCCTTCCTCTCCCTGACCCCTGACATCCTTTTATTGTCGAGGTGGATGTGTCCTCTGAAGGAGTTAGGGCTGTCCTCAGTCAATATTCTTCCAACAATACCCTCCATCCCTGTTCTTTCCTCTCCCGCCAATTCTCTGCAGTGGAATGCAACTAAGTCATTGGTGATAAGGAAGTCCTCGCTATCAAGATGGCCTTTGAAGAATGGCGCCCCTGGTTGGAAGAGGCCCAGAACTAGATTACGGTCTATACTGACCATAAGAATCTAGAGTATCTGCACCGGGCTCAGCACCTCAACCCATGGCAGGCCCAATGGACTTTATTCTTTACAAGACTTGACTTCATCCTATGGTATCACCCAGCCGCTAAGAACCTGAAGGCAGATGCGCTCTCTCAAGCCTTCGACCTCACGGACACCGTAGAACCCCCCAGCTTCATCATTGACCCGACTCGGGTTCTCCTGGCCACCACCACATTAATTCCATCAGGGAAAACCTTTGTTCTGCTATGTCTCCGGAATCAAGTGTTGGCCTGGGCACATGATTCTCGCAGCGCAGGCCATCCGGGACAACACCAAACTTTGGTCACACTTCGCCGGTTTTACTGGTGGCCCACTCCTACATGGAATCCCGCTCCTACATGGAATCATGCCACACCTGTGCCCATCACAAAGATCCCACAGGCCGACCTTGGGGCCTACTTCACTCACTGCCCATTTCCAGCGAACCTTGGACAGACATCTCAATTGACTTTATTGTGGACTTTCCACTGTCCAAACGCAACACTACTATCTGGGTTATCGTCGACCGCTTCTCAAAAATGGCCCACTTCGTGGCATTACCAGGATTACCTTCTGCGCCTCATTTAGCCCAGATGTTTATCCACCATGTCTTTCGCCTTCACAGTCTGCCCATGGTCATCCTATCGGACCCCAGTTCACTGCTAAATTTTGGAAATCCCTTTGTCGGAAATTCGATGTTACCCTGGAATTTACATCAGCATATCATCCACAAACCAATGGCCAAACAGAAAGAACTAACCGAACCCTCAAACAATTTCTGCGGGAATACATGAATTACAAGCAGGATGATTGGGTGGATCTACTACCCTGGTCCGAGTTCGCCCTCAACTCCCACCCATCTGCCACCACCAGTTGTTCGCCCTATCAGATAGTATACGGCAAGCAACCTCTCCCACCTCTGCCCGTTTCCATGATGGTCCCATCACCAGCCACCCAGCTGTCTGTTAGCGCTCACCCCGCCAGGAGGGCGGAGTTAGCAATCTGTTAGCACTCATCCCGCCAGGAGGGCAGAGTGAGTGATCTGATAGTGATCAGCTCCTCTTCTGGGGGAGGAGTTGGCAATCTGGCTCCTGTAGGAGGAGAGGTAGCAATCTGTTAGTGCTCTGCTCCCCCAGAAGGGAGGAGTTGGCAAAGTGTTATGCTTTGTTCCTGTAGAAAGAGGAGCCAGCAACCTGTATGATCCTCACGGGGAGTAGGCTATCTGATATGGTCTGATGTGGGTTGGCTCCCACAGAGTGGCAGATGATGATACCACTCTATTAGTGTAAGGAGTAACACTTAGTAGAAATAGTGAATCCCTGGGACGATGGCAGTTGACAGCGCCCTCAAGTGGAGATCCTGAGAGGGACCACTGGCTAGGCTGGAGTATTGAGACAAACACAGATAGTTCTTTATTAGACTGAAAGTAGAACCACTAGAAGTGGCAGTAGTGAGCTGATGTGCCCGGCAGGGCTGAAGTCCTTCTGATACTGGAATTACGATCTCTGAGTTGCTGAGCTGTAAGGAGAGACTATAGGTAGTGAGTAGACAGGGTATGCTGGAATTATAACCAGTGATAGATGATACACTCACACCTGTAGATATCTGTAATGTCTTCTTATGCAGCAGAGAGTCTTCAGTATTCAGGAACAGGAGCCGCAGGCGAATACTGGTTCCTATAGGCAGTCTGAAATAGAACTCACAATAACTGTGTATGGGATGGCTTCTGGAATAGAAGAGGCTAGGAGAGATTTAGGAACATAGGCCCTCGTGGAGCGAGTGCCAGTTCCTATCTGTAAATCTGTAATAGTAATCCATAGGATATAGGTATGTGATATCTTCTGAGGAAGAAGAGAGTTTGAGAAAGGTATTAGGAACATAGGCCCTCGTGGAGCGAGAACCAGTTCCTATCTGCAATGGTAACTCACGATCTCCGTACCTGCGATAGTGTCTTAGACTGAAGGGAGTCTTAGAGATTAGGAACATGGGCCCTCGTGGAGTGAGTACCTGTCTGTAATAGGACTCACTGTGTTCACATCTGCAATCGCCTCCAGGCAATAGGAGTCTTCTGAGTATTCGGGAGTGTAGGCTCTCGAGGAGCGAGTACCGGATCCCGTCCAAAAATCTGAAATCAAGAAGAGAGAGAGCAGGACCCCGAGGAGCGGGCATCCCTAGGTGAGTCTGAAGAGGCAGAGCAGCGGAGAAATGATTCCCTGAGAGTTGCGAGGAAGGGGTTCCTACCCTTGTCCTTGCTAACTCTATTTGAATTAACAATCAAAGAAGCAGATGATGTCACTACAGGGGGACGCCCCCGAGGTTCGCGCCCTTGCTGGTACAAAGTCTGGAGCGTGCGCGCGCGCCCTTACGTCTTTAGGAACATGGTGGATCCGTAGCATCATTCCAGCCTGGGGATTCCAGGAAGAAAATGGCGAAGAGAAGCCGCGGCCACATCTGTCCATCAGAACTGAAGGGAGTCGCCACAAGGTAGAGAGGGTGGAGCGAGGGTGAGAATAGGCACGAACGCAACACTGTTTGCCAGGGATCTGCACCGACTCTGGACTTTCACCCATCAAACCCTGCACAAGGCCACTCAGGCAGCCAAAAAAGTTGCGGACCTGCATCGAAGACCAAGCCCACGTCTTAGACCTGGCCAGAAAGTGTGGTTGAGTTTATCCACCTGAAACTGCCATCTATGCGTCCCGCCCCTCGCTTTATCGGGCCAGTTCCGATACTCCACCGCGTCGGCTCTGTATTCTACCAGCTTCAATTCCTGTCCTCCCTTAAGATCCAAAACACCTTCCATGTGTCGCTCTTAAAACCAGTGGTGTTGACATGGCCGTCCCAAATTCCACCTGAACCGCAACATCTCTCCTCCAAGGACGACTCACCTATCAAGTCCGGGAAGTACTAGATGTTTGAAAATGCAAGAAGAAGTGGGAGTGTCTGCTAGCTTGGGAGGGGTTTGTACCTGAGGAAAATACTTGGGAACCGATCACAAGTATCCTGGACAAAGGCCTCCTCACTTAGTTCCATCTGATCCATCCATCCAAACCGAAACCCCCGGGAGGTGCCCTAAAAAGGGGGGTATTGTTAGGCGTGCCAGCCATGGCTACCCGCGGCCGGCCCCCTTACCTCTTTTGCTGACACCGGGACCTCCGTTGGGACATGCGTGGCCACGAGGAGACATCCCCACCACACGCGCCAGGTTCCAGCTGCCTTCGCGGCTTTCACCGCTGAACCTACGCCGCCTCCTGCAGTGGGGGGGAGATGACCACCGACCTCCTTTTCACGACACAAGGCCGCAAACCAACGTCACTGACAGCCCTCTCCGGGCCGGGCCCTCCCTAGGCGCACAGCCGTGCCTCCTGCAGACTTTTAAAGGGCCAGCCACATGAATTGCAGTCCAGCCCCTGGATGATGTCTGGAGCCTGGAACTATTTCAAGGGGCCTCCTCTTCCTGTTCCTCGACTTGGCAATGATTCTGCTTTGCTTTGGTGGAGTCTTCTGAGCTGTGTTGGTTCCTATTCCTGCCTTCCGAGTCCTGTTCCTGCCTTCTGAGCCCTATACCTGCTCCAGCTCCCATCCTTTGGTTCTTGCAGATGGATCTTCTGGCTTCTGACCTCGGACTGGCTTTCAGTGATTCTTCTGGCTTCGACCTCGGACTAGCTATCAGCTACTCTTTGGCTTCTGACTCTGGACTGGCTATCAGCGATCATCTGGCTTCTGATCTTGGACTGACTTTGGACGACACTTCCGGCTACTACCCATCTACTATCCAGCTACTAACCATCTTCGCAGGGGCCCACCTAAGACCAGCCAGCCCCCGCACCCAAGGGCTCAACCCGCGGAGAATGGGGTTGGTATAGTTGAAGCTCCAGCCGGCCCCTGCAGCAGCCCGGCCTCGCCTCCCGACGGTGGGGACATGTGAGGGTTCACCCTCTCAGACTGCGCCAACTCCACCTTGGGCAAGGGGTCCACATTCTCGTCCGTCTTCGCAACAGTAGTCTGCGAATTCCAACACAGTTCGAATAAAAGGTGTTGTAAAAAGTAATTTCTATTTTCTCATTTTTTTTTGCTTGTATATGAATGCAATATTCATACTTTTTTTAATTTTATTAAAACACTTATAGGTCACGCTATCCATAATTTCACATCCATAATTAAAATTTAAAATATAGTGCACGATATGCAAACAGGAGACAGGGGGATAAGTAGTACTTATCTGGCTATCTAGTGACCACTGAATATCCAGGTAAACTCAGAGCCTGCAAGATAGCCAGATAAGTCACTTATCTGCTATCTTTCAGACCGATACAGAATGGTGGGCTTGGCCAAGCGCACCGTTTAGCCCCCGTTTGGCTGCATATTTTAAATGCGCTATTATTACCCCTTATGCCAGCTGTAAATATTTATATATATTTTAGAAAAATTTATTTCCCACTTGCTACTGTTTACCTTGCCTTTGCTGTTCACCTACTTTCTTCCCACTGCCAATCTTGTTAACAGCAAAATTCAGCCGTTTGCTGAATTTTGCTGTTCTACTGTAAACCAATCAGATGTTCCAAACGATGAGCGGTATATAAAAACCACTAATAAATAAAATAAATAAATAAATATACTGTAAGGGGTAATAGCGCATGGAAAATGCGCGGCCAACCACCCCGAAACTAATAGTGTTCATCACATGCAAATGCATGTTGATGAGCCTATTAGTTATTTCCCTGGAATACTGAAAGTAAAATGTGCAGCCAAGCCATACATTTTACTCTCAGAAATTAACATCTGCCCAAAGGCAGGCATTAACCATTGATGGCATGGGGTAAGTGTACAGAAAAGGAGAAAAAAACTGCTTTTCAGTACACCCTCCGACTTAATATCATAGCGATATTAAGTCGTAGGTCCCAAAAATTAAAAGAAACCAAAAGTTCTTTACAAAAACAAAAAAAAATGGCAGGTTCAAAAACGGATGCTCAGTTTTGCCGGCGACTGTTTTCCAAACCTGTGGCTGTCAGCGGGTTCGAAAACCGACACTGGTATAATTAAGCGTCAGTTGTCGGACCCGCTGACAGCTGCCACTTCCACTAATAAGGAGGTGCTAGGGACTCGCTAGTGTCCATAGCACCTCCTTATTAGTGCGGGCCCTAATTTAAATACAGTATCACGTGCCCACGCCTGGGCGCGCCTCGGGAGAGCGGGTGCTCAACACAGAGCGCCGGCTCTCCCACAGGTTTTTTTTTAATCAGCCTGTTTTTGATGGAGAAAAAGTGGGAGAGCAATGGGCAGATTGGGGCGGCCCATATTGTTACTCTGCCGGATAAGTCAACTAGCTAAATCTAGACCTGCTATTGAGCACATCTGGACCTAGGCAGATAACACTTATTTGGCTAAGTAGCATTTTGTGTGTGGATATTCAGTGGCATAGCTGGATGCTGAATATCTTGTAACTTAGCTGGAGAAGTGTTAACTGGCTAACCCTGGGAGTCATCATTCCACTATAACTAATAGCGGAATGATGAGTGGCAAAAAAAAAAAAAATGGGGCAGGGGGCGAGAGTGTGCATTGTGGCTGCAACTGCGGTGGGCGAAAATGCACCACCACAATGTGGCCGGGTGCACACTATCGCCCCATACCACCAATGGGAAAGGTGGTGTTATTTCCTGTGCTACTGTCAGCGATAATGTCTAAAACATTATCGCCTGTAATGGTACCGGAATCAAAATTTCTCTAACCCTGCCTTAACCCGGCCCCTTTCCCTAATTTACATCTTACTGTTGCAGTGCAGTAGTTATCGCTTGCATTAGGGTGTTATCATGTACAATAATGACCTAACACACGTGATAATGGCCCATCGCGTTTTAATGAATGACCCTGTTAGTTACTTAGCCAGCTGCCCATATCATAAAACCCACTGGAATAAAATATCAATATAAAAATGTCAAAAAAGATAAAATAAAATATCAAAATGACCACATAACATTAAATGTAGTAAAATATAGACACTACCAGATAAAACACAAAGCCAAAAGCGGTACAGCAAATATTAAATATATAAAAAGAAAATAAAAGAAAACCAGCAAATTCCTCCAAATTGGCTTAAAAAATGAGAAAAAAGGCTTGCTCAGTAAAGAGAATCTTAAAATGAGCTTCCTACTACAGAACTTATCTTAAAAATTGTTATTAAAATAATACAGTAATCAGACTGTAAAAGTGCAACTTCTTCTACTGACATGTCTTCTGTCACCCTCTTCAGAAACATTTGCTTCAATTTATTATTGTCTGCATTTGCAGATCAAGCTTTACAGTATAACCAAGAAATGAAGGTGGAACAAACTTCTGCTGATGAAATATAGCTATTAGATTTTGGTGCACAGATCTACCCATGAAAATATTTAATTGTTATTTGGATATGGTATAGCACAGAACTTGGAGTACAAAGCTATAAACTGTGAGTCCCAAGTGTAAATTCCACTTGCACCACTTATATTGCGACCTTCAGCAAGTCACTTAACTTCCCTGATCAGAGTTAGGTTATAAATATGTGATTATCTTTTGTATATATAGGTAATAAATGTTCTTGAGGTAAATATTCAAAGAGGTTTGTCTAGTTAACTTTCAGTGGGAAAAAAAAAACAAGCTTTAAATTTCTAGCCTAACGAAGCAGCAAAATTTTAACCAGGTAAGTAATTTTCTAGTTAAATTTAGCTGGATAGAAAAGTGGCAGCGCGGTGGCATTCCAGGAATCTGGCTTAAATTTATCCTGCTAGTGCTGGCTGGATAAATGTATCCATCTAACTCTGGTGAGAAAAATCTCAGGCCTAAAATTACCTGGATAACAGTCATGTGCATTTGTTTTCAGGGCCAGTGCAAGGTTGCATTTATAGTGCAAGGTTGCATTTACAACCTTGTAGCAGCCTGGCCTCATCCTCTTTCCCACAAATCTTCCCACTTGTAATTAAAAGTTATGCATTTATATTAATAGATTTTACATGAAAAAGGACAATCAAAGTACAGTCTTCTGCAGTAAAAATATCACTTACAACAACATGTTTATTATTTTTTGTTCACTGTTGTGGTGTCAATCAGTAAACCCTGCAAAAAAGCAAAAATAATATTTGGATTCCATATAGTATTAGACCTATTGTAATGCATACTGGAGATAATTTTCAAAGGAGTTATGCTTGTAAATGTAAATGCTATCGTAGTAATTTTCAAAAGCCCATTTATGTGCTTGAAGTGCACTTATTTGTATAAAACCTATTGACAATTCAATGGCATTTACTGTAGCAATTTTCACAAGTCCACTTATACGTGTAAAGTGCATTTACATGTGTAAAAACCAGTTTTAAGCTTGTAAATTCTTTTGAAAATACCCCAACTGTGTATGGGCTTTTATACAGGGAAATCATGCTGCCCCCATCACAGTCACTGGCCACAATCGCTTTCTCCATGTTTCATGCTGACACATGCTGCTTGCCTGCTGTAGAAGAGAAGTAGAGTCTTACCAAGCTAATATACAGTTATACTGTATTCCTCTGACAGAAAGTTTAGAGTTTCTCCTCTGCTAGTAGCAGAGCTAGGACAGTTAAAATGACTATAAGACCACACCTTGCTTTCTCTTCTAAATCTAAAGCTTCTTTTTTACTGATCTTTTGTTTAATTCTGAAACTTTGAAGCAAAGAGCTTCAAAATCTCTGCTTTCTCTTTCAGAGATCCAACAAAGGAATGATTTAAAAACAACATGGTCACTGGGTTTTCAAAGTACTCTTAGTTTCAGTTTCATGTAACAAAAAATGATGAGGTCAATCCATGCAGCTGTCAGCTGGATAGGATGGTTGAAAAGTGCTGAAACATAATTGATCCTGCTCCTTCCTGTCACTTCTTACCCAGCTCTGCTCTCTTTCCCTGGCTTTGCTTTCCCTAGATTTTAATGGGATTAAATCTTGTGAACCAAAAAGGATTTGGATTTTTCAGAGGACTACAACCATTTGATTTAGATGATTTAAACTAAACCAAAAGTCAACTCATTTAAATCAGATCTCAAATTCAGGTCATCTGAATACACATCCCTAATATGTAGTTTTAAAGTATGCAAACTCTTTTGAGTATGCATACTTTATACTAATTTTCAAAGAGAAACTATCAGGTATTTTTTGCAAATGACATATATATAGTAAGAAAATATATTTAAAGCAGTAAATCTAATTAATGGTATTCCTAATAAATGTGCATACTATAAATCCAAAACTATGCAGGATCACAAAAGACTGAAATTATTTATATTTATTGATTTTATACAAACTTACTCAATATTTTAATTATATAGAAAGTCACAAAAGAAAAAATACTAGCTAGTGCCATGTAATGAAAAGCAGAGAATACTGCACTATCTGTATTAGAGATAATTAATCATTTAAAGTCCTTATAAGAATCCTGTGAAAAGTAAGAACCTGCTTCATGTTATTAAGAAGGTAGTTGCTTGATGAAAAGATCTGAAAAAATAGTTCTTGAGATTAGTAGCTCCTACACATGTGAGTACCTCATATTTATGTATAACACTGTGCTATTTTATTGTGGAAAAAATAGTGTTTTAGTATTATTTTTATATATGTTTGTTTCATAGTGCTCAGTTCTTTAGACACTATTCTCCCCCCTGAAGAAGCCACTATTGATGAAACATCTCAAGGCCTTTTGTCAGGTACATGCACTATTTTCGTCCTCTGATTTATATACACTACTAGGAACACCTATTTGCAACCTGACTAAAAGTACATGCCCTGTAGAAACTCATACTTGTAACCAGCCAGAGGAGAGCAATATTCAGACATGGCAATGTAGATACTATAATAGGGCTCTGACCATGTCAGATCACCAAAAACAACCATGCAGCTAGGCACTTTCAATAAACCAATGCATTCTTTTTCTCATATAGACTGTTTATCCACAGGCAACAGTACAGTTCCATTCCCTGCAACAACACAGCCTTCCAGTCAATATAACAGATATCTTCTCTGCAGGCTGATGTAGGTTCTAAGTAGTAACCAAACAATCTTTGCTACTGCACTCTATTCAAGGTGCAATGTACAGCAGCAGACTTGCTCAGCCTACTTAATTCAGATATTCCCACCTTGCTGGTAGCCCACAGCTTTTCTGGGCCTCATTCAGTTGTGCCACTTGAAGGCAGCCTTCTGAGTCTCTGACATCTGCTTCTGAAGCCTCGCCAAAAGACTTTTCTTACTTTCCAAAACCACACCTGGATCCTCAAGTTCTGCCCTTCTGATATTATACTACCCACTAGTCTTTTCCTTAAAACAGCATTACCTATTTCCTTTCCTAAGGCCCTTTCCCCTCTGGAGCACACTCGTTTGTTCTGGCTGGCCAGTTGCTCTGGGTCGCTTGGTCCCTCTGGGATTATATTGGCCAGTAATCTTTTTCTTAAAGGAGTATTATCTCTCTTCTCTTCTTTTTTTTTCTTTTTACTTCTCTTCTTGATCATTGTCTGGCTCTCTGATAGGTTGACTGCTCCATATTGCTGAGGTGCTTCTGAATGTGTGGAGTCCTTACTCCATCACAGCACATAATCCATTTTAATGCAGCTAGATTGCTTAGAAAATTGCCCTCTAAATTAATTTCATGAGAATTTATGGTAACAGTAAATATTGATTCAGTTGAGCCTTACATACAGCCATAGAATCACATTACAGGGTAAATGCATACTATAATAAATCTGGATGCATAATTAAGAGATCTGGATTAATTATGCATCTATTCCACAATTATTATTATTTGTGCATTTGTATATCACTTTTAATTGAAGTAGGGCAGTTTTTATTAACAGACATACTTATTCAAGAAAGCAGCATTTTCTGACCCTATTTAGGTCTTTTCTACAGGGGGAATTTCTGCAGACCAGACTGCACAACCTAAGCTGGCATTTAGCCATATGCTGTCATTAACAATCCTGCTCTTGCAAAAAGAAACAATGTGGGATTTTTGTGCTTCCAAAGAGGAAACATAACTGATTAAATGGCCATAGCAATTATCATCCTTTATCTTCTTAAAAAACAGATTGCATCAAATTGCATACTCACTTGTTCCAGGCTTGCTTTTTATTTTTTTTTTCAGGCTTTCATTAAAGTTAAAGATAACTATTATGAGGCATTTTATGGAAAATGAAGGCAGAAATCCTACTGGGCCAAGGTAGGTGTAAAAATGTGCCTGAGTTACAAGGAATTTTCTCGATTCTTTGATGAACTTTAATTGAATTAGTCTTAAAAAGTTGTGATGCTATACTGGTCTTTCATCGATAGGGTGTGTGTGTGTGTGTGTATGTTGTGTTCTGATGACTCTGCTGTGTAATGAATTTGTTCTGGTGCTCTGCTGTGTAATGGCAGAAATATATGAGAAAGAAAGAGAATTTCTTTTCATTGTACACATACAGTATATATTCCTTCAAAATAAGCAAATGTGAATAATGTTAAATCAGTTAGTTAAGGGCACTAGTCCATTGGGATGCTCTCTTTTTCAACAGCACCTGAAGGGGGAGAAGGCAGCCACGGGTGTTTGATGGAAAGCAAAACTCCTTTTCTCAGTTCAGCAGAAGACACACTCAGAAAAGGATGAGAGTGTTATTGTTTGTAAAGTTTTGGGTGGACCCTTGGACACTGTGGCAGCTGACAACGCCCACGGGGGGAAGTCCTGTGAGGGGCCACAGGTCAGGCTCAGCTTTGGGACACACTACCCAGAGTTATATCTTTTATTAGACAGATTTGAGAAGCCACCAGAGGTGGCAGTAGAGAGTAGCGATGAAGCCCGGCTGGGCTAGGGTTCCTCAGGATACTGGAACAGCGATTCCCTCTATGGCTGTGCTATAGTGGAGAAAACTGAGATAGTGAGTGAGGTGGAGCATACACAGAGTTCTGGTATAGAGCCTCATTGGTAAAGTTACTCACACAGCGGTTTCTCCCGGAAGGTGACACAGAAGCTGGAATAGAGGAAGGCCTTCGAGGAGCGAGTACCTGGTTCCAGGGAACAGCTATGAGGCAATAAAGTTGGTGACTCACAGATGATGTAGGCAGCGGTTTCTTCCAAACAGAAGAGATAAGTTCAGGCAGCGAGTCAGGGAACATGGGCCCTCGAGGAGCGAGTAAAGGTTCCTGATAGTGACCTAAAAGAAATGAGAGAGGCCCCCGAGGAGCAGGTACCCCATTAGGATAAAGTCCAAAAGTTGGGAGGCAGAGTAGCTAGGAACGGAGAGCGAATCCCATCCGTAAGAATTTCCCAACCTTGCTAACTCGATTAGCTAGCAAGAAGTGTAGGCTTTTGTATCCAGGATGTGTGATGTCATCACAGGGGGACTCCCCTGAGGTTCGCGCCAAAGAAAGAATAAGAAGCAGGGCCGCGCAGCGCGTGCACCCTATGGTACCTGGACAACAAGGTGGGATGCAGCACCCAAGCTGGACCGGGGACGCCGGAGAGGATGGCAGGCAGACGCCGCGGCAGCCAGATGTCCATCAACCGTGGGAGGAGTCGCAAAAAAGGTAAGGTGGGCGGAGAGGAGACATTGGGCAGCGACAGTCGTAACAGAGAGGTGAAGGAAAATTCATGAAAGAGTATATTAATGTCACGACATTGAGATCCTACAGAGCCTCTTCACTTCGCCTCCCTTGGATCTAGCCCATAAATCTCTGGTTGCACTGCTCAGAGACATAGAAGCAGTGTCAGAAGCTTTGGAGGACTGAAGTACAAGAGGAGCTGGTCAGCTTATCTTTAGTCTTCACACCTCACCCATGTCCTCATTTCCACTTTTTCTGTTTGCCTTCTTTCCTTGTTTTCTTTATACTCACTATAGTTTGTAAAAGAACCCCTTACTCTATTTCTTGTGACAGTCCCGCAAAGCTGATATTTTCACAGGGCACACAGTGGTATATGGGGTGTATATTTAGTTAAAGTACTGATGAGTAGGAATGTGCATTCGATTAAAACGAATGCCCAATCTGTGATGAATGACTCTAATTCATTTCATTTGTGGGCTCACAAATAAGAATGGGTGTGTTTCATGTGTTTATATTTCCTATAGAAAAGCATTAGCTGCATTCAAGTGCATTATAAAAAATAGACCCTGTCTGAAGCTGGTCATGTGGGAGTTTCCATAACAACCAGCCTTTGTGCCTCTGATTCATGTGTGAGGTCAGAGAGTAACCAGTAGGGATGTGCAGACAAAAAGTTTATGTTCATAAGTCCATAAGTCGAAAAGGGGGGTCAATTTCGGTCAATATGGACATATGGAGAATTCCATAAGTTGAGTCTATGTCCATACGTGCACCGGTTCCCTAAATAAAAATTTAAACCCCTCACCCTCCTTAATCCCCCCCCCCCAAGACTTACCAAAATTCCCTGGTGGTCCAGCGGGGAGTCAGGAAGCCATTCCTCTATTCCTTTGTGAGGAGCACTTGACGTCTGCGTCACGTCGGAGTGACGCGGCCGTCACGTGGTCCACCGCGGTTCCGCTCCCGGACCCCTCGTTGGACACAAACGGAACTTTTGGCCAGCTTGGGGGGGCCTCCCTCACTTTGCAAATTAATTTTGTTAGTGCCGTACTAGTGCATGCATGGCTGCACTCACACACATATTATAGCATTATTCATAATTCTCTGTTTTGTGCATGTGTGTTGTTCAGTGCACTAGTCTGAAGAGGAAAATATAATATATTAAAATAGTACTGTAGAGCATTCTCTCAGTGTGTTGTTCAACCTTACACACAGAGTGATCACTCAGTTTAGTCAGTGTCACACACATTCATGTGATTTAAATTAATAAAAATTAAAACATCTTTTGTCCAACCCATCATTTAAATCCCAATAAGCAGGAACAGCATCTGATAAAATCACATCATGTCAGGCAAAGGTAGAGGCCATGGCAAGCCCACATTTGGAAAAGGATTCTTTTATAAGACAAGAGTAAGTTCCCCCAACCAAAATAAAGAGGGATTTTTTTCTAATCTAAAACATCAGCAGGTGAAGCAGGCATGTCAAGCTGATAAAATGGAAATGTGGGAAGGAGGATATGCCAGCACCAGCTGTATCTCAGCCAGAAATTGTGTCATAGGAGAGGGAAACAGCAGGCACAACCATAGGGTACAACCACCACCATTGCCTGTGGAACTTGAATGTGGTAAAACCTAAAGCACTGGCAGCACCATCAAACATTGGTTCAGCACAGGCAGCAAAAGCAGTTATGTCATCCTCTTCCTCTGAATCAGAGTTTGAAGAATCTACCTTTAAAGGATTTCCTGAATCAGAGATGGGAGAGCTGTTAGCTACAGACGCTGAATTAGGAGGATTAAAGAGTATTGTTTTAGCCTTCACTTCAGTGATGGATGAGAGAGAGGCAGGAACTAATGTTGGTGAAGCAGAACAGGCCACACTGGCAGTGCACGAAAAGAGGATGAATGAATCTTTTGCCCGGGTTTCTCTGGTTCCATCTGTCTCCAAAACCACTTCAGTGCTACCATCATCCACCCCCAAAGATGCAGACAGAGGCAAGGGATCATGAAAGAAATATGTAATCTGGAGCCATTTTCAAATCAGGGAGAATACACGCTTTGTGTGTTGTAACTATTGCTCAAAGAAGATCAGCTGAGGGAGGGAGGTGGACCATTTAAGTAATTCAAGGATGGAGCATCACCTGAAGAAGAAGCATCCCCTTCAATATGCAACTGGGGATAGTGGTAGAAGCAGTAGTCATCGAGCCCCTTTTGCAAGGCAGAGGACACTAACTGAAAAGGGGACATATTAGGTGCTACCACACAAGAAAGAGATCTAGGTGTCATAGTGGATAACACACTGAAATCGTCAGTGCAGTGTGCTGCGGCAGTCAAAATAGCAAACAGAATGTTGGGAATTATTAGAAAGGGAATGGTGAATAAAACGGAAAATGTCATAATGCCTCTGTATCACTCCACGGTGAGACCGCACCTTGAATACTGTGTACAATTCTGGTCGCTACATCTCAAAAAAGATATAATTTCAATAGCAGGTCCGTCTATTTGGAACAACATCCCTTCAAGCCTCCGATTAGAACCCTGTCTCATTACGTTCAGGAAAAAACTTAAGACGTTGCTATTCCACCAAGCCTTCGATGATCCTCCAGACAATCCTTAGTCTTCTTTTCCCTCACTTGGACATAGAAGATTGAGGTCCTCCAACCATTCAAACGAAGGACTCTGGCACTCACTGGTTAAAGCATCTTATACCTTCTGCCTTTACCTTTCTTCCAGCTTTTAAGCTTCCCAAGTTTTTTAGTCCTTGTTAAATGTAACTTTGCCTTATTCACTTCTCTTGTTAATTACTTTTATTTTATTTATTGCTTCAGTTATACCCTTGTTTTATGTAAACCGATCCGATATGGTTATTACTATGAAGGTCGGTATAAAAAAGTGTTAAATAAATAAATAAATAATTGTGATGGAGAAGGTACAGAGAAGGGCTACCAAAATGATAAGGAGAATGGAACAGTTCCCCTATGAGGAAAGACTAAAGAGGTTAGGACTTTTCAGCTTGGAGAAGAGACAGCTGAGGGGGGATATGATAGAGGTGTTTAAAATCATGAGAGGTCTAGAATGGGTAGATGTGAATCGGTTATTTACGCTTTCAGATAATAGAAAGACTAGGGGGCACTCCATGAAGTTAGCATGTGGCACATTTAAAACTAATCGGAGAAAGTTCTTTTTTACTCAACGCACAATTAAACTCTGGAATTTGTTGCCAGAGGATGTGGTTAGTGCAGTTAGTATAGCTGTGTTTAATAAAGGATTAGATAAGTTCTTGGAGGAGAGGTCCAGTGCCTGCTATTAATTAAGTTGACTTAGAAAATAGCCACTGCTATTACTAGCAACGGTAACATGGAATAGACTTAGTTTTTGGGAACTTGCCAGGTTCTTATGGCCTGGATTGGCCACTGTTGGAAACAGGATGCTGGGCTTGATGGACCCTTGGTCTGACCCAGTATGGCATGTTCTTATGTCTTATGTTCTTAAATGTTCCTCAAGCTGCTTCCAAGCATTCAGCTCCTTCTACAAGTTTGGCCAGCAGCAGCAGCAGATCCCAGCTATACTTAGGAAGTGACAGCCCACAATAGAGGAAATGGGATGGTATTTGGTGGCACTGTCACAGGGAAAGAGGTAGGCAGCATCCAAAATGGTGGCTAGGACTATTGGTGAAATGATCACTTTAGACAACCATCCCCTGCAGGTGGTGGAGAACGTGAGACTTAGACGGGTGCTGCATCTGTTAGCACCAAACTAAAGTGCCCTCCAGGACCACTTTCAGCAGAAAGGTCATCTCCAGTTAGTGCAGTTAGTATAGCTGTGTTTAAAAAAGGATTGGATAAGTTCTTGGAGGAGAAGTCCATTACCTGCTATTAAGTTCACTTAGAGAATAGCCACTGCCATTAGCAATGGTAACATGGAATAGACTTAGTTTTTGGGTACTTGCCAGGTTCTTATGGCCTGGATTGGCCACTGTTGGAAACAGGATGCTGGGCTTGATGGACCCTTGGTCTGACCCAGTATGGCATTTTCTTATGTTCTTATGTTCCAGTTTGTAAAAGCATTTCCAAAGTCTCATCCAGGAGCTGCTGGCAAAGTCACAGGACAATATTATAATTGCCATTAGAGGAATACTGGAGGGATGGCATCTGGATCAGAGAGCCAGAAGTATAAATGCAGGGTTCTTTATCACAAACAATGGCTTCAACATGATAAAGGCTTTATTCACACCATGCACTTAGCATTGAAGGAGGCCCTGGGGCAGGGGTCCAGGGAACTACAGAAAGTCTAACTGCATGGTTTAATAGAAAAGTGTAGAAAAATTGCTGGACACCTCCACCAAAGTGTGAAGGTGGGGGCCTTCTCCATGAAAATCAGAATGAATTAGAGATGCCTCCAAGCATCTCATTGAAGATGTGGGCACATGCTGGAATTCTACCTACATGATGCTGCAAAGGCTAGTGGAGTTGCATACACCCCTGCATGATCTGTCTACGGAAATGAAGATATGTTTGCAGGTTCTCCTAGAGCATCATGATTGGTCAGTCATGGGACAGCATGTGACAATCCTGCAGCCCTTTAAAGATGCGACAGAGGAGCTGAGTGACACAAGCACCTTCATGGGAGATGTCATCCACATAGTAAACATCCTGTTAGAAAAGTTGGAGGGCTTTCAACAGGAAGAGGGAATGAGAGCTGAGGTGCTGCATTGTCTGGCATCTTTGGAAAAGCAGGTGACAGAGAGACTAGGACCTCTGACCAGAAACCCCACATACATGCTTGCTACATTATGTGATCCACATGTGAAAGGGAGACTTGCACTGGAAGCCAACAATCTGATAGATATGAAAAGCAAGCTGACAAAGGAGGTCTGTCAACTAGAGCACTAGAGGCTGAGGGAAAGAAAGGATATAGCACAGAAGGAAACACCATCATTGCCAGGTCAGACAGTAGTGCAAGTCAGAGCAGAACCTTGTCATGAGCACCAAACACTCCCTCCTCCAAAGTAAAATGGAAATAATCCTCACTTCTGTCACAGGCAATCGCAAAAGCAGCTGGGAAAAAAGACACACATCTGATACCAGCAAAGGAGATGATAGTTCAAATTTCAGTGACCATCAAGGATACAAACACAGATGTGCTGTCATATTGGTACCACAAGTCCAGCGTCTAGCCAGACCTAGTGAGAGTAGCTCAGCACTATCTCTCTTGCCCACCAAAGAGAGTCCCCAGCAAAAGGGGAAGGGGGAGGTGAAAGAAGCTATTTTAGCCAGGAAAACATCCTTCAATAATTGGAAGAAAGATCCATCTGAAGAAAATAGGAAAAATCATAAGCATTGTCAAGTTAAGTGTAAAACATTTATAAGGCAGGCTAAGAGAGAATTTGAAATGAAATTGGCCATACAGGCAAAAACTCATAATAAAAACTTTTAAAAATATATCCAAAACAAGAAACCTGTGAGGGCATCAGTTGGACTGTTAGATGACTGAGGGGTTAAAGGGGCTCTTAGGGAAGATAAGGGCATTGCAGAAAGACTAAATTAATTCTTTGCTTTTGTGTTTATTAATGAGGATGTTGGGGAGATACCAGTCTCAGAGATGGTTTTCAAGGGTGAGGAGACAGATGAATTGAATCAAATCACTGTGAACCTGGAAGATGTAGTAGGCCAGATTAACAAACTAAAGAGCAGCAAATGTTGTGCCAGGAGGTGGACCCTTGACCTAGTGCAGGATTGGTAGGCTCCCTGGTCAGACCCAGAGAGCGCCTGCCACCAGGAGGAGACAGAGGCTAGCTGGAGCTTCGCCACTAGCAATCCGTGGTTCCCTTGGGTTGAGCCCTTGGTTACCCGAGCCGCCTGGTCTTAGGTGGGCCTCGCAGGATCTCCTAGATAGAAAGTTCAGAGGTGTGCCCACCACGATCAAGGGTGTACGGTCGATATTCAGGCCAGAAGTCCGAGATGCCTTAGAAGGCCAAAATAGAGTCTCTGAATGTATTGCAAAGATCAAGGCCAGAGTCAAGGAAGCATGGTCAGCCAATGCAAGGGTCAGATACAGTAATCAGTCCTTGGATAGTCAGGCAAAGCAGGGGTCAAATACCAGGAGTCAGTCCGTGGGTAGTCAGCCAAAGCAGAGGTCAGGTTCCAGGAGACAGTCAGATACGGTCGAGTTCAGGCAGAGGTCAGTTCCAGGCAGCGTGCAGACATGGTCGGTAATCAGGCAGAGGTCAGTTCCAGGCAGCGTGCAGACGTAGTCATAGAACAGGCAGAAGATCAGAGGCAGGCAGTGGTCAACGTAGTCAAGAACAGGCCGAGGTCAGTACCGAGAAGACAGTCTGAGAGTTACTACCTGGGGAGACGAGAAGACAGAAGGACGCTGGAACAGGACTGGAACGAGACTGGAACAGGACTGGAACAAGACTGGAACAAGGCTTGAACGAGACTGGAACACAGTCTGGAATGCATAGGCAAGCTAGAAATTACGATGTGATTGACCCGATTGCCAAGGCAAGGAAGTGACAGTGGGAACTTCCTTATATGCTGAGACTAATCAGGGCACGCCGTGGATCTGGGATCCGCCCCTGGTCCTTTAAGAGGCCGAGTGATCCGCATGCGTGCCTAGGGGCGGAGCTGACGCCGAGGAGGACGCCGAGCCCCACCATGAGGCCTGGCTGGAGGGAGAAGGCCCGGCGACCACCGCCGCAGGACACTGAGGCTTAGCTGGATTCGCAGCTGTTGCTGGGGAGGCCGATCCAAAACCAGCGGAGCTCTTAGCGAAGTGAGCAGGCCCAGTCGCGGGCGGAGCGCAGACGGGATGCGCAACAGGATTGTGATAAATTGCAGGAGGACCTTGCGAGACTGGAAGATTGGGCATCCCTATGGCAGATGAAATTTAATGTGGACAAGTGCAAGATGATAAATATAGGGAAAAATAACCCATGCTGTAGTTACATGATGTTAGGTTCCATATTAGGAGTTACCACCCAAGAAAAAGATCTAGGTGTCATAATAGATAATACATTGAAATCTTCAGCTCAGTGTGCTGGGGCAGTCAGAAAAGCAAACAATGTTAGGAATTATTAGGAAGGGAATGGTGAATAAAATGGAAAATGTCATAATGCCTCTGAATCGCTCTATGGTGAAACTGCACTTTGAGTACTGTGTATAATTCTGGTCATTGTATCTCAAAAAAGATATAGTTGTGATGGAGAAGGTACAGAGAAGGGCGACCAAAATGATAAAAGGGAATGGAACAGCTCCCCTACGAGAAATGGTTAAAGAGGTTAGGGCTGTTCAGCTTGGAGATGAGATGACTGAGGGGGGATATGATAGAGGTCTTTAAAATCATGAGAGTTTTAGAATGGGTAAATGTGAATTGGTTATTTACTCTTTCAGATAATAGAAGGACTGGGGGCACTCCAAGAAGTTAGCAAGTAGCACATTTAAAACTAATTGCAGAACATTCTTTTTCACTCAACGTACAATTAAGCTCTGAAATTTGTGGCCAGAGGTTGTGGTTAGCACAGTTAGTGTAGCTGGGTTTAAAAAAGGTTTGGATAAGTTCTTGGAGGAGAAGAAATGGGAGTGGTGCCGAGTGAATGGAGAAGAGCGGTGGTGATCCCACTTCACAAGAATGGAAACAGAAGAGGCTGGTAACTACAGACCGGTTAGCCTCACCTCGGTGATGGGAAAAGTAATGGAGTCGCTGTTAAAAGAAGGAATAGTGAACTATCTACAGTTGGAAGAATTTCTGGACCAGAGGCAGCATGGATTCACCAGGGGAAGATCCAAGGAATTGGATCAAGGAAGAGCACTCGATGTCATCTACTTGGACTTCAGCAAAGCTTTTGATACGGTTCCGCACAGGAGACTCCTACTTGGTCTCCCTGCTACCCACATCAAACCTCTACAACTCCTTCAAAACGCTACTGCACGCATCCTAACCAATGCCAATAAGAAAGACCATATTACTCCCACCCTCATTAATCTCCATTGGCTCCCCATTCACTCACGAATTATCTACAAGACCCTTACCCTCATCCACAAAAGTATTGCTAACGAACATTACAACTGGCTAAACCAACCTTTCCTCCCTCGTATCTCCACAAGACCCACCCGCTCCTCTCTCCATGGAACCCTTATTCCCCCTTCCATAAAATCCACAAGACGCATCTCCACCACCAATAGGGCCCTCTCTCTCGCAGGCCCTTCCCTCTGGAACTCCATGCCTCCTGACCTACGTACCGAAACCTCCACACCCACTTTCAAAAAGAAACTCAAAACCTGGCTCTTCCTCCAAGCATACCCCCAATCATCTTCATCTCTTACTAACACCCTAACCCGACCACCACCTCTCACCAACACTCCCCCTCAGGACCTACACCCGAAACCCACCCCCTCCAAGGAGCTTCAAACCTAAAAAAAAAAAAAAAAAAAAAATGTATATAACCTGTGTACATATTAATTGTTCCTCGAACCCCTGTACATATCTTCTCCCTATGTTTTCCATTTTCACCCCTCCCCCTCCTTTTGTTTCGTATACCCCTACCCTTCCCTCCCCTACTTATTTATCTAGTTAATTGCCATGTTACCGCATTTATGTTACAAACTGTTCCTTGTAAAGGCTTTGCCTATATATTATTGGTTATAAGTTATCTGTAAACCGGCACGATGTGCAAACGGTTGTCGGTATATAAAATCAATTAAAGAAATAAATAAATAAATAAATAAATAAAATAAGAAGCTTAGGAGTGAGTGCCAAGGTGGTGACCTGGATTGGAAACTGGTTGACGGACAGAAGACAATGTGTAATGGTAAATGGAACTTACTCTGAAGAGAGAGCGGTGTTGAGTGGAGTGCCGCAAGGGTCGGTGTTGGGACCGTTCCTGTTCAATATCTTTGTGAGCAACATTGCGGATGGGATAGAAGGTAAAGTTTGTCTTTTTGCAGATGACACTAAGATCTGCAACAGAGTGGATACGCCAGAAGGAGTGGAGAGAATGAGACGGGATTTAAGGAAACTGGAAGAGTGGATGAAGATATGGCAGCTGAGATTCAATGTCAAGAAGTGCAGAGTCATGCATAATGGGTGTGGAAATCTGAAAGAACTGTATTCAATGGGGGAGAAGGGCTGATGTGCACGGGGTAGGAGAGAGACCTTGGGTGATAGTGTCTAATGATCTGAAGTCGGCGAAACAATATGACAAGGTGATAGCTAAAGCCAGAAGAATGCTGGGCTGCATAGAGAGAGGAATATCGAGTAGAAAAGGGAAGTGATTATCCCCTTGTACAGGTCCTTGGTGAGGCCTCACCTGGAGTACTGTGTTCAGTTCTGGAGACCGTATCTCTGAAGGGACAGAGACAGGATGGAGGCAGTCCAGAGAAGGGCGACCAAAAAGGTGGAGGGTCTTCATCAAATGACTTATGAGGAGAGATTGAAGAATCTAAATATGTACACCCTGGAGGAAAGGAAGAGCAGGGGTGATATGATACAGACTTTCAGATACTTGAAAGGTTTTAATGATCCAAAGACAATGACAAACCTTTTCCGTTACAAAAAAATCAGCAGAACCAGGAGTCACGATTTAAAACTCCAGGGAGAAAGACTCAGAACCAATATCAGGAAGTATTTCTTCACGGAAAGGGTGGTGGATGCCTGGAATGCCCTTCCGGAGGAAGTGGTGAAGACCAAAACTGTGAAGGATTTCAAAAGGACATGGGATAAATACTGTGGATCCATAAAGTCTAGTGGATGTGAATGAAGAGACGAGGCATGGGGGTGGGTTGCAGGAATGACGGCTACTACCTGGAGATGAATACCCTTATTCAATTAACATACACACGGTTAATGCGACTCCAACATTGCTCTATGCTTCAACGGCAAGAGGAAATGTGGAAAAAAGGATTTGCATCCACATAAAAGCAGGGGAGTAGCTTGCTTGTTACGGCGGTTACTACCCCAAACCAAAAATGCCTGATACTTCACTTTCAATGCATATCCAGCATCAAAAACAGGGGGAATGAAGAAAAAATGTTTTATATTCAGACATCTACCAACAAGGACTGAATTACATAGTCTGGGTAAAACAAATAAGCATGGGTGTAGCTTGCTTGTTACGGCGGTTACTACCCCAGGTTGCTTATTATGGTGGTTACTACCCCAAACCAATTAGCTGGATACTTCACTTAGATGCAGCTCCAGCACTGCTATCTACGATGGCGGGGGTGGAAGGGAAATAGAACAAAAAAATATTTAAAGGGACAAGAGTAACAGAAAAGTATGAAAAAAAAAAGTGTGAAAGCTTGCTGGGCAGACTGGATGGACCATTTGGACTTCTTCTGCCGTCATTTCTATGTTTCAATGTTTCTATAAGTCCATTAACTGCTATTAATCAAGTTGACTTAGGGAATAGCCACTGCTATTAATGGCATCTAGTATGGGATCCACTTAGTGTGTGGGTACTTGCCAGGTACTTGTAGCCTGGATAGGACTCTGTTGGAAACAGGATGCTGGGCTTGATGGCTCCTTGGTCTGACCCAGTATGGCAGTTTCTTATGTTGTTAAAGAATCCTTTTGATAATAGAGGACATCGTAAGCCCTCGTCGCTTCAGGCTGTCATCACCCTTGATGGAAAAGCTAGTGCTCCTGAAAATTAATCTGTAGAGATGTGAATGGTCCACGAATCTGTAACGGTTCTGGTTACAGATTCGTGGACCATTGGGAAATTATTTTTCCTGCGGTCCAATCGTTGGTTTTTTTTTTTTATCGGCTTGGCCAAGCCGATAACCCAAAAACACAGCCCGACCCTTTAAAATTAGTTGTTTAGTATCCCCCCACCCTCTGGACCCCTCCAACCCCCCCAAAAAAATTTTTAAGTACCTGGTGGACCAGTGGGGGTCCCGGGAGCGTTCTCCCACTCTCGGGCCGTTGGCTGCCAGAAAACAAAATGGCACTGATGGCCCTTTGCCCTTAGCATGTGACAGGGTATGCGTGCCATTGGCTGGCCCCTGTCACATGGTAGGAGCACTGGATGGCCCGCGCCATTTTTAAAGATGGCGCTGGCCATCCTTTTATTACTGTATCGGCCTGATTAAGAGATCTGGCAACTTTTTCAATCTCATTCTGGTTTTCTTGGACTTGTGGCTCATGTTACATAGCTGCATTGTTCTCTTTTTTTCTTTACAGCAGTTCACTTAAATGATAGCATGCTCTTTACCCTCTCTCCCTTGGGAGGGGGAGTTTCATGAGGTTTAGAGTTGCATGGCTTGACAGGGCCAACTATGAAATTTGGGGGGAGGGATAGAAGAAATCGTGCTGTAGATCCCTTTATTAAATTGCAAAACATTGCTATTTAATAGGATATCTTTTGAAGATTTATTTATTTATTTATTTATTTATTTATTTACTTATTTTAGTTTTTTCTATACCGGCATTCGTGAGGGTATCACATCATGCCAGTTTACAATAAACAGTGGAGTGAAAAAAGGAACAATGAACGAGATAAATAATAGGTGCTAAACATAAAATAGTTACAGTTACAATAAAACAGGGATGAGTAAAACTGGGACCAAGAGGAAAAATGAAAGGAACTTTAACATAGTATATTAACCGAAATATGACGGGGTGCATATAGAGAGCAGAGAATTTTTTTCCTCAGAGTTTTAATTCCTGGGTGATTTTTGATGTGTCTATTGTTTCAAAATATTTTAATGATTTTTAAGAACTTTTTAAAAATTATCTTGAATTTAATTATTGAATTATGATGTGCTATTCATCAGCTTTCTTTCTATTAGTATTACTTTACTATTATGATTGATGTGTTATAGTTCTTGATTTTATAATTGTTTTATGAGGAATGATAGTGTTTTTATTTTTCCATTATTGCAGAAAAGTCTGGCTTCTTACGACTTCCAGTTCAGTTTTTATCTGAAAGTCTATTTCTATTTTTTATGGTCACTTTATTCTGAATTTGATGAGGGTCCGTCTGTGTTCTGCATGAGTGACCAAGGTGAGGTATTCTTCTAGCATGTAGTTTCTATGCAAGTACCTAAAACAACCTGGCTTGTTTTGTTTTTCTAATAGGAGGTATATTAGTGTTTTAGGGCCTGGTGTAATATTTGCAATGTTACCTTTTCATAGGCAGGGTTATTACTTTTTGAGTGCTAGCATTTAGTACTATTTTGGTATGGGAGGTTTATGTGATTATGACTTTCTGAGGGCCCACATTGAACGCTGTGTTCAATATGCCCTGGGATCTTTGCTTTCAGTTTTTATTTTATTTTTTCCTGAGGATTTCAGTGTGCTAACAAAAAAACCTGTGGAAAAATGACTTTGCCACTGATTTTTTTCCCTTTGCGTTATAATAAAGAAATGTCTTTCACTAATTATTTTTGTGATCACATTGAAATTCTCAGGTAAAATAAAATAAAAACTGAAAAAAAGGTCCCTAAATAAAAATATGCCTAATGCTATATGGGTTCCAAATGTCTATTTTGCAGGTTTTTCTGGTTGGCGCCACAGCAGAGCATGTAAAAATAAAATAATATACATGTTGTTGCGATATCTTTGTTAAGCGTGCAACATATATGGCTTCTTGTTTTTATATGCTGCCCATTTAATTACCAACTACCCCCACCATTATTTCTTGATATTTCTTGACCTTCCTTTCTTGTTTGACGCTAAACCCTTGTTGATAACACCCTGTTTGATGTATTTCTAACCTGGTTCAATGGAAACTGTTTGATGTATTTCTAACATGGTTCAGTGTTAACCGACGTGATATGTCTTTTCATGAACGCCGGTATAGAAAAGCCTTCAAATAAATTAATAAATAAATAAACAAACAAATAAATAAATAAATCTTGACCTCAGAAGACTATGGATATCCTTTTTCATGTAAAATCTAATATTATGAATGTGCAGTTTTTAACTGTGTGGGGTGAACGCTGGGAAGGAGAGAGTCCAAGGTTGTAAAGTGTCCCTAAAGCACCTAATACCCTTGCTCCGACCTGAAGCGTGTCCACCACACACAGACGCCCACTATTCACATATCTACTTCTCCAGGGGGCAAATGCTGGAGAAATGTGGGAGGCAGGTTCATTGGGTTTCTGGGAGTGTGGCAGGTTGCCAGCTTCCTTGAAATATTATCACTGACATTCTATCTGCCGCTTCTCTGGGGAACTCAGTCCCTTGCTTTCCCCCTTTTTCAGTATTTCAGATCACCAAAAGAGCCAGATACCAAGAGAACCCTCTCCCTTGGCCCTCTCATTGATTTGACCTGTGCTGTGCCTTGGGGGGGGGGGGGGGGAGGGGAAGAATATCATCTCATCCCTCACCTCAAGCAGCATATTTTCTTAAGTTGCCCCAGGCCAGATAACTTAGATCTGTTCAGAAGAAGGTCTAAAGTTATTCGGCTAACTTAGGGGGTTATTTTCTAAGGCTATCGCACACGAAAAGGGACTTTTCACATGCGAAAGCTTGCCGGGGCGGAGTCGGGTGGAGTCGGGGCGGCGAGGAGGCGGACGCGGCACTATCTTCGCTGGCGGCGATAAGGTAAGACACGTTATCGCCGCAGGAGCGCACCCAGTAGCGCCACCTTTCATGGTGGCGCTATTGGGTGCGAAAGCTGGCGGCGATAACACCGCCTGGTGCGATCGCTGTCAGCTTTCGCAGTCCCCCCTGTTACCGCCGGGATTCACCATTCTCTGCGAAAATGGAAAATCCCGGCCTTAACCAGAAAGAACTGAAATTCGGTAGCCAGATAACTTAGGCATGCCCCAGAATGCCCCTTTTTTAATATGGCTAAATTTCACTGGATAATGGGCTAAAATCTAGCCACGTAAGTGTCTCAATGTACAAAAATGTGCCATTTAGATAGATTATTTGTGTGTTAGCGTCTAAATGGCTTTGAATATTGACCTCAAATATTTATTTATTTATTTATTTGACATTTTTTTTTCTGCTGTCTCTATGAACAGATTTTCTAAGCAGTGTACAATAAACATGCACATACTGTAATATTAAAAACATGATGTTTGAGTTAATTTAGAATTTTCTGCATGCTGTTTTTCACAGGTATAAAGAAAGAGTGCCGTGGGGGACTACAAATTATATGGTTCCATTTGTTCTGTGGCATAGCTTGTAGGAATGTGCATTCATTTGGAACAAACGGGCAATATGAACCAAAAAAAAAAAAGACTGGTTTTGGTTTGTTTTGTTCCAAACAAAAATGAATGAATGGGGGTTCCAAAAATAATGAAGATTTATGTTTCCATTCATTTTTGGATTTATTAAAATCTATGAGGCAAGCAAAATTGCAGCGTTTGTTTCTAGTGAAGCCAGACAGAGAGGAGCCAGAATATTAAGGGACAAAAAAAAAAGGAGCAGAACCAATCAAGGTGAAGGCCTTTTTCAACCAGGCAGTTCCAGCTGGCAGCTGCATGGATTGGCAGAGATGTCCTCATGTTTTAAACTTGAACCTGAAAGGAAAGCCGGTCCTTGAGCAGAATTGCTGTTTTGAAACATTTTCTCTTGGATTTCAGAGAAGGATGAGTTTATTTCTGTAGCTCTGTGTGTTTCAGAAAAAGTTTTAAAAAAGATTTGCTTAGGACTTAGGAGAGATGAAGGAAGGCTACAATTCCCTCAAAATTACTGCTCACCGTCCCAGAAACTATCTCCAAGCCTCTAGCGAAAATTATTAACTGCTCTCTAACACAAGGATCAGTCCCTGATGTACTGAAACTCGCCACTCTTAAACCACTACTCAAGAAACCAAACTTGAACCCAACGGACCCAGCCAATTATCGCCCCATTGCTAACCTCCCTTTTGTCGCCAAACTCATGGAGAAAATAGTGAACAAACAACTTTCGGAATACCTAGAGGAACATAAGATTCTCGCTCCCGCCCAATTCGGATTCTGCAAATCTCTCAACACGGAATCCCTCCTAATCTCTCTAATGGACAGAATCCTCACAGGCCTTGATAAAAAGACCCCATACCTGCTGGCACTACTCGATATATCTGCAGCTTTCTATCCTCATTAACCACCTTTCAGACATTGGTATATCAGGAACAGCCATGGACTGGTTCAAGTCATTCCTCAACAACAGGAAATTCAAGGTCAGAATTAGCAACAAAGACTCACACCCTGTCAAAGCCACATTCGGAGTCCCCCAAGGATCTTCTCTCTCCTCCACCTTATTCAACATCTACCTCCTTCTGCTCTGTCAACTTCTCACAAATCTAAAGGTTACTCATTTCATTTACGCAGATGATGTCCAGATCCTGATACCAGTCAAAGAATCAATCGCTAAAACGCTCACATTTTGGAACAGCTGCCTACGGTCTATAACCATCCTCCTCACCAACCTTAATTTAGTACTCAACATGTCAAAAATGGAACTTCTACTCATCACTCAAGAGGACAACAATCCCGCTCAGTTGATCCACAACTTCCCTTCACTCCAAATGTCCACCACCACAAATGTAAGAGACCTGGGAGTAACTATAGACAATCGGCTGAAT
This sequence comes from Rhinatrema bivittatum, assembly GCF_901001135.1. Taxonomy (NCBI): domain Eukaryota; kingdom Metazoa; phylum Chordata; class Amphibia; order Gymnophiona; family Rhinatrematidae; genus Rhinatrema; species Rhinatrema bivittatum. Next base: position 48,323,764 of record NC_042619.1, on the reverse strand, counting down.
TTAAAAAGATTCGTCAACAATACAACAAAAGAATGTTTTCATAAATTACTTATTTTAAAAAATTTGAAGCCTCTCCTTCATCTTCAGGACTTCCGAACAGTTCTCCAAGCCATTTTATTCTCAAAAATAGATTACTGTAATTCCCTTCTAATCGGCCTTCCAGCTATCACTACCAAACCACTTCAAATGCTACAGAATTCTGCAGCCAGGATCTTAACCAATACCAGCAGAGGAGAACACATCACTCCTATTCTTATGAACTTACATTGGCTCCCTATTAAATTCAGAATTCTGTATAAAGCTCTAACCATGATCCACAAAACTATTCACTCCCTAACCTCGCTCGAACTATCTTGCCCTCTTCAACATCATTCAGCTTCCAGACCAATTAGAACAACATACCTAGGTACCCTTCATGTTCCCCCTGCCAAGTCAGCTCTCAAGAAATGAGCCTTCTCAATTGCTGGACCCATACAATGGAACAATCTTCCCCCAGAACTCCGCCTAGAACCCTGCCTGCAGACGTTCAAAAAAAAAACTGAAGACTTGGCTCTTCTCAAGAGCATTTACTTAAAGTCCTTATTACCTAATCCTACATTATAGTTCTTAAGTTCGGATGTGTTTGCCTTCTCGAAGTTCCCCTTAATCCTTATTATGTAATCCATGTTTTATTTTTCGTGTTTGCCTTCTCGAAGTTCCCCTTAATCCTTATTATGTAATCCATGTTCGATTTTCTTTCATTTTGTTTGCTGTAATTTCCTATTGTTGGTTCTCTGTAAACCGAAGTGATATGTACTTGTACATGATCTTCGGTATAAAAAAGCCTTTAAATAAAATAAATAAATACAAGATTTAGACTGTTCTCATCTTTGTCAGTGTGTGATAGGAAATAGGGATATGAATCATATGCCCAATCATTTTAATGATCTGGATAGGCTGTGGGGAGAAAAAAAATCTGATCGGCATGATTTTTTTGCAAAAAAATCGTTTTTCTGAATAGTGCACACTAACTCGAGTTAGTGCACACTATCAAAAAATTGTTACTTAATGGTTTAAAAGTAACATTTGAGGAAATGTTCGTTAGCTAGAGGTGCACACTAAGCCGCGCATGCTTGGTGCTGTCCCCGTGGCCATTTTGCTACCAGATATAGCACGCACTAGCCAGAAAGAGAAAAAAGTGCCAGCAGGCTGCAGCAGTGACAGTGCCAGCAGTAGCCACTAGCCAGTAGCCAGTCTAGCCTCAGCCTGCTCTTTAAATTTAACCACTGTAAATATAATAAATTAATAATAAAGTTTTTTGTTTAGTTTTTCTATAGTATGTTAATGTTTTGAAGCTCAGGTTGCAAGTTTCTTTATTAAATGTTTTGTTTCACTAAAGTAGAATATAGAGAAGTACTTAATTTCATGTTATGTAAAGTTTCTTTAGTTTAATACACAAAGTACTTCATTTTATTTTATTCTACTCTAGTGAAAAAAAGAAGTTTAGTTTAACACAGGAACTGCAAACTTGAGCACAGTGAATGGGGAGGGGGGGGAAGAGGGATGTGAAGGGGGAGACAGCCCCTGCATTCAGCAGCTCTGATTTTCTGAAGAGATCTGTCCTTCAGCGACCAGGGAGTGGGACTGCTTGGCCCTTCACCTCCCCCTTCCCTTCCCTTTGTCAAGCTACCAACCATTTCCATTTCCCATCCCCCATATATTAAACCATCACCTCAGTGGGAACCTTGGTAACATCAATAAATAAGAGGACAGCCAATAGGAATACATATTCATTCCTAACTGATCTTAACTGACCTGAAATGTGTCAAATTGTATCATTTTCTGTTAGTGCGCACTAACTTCCTGTTAGTGCGCACTAACTCCCGTTAATGCGCACTAACCCGATTAACAATTTTTTTTACAATAAATCGGGGGAATTTCTATTGTATCGCACTCTTTAACGATTAATAATGATATTAAAAATATTGGACGATAATTTAAATCGTTAAAAAACGATTCACATCCCTAATAGGAAACACTGATTTCTCTCTCTCTCTGTCTCTGTTAGGTTATTACTATATCTATAGGAGTTACATAAAGAGCTGTGTAGAAACACAGTGTTTCACTGTCTCCAGCAGATAGAAGGAGAGATCTGTGTGCTTTGTCAGTCTTACTGGAAACAGGTATATATAGTACTGAAGCTTTTCTTTTCTCGGAGTTTGTGAACGGGCGCCAGCACAAGCATCCCATGTTTATTTTTATTTATTTATTTTAAAACATTTCTATTCTGCCCTTCTTACATTCAGAGCGGATTATAAAAAAAAACATTCACAATCTTCAAGGTAAAAAAAAATCACATATATCATAAAATAAATCATTCATTAAAATGAATAAGAGCCTTTCTAAATATTTTGCAATCATTGCAGTTTCTTAGTTCTATGGGAAGTGTATTCCAAAATATTGGTCCTGCTGTCGAGAGTGTTCTTTCACGCCTCTCATCGAGATGTACGAGTTTAGGTGATGGAATACCGAGGAGGTACTTGTTTGACGAGCGTAATGATCTAGATGGAGAGTAAAACTTCATGATTGCATTTGTCCAGGGAGACTGCAAGTTGAAAAATCAGGAATGAACAATTAAACCAAGTTTATACTGAATCCAGAATGATATGGGTAACCAATGTAAATGTTTTAATATAGGTGTAATATGTTCACGACTGGATTTGTTGGTTAGTAACCGGGCGGCAGTATTTTAAATGATTTGTAATGAACAAATTAGGTATTTAGGAATACCAATGAGCAGAGAATTTTGCATGTTGAAGAAGTTGCAGTTTATGATGTGATATTTGACTTAAGTTTTTTATATGGGCTCGCACGTTTAGTGACTGATCAATTTGGATGGCAAGGTTACGGACAACTTCAGAAAGTTTGACTGCTTGGTTGTTTAACAATTCGGATGGAGTGGAATCTGATGGAAATCTTGAAAGACACATTATTTCTGTTTTTTGGATATTGAGTGCAAGTTAATTTGATAATAGCCAATTTTGTATTGTTAGCAGCAGATGGGACAAGAATCGTTCGATTTTAGAACATGTTTTGATTGGAAAAAAGAATTGTATCTCATTGACGTATAATCTGTATTGATACTAGTGATCATACCAGATGTTCTGCAACCAAGACAAAAAGAGGTTATTATTGCAGCAGGAAAAGCAGTTGCCTATACCCATTTCTCACCTACTGTGGTGCAGCAGGGCAGAAGAAGGCACTTAAGAGTGGGTTAAGCAAATGTGGGCCAGTTGTCATTAGGAGTAGAGAAGCCAAAAGCAGTACAGAACTGATACTTGCCATTCCTTCTTTATGAAGACTGTTTACAGAAGGTCTTTATACAAAGTAGTGATTCAAATGAATCATGCCTGGGATCTCCAGAGTCAGAAGATATTAAAGATCTAATAGCTAAAGAGGATTTGAGGATCTTAGTTACATAACATACAATCCTGTGAGCAGCTGCAGAAGGCAGAAAGGCAAATATCATTCTCCAGGAGGAGCAGGTAGAGGAGATCATGATGGAGGCCTCTTACCTTTTTCTTCCCAGCCTGTCCTTAATCCTAGCCTCCGCAGCAGCACCCAAGGATCCAGAGGAGAAGGAATATCACAGGAGATCAGAGGTGTGGAGCTACTTTATTGCTGGGAGAACCAGCATTTTACATAATACATTCCCTGTCATTAGGCATCAGTAGAGAAATTACAAACAGTGGTATGTGTAAATGAGGTACCCATGGTTTAAAAAAAAATTATTTAAAAGTTGTATTACCTGAGATCTGGGGCCCTCTTGTCATGGAGAGACTGGTTTAGGGCTAAGGGATTTGGCTGGAACATTATAGGGCCATGTTTTGAGCCTCTGAGCAGAAACACAAAAGGCCTGATATAGGGAGGCAAAGTCCAGGATGTGAAAAAGGCTTGGAGAGAGGCCTAACCTGTGAGACAGGCCTTTGGAGAGGGACAGGCCAAGAGAAGATTTCCTTATGGGATCATCAGAGGCCCAAAGCCACCCACCCTTCCACCACCAGCCCCGTTATAAAGAGGAGCTGATGTGAAGGGAAAAGCATTGGGCTGCTGAGAAAGTCATCCCTTCCCTAGGACATTTGATGGAGTACAGCTGACAGGGAGAGAAGTGGGAGTGAGCAATAAAAGCATCAGCCCATTGCCACTGCCACTGCCGGTCTCCTCCTCCTGTGTAGTGCCTGGATCCAGCGATGAGTGGAGAATCAAAGCATCGCCACAATTATGAGGAGGCTGGACTGTCACCCCTGTCAGCCCCCACAATGTCAGCAGGCCCCGGCAGGATAATGCCTGGAAGAGGGAAAAGATCTGGCCGACTTATGTTTTGTTCTTATGTTCTTATGTATGTTCTTATGATTGAGAGGAGATCAAGGGCCTGAAGCAGCAGGAGCTGTGGTATTAGGCTGCGTTGAAGAAGAGAAGCGCGATAGTGGAAGAAGGACCTTGCTGCAGTGCAGAAGGAAACAGAAATGGCGATAGGAGCAGCTGAGGGAAAGTGAGCCTCAGTCTGAAAGAGGGGCCCAGAGTAGCAGCTAAATGCCACAGCCAGAAGACAGACCCACTGCTGGCTTCCCTGTTGGCAACCTGGAGCTGGTGGTTGAGGGAAGAGGAGGAGAGACTGTCAATGGGTCTGGAGAGGCAGCATGAGAGCTGTAAGGGAGCGGACTAGAAAGGAACTTTCCTACCCGCCTACCTACCCTCCCTCCCTCCCTCCCTCTTCCCCTCTCCTCCCTGACCCCTTATCATGGCCTACCTTTTTTTTTTTTTTATTTCAGAACTTACGCCAGTTCCTGAGCTAGCGTACGTTGCGCGCACCGGCAGGCTGCCAGTTTGCGATCCCCTGGCACAGCGGAAAATGACTGCTGTACCGGCCACCTCCAACTCTACCCCTCCTCCCCCTTTTGTGAGGCTTAGCTTTTGTGCGCATAATGGTCGTTATGTGTCCGCAGGGCCTCTTCAATAATGCGTGCGGTGCACGCAAGGCCTGGCCACACAGTAACCCCCGGATTTTATGCACGGGAAGGTTTGAAAATTTGGCTGTTAGGGCATAAAAACCTTTAAAAATATCAGAAACTCAGGAAATGAAGGTTGTGGTCACAATTTAGTGACTTGAGGACCCCTGCCCAGGCATTGCCTAACTTATAAAATTAATAGTTTTATTTAAGAATATACAGAAATATATGGGAAATGTTTTTGGAACCCATAGAAGCATTTTCAGTTGATCGTTGAAATGGATAATTAAAATCATTAACATAATGGTAGTACCCATTCACCCCTAATTCAGTTGGTCCACCCCTGAGCATCACTAAAAAATGAGTATTGTCATGGAAACCAGAAAAGAGGGTGAAGCAATAACCATGGATGCATAGCGATGGCTTCCTTGGATACCAGTGATTGGGCAGGTACAGCATTACTCACCGAAGTCACAGCACAGAGTCCAAGCACATGAGTAAGACATTCAAAAAAAATTTTTTAAGTATGAAAAATTTCCTAAACTTAATAGTGATAAAAGCAGATAGAAAAGAGGTCCATTAGGGAACATTTAATATGTCTGCTAGGTAGCCCCATGTCCTAATTTCTATGATGATATCATCAAGAGCAGGGATGACACAGCCCATAAAAGCAGGTGGCTGTTTTAGATTCTAGACAGAGTGAAGCCCAATTTGCATGGACCAGAGGTGCTTTTATGATGCTCTGTGTTCAGGCCTTGAAAAAAAGTGTGAAAACACTGAAAAATGAGAGAGAATAGTTGTAACATAGGTAGAGTGTGAATTTGGAGTGAATATGAGTGTTATTGAGGTAAGAAACAAAACAGGATAGTTTTAAAATTAGGGATGTGAATCGTATGATCGATCGTCTTAATGATCGATTTTGGCTGGGGGGGGGAGGGAAATCTGATCGTCATGTTTGTTTTTTTTAAAAAATCGTTAAAAATCGTAAATTGGGGGAGGGCGGGAAAACCGGCACACCAAAACAACCCTAAAACCCACCCCGACCCTTTAAAACAAATCCCCCACCCTCCCGAACCCCCCCAAAATGTTTTAAATTACATGGGGTCCAGTGGGGGGTCCTGGCGCGATCTCCCGCGATCTCCCGCTCTCGGGCCACGGCTGCGTTAATAGAAATGGCGCCGGTGGCCCTTTGCCCTTACTATATGACAGGGCAAAGGTAGCGCCGGTGCCATTTTGGTTCCTGACACCCGACGTCACGAGTGCAGGAGATCGCTCCCGGACCCCCGCTGGACCCCCAGGGACTTTTGGCCAGCTTGGGGGGGCCTCCTGACCCCCACAAGACTTGCCAAAAGTCCAGCGGGGGTCCGGGAGCGACTTCCTGCACTCGCGCCGTATTGCCAATATTCAAAATGGCGCCGGCGCTACCTTTGCCCTCACTATGTCATAGTAAAGGTTTTAAACACTTCAAAATTTGGAGTTTATTATAACTTTCACTAATCTTTGTAGTAATATGCCTTTTCTTGTTTAAATCATTGTCTATTGTTATTGCTAGATTCCTGGCATATGAGGACAATTCGTTTGTATGATCTAAGTATAAGGCAAGGTTAACAGGTTTGTTTCCTATTTAAGATAATTTCAGTCTTTTCAAGACTGAGTATGAGTTTTATATGAACCAATAATGTTTTAATTGTGAGACAGTGAGATTTAAGTGGTTGTTGCTCCTTTTAGCTCCCAATTACAAAATGGTCAATGCCCTACACACATGTAGGAACAGCTGGCCAAGGTAGAGGGAAACAGCATCCATTTTACCAGTGACATCTGTACAAGTCAGATCACTGCACATGCCTACCTCTCCTTGATGGCAGACTCATGGCAGCTTGATGAAGCAGGGACAGGCAGAAGCTCTAGAGGTAGACCAGCAAGGTACAGGTGAGCAGTGCTATGCACCTAGGTGATGGACATCACCAATACCTCAGAAAATACTTTAGCAGCAATAAGAAAGATGTTAAAGGGCTGGCAGGAAGACAGGAGAAACAGAACTGTTGTTTCTGGAATTTTTGGGGTTTTTATTTTACAATGTTGCTAATATGAAAAATGCAATGGAATATGGGAGGCTATCATTGCTTTGCACACTTGGTGCACCTGGCAGTAAAAAATGCTCTGGGAATGAGTGCCAAGAAAGGTAACCACATAATCCTGAAGGAATTACAGAGAAAGATATAGGAAAATAGTGGAGCATTTTCATCAAAATGTGAAGGGTGGCATCTGTTGCGTCGGAGGTAGACCCTTGGGCCGAAGTGGGGTTAACGCTACCCGTAGGAGGGATCCTACGGGTCCCCACCATCAGCAGGCAGAGACGGACGGAGGCCAGCTGGCGCTTCACCAATACCAGCCCTCATTCCCCGCGGGTTGAGCCTTTGGGTGCCGGGGCCAGCTGGACTTAGGTGGCCTCCATCAGTGGTCATCGACGGGTGGATCAAGGTCAGCCCAGAGGCAGCAACTAATGTAGGTATCAGTCTGTACTGGACGAGGTGGAGTCCTGGAGACCCAGGCACCAATAGGAACACAGTCTGACAAAGGATGCCCAAGCAAGAGCAGGCCAAAGCCTGAATGAACCACATCCAGGACAAAGGCTGAAGAGGCGTCTTTAAGCGAGCTGGGTTCAGGGCTGGCGGCAGTCTGGAAGCAGTGGCAAGCAAGGCTGAGGTCTAGATGAGGAGAGAGTCAAAGGATGGTCAGACGAAGCAGAAGTTCAGGGCTGGAGAGAAGCAATGGCATGGTCAGACGATGCAGAGGTCCGGGGCTGGAGAGAGGCAACGGAGTAATCAGGCAATGCAGAGGTCCGGGATTGGAGAGAGGCAACGGAGTAGTCAGGCAATGCAGAGGTCCAGGGCTGGAGAGAAGCAACGGAGTAGTCAGGCAATGCAGAGTTCAAACCAGGTTAGCAATCCGAAAGAGAGATGAAGGAACAGGAACACAGGAACAAGGAAACAGGAATGAGGGCAATCAGGATCAGGAACCAGGAACTGAAGAGGCAACGAGTACTTGACTAGCAAGGGGACCTGTTGCAAAGGCAATTTGAGAGAGCGGAGCCCAGGCTTATATACCGGAGCTTAGCCGACATCATCATCCGGGGCTGCGGCCAGGTTTCCGCTGCGGGCCCTATTAAAGGATTAGCTGTGCGCACGAGCGCCTAGGGAGGGGCGCAGTGCTGGTCAGGATGGCGTCTCTCCATGGGCCATGCGGAGAGGCCCAACGTGGAACATCAGGAACTATAGCAGAGCCGGAGGCCCCAGGGGCAGCCCAAGGACAGAGCCGGCGGCCTACAGTCGCCAGAGATGAGGGACCAGGTGCTGGATCACTTTGAAAGAGGTGAGGGGGCCGATCCGCGGGTGTGCTGCGGTCGGCGCACGTAACAGCATCAGCTCCATGAGAAGCAGAAAGCAGTGGGTCACTTCTGAATTGGCTTATACAGGATGTAGGCGCCAGATACAATTCCATCTATTTGATTCTGAGAAGCATCAAATAGATGGAATTGTCTCTAAAACCTATATAGGTGCAGATTACCCTCTGGGGCATCATGACTGACTACATATGAAAAAGATAGCAGGAGTCCTGAAGCCCTTAAAGAACACCATAAATGATTTGATTTCCTCAAGAACCATCCTGAGCAAGATCATCTACATTTTTAATAACCTGAAGGAGAATTTAGAGGGTTTCTAGCAGGAACAGAGACTGGCACAAGAGGTATTGCTATTTGTGGAATCCTTGCAGCAGTAAGTGTAAGGTAGGCTCAATACCAGTTGGATACCTACATGATCCATGTGTGATCCATGGGTGAAAGGAAGTATCTCCCTCTGGGCCAACAGTATAATTTATTGGCAGGAGACTCTGATGGCTAGGGTATGGAAATGGGAACATCAGAGGCTTAAGGGAAATAAGGTGCAGTGCAGCGAAGAATGAGCACCCATACAGTACTGTCAGTATGAGCAGTGTGCTGTCAGCCTCTACTTCCTTCTTCAACTTATTCACCATCTTCCCCTATTCTGTGTCCACCAGAGAATGGGCTCTTCTGACACAGACCATAATTACAGCAATTGACAGCAGAGATCTTCCACCAGCACAGGAGACTTCAGCATAAATTTTAGTCAGATGTTATCTAGAAGATCCCATTAAGGAGAGGACATGGCCATAGATCTGTGGGCATACTGGACACATAATGTCATGGTCTAGCCAGACCTGGCCAAGATGGCCCAGTATATACTTTTATACCCACCAATTAGCATGGTGGGTATTCTAATGAGTCCATGACTTTCACGATTGGTACCAGAATTGGTGGAAAAGTTGCTTTTCATGAAAATAAACCTCCTCCTGCTCAGTTTCTCCAAATTTCATTGAAGAGGCAGGACACTGAGTGCACATCTGCAATGAACCAATACTCACAGTTTTGGCCCTCAGCACCTTGTTGTGTTGTTGCCAGTTAGCGACTCTTGCTGCTGCTGCCTGTCTCATTCCTTGTGCCCTGCATCTCTCCTGGTTCATCTCCTTGCTGTGCTGTCTTATCTGCTCCTGTCACCATGCCTGTTTCTTGGTCATACAGGGTCAGGGGCGGATTGGCCTATCAGGACTTCGGGCCTGACCCGGTGGGCTGGTCAGGCCAGTCACGTGGTTGTGTGGCTAATTTGTGCGGAGCCATGCAGAGGAAAAGAAGTTGCCACTGTCAGCCAGGCCGTGGGACAAAAAAGAAAGAAGCCCCTGTCAGCTGGGCGCGTGGCAGATAAGAAAGAAGCCCCTGTTGGGTGGGCCACTCAGCTGAAGAGAAGAGGCCCCTTTCGGGTGGGCCGTGCGACTAGAGAAGAGGCCCCTGTCAGGTGGGCCGCATCAAGGAAAAGAAGATGTCACTGTTGGCTGGGCCACGCATAGGAAAAGAAGACTCTACCGTTGGCCGGGCTGTGCGGAGGAAAAGAAGAGGCCCCTGTCAGCCTGGCTGCATGGCTGAAGAGAAAAGGCTGCTGTCAGCTGGGCTGTGCAGCCTTCTTTTTTCTGCCTCACGGCCCAGCCAACAGGAGCCTCTTCTTTTCAGTCACATGGCCCAACTGACAGTGGCCTCTTTTCTTCAGCCGCACAGCTGAAGCGAAGAGGGCCTCTATTAGCTAGGGTGCAAGGAGTAAAATAGAAGCCTGCTTTCTGCAAGCTGCACGGCTGAATAGAAGAGGCCCTGTCAGCTTGGCCAAGCCAATGAAAAAAGGCTGTTGCTGGGAGCTGTGCCATTTTAGAGACTGTTGCACCGGCTGAAGACAAAAGTCTGATGCTACCTGAACCCTTTACGTTCCTTGAAGAGCAAGTGAGTATGTTTACGAGTAAATAGAATGTAAGACAGAATGTGTATGTGTGAGAGAGAGGTGTTGCATAGGCCCAAGGAGCAGGCTTCTGTTATTGGTATGCTCCGGGGAGAGAGAGAGCAAGTGTATGTGTATGTGTGTGTGTGTGTGTTAGAGAGAGAACATATGTATGTATGTGAGATGGAGCATGTATGTATGTATGAGAGAGCATATGTGTGAGCAAATAGCATGTAAGACTGCATGTATGTGAGAAAGAAGCTGTGCCGGCCTGAGAAAGTCTCTGTATGTTCTGGGGAGAGAGAGAGAGTCAGGGTGAGAGAGAATGTAAGAAAGTATAGGTATCTGTATGTGAGAGAGCATATGAGGGGGAGAGAGAGAGAGAGAAAGAACATGTGTGTGAGGATGTGTGAGTAAGCAATTGTGTGTGTGTGTGTGTGTCGAGAATATGGGTATGTGAGAGAGAGAGGAGAAAGTTTTACCACTCTCCCCAAACTAATCCATGACAATCTCAGGGTGACTTGAAATCAAAATTTCCCAGGTATGTGTTGTGCTTTCTGGCCGCATTGGCTTCCCGGCCGTGTTGGCTACTCTTGATTGCCGCCTGGAACTTGACCTTTGCCTGACCTGACTAAGCCCGGATTGACCTCGGTTACCGACCCTGCTTTGGCTGACTATTCTGGACTGATACTCTGGCCTTGATCCTCGCTATACACTTGGACACTCTCTTCCGGCTTCCTGCGACCTCTGGACTCCCCTGTCTGCACACCGACCATGCACCCTTGTTCATGGTGGGCACACCCTTGAACTTTCTCTCTAGGAGACCCTGCGAGGCCCACCTAAGACCAGGCGTCCCGGGTAACCAAGGGCTCAACCTGAGGGAACCCCGGGTTGCTATTGGCGAAGCTCCAGCTAGCCTCTGTCTCCTCCTGTGCTCCGCCTCCTGGGTCTGATCGGATGGCCATACCAATCCTGCACCAGGCCAAGGATCCACTTCCAGCACAACAGTTTGGAGAGCAGGGTATTATTTTTATCCTTATTAGTTTTAATACTTGGGTGTTATTTGATGTCTTCTGTTTTTAAATATTTTATTTATTTGGTTTATATTCTGCTTTTAATGGTATTTGGGAATAATTAAAACAAACATTATTGGGTATTCTTTTCATCTGCTGTTTTGAGTATTTATTCTTTTTATGATTATGGTTTTACTATTAAGATTGATGTTTTATATATCTTGATTTTATTGTTTGATGTTTAATGAGGAATGGTGATGTTTCTGTTTTACATTGTTGCACTGCATACAGAGGCTGTCTTGTTATGGTTTACAATTCAGTTTTTGTCTGCATGTTTCTAGTTATACTTTATCTCTTTATTCTGTATCTGGTGAGAGTCCATCTGTGTTCTGCATGTGTGACTGAGGTAAGGTATTTTGCTAGCATGTAGCGTCTGCTTGGCTTGTTCTGTTTTCCTAATATCAGGTGTATTGGTGTTTCAGGGCCTGGTATAATATTTGAAGTGTTGTCTTTTCAAAGGTAGGGTTGTTACTGTTTGAGTGCTGGCAGTTAGTGCACTTTTTTGTATGGGAGGTTTAATATATTATAATTAAGTTTACCTAAAGCTTTCTGAGAGCCAACATGTTTTACAATAGTCCAATACCATATGACTGCAGGTGTCTTTTTTTCAGAGATTTCCGGTTGGTACTACAATAGTGATTGTAAATAATATACGTTTAAGTGATATTTTTACCTTAGAACACTGAATATTATTTTTCATTTAAAATCTGTTACTGTAAATGCATATTTTTAATTTATTTGGGGGGAGGGTGGGAAAAGGAGAGTGTGCAAGTCTGTAAGGTTCGTCTATGACTCCTAGAGATATGCTTTTTTTTATCTACTGGATCAGGCTTCGGGTCTTTTTTTTTCTTGGCAATTTTTGCCGAAAAAAAACAGAAAAAAAATCCCCCCACCCCAACCCTTCAAATTTACTTAAATACAAACCTCCAACATTCCGATCCCCCAAGACTTACTAAAAGCCCTGGTGGTTCAGCGGGGTCCCGGGAGCGATCTCTCCCTCTTGGGCCATTGGCTGCCAGTAAACAAAATGGCGCTGGTGGCCCTTTGCCCTTATCATGTGACAGGGGTTACCGGTGCCATTGGTCGGCCCCTGTCACGTGGAAGGAGCAATGGATGGCTCACACCATTTTCTAAGATGGCACCGGCCGTCCATTGCTCCTACCATGTGACAGGGGCCGACCAATGGCACCGGTAGCCCCTGTCACACGATAAGGGCAAAGGGCCACCAGTGCCATTTTGCTTACTGGCAGCTGACAGCCCAAGAGCGGGAGATCGCTCCCAGGACCCCCGCTGGCCCACCAGGGACTTTAGACAAGTTTTGGGGGGTTGTAATTAAGTTAATTTGAAGGGTTGGGGTGAGTTTTTTGTTTTTTTTTTAAATAAATGTGCCCCTCTGCCCCGCGCTAACCCAAACAACGAATTTTCCTCGAAGTTCGGGGAAAATTCGTATCAGGATTCGGACCCTCTGACTCATGCCGAATTGGACAATTTCTTTGAAATTTTCCAATTTGGCAAAAACGAATGCACATCTCTGATGACTCCTAATACCCTTGCACCAGCTCTAGCTGCACTGGCTCCACAAGAGAAAGCAGGATTCCTTCTGGAGCTGTGCTACTTTGGGTTAGTGGCTCTCCCCAGCCTTGGCCATTGCTTAATTTTCTGTTTTAATAAGCCCAGGGAACATTAAGGGTCAGTTCTTGTCCCCTCTCCCCTGGAGTTGGTAGGTAGAGCAGAGCTTGGGGAACCATAAAAACAGCAGATTGTATAGCCTGCAGTCATTGGGAATGTACTAGAGTGGAGGGAGGGTTGTGGAGAAGTGGGGGCAAGTGACAGGCACAGGTCAGAAGGGAGTAAGCCAGGAGAAAGTGCCTATGCAGTGTTGGGGAGGCTTCTGTCTGAGGTGACTATATTGAGCTCTGAGAGAAGTAGCTGGCTCTGGAACCAGTGAGTCTCTTATAGAATGAGATTGGGAAAGGGAGGGGGCTGTTATGGAATGGGGAAGGGCTGGCACCATGATGCAGCAGTGCTGGACTGGGGGCATGCACTGTGGGTCATGTCAGAGAGAGTGTTTGTGTGTCTGTGTCAGAGAGAGTGAGAGACGCACACACCCATACACACATTGTCTGTGAGAGAGAGTGTGTGTGGGTATCTTTGTCTCTGACACACACACACACACACACACGCTCTGTGTGCGGGTGTGTCTGAGAAAGAGTATGTGTCTTTGTGGTTGTTAGTGTGTATGTGCCAACAAACTTTCTGCAATCTAAAATCTGTTTGTGACTGAGCGTGTGTGTCTGACACTGGCTGGCAGTGTCATTACTTGCAACTGGTTCCAGAACCAGACCAGGAATCCAGAATATATCTCTATAAGAGATATAAGTAGATATATAGGGGGCCCCAACCAATTTGCATGGATGGAATGGGGGCTGCAACTCTGCTCACTCATGGTTTCTAGAATGTGCTCAACTTCCTAGTTATTTAGGACAGATTAAGTTTATTTTAGAGATATTTTGGCTCAATTCTGCCGGGTTCTAGGGTTGACTTAGTGTGCTTTTGGGAGCTGTTGATACATGTGCTACAGGGAAAGTGCATGAAGGAGTCAGATACCTCATGGGCCAGTTTTGAAAAAATCCCCTGGGGGCCAATATTTTCCTTCAATCCGCACTAAAAGTAAAATAATTTAAACAAGGTAAAAAAAAGAAACTTCTTTTTTCACCTTACTTCTGTTCTAGTTCAGTGCCTTGCTGCATTCTTCCACAGTTACTAGCACCAAATTTGAATATTGAAATATTCAAATGTGGTGCTTAGTTATAATCATTGTAATCCACCATCCACCTTGAAAGTCTTAAATGAGATTATTTTTTCAAAAGATTTCTTAAACAATGCAGCTAAAAACTTATCTTAGTACAGACTGAATATTTTAGGAGTCCACTTGCATTCATTCTTATATGCAACCTGACGTTTCAAATGAACTTCTTCATCAGGGAATGCTGCAGATCAAGCTGTCACACTTGCAGATGACTCCATTTTGAAAAAACATGCAAAGACTGAACTAAAAATTGTAAGCCAGACCCTGTATACAATGCAACAATGGGAAAACAGAAAGATTACCATTCCTCATAAAACACTGAGCAATAAAATCAAGGCATATAAGCTATCTATAATAGTAAGTAAAACCTTTTTTAAACACAGCTACACTAACTGCACTAACCACATCCTCTGGCAACAAATTCCAGAGTTTAATTGTGCGTTGAGTGAAAAAAAAATCTTTCTCCGATTAGTTTTTTAAATGTGCCACATGCTAACTTCATGGAGTGCCCCCTAGTCCTTCTATTATCTGAAAGAGTAAATGACCAATTCACATTTACCCATTCTAGACCTCTCATGATTTTAAACACCTCTGTCATATCCCCCCCTCAGCCGTCTCTTCTCCAAGCTGAAAAGTCCTAATCTATTTAGTCTTTCCTCATAGGGGAGCTGTTCCATCCCCTTTATCATTTTGGTCACCCTTCTCTGTACCATTCCTCCTCTAACCCCAGCAGTCTCTCCTTATAATCTAGGTCTGCTTGTAGTGGATTCAGACTCCAAATCTGGTGACTGTTCCCTGCCATGGATGCCGTACCTATAACACCTCCTTGAATACTAGCCCTTGGCAATTTGGACCCTCATTCTGCGTGCACTCTTCTACACTTCTCATAAGTCTTTATAAACCTTCTCCACAGCACTGCTCAGAGTCTCCTATTAGAAGATACCATCCCTATGTTGCCACTCAATATGACACCACACCCACTGGGGAAGTGCTGTATACTGACATACTGACACAGTGCTGTCAGCCAACAGTCTAGGTCTGAAGAATCCTCTGTCCTACTGAGGGCAATGAGACCTGCAATAGGCACATGGTAATGTTTTCTATACAGTTTGTGTGGCAGCTATTCTGGTAAGCAGTGAGGCACGTGCAAACAGGTACATTCATGTGTTATTTGCAGCTTTATAAAATCTGTGTTGCTCACATGTGGCTTACATTTGCATGTATGTGGGCATTTTTGCATGAGCAATGCTTTAAAAGCAACCTCAAGGTAAATAAATACACATTCATCTTTTAAAATGTCTTTGTATCAGAGTGTTCCTTTCCTCTATATCCTGCTGCTCACTCCTGTGATGAATCTCCTGTAAATCCTCCTGACTCAACTCTTCTTTGTTCTTCTCTTTTTCATCTAGATGATCTTCTAGTCCATCTGAAGGAGGCATGCTTCTGGTTCTGGCCAGGTTAGGAAGCATACAGCAAGCTACAAGGATCTCACAGTCCTTAGAGAGGTTTTAGAGAAGGCATTCCTCAGCTCTGTCTAGGCAGCAGAAATGCATTTTGAGTAGGTTGAAGGTTCTCTTGATGGCTGTCCTGGTTTGCCGGTGGGCCCTGTTGTAGTAAGCATCTTCAGCAATCTTTAGGTTAGCCAATGGGTTCATGAGCCAAGCTTTGAGTGGATATCCTCTATCACTTGTAGACTAGAAGACAGAGAAAAGCAGTTAGATATGCCCTTGGGTTGGGCAGTAGGGTAGTTCAAAGAGCAGGGTTGGAACAGTCCTCTTCAGCCAAAGCTGTCCGTTCACCTAGATATGAGAGAGACAATAAGAAGAAATTAGTTGGTGTGTAGTGGTAATGATTAGAGATGTGAATCGTGTCCTCGATCATCTTAACGATCGATTTCGGCTGGGAGGGGGAGGGAATCGTATTGTTGCCATTTGGGTTTTAAAAATATCGTGAAAAATCGTTAAAATCGTGAGCCAACCCCCTAAAACCCACCCCCGACCCTTTAAATTAAATCCCCCACCCTCCCGAACCCCCCCCAAATGCTTTAATTACCTGGTGGTCCAGAACGGTGGCGGTCCGGAACGGCCCCCTCAATTGAATCCTTTTGTCTTCAGCCGGCGCCATTTTGCAAAATGGCCGCCGCAAAATGGCGGCGGCCATAGACAAAAACGATTCGATGCAGGAGGTCGTTCCGGACCCCCGCTGGACTTTTGGCAAGTCTTGTGGGGGTCAGGGAACCCCCCCCAAGCTGGCCAAAAGTTTCTGGGAGTCCAGCGGGGTTCAGGAAGCGATTTCTTGCTTGCAAATCGTTTTCCGTACGGAAAATGGCGCCGGCAGGAGATCGACTGCAGGAGGTCGTTCAGCGGGGGTTCAGGACCGCCGCTGAACGACCTCCTGCAGTCGATCTCCTGCCGGCGCCATTTTCCGTACGGAATTTTGCGTCGAATTTTGCAAAATTTTGCAAAATGGCCGCCGCAAAATGGCGGCGGCCATAGACAAAAACGATTCGACGCAGGAGGTCGTTCCGGACCCCCTCTGGACTTTTGGCAAGTCTTGTGGGGGTCAGGAGGCCCCCCCCAAGCTGGCCAAAGTTTCTGGGAGTCCAGCGGGGTTCAGGAAGCGATTTCTTGCCGCGAATCGTTTCCGTACGGAAAATGGCGCCGGCAGGAGATCGACTGCAGGAGGTTGTTCAGTGGGGGTTCCGGACCGCCGGCTGAACGACCTCCTGCAGTCGATCTCCTTGCCGGCTGCCATTTTCTGTACTGAAAACGAATTCGCGGCAAGAAATCGCTTCCTGAACCCCGCTGGACTCCCAAGAAACTTTTGGCCATGCTTGGGGGGGCCTCCTGACCCCCCACAAGACTTGCCAAAAGTCCAGCGGGGGTCCGGAACGACCTCCTGCGTCGAATCATTTTTGTCTATGGCCGCCGCCATTTTGCGGCGGCCATATTGCAAAATGGCGCCGGCTGAAGGACAAAAGGATTCAATTGAGGGGGCCGTTCCGGACCGCCGCCGTTCTGGACACCGCTGGATCCCCAGGTAATTTAAAGCATTTGGGGGGGGGTTCGGGAGGGTGGGGATTTAATTTAAAGGGTCGGGGTGGGTTTTAGGGGGTTTTAGTGTGCTGGTTTTCCTGCCCTCCCCCTTCCCCCGATTTACGATTTTTTAACGATAAATCGGGGGAATTGGTATTGTATCGTGGCCCTAACGATTTTGACGATTTAAAATATATCGGACGATATTTTAAATCGTCAAAAAATGATTCCACATCCCTAGTAATGATAATTGCATTCCTATCTAGAAACCAGCCCCCGATGAAGTGGCCTTCCTGGAAGTCATCATGAATTCTTGACTGTGAGAAGATGAAGACATCATGAGTTGATCCTGGAAATCTGGGCACGACATTCATGATGATGCCCTTGGCATCAAAGGCCCCCTTCATATTGAGGGAGTGGAAACCCTGCATTTGCAGTAGGTGGTCTCATTTCCCCCTGGTTGCCCCTTATAGGAATGTGAGTGCAATCAATAGCTTCCCACGGCTGAAAGAAAGCATGCCACTTGATAGAAATTGTTCATGATTTGTTCTTGTTGCTGCCTGCTCTGAGAGAAGGATATACAGTGGTATATTTTCTAGAGCAATGTCGCCGGGAACTGTTCAATTTTGCCGCCTGTAGCCAAAAATGCCAAGGCAGTAGTGACCTTGACGTGTACTGGCAAGGCATTTTCCTTGCGGGTGATAGGTCCTGATCAGACTGCTGCATAGTTACCGTATAGTTTCCTTATGAACCTGAACCAGCACATGACGTGCTCCTCTGAGAGATCCAAAAACTCTAGTCTAGTAAACTCTTTGAAAGGTGTACCTCCTCCTCATACTACTCCTCCTCCTCTGTTCTCTCTCTCACCTCAGCTATTGTGGCATAAGTATTCATAAGTAAATTAGAGACATTTTGAAAAGATAATCTCCATCAATGACTCTCACCCCCAATAGGTTTTAGTAGATCCCAGTAACATACACTCCTTTTATTTCCCATTTACACTCAAAACTGGTCCAGTAACCCCTGTATAAACCAGTATGTCCCAGTTACCACCCACTATGGCCAAGTCCATCCCAGGTACCCTCATTCCCATCCCCACCCTGTATGACCCTGTGTGTCTCGTGATCCCCTCTGCATGTCCCAGATGCGTGTGTGTGTCCTAGTTTTGACCCCAGTAGGCCCCAATCTGTCCCCGATGAACTCCCTCCAACCCTAGCGTACTCCTGTGTCCACTCACCCACAGAAGCCAACCTGCTAAATGCCAAGTCAAAAATGAAATGGAAAGTGTGCACTTGTGTGCATAAATGAGCAATAGTAAATGAAAACGCACATACTGGATGATATTCATGCATATCTTACTTTTAAAATACCTCATTATGTGCATACACGCAAACCCCACCCCGACATGCCCCTATTTTGCTCATGTAATTTTGCTCTCATATGTGAACATGGCCCCTTTTTAAAATATGCATTGTGTGTGACTGAGCTACCTATACGTGTATCGGGGCTTTTTTTTTTGTTTAATGCAAATAAGCCTTTGAAAATTTACCTTTAAGTGTGTAGCTTTGTTTGGAAAAAGCAGAAGAAAATCTCTGCAGATGCTTTTCCCTTGGACAATTTTCAAGGTAAAAATATGCATGTACTTTTCCCTTTGAAAATTTGTTGGAGGACTGCGGGTAAAAGTACCCATGGACTTTTCACGATGTGAGCAGCTTAAAAATTCCCCACTAAATCATGTATATTTTGACCCCTGGCAAATGAAACCCAAGAGGATTCCAAAACCTTCATGCAAATGTACAATGCTCCGATGTTTGCGCATTATCCTACCTGTCCTGGAACAAGTATGCAGAAAATGGAGGAATTCTAAGAATTCTAATAATGCTGTATGCGTCATTGGGAAAACTGGCTAAGATGAAAAAAACAAATAAAAATGTGCTCATCACCCATCTGCTGTCTTTTTGAGGAAAGCAAAGCATCTCTATCAGAGTAAATGGCTCCCTTGAAAACCTTTCCTCACACAGCTCCCCAGATTACCACATTCCAAAAATCTCTGGCTTTATGCCTTGGCTTTCTACATGCAGTCTCTGATTCTGAACACAGCCTGTGAAGATTTAAAAAAAACCTGGCTGATTGGGAGATTAAGACTGAATATCACAGGGTGGCAACTACAAATGCAATAGATATTTCCAATCAAATTTTTTCCCTGTAAAAAAAAAAAAAAGTCACAAAACCAAATCCACATTGATTAATTAGTATACCCCAAAAAAGCATAGTATAAAAATCAAACTGCAGAGAGATTCTCAGGTTAGGATCACAGCTGTTCAGCAATAGATAGAATACGTAATTCTACTACTGTGCCAGATCATAATAAAAAAAAGCATCATATAGTGTTTCCACAAATATATTTCATCTAATGGGTAAAATGTGCCAACCAATGCTGTTCAGAAATAGCCACACACAGTTAGCAACATCTTGGACTATGGCAGTACCTATGGCATTACCCTTTACTTATCGGTAGAATTAATTATTAAAAGAAATAAAATTGTTACATAAACAAGTTTTCACTAAGTACATGTAAAGTCTATAGAAACATGAAATAACTGTGATATGGATGTTAAAACTGAATGAACGATATCAATTCTAAAGGTTGTCGGGTACCTATGTTTCTCAAATCAGGAGGGAGCCTAGCAGTTATTTTGGATGCAGATTTGACAGTGCATCCTCAAGTTAAATGATTGTTAAAGCAACTTTTTTTTTTAAACTTTGTGTGCTATGGTGACTTAAATCTTTGGTAGATCTATATTGCTCCATGGTGAGACTGCACCTTGAATACTGTGTACAATTCTGGTCACCGCATCTCAAAAAAGATATAATTGCGATGGAGAAGATGCAGAGAAGGGCAACCAAAATGATATAGGGGAGCTGTTCCATCCCCTTTGAGGAAAGGCTGAAGAGGTTACGGCTGTTCAGCTTTGAGAAGAGATGGCTGAGGGGGGATATGATAGAGGTCTTTAAGATCATGAGAGGTCTTGAACGAGTAGATGAGAATCGGTTATTTACACTTTCGAATCATAGAAGGACTAGGGGGCATTCCATGAAGTTAGCAAGTAGCACATTTAAGACCAATCGGAGAAAATTCTTTTTCACTCAACGCACAATAAAGCTCTGGAATTTGTTGCCAGAGGATGTGGTTAGTGCAGTTAGTGTAGCTGGGTTCAAAAAAGGTTTGGATAAGTTCTTGGAGGAGAAGTCCATTAACAGCTATTAATCAAGTTTACTCAGGGGCGGATTTTCATACTCCGCGAATAGGCCTACTTTTGTTTGCGCTCCAGGCGCAAACAAAGTACGCCGGATTTTAGTAGATACGCGCGGAGCCGCGCGTATCTGCTAAAAACCTGGATCGGCGTGCGCAAGGCTATCGATTTTGTATAGCCGGCGTGCGCCGAGCCGCGCAGCCTACCCCCGTTCCCTCCGAGGCCGCTCTGAAATCGGAGCGGCCTCAGAGGGAACTTCCTTTTGCCCTCCCCTCACCTTCCCCTCCCTTCCCCTACCTAACCCACCCACCCGGCCCTGTCTAAGCCCCCACCTTACCTTTGTCGGGGGATTTACGCCTCCCAGAGGGAGGCGTAAATCCCGCACCAGCGGGCCTCTTGTGCGCCGGGCCGCGACCTGGGGGCGGGTACGGAGGGTGCGGCCACGCCCCCAGACCGCCCCGGGCCATAGCCACGCCCCCGTACCCGCCCCCAAAACGCTGCCGACACGCCCCGAAAACGCCGTGACGGCCGGGACCCGCCCCCGACACACCCACCCCGACATGCCCCCCTCGGAGAACCTCGGGACTTACACGAGTCCCGGGGCTCTGCGCGCGCCAGTAGGCCTATGTAAAATAGGCGCACCGGGCGCAGGGCTCTTAAAATCCGCCCCTTAGGGAATAGTCACTGCTATTAATTGCATCAGTAGCATGGATGTTCTTAGTGTTTGGGTAATTGCCAGGTTCTTGTTGCCTGGTTTGGCTTCTGTTGGAAACAGGATGCTGGGCTTGATGGACCCTTGGTCTGACCCAGCATGGCAATTTCTTATGTTCTTATGACAAGGAATTCCAGTTAATGGTTCAAGCACAGCTATACTTAGGATTTGATTACTGTAATTCCCTTTATAACTGGGATTCCATCTTTTATTAGATCTCTTCAAATTGTCCAGAATTCAGCTGCCCATATATTGACTAGTTCTGGGCTCCATGAACATATTTAATTTAATTAATATATTTATTTGTCGGTTTTTGTATACCGTCATTCGGTGTAGCCATCACAACAGTTTAACAAATTCAAGTACAATAAAACAAAGCATAATAAAAAAAGTACAATAACTTTCAAGATAAAAATTAAAATATAAATACATATTAAAAATTTAATATTAAAAACATATAAAAGAATAAAGTCTTGGATTGTTGGAGTAGAAAGGGTAAGGGGTGCGAGAGTTATTATGAATCTTGATATACCTTTGTAAAAAGCCATGTTTTTAGCTCCTTCTTAAATGTTTTTAGACTCGATTGCAGTTGTAATTTGGTGAGAAGCACATTCCATAATTTTGAACTGGCTAGTGAAATTGCACGTTCGCGAATTGACGCGAGTTGTGCAGAGCGTATTGAAGGAATTGTTAGAAGGCCTTGTTGACTGACTGTAAGTTTCTTTGTGGAGTGTGAAGTTTAATTGCTGCGTTTAGCCAATCTATCTGTTCCTCATATATAATTTTATTTAAAATGGTGAGTACCTTGTATTCAATTTGGGATTTTAATGGAAGCCAATGTAATGCTGTTAGAATTGGGGTTATGTGTTCATACATTTTGGTGCCTGTTTAGATTCTGGCAGCAGAGTTTTGAAGAATTTGTAGACGGCGCATGGAGGAAAGCGGTAGACCAAGTAAGAGCGAGTTGCAATAATCAAGATTAGAAAAAATGAGCAGTTGCAAAACAGTTCAGAAATCATCTGGAGTTAGAAAAGGCTTTAATTGTCTCAATGCTAGTAATTTACAATATCCATCCTTCACTTTAGCCACTCTGGGCCAGATATTCAGAATTACGTGAGCGCGTAGATTTGTGCGCGCAACTCGGCGCGCACAAATCTACACCCAATTTTATAACATGCGCGCGCCTTGTGCACCTTGCTTGCCAAGCCCTAGGGGAGCCCCGATGGCTTTCCCCATTCCCTCCGAGGCTGCTGTCTCAGAGGGAACTTTCCTTCTGCTCCCATGTGTTGGACTAGTTTTTCTTTCTAGCAGTATGATTTCTGTTTTATTGATATTTATTATAAGCTTCATGTGGGTTAATAATTGTTTGATTATGGAGAGATACATGGCTGTTTTCTTATAAGTTGCATCTAATGTATTTTGAATTGGGATTAATATTTGGATGTCGTCGGTGTAGAGATAATGGGTCAGACCAAGACCTGCAAGTAGATTGCAGATCAGAAGTAAATAGATGTTAAACAGAGTGGTGGATAAGGATGAACCTTGAGGGACCCCAGTTTTTAGTTGAATTTTGTCAGAAAGGGCATTATTAATTTTTACTTGATAATTCCTATTTGATAAGTATGATGAGAACCATTGATATGCTTTTTCTGTCAGGACCGGCCGCTGAACGACCTCCTGCAGTCGATCTCCTGCCGGCGCCATTTTCCGTACGGAATTTTGCGTCGAATTTTGCAAAATTTTTGCAAAATGGCCGCCGCAAAATGGCGGCGGCCATACAAAAACGATTCGACGCAGGAGGTCGTTCCGGACCCCCGCTGGACTTTTGGCAAGTCTTGTGGGGGTCAGGAGGCCCCCCCAAGCTGGGCCAAAAGTTTCTGGGAGTCCAGCGGGGTTCAGGAAGCGATTTCTTGCCGCGAATCGTTTTCCGTACGGAAAATGGCGCCGGCAGGAGATCGACTGCAGGTTGTTCAGCGGGGGTTCCGGACCGGGGGTTCCGGACCGCCCCGGGCCATAGCCACGCCCCCGTACCCGCCCCCAAAACGCTGCCGACACGCCCCGAAAACGCCGCGACGGCCGGGACCCGCCCCCCGACACACACCCCCGACATGCCCCCTCGGAGAACCTCGGGACTTACACGATCCCGGGCTCTGCGCGCGCCAGTAGGCCTATGTAAAATAGGCGCACCGGCGCGCAGGCTCTTAAAATCCGCCCCTTAGGGAATAGTCACTGCTATTAATTGCATCAGTAGCATGGGATGTTCTTAGTGTTTGGGTAATTGCCAGGTTCTTGTTGCCTGGTTTGGCTTCTGTTGGAAACAGGATGCTGGGCTTGATGGACCCTTGGTCTGACCCAGCATGCAATTTTTATGTTCTTATGACAAGGAATTCCAGTTAATGGTTCAAGCACAGCTATACTTAGGATTTGATTACTGTAATTCCCTTTATAACTGGGATTCCATCTTTTATTAGATCTCTTCAAATTGTCCAGAATTCAGCTGCCCATATATTGACTAGTTCTGGGCTCCATGAACATATTTAATTAATTAATATATTTATTTGTCGGTTTTTGTATACCGTCATTCGGTGTAGCCATCACAACAGTTTAACAAATTCAAGTACAAATAAAACAAAGCATAATAAAAAAAGTACAATAACTTTCAAGATAAAAATTAAAATATAAATACATATTAAAAATTTAATATTAAAAACAATAAAAGAATAAGTCTTGGATTGTTGGAGTAGAAAGGGTAAGGGGTGCGAGAGTTATTATGAATCTTGATATGCCTTTGTAAAAGCCATGTTTTTAGCTCCTTCTTAAATGTTTTTAGACTCGATTGCAGTTGTAATTTGGTGAGAAGCACATTCCATAATTTTGAACTGGCTAGTGAAATTGCACGTTCGCGAATTGACGCGAGTTGTGCAGAGCGTATTGAAGGAATTGTTAGAAGGCCTTTGTTGACTGACTGTAAGTTTCTTTGTGGAGTGTGAAGTTTAATTGCTGCGTTTAGCCAATCTATCTGTTCCTCATATATAATTTTATTTAAAATGGTGAGTACCTTGTATTCAATTTGGGATTTTAATGGAAGCCATGTAATGCTGTTAGAATTGGGGTTATGTGTTCATACATTTTGGTGCCTGTTTAGATTCTGGCAGCAGAGTTTTGAAGAATTTGTAGACGGCGCATGGAGGAAAGCGGTAGACCAAGTAGAGCGAGTTGCAATAATCAAGATTAGAAAAAATGAGCAGTTGCAAAACAGTTCAGAAATCATCTGGAGTTAGAAAAGGCTTTAATTGTCTCAATGCTAGTAATTTACAATATCCATCCTTCACTTTAGCCACTCTGGGCCAGATATTCAGAATTACGTGAGCGCGTAGATTTGTGCGCGCAACTCGGCGCGCACAAATCTACACCCAATTTTATAACATGCGCCGCCTTGTGCACCTTGCTTGCCAAGCCCTAGGGGAGCCCCGATGGCTTTCCCCATTCCTCCCTCCGAGGCTGCTGTCTCAGAGGGAACTTTCCTTCTGCTCCCATGTGTTGGACTAGTTTTTTCTTTCTAGCAGTATGATTTCTGTTTTATTGATATTTATTTAAGCTTCATGTGGGTTAATAATTGTTTGATTATGGAGAGATACATGGCTGTTTTCTTATAAGTTGCATCTAATGTATTTTGAATTGGGATTAATATTTGGATGTCGTCGGTGTAGAGATAATGGGTCAGACCAAGACCTGCAAGTAGATTGCAGATCAGAAGTAAATAGATGTTAAACAGAGTGGTGGATAAGGATGAACCTTGAGGGACCCCAGTTTTTAGTTGAATTTTGTCAGAAAGGGCATTATTAATTTTTACTTGATAATTCCTATTTGATAAGTATGATGAGAACCATTGATATGCTTTTTCTGTCAACCCTATTTTTGTAAGACAGTCGAGAAGAATGGAATGATTGACAGTGTCGAAAGCTGCTGATAGATCTAGGAGGACTAATAGGTAGCTTTGACCATTGTCAAAGCATCTGAGAACTGTATCGTTCGAGGAAAGGAAAAATGTTTCTGTGCTGAGGTGTTTCCTGAAACCAAACTATGATGGGAACAGAATATTGTTTTTTTCTAAGTGTTCAGTGAGTTGTATATAAATCACTTTTTCGATAACTTTGGCAAGGAACAGTAAGTTGGAAATGGGACAGCAGTTGGTCAGGCTGTCTGGATCGAGATTATTCTTTTTTATGATAGGCTTAATTATTGCTGATTTTAGGCTGTCAGGATAGTTACCTTCCATGAGGGACAGATTGATGATTTTGGTGATGGTATTGGTTATTGTGGTTTTTATGGCTTTCAGCGCAGATATGGGGATACTGTCCAGAGGATGGTTAGCAGGGTTCATGTTGTCAATAATTGACTGAATTTCAAGTGAAGAGGTTAAATTGAAGTTAGTTCAACTTGGTATTTCTTTTTTTTTTTCCATTTGGTGCTTTGTATGCTGTCAGTAAGGTTATTGGTGATTAAGTTACTAACTTTATTAAAGATCAGAAGTAAGATAGAAAAGAGCAATAAAGGAGCTGTTTTCAAAGAAGGCGTGATGGTAATTAGAGAGGTTTTTTGAACAGGAGAAGCTTTATGGCAACAGTGGCTAAGATTACCATATTTATTGTTGCCAGATATTGTACAGATTTCAATGATAAGTAATATAATTGGAAATTTAGTGTGAAGTATTGACAAAAAAGCAATAATTTAGATGAAATACAACCTGTGCAAAACATTGTAGTTATATCTCAGCAGATTGACAACTGAAATATACGGCTGCACACAAAGAGGTGCATGAAGGGATGTACAAATGGGAGCCCCTTTGCTGCATTCCTTTGGCGCTCTGCACCTCGGGCAGCATGCTCCTGTTGTAACTCACTGTGTGGAAAAGATGCATCAATTTAAAGAGTTTAAATGGTCTATTTGGAGTCAGTATATACCTCAGCGAGGGGAGGGGATGTTCAATCAGTGTTAAACCGCCGTGAACAATCTTGGTTTTTTGAATTAAGATCGGTGAAACCTGAGGGACTGAATGAAGTGATTAATTGGTATTCCCTGATTTAATTGAAGTGATGTCATTTCCTCCCTTGGATATAAATAGTGGTGTGGATGCCATGTTTTGTTAAAGTTTTATGAAGAGATTTTGCAAATGAAGTTTGTTTTTCGGGGAGCGGAGCGATGAATTAAAAGGATGAGAGACGATATCATACTATGGAGAAGTCCCCTAATGCAGATGGGACATCGAAACATGGATCCATGTTGGGGCAATGATTGAAACATTCAAGCTAAGTTTGGGTTCTTTTGCTCTCTATGATGAAATAAGACGCTTATAAGACGGCTCCTGTTGGGGATCTTTATTATGAGTATATGATCTGGAGATCCAGTGGACAAATTTTAATATAAAATGAGTGAGATGTTAAATAATAAAGCAAAGTTGGACTTGCAGAGAATGCAGTTTGTGTCTATTACAAACTGTACTCGTGAAGGTCCCACAAAGATATAATAAAACATAGAAAGAAAAAGAAAAAGAGAAATAATAACATTTTTGTGGAATTCATGCTATGAAATATACAACTGGATGACATTGTGGTTTTTCTAGTGTTTGTTTAAAAACCATCTTGGAAGCTCAGACCAGATGTATTCCATGCATTAAAATAGGTAGAAAGAAGGCCAAATGACTACTGGCATGGTTAAAGGTGAGGTGAGAGAGGATATTCTAGCCAACAGAACATCCTTAAAAAAAAAAATGGAAAAGAGATCCAAATGAAGAAAACAGGAAACAGCATAGCACTGGCAAGTTAGAATCAATGTAAGCTTCGTGGACCCTTGGGCCGATCGGAACCAGGAGATGGGATACCTTTGAGAGGTTGTGACACCGGTTCCAACCGGGAGGCGGCGGAGGTAGGCTCGCGGACAGCTTGAGAGGAAACACGAAGAGCCCTATGCGACCAAGGGCCAGGAGAAGGGCTGACCTGGTGGAAGAGGATCTTCGCCCTGGAAGCCGGTACTCCCCCGAGAGGAGCTCGTAGGAGTCCGGCCGCTGGGACTTAGGAGATTCACCCTGGAAGCCGGTGTCCCCCGGGAGGAGCCCGTAGGAACCCGGCCGCTGGGACTTAGGAGATCTCTACCGATGGAGTCGCTGCTCACCAGGCCAGGGTCAGGTGCCGGAGTATCGTCGTCAGCCTGTCCGAGTCAAGAGCCAGAGGAGTACCGTAAGCCGAACCGGGTCAAGAGCCAGAAAATCACCGAAGCCAAACAGAAGTCAGGAGCCAGGAAGAACCACAAGCCAATCCGAAGTCGAAAACCAGAAGATCAAGAGACGAGCAGGAACTCAGCAACTGGGAGCAGGACGAACCTGGGAACCTCGTTGCAAGGCAAAGGTTCAGTCCAGCTGCAGGGCTTAAGTACCCTGCAGCGTCTGATGTCATCAGGAGGCGTCCCCGAAGTTTTCCCGCGCTGGCCCCTTTAAATTTACAGCTGAGACGCGCGCGTGCGTCTAGGGGCGGGCCTACCGCCGAGAGACGCCGGCGCTGCTTGCGTGGCGAAGGGGCAGGAGCTGAAGGCGCTGCAGCCCGGGCGAGGTGGGGAGACGCCGGCCTGCGGCGGCAGAGATCCCCGGAGGCCCGGGGAACGCGGGGTCCATGCGGACGCGCGACCAGGTGGGTGGCGATTCCGGGGGCAGCCCGGAATCGCAACAATCAAAGCATTTATAAGGAAGGTAAAGACAGAATTTGAAAAGAAGCTTGCTGTGGAAGCAAAAACTTATAATAATAACTTTTTCAGGTCCATTTGAAGCAAAAGCCTGCAAGAAGATTGAAGGTAAAAGGGGCGCTAAAGGAGGACAAAGCAATAGCAGAGACTGAATGAATTTTTTGCTTTGGTCTTTACTGAAGAAGATGTAAGGCAGATACCCATGCCAGAAGTGATATCTAAACATGATAATTCAGAGGAAATGAAACAAATCTCAGTGAATCTGGAAGATGTACTAAGGCAAATTATCAAATTAAAGTGTAACAAGTCACCTGGATCAGACAGAACACACTCCAGAGTTACTGAAAGAACTGGAAAATGAAATTGCAGACCTACTGTTGGTAATCTATAAGCTATCATTAAAATCAGCTACGATACTAAAGACTGGAGGGTGGCCAAGGTAACACCGTTTTTTAAAAAGTGTTCCAGGGGTGATCTGGGAACTCCAAACCAGTGAGCCTGTTGTTAGTGCTGAGAAAAATGGTTGAAAGTATTCTAAAGAACAAAGTCAACAAGGATTTAGCCAAGGGAATTCTTGCCTCATCAATTTGCTATATTTATTTGAAGGCATAAACATGTGGCTAAAGATGAGACAGTTGATATAGGGCCTCATTTTCCAATATCGCAGTGGTAACGCATGAGGGGGCGTGTCCCATGCAAATAAGGCATTTTTCGTGCAGCGGGGAAACATCGCGTCACGCGAGGTTTTCGCCATTTGCGGACATGGATTCGCAAATCGCGAAAACATCGTGCACCGCGATAAAACAACCAATGAATCTTCGCAGTACACGAAAGTACTTGATGGACACTCTACCTGGGCAACAACAAGCTAGGTTGAGAGAATGTTGCCCAAATCTCTTCTTGGAGTGAGTTTCCTCATGTCGACGGCCAGCAAATCTTCACTAGAGACCACTGTTCTTTCCGTACGTCTCATGTTGAATGTGAAAGTGGCCCCCAACCCCGTACGCTCATACCTAATCCCCACCTCGAGTTACTAGGTAGCCCTCTCATAGGGATACAAATACTTGTCTAGGGCATAGGCTCTCTCTCTCTCTCTCAAAGTAAGCCGTTCGGAATTGTCGTGGACCGTGATAAACCTTTAGTGGCCTCTAGCGCACAATATAACGCGAATGAAAGGGTTGTAGCTATTAGCCACAATAGGAGCCGCGCTAACACTGCGGCTGTTTCGCGGCACACGATACATTGTTTCCTGCTTTACATATGCTCCGCCCCAACCCCGCGCCCCCTGAATACCAAATTACAAATTTTCATTCGCAAATCGCGTTAACGGCTGTTAGCGCGATTTGCAAATTTATCTCCCGCGGTAACTCCTTGGAAAATGACCCCCATAGTGTAACTGGATTTTTAGAAAGCGTTTGACAAAGTACCTCATGAGAGACTTTTGAGGAAATTAAAAAGCCATGGGATTGGAAGCAATGTTCTCTTGTGGACTGAGGACTGGTTAAAAGATAGAAAACAAACAGAAGGGCTAAATGGACAATTTTCTCAATGGAGAAAGGTGAATAGTGGTGTGTCTCAGGGATCTGTATTAGGACCGTTGCTTTTTAACATATTCATAAATGACGTAGATATGGGAACGAGTCAGTAGGGGTGTGCATTCGGATTGACCGCATTAGTAAAACGCAACTCATATTTTTTTTTTACTTAAAAAATTGATTCGACATAAACGATCGGATTTCCCACATATCGAACATAGATATGTTCGATATGTGGGAGATCGCGATTGTTGAGCCAAAATAAAAATATAAACCCCCTCACCCTCCTTAATCCCCCCCCCCCCGACTTACCACAACTCCCTGGTGATGGAGCGAGGAGTGAGGACGCCATTTCTGCAATCCTTGGCGAGAAGCATGTGACGTCGGCGGCACGTCGAGTGACGCCGGCGTCACGTGATTCCCGGCTCGTTTGCGCCGGACGGCTCGTTCGGCCCAAAAAGAACTTTTGGCCAGCTTGAGGGGGTCAGGAGGCCCCCCCAAGCTGGCCAAAAGTTCTTTTTGGGCCGAACGAGCCGTCCGGCGCGAACTTGCCGGGAATCACGTGACGTCGCGTCTGAGTGACGCGCGCCACGTGATTCCCGGCGAGTTCGCGCCGGACGGCTCGTTCGGCCCAAAAATAACTTTTGGCCAGCTTGGGGGGGTCAGGAGGCCCCCCCAAGCTGGCCAAAAGTTCTTTTTGGGCCGAACGAGCCGTCCGGCGCGAACGAGCCGGGAATCACGTGACGCCGCGTCACTCGACGTGCCACCGACGTCACATGCTTCTCGCCAAGGATTGCAGAAATGACGTCCTCACTCCTCGCTCGATCACCAGGAGTTGTGGTAAGTCTGGGGGGGGGATTAAGGAGGGTGAGGGGGTTTAAATTTTTTTTTTGCACATATGTACATATACCCAACTCATTGGATTTTTTTTTGTCCATATTGGCCGCAAGTGGGACCCCCTTTCGGACATAAAAATATGAACATAAATTTTGCTCTGCACATCCCTACGAGTCAGTAGATCAAATCTGCTGACGATACAAAATTATTGAAAGTTGTTAAATCATAAGAGGGTTAAGAGAAATTGCAAGAGGACCTTGCAAGACTGGGAAACTGGGCATCCAAATGGCAGATGACATTTAATGTGGACAAGTGCAAAGTGATGCAGGTAGGCAGGAGCCAATCAAATTATAGCTACACTGTGCAAGATTCCACTTTGGGAATCGCCATCCAGGGAAAGCTTCTAGGCGTCATCATGGATAATAGGTTGAAATTCTCTGCTTGGTGTACAGTGGTGACCAAGAAAGCAAACAGAATGCTAGAAATTATTAGGAAAGAAATGGAGAACAAAACAGAGAATACTTTGAGTAATGTGTGCAGTTCTGATCGCCGTATCTCCAAAAGACATAGCAGAATTAGAAAAGGTACAGAGAAGGGCGACCAAAATGATAAGGGAATGGAACAATTCCCCTATGAGAAAAGGCTAAAGAGGTTAGGACTCTTTAGTTTGGAGAAGAGATGGCTGAGGGGAGATATATTTGTTTGATATGGGTGACTGGTATGTTTGAGGGTGGTAAGGGTCTAAGGGATGTCTGTGATGCTGAGTGAGGGGGATTGTTAATGAAGTGCACAGAATATAAGAAATGTGATCAGTGGCTGATTGTTAGTGAAATGCTCTTGTCATATACTGGTTATTTTGTTGGTTGTGCCAGTTTCAATAAAAATTATTTTGAAAAAAAAATGAGTAGGGTGGTACAGGTAACATGCATTGTTTGTTTACTCTTTCAAAAAGTATAAAAAGACTAGGAGGCATGTATTGTATGTGATAAAAACTTTAGGCAGAAGTCAAGCTACTGCAACTCCCTGCTACTAGGTATTCCCGCCAACACTATCAAACCATTACAGATGGTTCAGAATTCAGCGGCTAGAATTCTAACTAGCACTAACAAAAAAGATCATATCACCCCAATCCTTCGGAACTTACATTGGCTCCCCATTAAACAAGGATACTCTATAAGGTACTCACTATCATCCACAAAGCGACAAACAAATTAGCCCCCATCACATTAAGCTCTGAACTCCAACCGCACACTTCCTCCTCCAGACCAATCAGAAGCGCATACAGAGGAACACTGCATGCTCCGCAAATAAAATCATCATTGAGCAAACGAGCGCTATCTTCAGCAGGCCCACACCAGTGGAACATACTTCCCCCAGATCTTAGACTAGAACCCAGTCATCAAGAATTCAAAAAAAGACTGAAGACTTTTCTCTTCCAACAAGCTTTCCCAGACGCTTAATCTTAACTGTGACTGACAGACTTCCTAATTACCAGGTATCCCTTAACTAAGGACACTGTATCAAGTACTATTTTTAAGAATCTGCAACTGGACAATTATCTTTGAGCTCAAAAATTCACTTTATTTCATATATATATTAGGCACTGCTTATATTATATTTATTGCTATGTTAAATAGTTATACTACTTCTATATAAAATATTATGGGGCAGATTTTCAGCGCCCTGCTCGCCTAAATCCGCCCAAAACCGGGCGGATTTAGGCGAGCAGGGCCCTGCGCGCCGGTAAGCCTATTTTACATAGGCCTACCGGCGCGCGCAGACCCCGGGCTCGCGTACGTCCCGGGGTTTTCGGAGGGGGGCGTGTCGGGGGCGTGTCGGGGAGCGGGCCCGGTTGACGCGGCGTTTCGGGGGCGTGTCGGCCGCGTTTTGGGGGCGGGTACGGGGCATGGCTATGGCCCGGGGGCGTGGCCGCGCCCGCCGTGCCCGCCCCCAGGTCGCGGCCCGGCGCGCAGCAGGCCCGCTGGCGCGCGGGGATTTACGTCTCCCTCCGGGAGGCGTAAATCCCCCGACAACGGTAAGGAGGGGTGTAGACAGGGCCGGAGGGTGGGTTAGGTAGGGGAAGGGAGGGTAAGGTGAGGGGAGGGCAAAGGAAAGTTCCCTCCGAGGCCGCACCGATTTCGGAGCGGCCTTGGAGGGAACGGGGGGAGGCAGCGCGGCTCGGCGCGCGCAGGCTATACAAAATCGATAGCCTTGCGCGCGCCGATCCAGGATTTTAGTGGATACGCGCGGCTCCGCGCGTATCTACTAAAATCCAGCGTACTTTTGCTTGAGTCTGATGCGCAAGCAAAAGTAGGCTGTTCGCGCGCCTCTTAAAATCTACCCCTATATTTCTTTATTTATTACCAGTTAAAATATTATTACTTTATTTAGCACTATGTTAAATTGTCAACCAGTTATACTGTTCCATATGTTATACGGTTCCATGTAAAGCTCCGCTCTTTGTTGAGCAGTTCTTCGTTGTATGTAAACCGGAGTGATTTGTAGTCCCTACAAGAACTTCGGTATATAAAAATTAAAAATAAATAAATAAATAAATAAGCTTCTCAAAACACCAGAAAATACCATGCATGAATTCAAGAAACCTTGGTTTAAAAGTAAGATTCATGTCTGTCATGATACTCAAAAACAATGTATTTAGAGACACTTACAACTGTGAATCCCTATTTTCATGTGCTCTAGTCAGAAGCTAATCTCAAAACTCAGCAAATATTCTATGCTCATGTGAGACTATTTCCATGAATTGAATGTGATGAAAGAGTCAATCCCAAGGTAATCTTGCAATTTACTGATGTGATAATCTTCATGTAGTAAGAATTGAAAAAAAAAGTAAAAAAAACTTTCCGGTGGAACTGTAGCCTTGGCACACACCAGATAATCAACACTTGAGATTCAAGCCAGCACAAAAGATTGAGATTCAGTAAACAGCACTAAGGGAGAGTGAAACCAATATTGAATATTCAGTATCAAATATGATACACCATCAATTAACTTTCAAGCCCCGTACTGTCATACTGCTTTAGAATCATAGACCTTAATCAATTGGATATAAAAAGAAAAATCTCCATACCCACTAGCAAATCACAAATGAACAAATATAGTAGAAAATGCAGAATGTTATTTCCTCAACCACATGTAGATGAAAAAGTGACAATTACAGAGCATGAAAAGGTTGCAACCAATAAAAAGCTCAAGGGTAGAAAACTGGACATTGTGATAAATAAGGAAAACAAAATAATGGCTTTGCTAATGGAAATGTCAATATTAAGCAACCTTATTTAAATATTATTTTAATGTTTGATGTGGCATTGTTTGTTGGTTGTCTGTAATAATAATAATGTATGTGTTTTGTGCCTTGCTGAGATTTGGGGATCAGTGGGTTATAAATTTTATAAATAGATAAGTAATAAATAAATAAACGGGCAATGAATTTAACTAGGTGATACATTTAAGACAATAGGAGAAAATATTTTTTTACTCAATGTATAATTAAACTCTGGAATTCATAGCCAGAGGATCTGGTGAAAGCTGTTAATGTAGCTGGGTTTTAAAAAGGTTTGAACAAGTTCCTGGAGGAAAAGTCCATAAACTATTCTTAAGATGGAGTTGCAGAAATGCACTGCTTATCCCTGGGATAAGCAACAATTAATCTATCTGCTACCCCTTGGGATCCTGCCAGGTACTTGTGACCTGGATTGGCCACTGCTGGAAACATAATACTGGGCTTGATGGACCCTTGGTCTGACCCAGTATAGTAAATCTAAAATAAATACCGTACATAAATACAACTATCCAGGTAACTTTAGAGCTGCTATTTATCTGGCTTGATTTACCTGGGCAATATTGTCTGGTCAGCACTGAATATCAGCACTGCGAAAATGAAATCAAACTGGATCCCATGGAATGCTCCCAGTGATGCTTCTTTTTACGTGGATACATTTTGGGTGGCTGACAATTTGCCCAGACAAAATTTAGCTGGAGGGCAGGGGGTAAAAATTTGAAAGATTGGGCTTTGTCCAGCTAACTCCAAAAGTTAGCTGGAGAAACCCTTTGAACATGGGCAATTTTACTGTCTTTCTAATGTTACTAAGAAAGAGTCAATTCTGGAAAAAGCATAATAAAATAAGATGTTTTAACTCAAGGACTGAATTCAAAACTTCTGCAAGTAATGTTTTACTTAGTGTTTTATTGCCAGTCATATGTGGTATGTGTGTTCTTTATTAGCTACTTCCCTGCTCGTTGGCGGTGATGATGTGAGGTCTTAACAACACAATTTTTTATATAGCAAATTTTATACAAATCTTTGCCAAAATGGCATACTTACTTATCACAGCTGTAGTAAAATCCAAATGAACTATATTAACCATAATTTCCATGTCAAGTTTGCCACTAACATTCTTATGAAATCCAGTAAAATTGGTCCAGCCGGATGTATTGCTTCTGAGCCTATGCTGATTCTAGCAATTCATTCCATTTCCCTCCATGTGTGCAACCACTTGAACATTTATAATGGTTTCCAGTATTTTCCTTGGAACTGACATTAAGCTAACTGGTTTATAACTGCCTGTTTCTAATTTAGAGCTCTTTTTGACAATATGGATTACATGTGTCCATTGCAAGTCTGAAGGAATCAATTACATCTATTTATGTATTTATGCTAATTATGTTCACAAATATTAAGTGCGCTGATCATGAAACAGTTTCACTTATTTTCATACTACTCGGATGAACTTTTTCCAGCTCTGGTGCCTTGTTAACTTTTACGTAAGCCAGTTTAATTCTTTCCTTGCTAGTGGATCAGGTAACCCTCACTGTACTGATGCAGATGTTCTAAACCAAATCCTATGCTCCCCACACTCCCACATCCTACCAACTGGTATAGTTTTCAGGTGTCCATAATAAATATGCATGATATATTTCATAATCCTTACCATACATATGTCCAGTCACTAACAAGACTTCGTGGATATCTCACTAGGTTCTCCTGCATGGTCAATAGAAATTGAATTGCCGGGAATAGGAAATGATTCCCACAGATCCCTTTTGTAAAACCTGAGGACCAAGCCAGTCTCTCAGGGTGGGGGTTGCAGATTATAGCCTCAGAATATGCCAACCCTCCTAGTTTGCTCAATCTTTAATTTTCAGAACCACCCAAAGGCTCAAAGCAGAGCACCTGCCCTCATCCAAGCAGACTGCCTGTTTAAGGTCAACTGAAGCATTTTGTCCCTTACAGGCTCCTGTATTGAGACAGTTTCCCAGAAGCAGGCACAGTATGCTGAAACATGGTCCATGTTGGGTCCAACGGTGAAGGATAGGAGCGCATTGACTGAAGGAATTTTTTTATCAAGTCGCTTTAAGTAATATTTATGGTTGCACATTTAATATAATTTGCAAGCTTGAAAAATTAACAAAAACGAGACAGGGAATTATAACTATACATTGTGGGTATTGCTTGAATTACGGTTCATATATTGTAAAATATCCATGTTTATATGAAGTCTTGTTGCTGCTCATTTATTCTTTT
The DNA here is from genome assembly GCF_901001135.1 of Rhinatrema bivittatum. Taxonomy (NCBI): domain Eukaryota; kingdom Metazoa; phylum Chordata; class Amphibia; order Gymnophiona; family Rhinatrematidae; genus Rhinatrema; species Rhinatrema bivittatum. The sequence goes on along the minus strand of NC_042619.1, from coordinate 48,287,905 downwards.
TATTTGACCAGTTGTTTTATTAAAACACTAGCCGTTAAACCTGTAACAACGGGCTACATTTAAAAAAGTTTTTCGGTCCATTTCCTTCCCACTCATTCTCCTTCCCACTCCCTCCTCCTCATTCTCCCTCCCATCTCTATTCTCCCTCCCTCCCTCTCACCTCCCCCCTCTAGGCTCCCTCCCACTCCCTCTCACCTTCCCCCTCTAGTCTCCCTCCCTCTCACCTCCCTCCTCTAGTCTCCCTCCCTCTCACCTTCTCCCCTCCCCTCCCTCTCTCCTCAATCACTCCCCCCTCCCCTCTCCTCCCTCCCTCTCTCCTCCCTCCCTCACTCTCTCTCCCTCCCCTCAGTCACTCCCCCGATCTCAATCCCCTCCCATTTCAGCTCCTCCACAACCCGCAGACGGAAGATCTCCGAGGGGGTCCATCCCTCCCTCACGCGCGCGGCGCCCGCCGCCACTACTGCTCTTCACCGCTGCCGCCGCTACTGCTCCTCACCACCGCCAACTGCCACTACTGCTCTCCCAGCATCATTTTTTTTTGCAGGCACGCTCCGCTCTGATCGACGTGCTCGCCCGTGCATGCGTGTATAGCGGCTCTCTACTGCGCATTTGCGGCATGTCGGTCAGGCTCCTTACTAGTAGATACTGATGGTCCAAATTCAGACTTAGCAAATAAATTACATCATTCAATATCCAGCTGTGCTCACCGCCAAACATTTATCCGGTTAAAAAGCCAGAGATAGCTCCGGGGTGAGGTGAGGCAGTTTGTGTTCTGGGGAGGGGTTAGCTATCTAGCTAACTTACTGGGAGATGCATCAAGCCGCGATAGGTTTCTATGTGTGTTAAACAGCATATGTTGCACAATATAACCCTATGGTGCAATATCACGCGATATACACAATATTTTGCATATCCCTGCTCAGATTCCCTCCCCTATTCCAATGAATTGCTCTGCATGGTTTGTGCATGCATGAATTTTGCAAATCCATGCAAAGCAGCTCATGAATAAGCAATTTGATGATAATAAATTAAAGCGGACGATTTAGAAAGTTTGTAAGCCACGTTAATTTAACAATACCTCTTGAGAAAATGGTAATCTAATGCAGGAAATTCGGCACTCTAACATGGGTCCCGATGCGCCTGTGTTAAATTTAAAAAAAAAAAAAAAAAATCCTCGTAAAAATAGAAAAAAGTCTGCGGGAGTCAAGAGATGACCCCGCTCTTCCCTGGGGTCGCCACTTGAGGTGGCACTGACCTAAGAACAAAAGAAGAAGGGGGATCCAAGATGGCATCTTAGCATTACCACACACTGCATTTCTCTGTTTCATTCTATTTGAGTGTATCCTTCAATGCCTCAATCGGGTCGGGAGAGGGGAGCCAAGGAGAGAATTGTCTCTGTTGTTCTTCTAGACAGCCCTCCTTCTTGGCCCTATGGATACCTATGTGGTTCGTGGGATTTGCAGAGCGGGAGAAGATTTGCTGGGACTTGGGCGAGAGGAGGTTGCACTCGCTTCTTTCCCTGACTCGCTAACTTTTCAGTCCCCGACAGAAAGGACAGCTTCTCAGAACCTGGCTGTGGCACAAATGCTGATTTGGAGCCGGCACGTACTGATGTCGTCATCGTTGTGTTCCTAACAGAGAATGCGGAGCTCAGAAGAATGGCCGCAGATACTGATCTGACCAGTGCTGGAGGCTCTGGGGAAATACCTGCCGTGAGAGGTTTGCAGTTGCCCGAGGACAGATCTTTTCAGACACCTGGCGGGCTCACTGAAGATAAATTTACATCTGTTTCATTTACACTTGAGACAATTTGGGAAGCAATTCTGAGTCTTGGCTCTAATATAACAGCCCAATTGAATCCCTTGATTATAAAGTATTCTTTTTTGGAATCTCGAGTACAAACTTTGGAAGTTGCCAATGTTAATGTGGTACAACGAGATACTATTAAATCTGGTATTGACTCTGTGAAACCTTTAAAAGACTCATTGATAAAGAAAATCAGATACTTGCCTACAAAATGGAAAACCTGGGGAACTCATTGAAAAGTAGAAACATGCGATTTAACAATTTTCCCACATTTTCTCCTATTTCAGCTAAGGAGATGTTTATAAGGTATCTGACTGAGATATTGAAAGTTCCACAGCAGACTATCCCTCCAGTCTCTAAAGTTCACCACATACCTCCTTTTAGAAAAGGGAATGATAATGTAGGAAGTCTTTAATTCCATTGGATTCTAGTGCTTTCAAAATTACTGCAGTGCTTGAAACTTCTGATAACCTTCTGGCTTGGCCCTCAACTATGCTGGCTTCCTTTGCTTTGGAACCACATGGAGACTGGATTCTTAAATTGTTTTTTAGACATCGCTCTGAGTTATTTCTTCAGCAGAGAGTTAGAGTCTTTCCAGATATCTCTAGAAAAACTCAGAGGAAGTTTTTGATATTGGGACCCAGGATATTGCAATTGGGAGCCTTTTTCCTGTTGAAAAATCCTTGCAAGTGCTGTTTTAAAAACAAAGATGTATCGTATATTTTTTTCAGCCCTCTCAGCTTTCTTTTTTTCTTAATGATATGACACCTGTCGAAGGTTTGTCTTCGACTCTGACAACTGCTTAATCTCATATAGGCAAGGGGTCTATTCTCTGCTAATTAGATATGCTCCCTTGTGATGTGCTTTGTTTTCCTAAATTTCAGAAGTTTCCTTGAATTTTGAATTGGATCCCCTTTTGTTTGGGGATTTAGGATTATACAGAATGGTTTTTTTTCTTATTATATTTCTGTTTGTGAATTGATTTCTACATATCTGTTATGTTTTCCTTTCAAGAGTAATTCTTGAATTTTGTTTTGTAAAATGCATAAATAAAAAATAAAAAAAAAAAAACATAAGTATTTGCCATACTGGGTCAGACCGAGGGTCCATCAAGCCCGGCATCCTGTTTCCAGCAGTGGCCAGGATAAAATTATTGGCAAGTACCCAAACATTAAAAAGATCCCATTCTACTAATAAGCAGTGGCTATTTCCTAAGACAACTTGACTAGCAATTTATGGATTTCTTCTCCAGGAACTTGTCCAAACCTTTTTTTAAATTCAGCTAAGCTAACTGCCTTAACCACATCCTCTGGCAATGAATTCCAGAGCTTAATTGTGCATTAGATGAAAAAGAATTTTCTCCTATTTGTTTTAAATGTGCTACTTACTAACTTCATGGAGTGCCCCCTAGTCCTTCAATTATCTAAAAGAGTAAATAACCGATTCACATTTACCCATTGTAGTCATCTCAAGATTTTGAAGACCTCCATCATATCCCTCCTCAGCCAACTGTTCTCCAAGCTTAACAGCCCTAATGTCTTTAAAACTTTCCTCATAAGGGAGTTGTTCCATCCCTTTTATCATTTTGGTAACCCGTCTCTGTACCTTCTCCAGTGCATCTATATAATTTTTGAGATGTAGCGACCAGAACTGAACACAGTACTCAAGGTGCACTCTCACCATGGAGCAATACAGAGGCATTCTGACATTCGCCATTTTATTCACCATTCTCTTCCTAATAATTCCTAAAATTCTGTTTGTTTTTTGACCTTCGCAGGATACTGAGCTGACGATTTCAATGTATAGTTGACTATGACACCTAGATCTTTTTCCTAACATGAAATCTAACATCTTGTAACTACAGCATGGGTTATGTTTCCCTATATTCAACACCTTGCACTTGTCCACATTAAATTTCATCTGCCATTTGGATGCCAGTCTTTCAGTCTCACAAGGTCCTCCTGCAATTTATCACTATCCTCTTATGATTTAACTACTCTGAATAATTTTGTGTCATCTTCAAATTTGATCACCTCACTCGTCGTTCCGGAGGAAGTGGTGAAGACCAGAACTGTGAAAGACTTCAAAGGGGCGTGGGATAAACACTGTGGATCCATAAAGTCAAGAGGTCGCCAATGAAGAGTGGGTGACTCGCCAGAATGATGGCTACTGCCTGGACACAATACCCTTATTCAATAAACATACACATGCTTACTGTGACTCCAACATCGCTCTAAGCTTCAACAGCAAGAGGAAATGGAAAAAAGGATTTGCACTCACAAAGAGGGGAGTAGCTGGCTTGTTACGGCGGTTACTACCCCAAAGCAAATATGCCTGATACTTCACTTTCAATGCATATACAGCATAGCTCTCTGCTTCAACGACAGGGGAGAAGAATAACTGATACTTCACACATCCAGCAGAGCTCTCTGCTTCAACGGCAGGGGAGAAGAAAAAAGGGTTCACACTCACAAAGCGGGGAGTAGCTGGCTTGTTACGGCGGTTACTACCCCAAACCAAATGTGCCTGATACTTCACTTTCCATGCATATCCAGCATGGCTCTCTGCTTCAACGGCATGGGAGAATGACTGATACATCACGCATTTCCAGCATAGCTCTCTGCTTCAACAGCAGGGGAAAAAAAAAAACAAAAAAAAAAAAAAAACTGATGCTTCACGCATATCCTGCATAGCTTCAACGACAGGGGTGAAGAAAAAAAGGATTCGCAATCACAAAGCGAGGAGTAGCTGGCTTGTTACGGCGGTTACTACCCCAAACCAAATGTGCCTGGTACTTCACTTCACTTTCAATGCATATCCAGCATGGCTCTCTGCTTCAACGACAGGGGAGAAAAAAACTGATACTTCACACATATCCAGCATAGCTCCCTGCTTCAACGGCAGGGGAGAAGAAAAAACAACCAACAAGGGCTGTACAACATAGTCTAGGTAAAACAAATAAGCATGGGTGTAGCTTGCTTATCGCGGCGGTTACTACCCCTACTACCCCTAACTAATCAAGCTAGATATTTCACTTGGATGCAGCTCCATCACTGCTCTCTACATTAATGGTGGGGGTGGAAGGGGAATAGAACAAAGAGCTAAGAGAAACAGATAAGTATGAGAGAAAAATGTGTGAAGCTTGCTGGGCAGACTGGATGGGCCATTCGGTCTTCTTCTGCCGTCATTTCTATGTTTCTATGTTTCTATGTTCCCCTTTCCAGATCATTTATAAATATATTTAAAAATCCCAGTCTAAGTACAGATCTCTGAGGCACTCCACTGTTTAACTCTCTTCACTGAAAAAAATTTCCATTTACCGGTAAGTCTAATTTCTGTTTCCTGTCTTTTAACCATTTTGGAATCCAAAAACATACATTGCCTCCTATCCCACAATAATATAATTTTCTTAGAAGCCTCTCCTGGGGGACTTTGTCAAATGCCTTCTGAAAATCCAAATACACAACATCTATCGTCTCATTTTATCCAAATGTTTATTAAGCCCTTCAAAACAATGTAGCAGATTTGTGAGGCAAGACTTCCCTTGGGTAAATTCATGCTGGCTGTGTCTCATTAAACCATGTCTATCTATATCTTCTGTGAATTTGTTCTTTAGAATATTTCCCATGATTTTTCCTAGCACTGAAGTCAGGCTCACCAGTCTATGGTTTCCTAGATCACCCCTGGAGCTCTTTTAAATATTAGGGTTACATTGCCACCTTCCAGTCTTCATGTACAATGGACGATTGTAATGAAAGGTTAGAAATTACTAGTAATAAATCTGAAATTTCATTTTCGAGTTCTTTGTGAACCCTGGAGTATATACCATTGATCTGGGTGATTTGCTACTCCTGAGTTTGTCAATCTGGCCTACTACATCTTCCAGGTTCACTGTGATTTGGTTCAATTCATCTGAATCGGCATCCTTAAAAACTATCTCCAGAACAGGTTTCTCCCCAACATCTTAATTTGTAATCACCAAAACAAAGAATTCAGCCTTTCTGCAATAGCCTTATCCTCCCTACTTGTCCTACTTTCCTTGTCCAGCCTTGTCCTGTCCTTCCTGTCTCATCCAATGTCTCCCATGTATCTATATCCTCCCTTGGCCTGACTCTCCAGATCTTGACCTCTTGCTTGGACCTGATCACAATTACCTGCCACCTGGACAGACCCTTTGCCTGGATCTGACCACTCTTGTTAGCTGCCTACCCCAACCTAGGCCTGCTCCTGAGTCCGTTAGTCTGCTGTCTGCACTGACCCTGGTGTGCCTTTGGACTTTTGCTATCTTCACCACCCCAGGGACCCACCTAAATCGGACCCACCTAAATCCTGCTGGTTGCCAGAATCCAAGGGTTCAATTTGTGGGGGAGGCAGCTGGTAAAGGTGAAGCTCAAGACTGTCCCGCTACAGGATTTGTCTGGCAGTTGCTGGTGTAGGCCTCGTGGGTTCACCCTCAAGGCTGCATCAACTAGGCTGTAGCATAAAGGGCTTTCACATCCACCCTACCCATCATAGTTTGCTTAGGCCCTGAGATTGGCAGACATGTCTCAGGCTTTCACTATTTCTGGACTGGCATTCCAGTTCAAGCAGCATCATGACCAGGTAAAGATCTGATGAAGCTCATGCAAGGCCTGGCTTCCCAGTCTGAGTTTTCCATAAGAATATAAGAGCATGCCATCCTGGGTCAGACCAAGGGTCCATCAAGCCCAGCATCCTGTTTCCAACAGTGGCCAATCCAGGCCATAAGAACCTGGCAAGTACCCAAAAAATCAATTCCATGTTACTGTTGCTAGTAATAGCATTGGCTATTTTCTAAGTCAACTTAATTAATAGCAGGTAATGGACTTCTTCTCCAAGAACTTGTCCCATCCTTTTTTAAACACAGCTACACTAACTGCACTAACCACATTCTCTGGCAACAAATTCCAGAGTTTAATTGTGTGTTGAGTGAAAAAGACCTTTCTCTGATTAGTTTTAAATGTGCTACATGCTAACTTCATGGAGTGCTCCCTAGTCTTTTCATTATCAGAAAGAGTAAATAACCGATTCACATTTACCCATTCTAGACCTCTCATGATTTTAAACACCTCTATCATATCCCTCCCTCAGCCGTCTCTTCTCCAAGCTGAAAAGCCCTAACCTCTTTATTCTTTCCTCATAGGGGAGCTGTTCCATTCCCTTTATCATTTTGGTCGCCCTTCTCTGTACCTTCTCCATCACAACTATATCATTTTTTAGATGCGGCAACCAGAATTGTACACAGTATTCAAGGTGCAGTCTCACCATGGAGCGATACAGAGGCATTATGACATTTTCTGTTTTATTCACCATTCCCTTTCTAATAATTCCCAACATTCTGTTTGCTTTTTTGACTGCCGCAGCACACTGAACCGATGATTTCAATGTGTTATCCACTATGACTCCTAGATCTCTTTCTTGGGTGGTAGCTCCTAATATGGAACTTAACATTGTGTAACTATAGCATGGGTTATTTTTCCCTATCTGCACTTACACTTAACTTGTTCTAGTTCCTCCTGTCTAAGCCACTCCATGTACTATGCTCCATGTACTATCACCAACCCGGCTTCTTGAATCAATGCAGGATGCAATTCAAATAACAAGTGCCCCCCCTTTCCTTCTGACCAGGTGAAAATGACTTACATCCTCTCCGTACTAGAGAGGTCCACCCTAGCCTGGGCTTTCCCTCTCTGGGAGCATATTAATCCACTACTGGGGAACTTGAGAAATTTACTGAGGGTATTTTGGCTGATATTTAAAGAGCCCAGACAGACATCCTCCATAGCCGCTAAATTATTTCAGATCTGACAAGTCTCCAGGACTGTAGGTAAATATGCCATTCATTTTCAAATGCTCACAGCTGAACTTCAATGAGGTGACAACAGCCTGACTGGCCCCTTTTGTTAAGGGCTAGTGGATAGAATCAAGGATGAACTAGCAGGACATGATCTCAATAACCCCCTGAGGGCCTGATCAGCTTGGCCATATGCCTTGATCTCCATTTCCAGGAGCAAGCCCTTGAGAGAGGAGTGACCTGACATCCGATCCACTTCCATCCAGCTTCCAGAGTCCTGTGGCTGTTTTGCTGGTTATTGAACCCAGCACTCTTCCTGAGGAGCCTATGCAAGTGGATTGCTTCAAAATGACACCAGAAGAGAAGCAGAAGCATTGGCATCTCAACTTATGTTTATATTGTACAGCATCAGAATACTTTACTAATCATTTCCCAGCCAAGCCAGGAAATTCCAGGTGAGAGATGCCACCCTAGTTTGACCTTGTACTTCTCCACAAATCCTTGTATCAGTATGCCTTTCAGTCCAGGAAACCCATGTTGATGCACAAGCCTTCCTGGATACCAGGACCATAGGCAGCTTCACCCATGAGCCATTGGTACATCAGTATTTTATTCCAACTGTTCTTCTGGACATCACATTCACCATCTCATAGATCCATGGAGAACCTTACTGGGATAGATCACGATAGCTACTGTCCCGCTCATCATGCAGACTGGGTTCCTACACCAAGAGCACATTAGCTTGTATATGTTTCCCAAAGCAGTCAATGAGATCATTCTGGGTGTACCCTTGTTCATATTGCACCAGTCCCACATTGTCTGGGGTACTCTTCAGCTCACTAGGTAGAGCCTTTGATGCCATGAGCAATGCCTCACCAAGGTCTCACCTGTCTTGCGCCTTGCCTGGACACTCATACTGGAGATAGCTGGCTTACCACTACAATACGTAGAATAAATAGCAAGCAGAGTTCTTGCCCCCTCATTGCCCCTACAATTGTGCCATAGACTTGGTCCTCGGCATGATTCAGCTTCCAGTGCAGAGTATACCCACTCTCTGCACTGGAAACAGAGGCTATGTCCAAGTATATCAAGGAAAGTTTGGACCGAGGATTCATTCTCCCCTCTTTCTCACCTAAAGAGGCTGGATTCTTTTTCATAGGTAAGAAGGATGGGTCATCATGTCTCTGCATTGACTATTCTGGTCTTAACTATCTTACCAAGAAGAATCACTATCCTCTTCCTTTGATCTCTGAGCTCTTTGATCACCTTCAGGGCTCCCAGATATTTACCATGCTGGTCTTTCAGGGGGCATACAACCTGGTCAGAATGGAAGATCAACTTTAACACCCATTACAGACACTATGAATATCTAGTGATGCCCATTGGGTTGTGCAATGCTCCCTCCATCTTCCAATCTATGGTAAACAAGATCTTTTGGGACCTTCTCTATTCTCACTGTTGAGTTTGTGGCATCGTGTGGACCCTTAGTCGCAGTGCAGATGACTCCTCCCATGGGGAGGGGCCCGGTGGGGAACCACAGCAATAGGCTAAACTCAGAGAGCAGACACTTGTAGGTGGAAAGCTTTATTGTACTGCTGTAGATAGATGGTATTAGGCAGGAAGGAAAGGTACTGAAGTCCAGCAAGGTGCCAATATGTTCAGACAGTCTCAGATGTAGAAGTCTCACCCAGATGTTTGAGGTAGAAAGGAACCTGCAGAGCGGGAAAGCTGAGCCTGGTGGGTGGAGTTGGAGAACTGGATTGCAGAGGTACTCACAGAGCATAGTGCAGTGTCTTCCTGGCAATGGAGATGGTGGGATCGAAGGTCCGTGGTACAGGATAGACTGGACTGATAGGCCCTTGAGGAGCGAGTACCAGGTAGTTCAGAGATCCTGAAATAAATAGAGAGAGAGACCCCCGAGGAGCAGTTGTCTGGTTAGAAGAAACCCCGAAGGGTTGTTGGAAGTGAGAGACCCCCGAGGAGCATGTGTCTAGAGTTTTGTTAGGAGCGAGATTCCCCAGAGGGTAGAAGGTGTCTAAGCGAGCAGCTTAGAGCAGTCAGAGTGGCTAAACCGAAGTCCTTGCTAACTCAATGTAGGTAGCGTAGTGGAGGCTTTAAATACCCGGAGGTATTGATGTCATGTGGCGGGGAAGCCCCCCAAGGTTCCCGCCATGACATGTACTTAAGCATAGGCAACGTGCGCGCGCATGCCCTAGGAGGCCACGGGAAGGAGCATGGCGGACTGGAATGCCCATGCTGAGTTGGAGACACCGAGGGTTTCGGCACTCGGCACCGGAGGCAGCCATCTTGCCCAAGGAGGAGGAAAAGGGTAGAAAAGAGTTAAGGCAGAGCGGTCGCAGCCGTCTGCGACCGACTGATGCAACACTCACAAGTCATTGTTGGAGCACTGACATCATGTAAAACATGTTCTCCAGAGACTCTATGAGAACTGCCTCTATGCCAAGTTAGAGTAGTGTACCTTCTTGGAATATGTTATCTCTTAGACATTCCATCACCACGACAGGCCAGATTAGACATCACCAGGAAAAGAGCTTTTTCAGTAGCAGGACCATCACTCTGGAACTCACTACCCAACCCTCTTCGCTTAATATCAAATCCTCATCATTTCAAAAAAGCTCTAAAAACATTCCTCTTTCAACAAGCATTTAATACTTCCACTAAGCAACCCCCTGATCATAAATGAAACTTCATCTCCCAAATTTCTCTCATCAGTTACATGTCACTTTAACTTCTCCCTTCCGCTATCTTCCCATCAGTGTTCTTTAAGGATATTACGATTCGTCCCCTCTCGTTCCCCCTTTTTACCCTCCCTGCCCTCCTTGCTCAAGGCACGCTACCTTTATTTTATTTTAATTTTAATTAATAATTTGTTTTTAGCTAGTTATCATCTAGCTATTTAGTCAAATTTATGTATTTAAGTTTATTTTAGTTATATTTTATTTTTATTTTTAACATGTTGTAAACCGTTTTGATAAAATTTTATTTTAAAAAACGGTATATAAATACCTTTAAATAAATTTAAATAAATCTCTTGCCAAGGCCTCCGTATGGATCCAGATAAATTAAAAACCATACTGGAGTGGCCCTGTCCCATAGGCCATATGGTGTTGCAATGCTTCCTGGGATATACAAATTACTTCAGGCAATTTATCCAGGATTACTCCTCCTTGGCAACCCTGCTTACAGCCCTAACTAAAAAAAGCTAAGATACCAAGAATTGCACCACTGACATTATCCAAGCTTTTGAGCATCTCAAAGAGGAGTTTATCCTTTGTAGTTGCCTCTACCACCCAGATCCATCTAAACCATATTGGAGGTGGATGAGCCCACCTTCAGGATAGGTGCTGTCCGCTAATAGCATACCCATAAAGGTACACTTGTGACCTGTTCCTACTTTTCAAAAAAATTCTCTCCAGCAGAGAATTATACCACTGGAGATCATGAGTTACTAGCGGTCAAGCCAGCCTTGGAAGAATGGTGACACCTGCTGAAAGGAATCAAGCAGCCCGTAATAATCTATACAAAAAAACAAAAAATAGAGCACTTAGCACTAGCACAGAGACTGAACCCTTGGCAAGCCCATTGGTTGTTGTATTTTAATCAGTTTGACTTCGAGATGCAATACTGTCCCACTGAGAAGAACCAATGAGCCGATGCCTTCTCACATTCCTTTGATATTGAGGGTTCTCTGGAATTCCCATGGAACATCATCAACCCTGCAAAGATTGTGGTTGCTGACACATTTACAGTTCCTCTTGGGAAGACCTGTGGCTCCCTAGCACCTATAACAGAAAGTTCTTCAGAGGACCCATGATTCCTGTTTGTTGGGACTCTCAGGTATCACCCAGAATAAGTTGCCCGACTCTACTGATGACATCAGATGAAGACTGACAAGAAGCATTACGTAGAATTTTGCCCCACATGTGCAATTAATAAAAGAGTGTGGGCATGACCTTGGGGGTTGTTACAGCCACTACCAGCCCCCAAGGAACCCTGGACCCATTAGGCCACTGACTTCATCACTGACCTTCCCTTCTCTGGTGGCACTACCACTATATTGTTACGCTCTCCTTCTCCAAAGGGGAGGAGTTAGCAATCTGCTGTTGCTCACTCCGCCAGGAGGGCGGAGTTGGCAAGCTGTTCTGCTGTGCTCCTGAAAAGGGAAGGCGTAGTGATATGACATGACCTGCTCCTCCAGAGGGGAGGAGTTAGCTATCTGTAATTCTGTTAGCAAACTGCTGTTAGATACTCCTGTAAGGAAAAGAAGTAGCAAGCTGTATCAATCTGCTAAGGAGTAGCAATCTGTTATGGATCAACTCTCCAAGGAAGAAGAGTTGGCAATAGGTATATAGTACTTTGCTATGAGATAGCAATCTATCATGCCCCCTCTACGGAGTAGCAATCTGTAGATATATATAAGCTGCTAGCAAGTCTCAGAGAAAGATGAGTAGCTGTCTATATAATACTTCAGTGAGCGGAGTCAGTGGTCTGTAGTGGTTGGCTCCCACAAGGTGACATAGTGAAAGGAATGACCACTTGGAGGAAATGGTGAATCCCTGGGCCGATGGCAGATGACAGCGCCCCCAGGAGGAGATCCTGAGAGGAACCACCGGCTAGGCTAGAATATGAGATAAACACAATAGTTCTTTATTAGACTGGAAGCTGGACCACCAGAGGTGGCAGTAGTGAGTCGCTGTGTCCAGCAAGGCTGAAGTCCTTCTGATACTAGAATATAATCTCTGGGTCACTGAACTGTAGAGAGAGACTAGAAGTAGTGAGTAAACAGGGTATACTGGATACAAGATGGTGCACTCACAATAGTAGATGTCTGCAATGGTCTCTATGCCACAGAGAGTCTTCAGTACATTCAAGAACAGGAGCCGTAGGTGAGCACTGGTTCCCACAAACAGTCTATAATAAGAACTCACAATTGCTGTATATGAAATCGCTTCTAGAGTAGAAGAGAGTCTGTATAAGATTCTAGGAACATGGGCCCTCGTGGAGTGAGTACTGGTTCCTATCTGTAATCTTGCCAATGTAACTCTTGATCTCTGTACCTGCGATAATGTCTTGGACGGAAGGGAGTCTTCAGAGCAATAGGAATGTAGGCCCTCGTGGAGCGAATACCGATTCCTATGTAATAGAAGTCACTGTGTTCACATCCACGATCGCTTCCTGGAAATGAGGAGTCTTCCAAGTGTTCTGGCAATCTGAAATCAAGAAGAGAGAGCAGAGCCCCCCTGGAGCAAGCACTCCTGGTAAATTTGAAAAGGCTGAGCAGTGGGGATGGGTTCCCCGGCTAACTCGGATTGTTGTTGCAAGTATCGTGGACTGCCGAAGCAAGTCCAGTTGGAGTTCCTTGCTAACTCGTTAGAGGTTAGCAAACAAAGACCTTTTAAAGTGCAGATGGATGATGTCACTACGGGGGGACGCCCCCGAGGTTTGCGCCCTTGCTGGTACAAAGTCTGGAGCGTGCGCGCGCGCCCTTACGTCATCGGGAACATGGCGGATCCGTAGCGTCAAGCCAGCCCGGGGGAACCGGGACCAAGAAACGGAAAGAAGCCGTGGCTGCACTGTCCGTCAGAGCCGAAGGGAGTTGCATCCCAGGTAGAGAGGGTGGAGCTAGGGGCGAGAAGAGGCACGAACACAACACATATGAGTGGTAGTGGATAGATTTTCTAAGAAGGCACATTTCATACCCCTTCCGGGCCTGCCATCTGTACCTGAACTGGATAAACTTTTTATCCAACATATCTTCCGTTTGCATGGGCTCTCTCTTCCCATCCTCTCAGACCTGGGGATTCAGTTTATAGCCCACTACTGGAAGGATTTATGCTGTAAGTTTGGAATTACATTGGATTTTACCTCAGCCTTCCACCCCTAGAGCAATAGACAAACCAAATGAGCGAATCAAATCTCAAGGCCTTTCTACAAGCCTATGTGAACCAAAGGCAGGATAACTGGCCTTCCCGCCTCCCTTGGGACAAATTCTCACAGAATAACCACATGGTCAGTTCCACAGGGTCATTGCCCTTCTATGTCATATTCAACTTCCATCCCTGTACACATATCCCTATTCTGGTCTCTGACTCTTGCCCAGAAGCCAACCTGGTCAGACAAGAATTGTGGCAGAAGATATACCATCTTCTGTAGCAGGCATTGCAGAGCTTTAAAAAACATGCTGACAAGAAACACTATTCCATTCCTCAGTTTTCCCCAGGAAGCTTAGTTTGGCTCAGCATTAACAATATATGATTGACGTGGCCATCTCTAAAGTTCACATAGTGATTCGTGGGTCGCTGGGTCCATTCCTCATCATACAACATTTGGGCCTGTGATTTACAAGGTCAAACTACCAGCATCTTTACGTATTCACAATGTGTTCCACATCTCTCTGTTGAAGCCCACTAGTCTCTCTTGGCCAGGCAGACTGCCTCTTCAGACCACTGAAGTGGCAACTGAAGAACACATGCAATTTGAGGTCCAGGAGATTTTGGATTTCTGTAGGGTTCGAAACTAGTTGCAGTTTTTGATATCCTGGAAGAACTATGGTCCCGAGGAGAATTTGTGGGAGGCAGCCTCCAATATGGAAGCCCCCCAACCCATATTGAAGTTTGAGAGGAGATTCCCGAGAAACCCAAAACCAGAAGATTGGGTGAGGGGTGGGCTTTGGAGGGAGGTACTGTCAAGATTCATAGCTCGCGGGTCATTCCTACGAGCTGCTGCATTTACCCCCAACATCGCTTGCACCATGCAGGCCCCAGCTGTTGCACTGCGGTGGAAGGGAGTGCTAGGGGGGCGCTCCCCAGTATGGGACAAGGAGTGTGTGTCCTTGCGGTGAGACAGGTCCATGTCTGGGAGCGGAGCAAAGACCAGGCCTATGCCGACTTGCATACCTCGGTGAGACCAGCCATGCAAGGTTGGCCTCTGAGTAGTCCTCCGACCACTCCAAGCCCTTTCGGACCTGCTGCTGGGTAACAGCAGAGGCGGCAGGCCGGACATAAGGCAGAGATGGATGACTACTGAAGTTGAAGACTCTGATGCTGATAAAGACGGACTCAGACGAAGCTCAGACTCAGATGAAGATCAGACTCAGATGAAGTGAGGATAAGACGGGTTAAAATCAGGATAAAACTCAAGATGGAGAAGACTCCGGATAAGGCTCTAACACCCACAGCTGGGGAGGAGGATACAGTGGCCAGAATAGCCCTCAGACTATCCACCGGAGCACTGCCCACCGGGGGCTAGGTGTAGCCGGAGTCCAGAACATTGGAGGAAGGATTAGAGACAAGCCTCCAAGGTGAGGATCCAGGACATCCGGGACGGACTCTCCAGACACTCAGTGAAGGACAGCCGGGACGGATGAAGTGGACGTCCAGAAGACTCCAGACCCAGGAGATGACAGACAGGAACATGGAGATCATCGGCTCCGACAATGAAGAAGACCCACCAGTACCCTACACACCCCAATGGGGGTGGTCACAGACCACTGGGCCGCAGCGTGCCCTACCAACCCAGCAGGGCTGGTCACAGACAATGCTAGGATGGACCTTACGAAGCCTTGGACATCTGGTCAGGATGGACATCAGGACATCAAGACTGGACCGAGGAACATCAGGACTGGGACAATGGAGACATCAGGATGGACAAGGCATCAGCAGAGACCAGGACAGACGACGACGAGGGATCCCACAAGGAACATGAAGAAGAAGCCAAGCAGGAGCGAGAGCAGGAAGTCCAAGAGAAGGCCAGCTCCTTGAGAAGGCAAGACTGAATGGCAACTGAGCCCTTAAGTAGGGCTAGAGAGGTGGTTCAACGATGAGGTCATCGGATGGAGCCAGGGAAGCCTCTCTCTCACTGGCCCTTTAAATAACATAAGGAGGCACGGCCCTGCGCCTAAGGAAGCAGGAAGAGGAGGGTTGCAGGACCCTGGACAGCAGCCATGCTGCCGTTGAGGAGAGGAGGAGCCAAAGCAGGCCTCAACCAGGCCCGATGTGGCAGCAGTGGTGTCCTGCCGCTGGAAGAAGTCAGAGGAGAGCGGTCCTGCCACAGGAAGGCCTGCAGGAGTGGCTCCTGCCGAGAGAGCACGTGGTCAGCCTTTGGGCTGCGAAGGGGAGCCGGCCGAAGTCCACGACTCCCTGCCATAGTGAAGAGGAAGCTGGGAGCGGCTCTTTCCGCGAAGAGCAGGCCAGGCTTGCTGGAAGACAGCGTGGGCGGTGGCTCCTGCCAAGAGAGAGAACATTAGCGACTCCATGCCGCGAGGTAAGAGGCTTCCTGTGGCCTTAGCCACGGGTAGAATCGCAACACCAGCCTTGACGATGGCTCTAACGATGCTCCTTGAAGCTATGTTCCTGCTCCTCCTTGCAGTCCTCCTAGGTGCACAGCACCTCTTAAAGGGCCCATGGTGAGAAATGCCCCATAGCACCCTAGGACAGGGGTGGGCAAGTCCGGTCCTCGAGGGCTGCAAACCAGTCGGGTTTTCAGGATACCCCTAATGAATATGCATGAAATAGATTTGCATACAACTGAGGCAGTGTGTATGCAGGTCTCTCTCATGCATACTCATTAAGGATATCCTGAAAACCCAACTGGTTTGCAGCCCTCGAGGACCGGACTTGCCCACCCCTGTCCTAGGGTGATGTCAGCAATTCTGCCTTATATAAGGGCTCCCCAGATCTCCCTGCCTGCCTCAGCAAAGGGTCTCTTGCTTTGCATCATGTTTTGCCAGTGTTTCTATTTCCTGCATTCTTGTGCCTTGTCTTCCTGCCTTTTCCACTAGCCTTGCCTCATCCTACCTTGCCCACCAGCTTTGCCTCATCCAGCCTTGCTTTTCTCCTTATTTTCTCCAGCCATTCTCTTCCAGCCTTCCTTGTCTAGCCTTATCCTATCTTGCCCATCTCATTCAGTGTCTCCCATGTGTCTTCGTCCTCCGTTGGCCTGACTGTCCGGATCTTGAACTCCAATGATCTCCCTCTTACTCTCCCTCCACCAGATCCCCCAAGTGGTAGAAAATCTTGTTGGGTCTAGTGGAGAACCCCCTACCCGCAACTCCCCGACTCCCCGAACCCCAAGCCCCTCCCCCTGCATCCCCAAACCTACAAAATCAATATAGGATTCAGAGTTAGATTCTGGGGATAACCTCTAGCCCCAGGCCTTGTCAGCACCATTTTTCAAAATGGCACCAACCTGACCTTGCCTCAGTCACATGTCTGGGGCAAGGTCCTGGACTGGTCCACAGCCACATGGCTGTGAAAAATAGTGCCGATTCAGCCCAGGGCTAGGGTTACCCAGGCCCCAACATTGGATTCTGTGTTAATGTTGGAGGTGTGGGGGGAGTCGGGAGGGTTTTCCACTAGACCTCCCAATGAGATTTTCTACCAGTTGGAGGATCTGGGGGTGAGGTTTAGGGGGACCCTCTACCCCAAATATTATTTTATTATCATTGTGTGGGTTGTTGGGCGAAAGGGAGGAGGACACTTGGGGCATGCTAGTATTGAAACCGGGGTGGGAGGAATACTCTTTTATTGTATTTCAACAGGGTTGGAGGTGGGGGACATTGTTGTGCAACTACCTTTTTCAGTTTTTAATTTTGGATGTTGAGACTGTCTCAAGTGGCAGACAAGGGATAAGGAGTGGCTTTGACCCCCGCACACCTTTTTCTATTTTTACTGGAATATTTTTTACATGGCCCTTTAAGACGATGGTGGCCTGTGAGGTTGGGCCGTCATCATGCATAAAGGGCCGATGTCATGTTGTTTTGCCCCATGGTATTTTGCCACAAGACCAAACAATGCGGCAATACAGCCATGATGTTTCTTTGGTGAGAGGCACACTATCATGGTGACAGCCCCCCACAATAGTGGGTCCCCCTCTCATGAAAAAAATCATGGCTTAGTGCATCTAGCTTTTAGCTGGATGAATGCCTTTTTAAATCATTACCTAGCTAACTTACCCCTATAAATTTAGTGGAAAAAGCAGCAGCCACGATAAAAAAGTGGGCAGATAATTCTTCTGACGATGTTTATAAAACCATCTCTCCAAACCCACCCCATCTCCCAAACCCTCTCTCTCTCTCTCTCTCTCTCTCTCTCTCCTCACACACAGAAAAAAGTGTAGTTATTTCTAACGTTAAATCCCGCATTAGAGTGTATTACTCTATCACATTCTGCACTAGCAGAGCTCCATTCCCATTAACTCCTCCCACTTGCATACTAAATATGAAATCTGCATACTAATGCATGTTGCGATGAATGACTCGGTTGGCCGGATAACTTTAGGGCTACAAGAAATCGGTCCTAAAGTTAGCCAGATAGACTTATCTAGCTAATTTTGACTTAGCCGTGTATATTTAGTGGAATGAGTGTGTCACTGAATATCTGCTATAAGTTAACCAGATAAGTTTATCAGGCTAACTTAGCTGGACACCCCATGGCTGAATATTGTCCTCACTGCTTTTTTGATCTATGAGTCAATTGCATACATTTGCATCTCATCAACACATTAACATTGGCACATTAATACAGGCATGTTAATGCTGAAACAATGTGCATTCGGTCCTGTGAACCTGTATGTCGTCTAATATCGCTGTTAACGCACATTAAACATCTGCCTTACAGTAATAATAGTGACATTCATCCGGATCACAAATTGTACAGAGATTCCAGTGTTTCAAATATCACCGGTTACAGAAAAGTAGCCAGTAAGGTACAAAAACACACATAAAGCTAACCAAACTGAGAAATCCCAAGCTTTAGCTCAATATTAATTTCCACATTTGAAATAGCTTTCACCCTTTTTTCCCCTTCCCCCTTGCCCTAAATATACTCTACCAATGACCTTAGGAAGTCAGTTTGGCTTGGATTACTGAACTGTAATTTGGTAAGGTAATGAACATATCAGATATAATATTCTTTGGAAACTTACATGAGGCCTTGGTTCTGAAAATAATAAATGTCAGGCCATCCATGCCAGTGGTGATTGAATGTATATTTTTTTGAAAGCTTAATGTGCTTTAAGGTCCATCCTGTTTAGAAAGAAAGAGCAATTTGCTTGTCTCATTATGTCATGCTAGCTGCAGGTGTATTCCAGCTGCATTCTGTTTTAATTGGCTTTGAGAGATCATCATTATTATTTGTTGGAATAATTGAGATTAAAGATACAGGAAACTGATGCCCCTTAAGCAGTCACTATTTTAACATGGTCTAAATAATTTTATTTATTTATTTTTTTTAAAGAATCGGTTTAATTTTGTACAGAAGTATTGGAACATGGGCTGTAGTGCATTTTATAAACCTGAGAAATAAACTGCAGAGCTTACAACTGGCATGACTATTATAAATATTATGGGGGTAATAATCAAAACTACTCCCGTTGGTGCAAACCTTGTGGATACTTTTACCCATGGACAGATTGGACAATAATGAAAGCCCCAATTACCTTGGCTAAAATGCTTTCGTTATTGCCCACCCTATGACCTAGTTGTTTAGCAAATATATTACATTAACGGGTAGATTTTCAAAGGGTTATGAGCGTAAGATACGCACGTAACCCCCAAAAAGCTGCCTCTTCCACCCCCTGCGCACGCCGAGCCTATCTTGCATAGGCTCGGTGGCGCGCGCAAGCCCTGGGACACGCGTAAGTCCCGGGGCTTTCCTGGGGGGGGCGTGTTGTGGTCGGTACGTCATTGAGGGGCATTCCGGAGCAGGGCCACGGGCTTGGTTCCAGCCCAGGGGCATTCCGGGGACGTAGCCGCGGCCTTCGGACCAGCCCCTGGACTGGAACATGGCGCGTTGGTGCGCGCAAGTTACGCCTGCCTTGGGCAGGCGTAACTTGCCAGAAGGAAAGGCATAACTTTTCCAGAAGGAAAGTTCCCTCCGAGGCCGCTCCAATTTCGGAGAGGCCTCGGAGGGAATTGAGGATGGCTGCACGGCTTGGCGCGCGCAGGCTGCCGATTTTGCGCAGCCTTGCTCGCGCCGACCCTGTATTTTATAACATGCGCGTGGCAGCCCGCGCATGTTATAAAATCGGGAGTAGATTTGTTCGTGCCGGGTTGCGCGAACAAATCTACTCCCGCGCGCACCTTTTAAAATCTACCCCTCAGATTGGCAAAGCTTCTGTATTAGGCCAGGAAAAAAAGAATATATGGTGAAAAATATGTTTAGTCTGCCCTTTTGGCAACAAATTTCAAAGTTTTATAGTTGGAAAGTTTGGGTTTTATTTATTAGACAAATTCTATCTGATCGCAAAGGTTCTGCACCCAGACACGGGCTGTGGTTCACCACATGGCTTTGTCGGGAGGGCCAATTCTTTAAAAGAAATGAAAATACAGAAATGCGAACAGAGCATATCAAAGTATACAACAGCAAGGACAAGTAAGGCAGCAATAACAGGAATGAGTGTCAATAAAATATATACAAAAAGTTCTGTGATACAAAATTTCAATAGGGTAGTGGCAGCATCTGCGCGTACTTGTGAAATCATACTGAGAACAACTAGATAAAACATTCAAAATGCATGCCAAAAAAGTCACTTGAACTGGCCACATTCAATTGGAGCAGAGAATGGGGTATAGCACAGTACCCAAAGAGAAAAGCTTATTAGCAGCGCAGCAGCTAAGTAAAGGTGGGAAGAAATAAAAATTTTGTTTTGTTTCTTTTTGTTTTTGTAGAGACCTTTCCCCAAACATTTCATTTTGTGTAATGTTTACTTCATTTCTTTAGTTTTTAAAAAAATGAAATAAATAAAAAGAAAACAGAAAAAAAAAAAAGAAATGGGGATACCGAAGCCTCCGGTGCCCCCACTCATCCCTCCCACCCTGAAAAATACTGGGGTCAGGATCCTCCCCGGTCTCTACTTACCCAGTCAGAGGTGATCCTCAGATGAGGCCTATGCCCAGGCCGAAGCCTGGGCCTTGCGTAGGGCCTAGGATGAGGTCACAGCAACCTACTATGGCCTAGGCATAAGCAAGGCGAGACTTCAGACTGGGTTAAGGTTTCGGGACCAGGTTTCTTTCCTGATTCCTAGGTCTTTGGCCTGGGCCTTCCATAAGCCTAGGCCGTGGTAGGTTGCAGTGACCTCAGGCTAGGCCCTATGCAAGGGCCAGTCTTGGAGGCCTGGACCTGATGCGTTTGCCTTGGCCAAGGCCGGGACCCAGTCCCAGGACTAGCCTGGTGGCTGGGTCCCGATGTAGGGGCCTTTGACCAGACCCAGGCCCAATGCTGGGGCCTGGCCCAGAGGCTGGGTCCTGACTCCTGAGTCTTGGCCTATGCCAGGGCTCAGGCCTAGGTCTGACTCACAGCCCGACCTAGATACTGGGTCCCAATGCTTGGGCCTTGGCCTAGGACAAGGCCCAGGCCCAATGCTGTGGTGTGGCCCAGAGACTGGGTCCAATGCCTGGCCTTGTCCCAGGGTCAGACCCAGGCTTGGAGCCCAGGCCTTTGAAACCCTCTTTGAAGCTCTTGTTTCTTCAATCTTTATACTTTAAAAGGCAGTGTCTGCTTGGTGATGCACCGGAGTTAGTTAATTCTCCCCACCAGAGTGTGCCATTTTGATGTATGGTGGTTTGACTGTTTGACTACAGTACATGAAAATGGCATTCACCACTGGGGAGGATTCACTGGAGTTAATTAATTCTGGTGCATCCCCAAGCGAATGCCACCTTTTGAAGTTCAAAGATCGAAGAAAGAAGACCTACAAAGAGGACCTCCAAGGCCTGGGTTCTGCACCCTGGGCCTGATCCTGGGCCAAGGCTCAAGCATCGGGACCCGATCTCCAGTCCAAGCCTGGGCCTATGCTTGGTTGGGTCTCCACTGAGAAACTGGTATAGGGTCATGGCCTATTCCTAGGTGAGTCCCAGGCCTCAGGCACCAGAGTTGTGATCAGGTGTAAGCTGAGATCCCTGCTTTGTGTCTTGCCTATTCACTAGGCAAAGCCCTGGATTCAGGCCTAGGTTTAGGCCTGACTGGTGACTTTTTAAAATTGGTTTACAAAATGAAATTTCATCAGAATTTAACTCATTCCGTTTTGAAAATGACCTGAAATGAAATAGGAAATTTTATCTCATTTTCTCCTGAATGCCCATCCCTGAAGCAAAGAGACATATGGAAAACTAAAGAACCGAAAATTCTGTATGAATGCCCAAAAAGAGGTGGGGTTTGAGAGAAACAAGTTCTAAAACATGCTCTTAAACAGGCATTTTTTTGTTAACCATGACCTTCTTCTTATACCTCAGATTCATGCTTCTTCTGATACACCAACTTGTGTTCTTCCCTTCTCTGGCAGTATCGGCCAGGTCTGCACCTATTGGTCTGTACTTTCTCCTCTCGTCCCTTTACGGGTGCCACCATGGTTTTCTTTCCACTGGGGAAAAACCTAGGGCATCTGCATTTCCTAACTCTATTTCTGATTCTAATCAGGGATACCACCCCTGAAGGAGTGTCCTTTTTGATCTCAAAAGCTCATGTACAACATCATTTTAGGATAACCCTCACGTTCATCCTATGAAAGTTTTCATAACTTGCCAACAGCCCAGCTTTCTTCAGGACCAGTTCCACTACTTAGGGATATGCATAAGTTTCAAATGAATTAGAAAACTGAATGAATAGGGCCAATTTGTTTCTTTCAGGGCCCCTGAAATAAACTGAGGGGAGATCCTGAATTAAATCCTATTCAATTAATTTGTTTGAAAAAATAAAGTTTGCCATTGGGAAAAAACCTACAGGATCTGCTTGTTTCATTTTGTTTAATGTTTAAAAAATGAAATAAAAGTAACCCTCCCACAAAAATGGGAAAAAAAAAAAATGGGGCCATCCAAGGCCTCCTATCCCTCCCACCCACAAAAATGCCAAGCCTAGGATACTCCCCAGCCCCCATTTACCTGGTCGGGGGGGGGGGGGGGATCAGGTTGGCAAGGCTTAGGCCCAGATAGAAACCTCAGCCTCATGTAGGTCTAGGTCATGGTAGGTTGCAGCGATCTTGGAGTAGGCCCTAAGCAATGCCAAGGCTTAGAGACATGGTCCTGATGCCTCAGCTTAGGCCAAAGCCCGGGCCAAGGCCTGACACCGGGACCCAATCTAGATTTCAAATCTCAATGCTTGGGCTTTGGCCCAGGCCTAGACCTGATGCTGGGGCCCAACCAAAAGGCCAGGTCCCAAAGCTGGGCCTCAGCCAGAGCCCCAATGCCAGGGTGCAACCTGGAGGCCAGGTCCCGACACTGGGGCTTCAGCTTAGGATCAGGCTTTGGCCTGGAGGTCAGCGCCCAGGCCTTGGAGTCTTCTGTCTTGTTCTTGAAATGACACTGTTTGCTTGGGATGTGCCAAAGTAAATTAACTCCGGTGTATCCTCCTCAGTGGAGGATACAATTTTTCTGTATGGCAAAAGAAAGAAGACCGAAGACATAAGTCTCTGAGGCTTGGGCTCTGACCTCCAGGCTTAGATCTGATCCTGGGCTGAGGCCCAGCATTGGGACTCAGCCTCTGGTTCAGGCCCTATTGCTGGACCTGGACTTAGGCCTGGGCCAAGGTGAGGTCTAGGTGTCAGGACTTGGCTTAGGCTGAGGCCCCAGCATTGAAACCTGGCCTCTGGGCCTGGCCGTGGTGTCGGTCCTGAACCTGGGCCTAGGCCTAGTCCAAAGCCCAGGCATCAGGACCTGGCCTTATGGCCAGGCCCTGGCCTAGGCTGAGGCACAGTTGTTGGGTCCCTGCCTCTGGGCCAGGCACATTTGTCAGGATCCAGCCTCCAGGCCAGTCTAGGCCACCATATCTGAAGAAGTGACCTATATGTTCTCGAAATCTCATGAACAACATCACCTTAGGATAACTCCAGGCTCTGGCCTAGGCCAAGGCCCAGGCATCATGACCCAGCAACTGAAACTGAGCCCCCAGCTTTTGTGGTCGGGCCCGGGCCTTGGTCTAGGCTGAGGCCCTAGCATCGGGACCATGCCTCTGAGCCAGGTTCTGGCATTGGGCTTAGGTCTGGCTGTGGCGTTGGATCCCCAATGGATCCTGAGCCCAAGTTGAGACCCCAGTCTCACTCTCTGGTGTAGGCCATGGCCACTGTTTTGGGCCTTGGTTTATTCCCTAGGTGAGGTCCTTGCCTCGGCCTAGACTGGACATGTATCCTTTTTTGTTGTTTGTTTCAAATGAATTAAATGAATAGGATTAATTTAATTCGAGGACCTCCTTATTTTGTTTCAGGGTCCCTCTGAAAGAAATTAATTGGCCCTATTCCTTTAGTTTTCCTAATTCTTTTGAAACCAATGCGCATCCCTAAATAGTAGTACTTATCCTGGAGAAAGCTGGGCTCTTGCCATGTTATAATACTTTTCAGATCAACTTGAGAGTTATCCTAAGCTGATGTTGTTCATGAGATTTCGAGACCATATAGGTCACTTCTTCAGATCTGGTCTCGAAAATCCATGTACAACACCAACTGTGAGTATTTCTTGTGTTGGTTCAATAAAAGGTAATAAAGAAAATAAAGCAAAAATCTACACCTCACAAGATAATAATAATAAAAGACAGGTTTGCTCACTTATTTGTTTAGTTTTGATTTCATTTCTGAGAAGACCTGGGTGTTTATTTAATGTTTCTGAAAGTGCCTCATTCTTTGCCTTTATAAATCTTAAGTAAATCAAGGCAGCGCTGTGATAATGTGACACAGACATCATTCTGATACATGTCAAAGCATGACTATACTTTAAATGGTAAAAAATATACTCAAAAGATTATTTTAAAATAGGGTATATGGCTAAGGATATACATATTTTATTCCAAAATGTGGTGGAATTATAAGAAGGAAAATATATTAGAATTAAAAAAAAAAAAAAAAGAAACATAGGGGAATAAGATTTCAAGAGATAGCAATGGAGTCATGAAACAGGAAAGCTGATGTTTTGAAGAATCTAGCTGGGACTGCATCTTTAAGCCAACAGTTTTCTTCAAAATGATAAACTCAGGATTGTCACTAGGGTAGAGTGAATTAGAGTTTGCTACCCTGTGCCCCATTGATTTTGGGTGCCTGATGCTCCCCACCATATCCGTCATGATCTTTCCCTAACCAACGGGAGAGGAGAGCAGCGTTTTTCATCTGCACTTGCGGCTTCCGCCTCTGGTTTCATTCTGAAGTCTGGACACGCAGAGGCCCCATGGTCTTGCAGGACCTTCAGACCCTGATTGTTCAGACTTCAAAATGAAGCCGGCACGAGAAGAGGTGGGCGCAGACAAGACGTGCCTGCTCTCCTATTGCCAGAGGGATGGAAGACAGGAATACAGCTAGTGATGGAGAGAAGAGGCGAAGACAGGATCATGTGGGGCAGGAAGCCCCGAACAGGCTGATTTGCCCCGAGCTCTGCACCCCTCTCCCCTCTAAAACTGTGCCCTGAATAAACTGTTTTCTAATATTCATAGGTGGAGAAAAACATGAATCCTTGGTTGGATATTCAAAGGAAACATATTTGTAAAGATATTTACTTGATTTAAAATAGCAGTGTTGACAGAAACATTTTGTTAATTACTATTTGGGGAGCAGTTAGAAGGCGCAAACATCAGTAAATTTCCTGTTTTAATGTTTATGATGATTTGTATTTCATTCCTGATTACAAATAATTGCTTCTTTATTCTTTGTAGAGAAGTGCCTTTTTTTGCAAATTATTTTCCAAAAGGGCTAGCAGCTTCTATCTCATATGGTTTACAAGAAATGAATAAAACATGCTAAGTCCTGTCTTGCTATTTTTTTTTTTTTTTTTAAATAATCACTATTTTCCGATTAATTGCCAATTAGCTTAGATGAACTCTTTGTTGGTATCTTCTTTATACACAGGTAAAGACTCAAGAAACAAGGAGTTGAATAGACAGAGCGGAAAGCTATAAAATTGTACTTCTACTGAGAATTTTTAAAGAGAATTAGGGCAATTTTTCTGGATATGAAATGAAATTCATACATTTCTAACTGAGGAAACCGTTGATTAGAAAGTTTCAGCAGTTGAGGCATGGAGTGAAAAGGTCTAGATGTGTGTTAAGGAGAGAAAAGGTAACAAATATAATGAGTGCAGGCAGGCAATGCTATCTATATAGCTTGCAATAGGCAGAAAGAAGTAATGGTGTTGTGTTAAAGGAAATTCTCATATCCTTAACTGTGTTGACTTGACCAAGACAGAAGGATAGGGCAGTTAAACAAGGGTTTATTGAAGGAGTGGAAAGAGATATACATTCATGAGTTATCTGCATAGAAAAGGGAGCAGATGTTAAAATAAGATTATGCTGGTTGAAGTTTCCCCATCTCTACACTTCACGCTCACCAGGTCTCCGGAAGTGAAGAAAGGAATCGGGCACGAATTCAGAACTAACCATATCCACAGAATGTGACCCTTTGCCATCCAATGCAGGGGATGGCAAGCGTGTTAAACTGGGCTGCATTTACACCAGGTGACAATCTCCTCCCTTCCAGGTCCTCACCAAAAAGCCCTCACAAGACAGAATCCCTGATCTGCCAGAGCACTCGGTGCCCATGAAGCGGCTTTTACCTTACTATCCTGGGGATAGGTCAGCATTTCAGCCTATAAATGATTACTTCAGCCACGGCGCTCTGTGACCCCCCCCCTCCCCTCCTTTTCCCCAGTTTCATGGCTCCCTGCAGCCTGGGTCCTCTACTTTGAGGCGCACAGAAGTTCTGCCAGAGACAGAATACCGGGACTCATTCCAAACTTGTCAGATTTCTAACCATACATTTTTTTTCAACCCAGGTTTAAATCCACAGCTACACTGCTCAATCCCCCAGCTCCCTATGAGGATAGCACTCACACTATCTGCTTCTTGTGAATAAGGAGGAGGGGGACACGGCAAATTAAGCACAGAATCCCAGGCTCTAGTTGCTTGCTAGTCCTGCTGCATGATTAGGCAGCCCTAAAGTTTCCAAAAGCAACGTCAGTATGTGTTACATTAGAAACCGCGATGTCCGGCTTTGTTGATCTATGCGGCTTACAGTACAAAAACATGCATAAACTTTTATCATACCACAAACATTTTACAGTATTGAAAAAGTTTTCATGTTATACCACATAAATTTGTTTTAAAAAATCCTTTATTCAAATTTTCCTAAAAAATTTCAACTCCTCCATTTTCCTCAAATCATTAGAAATTTTATTCCACATCTTAGGGCCTTTAATAGAAAAGGTTCTATTTTGCATTTCCTGATATTTATAATCCTTAAAATTTGGTTCCTTTAAAAGATTTTGTTCCAATGAACGTAACATTTGGGTATTAACATAAGATTGAATTAATTTAGACAAAGAATAATCATCAATATGCAAAGCCTTAAACAATGGTACCAACATTTTAAAATTTATTCTGCCATTCACCTGCAGCAAGTGTAATTGGTGCAAGATTGGAGTTATATGCTCATGGGAACCAGTTCCCATGATCACTCTTGCTGCACCATTCATAATCTATGGTAGTACCCTTACCAGCTTCTGTGGTAACCCTACATATAAAGCATTGCAATAGTCAATTTTGACTTATTACTAAAGACTGTACCACAATTCTGAAATCAGGTAAAGACAGAAAAGGCTTCAACTGGTGAACCAAACGTACCCTCGAAAACGCAGCTTTAGCTACCTTCTGTATTTATAGCTTCATAGTTAGCCTTGAATCCAGAACCACCCTTAAATTATGGGCCTCATCCACTATTGGTATGGCTACTCCTTCATTACAAAGTTCTTGTTGTACATCCTTACTATAATTTCTACTTACTTTTAAGACCACAGTTTTTTTGACATTCAATACTAATCTCCAAATACATAACCACTTTCGTTTCTCTGCTAAACACTCTTCAAATTTTTCCTCAGGGAGCTCTTCATCTGAATTATATGATAAACAAAATTGCAAATCATCCATGTATATAAAATACTGAACACCTAACTTCTGAAAAAGTTTACCAATAGCGCTCAAATAAATATTAAACAGAAAGGAAGACAAGGAAGATCCTTGTGGCACCCCTAATTTTATTATTCGCCATGAAGAAACCCTGACTCCTATCCTTATACTTTGAGTTCTATTAGACAAAAAGGATGTAAACTATGTTAATATTGTATCACAAATCTCTATCCCTTGCAGTTCATTCAGTAATAACTTATGATTCGCTGAGTCATACGCTGCTGATATATCCAACCATAATAATATTGTGTTTATCTATTTCTCCACATAGAAAATCAAGCACAGACACCAACAGAGGTTCCATCTCACCATATTTACAAAACCCTAGTTGGTAGTCATCTAAAATCTTATTATCCTTTAAATATTTGTCTTATTACAAAACAATTAATTTTTCCAAAATCTTCTCAGTAGTAGTTAAATTTGAAATTGGGTGAAGGTTAGACATCTCTAGCTGCGAAACTGAAGTATCTTTCATAATGGGAGAAACCACTACTTCTTTTAAGGGCCCCGGAACTATACCTTCAGTTAAAGATTTGAAACAATCTGGAGGATTCGACAATTCACTAACAATCCAAAATCATGAGAGGTCTAGAACGGGTTAATGTGAATCAGTTTACTCTTTCGGATAATAGAAAGACTAGGGGGCACTCCTTGAAGTTAGCATGTGGCACATTTAAAATTAATTAGTGAAAGTTATTTTTCACTCAATGCACAATTAAACTCTGGATTTTGTTGCCAGAGGATGTGGTTAGTGCAGTTAGTGTAGCTGTGTTTAAAAAAGGATTGGATAAGTTCTTGGAGGAGAAGTCCATTAACTGCTATTAATTGACGTAGAAAATAGCCACTGCTATTACTAGCAACAGTAGCATGGAATAGACTTAGGGGTAGATTTTCAAACAAGGCGCGTTTGCGTACTTTTGTTGGCGCTCCAGGCGCAAACAAAAGTATGCGGGATTTTAGTAGATACGCGCGGAGCCGCGCGTATCCACTAAAATCCTGGATCGGCGCGCGCAAGGCTATGAATTCTGTATAGCCGGCGCACGCCGAGCCGCGCTGCCTACCCCCGTTCCCTCCAAGGCCGCTCCGAAATCGGAGCGGCCTTGGAGGGAATCCTCTAACGCCCTCCCCTCATCTTCCCCTCCCTTCCTCTATCTAACCCACCCCCCCGGCCCTGTCTACACCCCCCCCCTTACCTTTCTCCGGGGATTTACGCCTCCCGGAGGGAGAAGTAAATCCCCGCGTGCCAGCGGGCCTCCTGCGCGCCGGGCCGCGACCTGGGGGCGGGTACGGAGGGCGCGGCCACGCCCCCGGACCGCCCCGGGCCGTAGCCACGCCCCCGTACCCGCCCCCAAAACGCTGCCGACACGCCCCCGGAACGCCGCAACGACCGGGCCCGCCCCCCGACACGCCCCCGACACGCCCCCCTCTGAGAACCCCCGGGACTTACGCGAGGCCCGGGGCTCTGCGCGCGCCGGTAGGCCTATGTAAAACAGGCTCACCGGCGCGCAGGGCCCTGCTCGCCTAAATCCGCCCGGTTTTGGGCGGATTTAGGCGAGCAGGGCTCTGAAAATCCGCCCCTTAGTTTTTGGGTACTTGCCAGGTTCTTATGGCCTGGATTGGCCACTGTTGGAAACAGGATGCTGGGCTTGATGGACCCTTGGTCTGACCCAGTATGGCATGTTCTTATGTTCTTATGGCACTGGATCCAATGGAGAACATATTGTTTTCAATTTGTTAATAATCTGCCCCTCATCCTCATCTTTCATCAATCTAAACTCTGACCACTCACTCACACCTAATTCCCATATATTTTCCTCTATAACCTGAACAGCAACCTGTGGCAAACTTTGTTGCATTAATAAGATCTTGTGTTCAAAATATTCTGCCAAAGCATTACAGTCTACCACCTCCATATGATTATATTAAGTCTACTTGTCATAGCTTAACCATCCTAAACAATTCTCAGGGTTCATTAATTCCCAGTCGTCACAGACCTGCTATATGACAATAAACCAAACTTCATTGCAATAACTGAATCATGGCTAAAAAAATCAGATGTAGTCCTAAAAAATCAAATAGCACATAGAAATTATGAAGTTTTCTCAGTACCCAGAATAAATAAGCGAGGAGGTGGGCTCTTAATTATTGAAAAAACCTTTAAATGTAAATTAATCCCAATAACTCCCCCTACAAATCATGAAATTGCCATCTTTGACACTAACAACATACAAATATGCCTCATTTATTGTCCACCCACCCTCCTTGAATTAAATATTAGGGATGTGAATCATTTTTTGACGATTTAAAAATATCATCAGATATTTTTTAAATCGTCAAAAATCGTTAGAGTCGCGATACAATAGAAATTCTCCCGATTTATCGTGAAAAATCGTAAATCGGAGGAGGGGGGGAGGGCAGGAAAACCGGCACACCAAAACAACCCCTAAACCCACCCCGACCCTTTAAAACGAATCCCCCACCCTCCCGAACCCCCCCAAAATGTTTTAAATTACCTGGGGGTCCAATGGGGGGGTCCCGGCGTGATCTCCCGCTCTCGGGCCATCGGCGCCATTTTGGTTGCCATTAATATAAATGGTGCCGATGGCCCGATAAAAAAAAACCCACCCGACCCTTTAAAAAGTCCCCCTTACCCTCCCAACCCCCCCCCCAAAACCTTTTAAAATTACCTGGTGGTCCAGTGGGGGCGCGGGGAGAGATCTCCCGCTCTCGGGCCGTCGGCTGCCACTCATAAAGATGGCGCCGATGGCCCTTTGCCCTTACCATGTGACAGGGTATCCGTGCCATTGGCCGGCCCCTGTCACATGGTAGGAGCACTGGGTGGCCGGCGCCATCTTTAAAGATGGCGCCGACCATCTTTAAAATGGCCGGCGCCATTTTTAAAGATGGCGCCGGCCATCCAGTGCTCCTACCATGTGACAGGGGCCGGCCAATGGCACGGATACCCTGCCACATGGTAAGGGCAAAGGGCCATCGGCGCCATTTTTATTAACGCAGCCGATGGCCCGAGAGCGGGAGGTCACTCCCCGTGCCACCACTGGACCACCAGGTATTTTTAAAACCTTTTTTGGGGGTTCAGGAGGGTGGGGGAGGGTTTTTTGATTATCGGATCGGGTGCAGCCGATAATCAAAAAACAAATCGGGCCGGGCGATAAGAATTTTAAGATTTGAATCGGAACCGGAACCGATCAGATTCCAGTTTCGATTCACATCTCTACTCTGTAATCTGATCTCCAAAGGCATTGTGTTCCAGAGTGTGGGTCCTGCTAAAGACAATACCCTTTCTCTTACCTGGGTTAGTCTTGTTGTCTTGACTGAGGGAATGGTTAAGAGAGCTTTGTTTGCTGAATGAAGGTTCCTGTGTGGTACGTGTACCCATAGTGCAGTGTTTAGCCAGTCAGCTTTTTCATCATGTATTAATTTATGTATGGTGCAGAGAGACCCCAAAACATTCAAGAGAAGTCTAAAGATATGGCTTTTTAAACAAGCCTTTTATAAAGAGACTGGAGAATAGAAAATACACTGGAATAAACAGAAGGGCACCGGCACACAGCACTATTCTCATAAATGTGCATTACAATATTTTAACAAATTGAGTACACAATGAACGTAATAATATAACACAGTAAATGTGATTTTTTTTTGACCTGTAAAAGTTCCTTCTAGGTACACCTGGCCAGAACTTACATCATTAAACATTTGTACATATTTTTATGATTGATTAATTAATTAATTAATTTATTTATTTATTTATAACTTTTATATACCGGCATTCGTAAAAAAACATGTCGGTTTACAGACAACTGAGAAAGGAAATTACAATGATAGATGGAGGAAGGATAGGAAGTTAAAAGGTGACAACTTTACTGTAGAGCCAACGGGCGCCACAGTTATTAAATGAGATTACATGTGGTTAACCAGGTTGGACATAAATTAATTATATACAAGAGACGACAAAGTGGGGGGTAGCGCGGGGGTGGGGGATGAAGCGCATAGGGGAGGCGGGGTGGGGTAGGAACTGTTCAAGGGGGCAGGGGGTGGCGATGGGAAGGAGAGGTGGTGACTGAATATCAGGATTGTAACTGAAACTTAACGGCACCTACATGCCATTGATGTGCCTACATGTAAACCGTTGCGATGGTATATAACTTAGCGACAGCATAGAAAAGACTTTAAATAAAATAAAATAAATACATTTATTAATCTTCCTCAGAATGAAAACTCTTCCTTACCTTAATAACCTCGTTCATTTCTAGTCCCGGAGATCAATTTTGTTCCTTGGGGGTGAGGTTATTAATCCTCATATCAGGCTCAGTGCAAAGTTACCACACCTTGCCTGAACCCCACTTAGAACGACAGAGCCACCCCATGGCTCAGCAGCGGGACACCAGCTTCCATCCCTGCAAGCTCCCCATTCGGACACCAGCACTCCTTTTCCCCTTACACTAAGTCTTGTTCCCACCATTTTACAGGAATTCTGCTCCCAACTCACTCCTTTGGGATGGAGCCAGGGTCCTGCTCTCCTAGAAGCCGTGTCCCACTAACACTAGCACCATCCCTCACCCAGCACCTGATCCTACCCATGATCTTTCTTGTGGGGAGTTACTTGACAGAAATCATTAGATCTGTTTGGCTGCCATTGTTACTTAGATAATAGCTGTTTAGCTGTCATTCTTACTTCCATACTGAAGCTACAGTCTGTTGGTTTATTGATTGAAAGACGCTAGTGGGTTTCTAGAGAGAGGTTTAGTATGCTGCAGCATACAGAAGCAGTGACTGTTTCTTATGTTTCTCTGTACAGTGCTGCATATATCTAGTATGTGCTATAAAAATTAATAATAATAATAATAATAATAATCATCATCATCATAATAATGATAACAATAATACTGTCATAACACTGGGCTTCAAATGTTTGGTGATTCTGGTGGATTTTGTTTCCAGAATGAGGCATTAAAAACACAGGCTAGATCAAGGATTCCCAAACCTGTCTTGGGCACCCACAGTCAGTCAGGTTTTCAGGATATCCGCAGTGAATACGCATCAGACAAATTTGCGTATCCTGAGTCTTCATGATATGCGAATGTATTTCATGCATATTCATTATGGATATCCTGAAAACCTGACTGGCTGTGGGGTCCCCGGGATAAATTTGGGGAGCTCTGGCTAGATTGAGGCATGCTATTGCTAGGTAATGTTCAGCTTTTCCTTGCACAGCTGAGCTAGTAGGTTCCAGTTTAGATCTTTAGCACCCCTGGACTGGTCTCATTCCATCTTTTGCCTTTCTTCGCATATGGGCCAAATTATACTGTTTGTAGCTGCCCATAATGTGTATTAAAACCGCAAATCCAGTTCAAATTCAACCAGAACACCCCATCTTCTTCTTCTCAATTTCCATTCTCGCCTCTCCTTCAATTCCTTCCATGTTTCCTCACTGATTGATTCTTCCCTGACCTATCTCTTTTACAGAAAGTGACAGCTAACAAAATTTCCCTTCCTTTAAATCCTGCTTACCAAGTTTTTCATCTTACACTGCAAGAAAATAAACTTGTCATGCGATTTTTCAAAACCTTAGACTTATCACACTGCCTGCCTTATATCTCCTGGTCTTTACATCTCTCTTCATTCCCCCCTCCTGCTCCTTGGCCTCTACCGTGGCTTTATCTCTTTCCCTTTAATTTTTCAGTGCTTTGTTGCATTCAAAACTTTTGTGATACTTTTTTCTCTGACGCCCTGACTTACTCTCTCTTCGTATATCTTCAAATACCTTTGTGCAGATTTCTCTTATTAGAGCTGAAATAGAATATATGATGGTAACTTTCAAACCGGTGCATGGGCGTGCTTTGGTGCATGTGCGTCAGCACACACCCAGACACGCGGCCATTTTATAACTTGCGCGTGTATATGCGTTATAAAATAGCCTGACCGCGTGCGCATGTGCGCCCAGTTTTAAGGGGGTGCATAAATCCTGCTTCTACCATGTAATTTTTAAAATTTTAAAAAGGGGCACGCGTCCACACCATTGCCAGTTTCACCAGTTCAACCACCAGTTTGCCCAGTTAACAGCTAGGCCCTATAAAGCCCCTGATTTGATAATCTGCACCCCCCCCCCCCCCCCGGTCACCCCAGGCCCTTTAAACCCCTGAGAAATGGCTCTTTCTATTTTCAAACTTGCACCTCCTCCCCATCCCCCACTGCCCCCCCCCCCCCCCAATAGGTTCCCTCTCTCTGGCACCCACATTCAAGCATCATCACACATGCTCTCTCTCCCCCCCAAGCATCCTCACATATGCTCTCTCAACCCCCCCAAGCATCCTCACATATGCTCTCTCCCCCCCTCACCAAGCACCCTCACACATGCTCTCTCCCCCCCCCACCAAGCACCCTCACACATGCTCTCTCACCCCCCCAAGCATCCTCACACATGCTCTCTCTCCCCCACCAAGCATCCTCACACATGCTCTCTCAACCCCCCCCAAGCATCCTCACATATGCTCTGCCCCCCCAAGCACCCTCACACATGCTCTCTCACCCCCCAAGCATCCTCACATATGCTCTCTCCCCCCCAAGCACTCTCACACATGCTCTCTCACCCCCCAAGCATCCTCACATATGCTCTCTCCCCCCCCGCAAGCACCCTCACACATGCTCTCTCACCCCCCCCCCAGGCTCGCAATCTCTCTCTCACACACATACATACATACACATATACACCTCTCTACACACACTCATTCTCACTGGGGCCTTCATCTTTACCACGAGTGGGACGTCCTCTGCTCATGGCACGCCGGGAGCCTTCATCTTCGCCGCAAGCCGAAGATGAAGGCCCCGGTGAGAATGAGTGTATGTAGAGGGTTGTGTGTGTGTGTGTGTATGTGTGTGTGTGTGTAGACACATCTAGCCGGTCAGATCATGTAGGCAGGCAGAGCTGTAGCCAGGCAATTTGGCGCCTATGGCCAAGTGAAAATCTGCGCCCTCCCCCTTTACACAGGACATGACACCACGGGTTGGGAGATTCTGTTAAATGTTTGTACAGGAATGCCTATGGCCAGTGCAAGGATATCAGAAGCCATAGGAAAACTTTATAGCCCTGCACCTCCCACGCCATCACATCCTCCTCACACACAATTAAAAATTATGCATTTATAATACAGATTTTCTATAAAAACGAACATTCAAAGCACAGTCTTCTGAGGTAAAACTATCACTTACAATATGTATATTATATTTACATGCCCTACTGAGGTGCCAAACAGAAAACCCTGCAAAAAAAGCAAGAGATGCTTGGAATCTATATGGTATTAGGCCTACTATAATGAGTCTTGGGTATGGGCATGACCCTTTGAGAGCCACGAGAAAAAATAATTTCTATATAAAAATAGCACTAACTGCCAGAACTCAAACAGCAACAACCCTACTTATGAAAGTTAATACCACAAATATTACACAAGGCCTAAAATAGTAATACACCCCTATTAGGAAAACTGAACAAGCCAAGCTGCTATGGATCCCTATATAGAAACTACACATTAATGGAATAACTCACTTCAGTCACACATGCAAAACACAGATCCTCAAACACAGAATAAAGAAACCATATAGTATAAATAGAAACGTACAGACAAAAACTGAATTGGAAATCGCAACAAGCCAAATTCTGTATGCACTGCAACAATGTAAAAAACAGAAACGTTATCATTCCTCATAAAACAAAATTAGTAAAACCATACCAATAAAAAGAATAATTCAAAACAATTAATAGAATAACATTCAATAATTAATAACTCATAAAAATCTTCCAAACTTTAATAAAATATTTCAAAACAAACACATCAAATGATACCCAACAATTAAAATAAGGATTTTAAAAAATGTCCTGTTATCCATACCTTAGAACTTTTGATTTCCAGATGCCTTGAAATTGTCATGGATTAGCAGGCAGAGAGTAACTGGGGTAGTTGTGCACACACACATGCTCCTTCCAATACATTCACATGCTCTCTGTCACTCTCCCAAACACAAGCTCACATGCTTTCTTTCACTCTCCCACATACATGCTTTCTTTCACTCTCCCACATATATGTTCTCTCTCTCTCACTCTCCCACACGTGCACACAAGCTTTCTCTTACTTTTCCACACACAAACACACATGCTCTCTCACTCTCCCACACACATGCACACATGCTCTCTCTCACTTTCCCACACACAAACACATATGCTCTCTCACTCTCCCACATACATGCACACATACTCTCACTCTCCCACACACAAGCACACATGCTCTCTCACTCTCCCACACACATGCACACATGCTCTTTCTCACTTTCCCACACTCAAACACACATGCTCTCTCACTCTCCCACACACATGCACACATACTCTCACTCTCCCACACACAAGCACACATGCACTCTTTCACTCACTAACTCCTTGACCTAGCAGGTAGCAGCAATCTCCTTCTTCAGCCCCATGTGGCAAAGGAAATGACTTCCAGCCACAGGGCCATGCTAGCACTGGACTACTTCCGGCAGAGGGCGCTCCTCCTTCTCCAAAGCAGCGTGGCCCCGCCAAAATTGTCGGTGTGGTAAGCGCTGCATTAGTAAGTGGAAAAGGAGTGTGGCCCCACCAGAATCGGCAGCATTGCCAGCTGGGCTGTGTTGGTTTGCTTTCGCTAAGGACCCACCAGCCGCACTGGCGCCTATGGCCATGGCCATATAGGCCATAGGCATGCTACAGCTAAGGTAGGAGGCAAGAGGCAGCACATCGGGCCCAGAAGTACAGCCTGGTGCAGGAGGAGGATGCTGCCGGCAGCAGCGGTGATTGCTGATACCACTTACCTCTGCTGGCTGATTCTTCCCCTCTCCTCTCGGGCACTCCCCCTTTGACAACATGCAGAAGCAGCGACTTCAAGGGCCGGCAAGGCTTCTCCACATCGGGCCCCTCCTCCTTCTCAGTGGCGGCTCCAGTAGCAGTGGCGGCAGGAAGAGAATCAGCGGGCCTGGGCTCTGGTAGTGCTCCGACTCTGCTCATCTCCACTCCGGCTGGCCTTTCCTTTCTTGTTTTCCTTTTTTTTTTTTTTTTGTGGCTCACATCTTTCAGGCTTCGTCTCCACCACACTAAAATTGCCTTCAATTTACCACGGTCCCGACTGCAAGCCCGGCAGGCTCTCTCTTTATTTTATTTATTTTTCTTTTGTCGTTTCTTTTCTTCTTTCTCCGGTGCAATAGTAGCAGTGTGAGTAGTGGGGCTGCGATGCCGCACTTCTCCTCTCGGGCCCCTCCTGTTTTATCCTTTTTTTTTTCTTTATCGTGGCATCCAGCAGAAAATGGCAAAGATGAAGGCGATCCTGGCTGCGCGGGGGGGGGGGGGGGGGGGGGATTCTGCATGGGTCCTTTATTGTTTTGGCTTCAGGATGAGACGGCTGCTTGAGGAGTTTGGGGGAGAGGGGCAGTTTTTGCCGCTTCCACATTTTGCCGCCTGAAGTGTCCCCCTTACCCTGCCTCATTATAGAACCACCCCTGTTTGCATTTTTCTTCTAACGTATAGCAAAGCTGCTTACAATTTACAAGTGCATGCCATGGTAAATCCTGGGCAGATGGCCTAGTTCCTTGTCTATAAAATCGTTGCAAAGGATTTTTATGCAGCACATAATAATAATGACAGAGGGAGATCTGGCACATTTCTTACTTTTGCCTTGAGAAATGTGATCCCTGTATTTCAAAACAGCTTTGCAATGGCCGGATCGCTGACGGTGTGAAAATCCACATATGAATCATTGCAATGTAGAGACGAAAGAGAGAGAGAGAAAGAAACAGAATAGGATGGCAACTGAAGATCACGGGGCTTTTTGGCCTGCCCAGTTTCCCCTTCTTTTCGTAATATTACAGTCTCTGATTGATCTCCGGCTTTATGCTCTTTATTCTCCATTCCACAGGTAAAGATCATCTTTGCTTACTCCAAAACTTCTTGACCTTCATTACTGGTTTTGTTGCCGTCACCCACGTGGGAAGACCGGTCCCTGAATCCATTGCCTTCCCGTGAAGCAATATTTTGTTATATTTCTTTTATTCATTCTTATATTCTGCAGATTCAAATATTATTGCTCAGTGCGGAATACAATGAAACATTCACACTGATAAAAACAACACACAGCACTTCTTAATCATTCAAGAAATCACAGTGTTGTTCTGGAGTTAAACTTCCTTTTCCCCTCCATCTTTATACCATGGCCCTTTTGTTCTAGAACTTCCTTTCCACTGAAAAATGTTTGCCTCTTGTCTAGTATGTATACCTTTGAGGCATTTGAATGTCTCTGTCCTATCCCTACTACCACCATTAGGGCAGACATATGTAGGTCATCACGTTTCACCTCAGTAAATGACTCGGAGACTGTATGATTTTGGTTGCCTTCCTCTGGACCAGTGTTTCCCAACCCACTTCTGAAGCCACACCTATCCAGTCCGGTTTTCAGGATTGCCACAATAAATATGCATGAGAGAGATTTGCCTACAATGGAGACCCAGTGTATGCAAATCTCTCTCATGCATATTCATTTTGAATTTCTTGAAAACCCGATTGGCTAGATGTGCCTCCGGGAGAGACACTGCTTTGGACAGTCTCATCTCTGTTTATATTGTTTTGGTGATGTGGTCTTTAAAACTAGATACTGTAATCCAGATAAGGTCTTATCAAAATTTGGACAGAGGTATTATCCAGGGTTGCCAACTGGCTCCATGCCATGAGAAGCAGGCTAGGCCATTCCTGGTTTTACCTTATTACATATAAGGACTTGTAAGAAAAGCAGTGGTGTAAGTCCTGCATGCAGAACTGCTAAATTATCCAGTTCCAGCAGGAAGCTTTTAGACTGGTCCTGGATTTCTGACACCTCCCATTCTAATGCATTATGGGACCTGCTGCATTGAATTCAATGGGTAGAACCAGGAACTACAAGTATGCTTTGGGATGTAAGTTCAAAACCAAGACTAAAAAAAAAAAAAGACCCTCCTGGAACTGGGCAACTTGACAGCTCTGTGAATGTAAGAGCGAAAAACCAGAACTGGATTAGTCTGCTCCTTATGATAAGGGGTCAGTTCACAAACCTAGTATTATGTGTCCTATTTTTTTCTGCTGGTTATGCTTCTTCCTGTGCATTTTAGCATTTATCTGGATCTCACCAGAGGTTTGTCATGCTATAGCATGCTTATTGTGCAGAACTGTCAGGGTGGGAGGTCTGGGTAGACTGGAGGAGTTCAGGCTGAAGAACTTTGTGTGGGTTCTAATTCTGTCTGTTTAATATCTACATTGTTCCAATTTGTCATGTCTTTGCAAATCTAGATGTGGGCTATTGAAATTTTTGCAGGTGACATACAATTCTTTACTGCATTTAAGAACGCCCCTAAAGAGTCACTAGATATAATTTCATCCAGTCGGAGAACGCTTCAGACTTGGCTAAGTGCTACCAAATTGTTGCTTAATATGAATAAAACAGAGATCCTATATCTAACAAAATATCCCAAAAAAGACATTCCTACTTTTCTGATGGATGGAGCATCAACACCAATTGTTTCCCAGGCCCATAATGTAGGGCTCATCATGGATTCTAAATTATCCATGAAACACCATGGGGCGGATTTTAAGAGCCCTGCTCGCCTAAATCCGCCTAAATCCGGGCGGATTTAGGCGAGCAGGGCCCTGCGCGCCGGTGCGCCTATGTTCAATAGGCCTACCGGCGCGCGCAGACCCCGGGACTCGCGTAAGTCCCGGGGTTTGGCGAGGGGGGCGTGTCGGGGGCGGGCCCGGTCGGCGTGGCATTTTGGGGGCGTGTCGGCAGCGTTTTGGGGCGGGCCCAGGGGCGTGGTTATGGCCCGGGGCGGTCCGGGGGCGTGGCCGCGCCCTCCGTACCCGCCCCCAGGTCGCGTCCCGGCGTGCTAGCGGCCCGCTGGTGCGCTGGGATTTACGTCTCCCTCCGGGAGGCGTAAATCCCCCGACAAAGGTAAGGGGGGGGGGTTTAGACAGGGCCGGGCGGGTGGGTTAGGTAGGGGAAGGGAGGGGAAGGTGAGGGGAGGGCAAAAGAAAGTTCCCTCCGAGGCCGCTCCGATTTCGGAGCGGCCTCGGAAGGAATGGGGGTAGGCTGCGCGGCTCGGCGCGCGCCGGCTATACAGAATCGATAGCCTTGCGCGCGCCGATCCAGGATTTTAGTAGATACGCGCGGCTACGCGCGTATCTACTAAAATCCCGCGTACTTTTGCTTGCGCCTGATGCGCCAGCAAAAGTACGCCAATTCGCGTGGTTTGAAAATCTACCCCCATATTACTAAAGTAGTAAAAGCAGCATATTGAAAACGCCAGCAACAACAAAGATTATGTCCTTTTCTCTGCGGAAAAGAGTTAAAGATCATTGTGCATGCGTCATCTCTAGATCATTGCAATGTACTGAGTCTTGGTCTCCCTCAGACAACCTTAAGAACAATCCAGTGTGTGCAAAATTCATCTTAACAGAACAGAAAGCATGGGGGTAATCTGGAAGGAACAGCAGTTAGCAAATTACTGGGTACATGGACCATTTGTTCTTTTTCTGTTGTTACTATGTGTCTGGTACTTCAATTAGGCAGCACATTTCTCCACTTTTGTTAAAACTTCACTGGCTGCCAATTTGTTGGTGTTAGGGTTGCCAACCGGCTCCAGATTTTCAGGACAAGTTGATCCAGTCCTGGTTTTCTCCCCTGCATGCAGGTACTTAATCTTGCTTTCTAAGGGAATGCAATAGGGAAATCAGAATAAGACCCAGAATGACATGGGGTAAAACCAGGACTGGATCAACCTGTCCTGAAAATCTGGAGCCAATTGCCAACCCTATTTGGCATGCCAAGTTTAAGGTCCACTTTGTTTCAATGCTGCACTTAAGGTTTATTGTCCAGCAAGGCCTTTCAGATCTGCCACACAGAATCTTCTTGACATTCCTTCTTTTTGTTTGATTAGATTGGACAAAACACAAAATCACTTTTTCTATGTTCAGGGGCTTGTGCGCGTTGCCGAGCCTATGCAAAACAGGCTCAGCGCGCGCGCAGGAGGGTTTTAAAAGGGTTACGCACGCATATTACGCGCGTAACCCTTTTAAAATCTGCCCCATAAGGTTCCTCCTGAACATACTCGGATAAAGTTACAGAACTGTGATGTTTCCAACCCGGCTTTTGCATGTAACGCTATCCAAAGAGCAGTGAACATATGCTCTCACTGGGTAAACCTATGCCTTGCCCCTGAAAAGCCTCCACTGAGGATCCTTTTTGTCTGGATACATTTTATAGTCACAATAGAACTGTGTTCACAAAATGTATGCACTTGGTGGGAAATATATTCAAAGGTTTGTTTTTGTATGTGAAATAGGGATGAGAACCCACACAGAGATTTTCCCAGGGTCCATTGTTGGGGTTTTGATGTGGGCTTTTGGCATATGCTGAGCCTCCTCGGTTTTTGGCCCGTTCTCTTTTTGGGGTGGCTCACAGGGGTATAAATAAATTGCCACTGAGCACATGTGAGTCAGAGGGTTAGGAGACAGTGGAGAGCTATAGTGATGAAGAAGGAAGATTAGGAGACAGTGGAGAGGGTTAGTGTTGAAGAAGGAGATCTAACCAGGATCTCACAGTGTAAAGATGAGTTGTAGCAGAAGAGTTGAGCTGGTTTTCAAGGCCTAGTTATCTGAAGAGGTTTTTGAGATTAAACGTTTTTGAGAAGAATGGAGAATTGATTCTTGATATTTTGGATCACCTCCTGACTTGAGAGGGAGGACACCCCTGGAAAGAAGGGCTGGATCCCTGTTTTTTCCATCTTGCGTCAGTTAACTGCAAGATGTAAGACAGATTGAGTTTTTGAGAGTTTGGAGATGTGTTTTAAAGAGTCCATCTGTTTTTGAAGCTAGGGAAAGTGTTGTCATCATCCCTGGAGTATATTGGGACTGGAGGAGAACTTACCTACCCTTGTTGTGGAGGGCATTTTGGACCAGGACACAGTGAGAGAGGGAGGGTCATCAAAAGAGGCACTATGGACAAAGAAATATGCTTCTTTTTCATTTGTATTTTTCTCATCTTATTTATGATTTTTGGAATCATAGTCTGGATCTTATTTTTCAAGCGTAACTAAACTTTTTTATGATTTGTACACCACTTTTGGATTTTGAATCTTCATTCAAGAATGCCCTTTTGCATCATCCAAGCCCTCTTACTGTGAGTAACCATGAGTACCAAGCAATAATAAGTCCACCCGTTCAGCCAATCCTTCTACAGGTCATTGAGACTCTCCTGGTTTTTCAGCCTGAACTCCACCCGGTCCACTCAGACCTCCCACCCTTTTAGTACTGCACAATAAACACTTTTACTATAACTTACACTGGATAATTAGCAGGTATGAAAATATGCAAGTAAGTTGGAAAATGTACACATGAGTGGTCTTTTAAATGTACACATGAGTGGTTAGCCCCACCCCAGAACACCTCTAGACAACCCCTTTTAGTTACATGTGTATATGTAAGTGAAATACGTGCATATGTTCGACTTTTATAAAAAATGGAATATGCGAGTAGAGACTACATACTTGCATTTATGCTATATTTTACACATGTAATGTTTTTGAAAATTCACCTTTACATGTACCTTTACAAAGCCAGATTGGGGAACTGAACACAGATCCGATGCATAGCAATGAACAACACATCACTGAACCATCAAGTTGGCCTTACTTAACTACTTTCTAGCATAATATCCTTCATTAGATTTAGATAACTATCATCTTGGAGTTCCTTTTGAATAGCTATCCTATATAGCCTAAGAAATCCAGATTGCAATGTAAAAATATTTTCCTTTTCTTTCTGAACTTGAAGGGGTAAGATACAGGAAAAATTATATGTATTTCTAATTAATTAAAGGTTATTTTGATTAGTCTTTCTTTCCATTGGAGGTCAGTTCATCACCTGACTCCTTGATGCAACCTATCAAAAATATTGCAATTGTGTAATACCCCCTTAGGTTTTGGGTTAAACATGCAGCAAATATTAATGAGCCAATCATTAAATTGCTTTACATGGATCATGATAATCCTCATGATCCATGCTAAGCATCAGAAAGTTAATTACATCTCAAGAGCTATATTTATATTTTCCTGAGAATATTGCAGGAAAACATGCCTTCCAATGGTTTTAGCTTCCCTGACCCAGCTGTGTGTATGTGAGAAATGAGTAGTTAGTCCCTAGTAGAAACCCCCAATTCTGAAGAGTTCACACCCTCCTCCAACAGAAACAGAGACACCCCTTTTCAGGAGCCCTCTGAAGCAAACCTTGTCCCTCTGTATATAAGCCCTGTTCTTACCGAAACACCAAAAACGAACCCCCTATAATACCCAAGAAACCCCGCCTCATCACCCTCTCCCTGGTCTATAATAATCTTATCATGTGGCAGCCTCAAGGTCCCCCTGGTAGGAGCGATGCTGAGTTATTCCTGCTTCAAGAGATACTGAGGCTAGAATGGGGACAGGGGGTGTCATGAGAGGGGGCTGGGGTTTTTTTTTTGTATTCTAGTAGATGGTGGTGCTTACTATGGGGAGTTCCTGCAAATGAGATTCTCTGTTTCTCTGTTGGGGAGGTGATTTTAAATCAAGGCTAACTTACCCTTTCATGCTTGTAGCCCAGGTACCCACAGCTGGAAACCCTCATATGCTATCTTTAGTGGTAATATCCATATATTACTAGTTATAGGAATACATACTGGGATATTCACTCAACTGTGGTACTCAGTTATCTCAATTTCATGAATACGAGATAAAACATGTGCACTAACATGGT
This sequence comes from Rhinatrema bivittatum, assembly GCF_901001135.1. Lineage (NCBI taxonomy): Eukaryota > Metazoa > Chordata > Amphibia > Gymnophiona > Rhinatrematidae > Rhinatrema > Rhinatrema bivittatum. The sequence continues at coordinate 48,244,491 of NC_042619.1, read as the reverse complement.
TTTAAACACACTTTATTAAACAAGGGTCTAAGATAGGACAATAAACAAGGATTTCTGCTTATTAGCTGTCGAATGATCTCATACACTAGTGAATATTAAAAAATGTAGTCTTTTTAAAATTAAAATTATTCCATATATAAAATTTCAGCTTACAATGGATAGAAGAAAAAAAAATCAAAATCTGATTTTAATGCATAAATACTTGCTGTGTCATTTGCTTTCAATACTGCAAAAATCCTGTGCCACGTAAATGGTTCATTGTCTGGAAGCATTTATCCCCAACATGCTTTCTCATCTGTAGAAAGATATTTATCATAAGGTGGTATACTATATCCACAGAGATTTAATCCTGTGCACAATTTTTACAACCCTCTAAATTTTACAGACTAGAGCAGGGCTTCCCAAACCTCTACTGGGGACCCCCTACAGCCAGTTGGGTTTTCAGGATATCCACAATGAATGTGCAAATTTATCTCATGCATATGTATTGAGAATATGCTGAAATTCTGACTAGTTGTGGGGTCCCAAAGATGGGTTTAGGAAGTCCTGAAATAAAGGCTACTGAAGAAGCTACTGTTTCAAAAACTCATGTACAAACACATCTTTGAACTATTCTTATCTGGTTTCAAAAATAAGTATCACAACATGCAAAGAATCTGGCATAATCATAGCAAATCTAAACAGATTGGTACTATAAAGACTAGTGTACAATGTTTTGTACTGTCTTACATTAATCTTTTCTTTCTGTCATAAGTAATTTCTCAACCTTCATTCCAGTTATATATAATAACATGAAAAATACATTTAACAATTCTTGGATGACTAGGTTTCCAGTTTTCAAACTGCATTGTAAGATATATTGAGTTTATTTTTCTATTTCCCACTTAACTTGATCAAATATGGGAGGTTTACAGTATAGCATAAAGAGCAGAGTGAACTGATGGGAGACATACAACCTTCTTCTGTTGTCTTTCCAGTAGCTACATATACATAGCAGTGATCTAGACAAATACAAAAAGGAGAAAATTGCCATTATTACACCAAAAATATCACATCTTTGGATTTGCACCTAGAATCTAGAAAGACCATCTTTTTATGTTTTAGGCTTTATTCGTCATTTTCCAAAAAAAAACAAAACCTCACTTTCCAATATTGCAGCAGTAATGCATGAGAGGGCATGTCCTATGCAAATAAGGAGAGAGAGAGAGAGAGAGAGAGAGAGAGAGAGAGAGAGAGAGAGAGAGAGAGAGAGACTTCCTATAATGCCTATGCCCTAGACAAGTATTTGTATCCCTATGGGAGGGCCACCTAGTAACTCGAGGTGGGGATTAGGTATGAGCGTCGGGGTTTGGGGGCCACTTTCGCATTCCACATGAGACGTACGGAAAGAACAGTGGTCTCTAGTGAAGATTTGCTGGCCGTCGGAGTGAGGAAACTCACTCCAAGAAGAGATTTGGGCTACATTCTCTCCACCTAGCTTGTTGTTGCCCAGGTAGAGTGTCCATCAAGCTAGGTGGAGAGAACGTTGCCCAAATCTCCTCTTGGAGTGAGTTTCCTCACTCTGACGGCCAGCAAATCTTCACTAGAGACCACTGTTCTTTCCGTACGTCTCATGTGGAATGCGAAAGTGGCCCCCAACCCTCGACGCTCATACCTAATCCCCACCTCGAGTTACTAGGTGGCCCTCCCATAGGGATACAAATACTTGTCTAGGGCATAGACATTATAGGAAGTCAGTCAGTCTCTCTCTCTCTCTCTCTCTCTCTCTCTCTCTCTCTCTCTCTCTCTCTCTCTCTCTCTCTCTCTCTCTCTCTCTCTCTCTCTCTCTCTCTCTCTCTCTCTCACACACACACATATATAAATTTGGCCAGGACAACTTCCTCCAAACACATTCATTATTCTGGAGATGATAAATCTTTCTGATAGCTCTCTCTTGGGGATATGGTAAGAATCTGACTTATCAATGATGGGAGGGTATAGATGCATGAAGAATTGAAAAACAATTCCAGTTACTCCTTAGACTCACTTAATAGCTAGAAAATGTTGTGAGGTAATCTAGCACCAATGCCCTCTTTCCACAGGTTTGCAATAAGCTTTTTAACCTGCCAGCAAGGCTATTGTCCAAAATGTCTGGCTTCCCCATTCACACAGAAGTATGTGTTTTACCCATAGTCACTCCATTCAGGCTAGCCCAGATTTTTCAGAAGGCTGTAGCCACTGTTCTGTGCAATTATTGCAATTCATTTTTGGATGTCAAATCCAGTCTTTCCATGACTTGGGGGTTATAACTGCTTCTCCATGCAGATTACCCAGATGCTTTCTTAGAAGCCTGATGCAGTCAGACTGCTGTTGTGGGGGTTGTATCTGTGCAGGTTATTCAGTTGCCTCCCCTGTGGTCTGTGGAGCCACTAGCTCATGCTTGCACTATCCCTTCACTTTCTGAAGGTAAGGATCCTTCCTGTTTTTTTAATCCCTTACCATTTTTGTCTTCGCCACTCACTCTAGGAAATGACTCCAGGCATCCGCCAACCTTTTTGTGAAAAAAATATTTTTTGATATCGTTCTTGATTCTACTTCCCTGGAGTTTCACATCGTAATCGCTAGTTCTTCAATTTCCTTTCCATTGAAAAAGGTTTACTTGCGCATTATAATATCGCTCCCTGTCCCTCCTTTCCTCTAGGATATACATATTTCTTTAGTCTCATTTTATATGGCTTTTGGTGTAAATCCAATACCATATTTTCTTGCTTTTCTCTGATCATGCTCTAATCTATTTTAAAGACTGAACTGTGGACCACATGGGGTATGCGCGTACCCCTTGAAAACTTGCCCCAAGCTCCCCCTGGGCGCACCGAGCCTATGTTGAATATGCTCGGCGGCGCGCGCAAGCCCCGGGACGCACGTAAGTCCCAGGGCTTTCCTGGGAGGGGAGTGTCGGGGAGCGCATCATGGCGACGCGTCATCCGGGGGCAGGGCCATGGGCAAGGTTCTGGCTCAGGGGCGCTTTGGGGGTGTGGCCGAAGCCTCCGAAACTGCTCCCGGGCTGGGGAATCGCGCGCCGGCAGCTGGCCATTGCGCGCGAGTTACGCCTGCCTTGGGCAGGCGCAACTTTTCAAACAAAGGTGGGGGGGGGGTTTAGATAGGGCTGGGGGTGGATTAGGTAGGGGAAGGGAGGGGAATGTGCGAGGGGTGGAGGGAATGGAGGCAGGCTGCGCGGCTCGGCACGCGCAGGCTGCTGATTTTTGCGCAGCCTTGCATTCGCCGACTCCGGATTTTAAAAGATACGTGCAGCTACGCGCGTATCTATTAAAATCTGGCGTACTCTTGTTTGCGCCGGTCGCGCGTACAAAAGTGCGCGCGGGCGTACTTTTTTAAAATCTACCCCACATTGTACAGCACCTCCTCATTTCCCCCAGCTTGAGCTACAACTTTGAGGTTCTCCAGCCCCTGTCTTATCCCCAGGCTGAGAGAGACAGCATACACTAAGAACTAGCTATGATTCATTTTCAATGTTAGAAGAAGCAGCATTGGAGGAGCTCTGTCAGCCACATGTGTGGTCATGGTAACTAAATGAGACAGCTGCTCTCACCACACTGACTTCGTCCCTTCTCCTGGCCTTGTATATAGAGGGAGCTGGTCTACTTTGATGAGTTCATGTGTATATCCACCCCCATCCCTCCCTTTGTTGTAAAATTTGGATAAGAGACTAGTGGGGCTTTCAGTGCTTCTGTAGCTCTTCTTTTGGACATATGAATCATCTCCATGTCTGTACTTCCTGCTTCATGGAGGTTGGTGTACCACCCAACATTTTTCTTAATGTAGGTGTGCCTTGATCCAGAGAAGCAGTGAAGATCTTCTGAAAGTTCTTTTTGAGAAACAGAAGTGTTTAAACAATAAAGTAAGAAGCAGGATCCTGTGAGCAGCCTCCTGCTTCTATTGCAGAGCTTCTGACATGAACCTACAACAGTTCTTGAAGTTTACAGAGCGCTGATGAACTAAGCGCTGCAAGTGTGCATTGTTATTTATCCCTGAGAACTTTTATAACAATGAAAGAATTTGATCACATCTGATGTAGAACATTTGTAACAATGAAAGAATTTGATCACATCTGATGTAGAACATTTGTAACAATGAAAGAATTTGATTACCCCAATGCAGACATTCATATTTCAAAACACTGAATCAGTGTTGGTACATGCCTTGGATGGTATATCTCGGGCTGACTACCGTATTCACGGCTTTTGAACACTGGAGAGTTGTGTGCCAGATAAGTGCCTTTTTAATTGCAAAATGAAAAACTCTTAAAACATTGTGACAGTGATAGTCTGATGATTTATGAATTACAATCATTGTTGACCTATGATTATAACCTTTGATGCCTGAGCCAGAAGACACTAAGGCCCGGATTTTAAAAGCCCTACGCACGTAAATCCAGTGGATTTACGCGCGTAGGTGGCCTTAAGCGTGCCGGGCCTATTTTAAAAAGGCCCAGCCATGCACGTAAGCCCTGGGACGTGCATACGTCGTGGGGGCGGGGCAGGGTGGTCCAGGGGTGGGGCTGGGCTTGAGGCCCCCTGCACAGCAGCCATTTGCCGCTGTGCCGGAGGATCGCTTGCTGGCAGGGTGCCAGTGCGTGCAACCTGCGCCTGCCCCGAGACAGGCACAAGAGGTAAGACAGAAATTTGGGGGGGCTAGGTTAGGGCTAGGGGGTGTGTAGGTTAGGGGAAGGGGTAGGGAAGTTCCCTCCCAGGCCATTCCTAAATTGGAGCGGCCTGGGTGGGAACGGGGGAAGGCTGCGGGCGTCGGTGCGCAAGTTGCACCAATGTGCACCCCCTTTTGCGCGCCGACCCCCGATTTTGTAAGCATGTTATAAAATCGGGCATGCGCAAGTTTATAAAATCTACCCCATAATATATGTGTAGTCAGCATCTAATATGATGGTCATGTAAAACATTTGGTGTCATTCAATTCTCACTTAAGCTCCAGAGTGAATTTTCTTATTTTACGTTTGTTAGTTTCACTATTAAGGCCTCTTTTTTTGTATAGTTTTTAAACAATTACATAGTTTGTATCTTCCTACTAGTCATAGAAACATAGAAATATGATGGCAGAAAAAGACTATACGGCCTATCTAGTTTGCCCATTTACAACTATAATTTGTGTTTTTCATTATTCTGATATTATTTCTTGTAGATGTATGCTATAGAGAAAGGTTAAGGTTAATTTATTTTAGATAATAATGGCTGTTTTGGCAAAGAAAACCTGTTAGAATGTATTTTGGCCCAAACTTCTGTACAAACATAACATGTGAGCCATGAAGTAAAGGAAAAAGTTATTACAGTGTTATAATTCATGTAGCATTCTTTGTTGCTTTGAAGGGCTCAGCTTCAAAATGAAATTACTTGAGTTTTAACTAAAATTCTCAGTTCTTTGACAGACTGGATAATAATAGTAGGAAGTTGTTTTTCTTTTTATAGGTGAGAGAAAATAGTTCCCACACAAAAGAACACAGACATTTTTGTAACAAAAACGGCAAACTAATATTTTGTCAAGTAGTTTTGTGTTTTCTGCACCTTTTTGAATTTTGCAGGTGACTTATACCATATCTCCTTTATAAGCCATCATACAGTGCTGAGTTCTTCATGAGTTTCAGAGTAGGTAAGCAGCAATCACAAAGCAGCAAGTAGAGAAAGCCTAAGAAGAAAAGAATGTGTATAATAAAGGCAATCCTTAAAAATAAAAAAAACATTTTGAGGGTAATTTTCAGAACTTTTCACATGGGTAAACTGGTGTTTGAAGATTGCTTCTCCTCCTTCAGAGCAAGTAAACACATGTGCGCTGTTCATCTTGTATGTACTTTTACCCATGGAATTTTCTGTTCCTTGTTCTGTGTAAACCGAAGTGGTATGCACTAGTGCATGAACTCCGGTATATAAAAGCCTTTAAATAAATAAATAAATAAATGGAGGAAAAGAGGGCAGAGTTAGGTCAGAGGAAGGAAAGTATGCACAGGGACTTCATTTTGAAATCCCTGCATGCACTTTCACATGCTTAGCAGCAGGTTCAACGTATGCCGATTCGAAGAACCTGCATTCCCCTGCTTTGTATATGAGCTTGCAGGCCAGTTCGTACAAAGCCCCGACAAATCCTGAGGATAGTTTAAAAATTGCTCACTCAAAAGTTTGAAAAGAAAAGCACCTATCTGAAAACCCCAGAGCTATTTCAATTGTCCATGTTCTTTCATCAGTGCAATTAAATAGACCAGTTTTCGTTTTAAGCTTTTCATTGTGATAATTGTCAAAAAATGAACCAAGAGTCAGCTTGGGTGAACTACAAAAATACCCTTTCATATAGGGTATACTGTAAGTATCCATTTATGGGTGAACTTTCAGTAAGATCCTTTACTTAAAAGTCGTATGCATACATTTAAGCCCTCACAAACCAACAATTTTTGGTTGAATATCAGGTTGTTATGCACCTAAGAGCATACATGTGCACTGATGTGATCTTGGATTGATGGCATAAAGTATGTGCATTAGAGGCATGCTGAATATGCAAATACATTTTTGAAACTCAAATGTAAGTGCATAGTTTATAAACGTACCTCTGAACCCTCTCCCCAAACGCCTCGTTTTTACCACATATTGTGAAAGTGGACGCATGCGACTTTTAAGTAAAGGATCCTACTGAAAATTGACCCATAAATTTACACTTATAGCATACTCTTTAATAAATGGGTATTTATGTAATACACCCAAGCTGAGTCTTGGTTCATTTTTGACAATTGCACACAATGGGGTAGATTTTAAAAGCCCTGCGCGCGTAAATCCGGTATGTGGTAAAAACGAGGCGTTTGGGGAGAGGGTTCAGAGGTACGTTTATAAACTATGCACTTACATTTGAGTTTCAAAAATGTGTTTGCATATTCAGCATGCCTCAAGCAGGTGTAACTTGTACAACAAAGGTAGGGGGGAGATTTAGGTAGGGCTGAGGGGTGGGTTAGATAGGGGAAGAGAGGGGAAGGTGGGAGGACGCTGAAGGACCTTCCGAGGCCACTCCGATTTCGGAGCGGCCTTGGAGGGAACGGAGGCAGGCTGCGCGGCTCGGCACGTGCAGACTGCTGATTTTGCGCCGCCTTGCACGCGCCGACCCCTTTTTGTTTGCGCCGGTTGCACGAACAAAAGTACGCGCACGGGTAATTTTTTAAGATCTACCCCACTACTTTCCCAATATATGGTAAAAATGAGGTGCTCGGAATCCACGCATATTTTCAGGCAGTTGAACATCCATTGCAGCGGATTCAGCCACTCTACTCAATAACCCTTTATATTATGCACGTAGATCCAGACTAAACCTTTGAAAATGTACATCACAAAATGTACATCACATTTTTTTTTTTTTAAAACATGGTCTCTGAGATGGATAATCTTGTGCTTTCCATTGTCTAAAACTGAGGACTGGCAGACTTAGGGTTCAAGGAAGAGTCATGTCAAGGTTCAGTGTGACCTTTGATAGTTTTGCAAGTCAAACAGAAACTGCGGAAAAAAGCATGGCTTTGCATAATGTAATCAATATTGTTTAATTAAAGGATGATACTATTGATTCTAATTAACAAAAATTGCCTACATCATTAGTTTGCAGTTCATATGTGTTCAGAAAGACAGAATGATTTAACGCAATTAATTCAGCTCTCAGCAGATGGGATACAATGCATGCCCTACTTAAAAAAAAATTGCTAACCCTGGCATTCAGCTTTTGATATGTCATCTCTGTGATGAGGAATGAATATTTTTATAAATGTGAATGTTGCTTCCAAACAATAATTTATTTATGGTTAGAACATGCAGGAATCGGTTAAAAAATTAAAATTTAAACTTAAAAACATAGAATCAGTATATTATCCAACAAACTGGGATTCTCTTAATATACCTTTGCTAAGAGCTTGATGTACTAAGCTGTGAAATGTTTTCATGAAAAAGTTTTTTTTGAGTGAAAAGTTTTATAAAATGCCCACAAACATGATGTGTATGAGTTTTGCTCAAAAATTTTCACAAGTATACCTTACGCAATAACATTTTTCAAAACTTCACAGTAGTAAACTTTGGCATGTGTTAAAGTGTATTCAACTGGAACATTAATAAGCTGATATGGTGCAAAAAGATGCAACACAGCTTACTAATTTGGCATTTTTCAAAAGCAGGCATCCGAAAAAGGCTTTCTGGATCCTATTTTACAAAAAGCAGCACCTCAAGAAATGCATTTATTTTTCTGGCTGGGCCTAGGACTCCACAGCTCACGTGAACCACTCTGGAGATATAAAGGAGCCTTGCGGCCCATATGAGGTCCTCTTGTGCCCCAAGTGTCAAGGAAAATCCCTGATGGCTACAGTGGCCTCCTCATCCAGATCCTGTGCCTCTCGCAGGAATTGTTCATGCCTCCAGATGTCCCCTGCCAGCAAAGGGTAAGCTTTTTTGCAGCATGGGGGAGGGAGTTTATGCGATGCTGAGGGGCAAGGGGGTAGGGTGGGATGGGGACAGAGTTTCACATGGGCAACTTTGACATTTTTGGTCCATGAGAGATATGGGGGGGGGGATTTTAAAAGGGTTATGCGTGTAATCATTTTAAACCCCTCCTGCGCGCGCCGAGCCTATTTTGCATAGGCCCAGCAATGCGCGCAAGCCCCGGGACGCACGTATGTCCTGGGGTTTGAAAAAAGGGGCGTGGTGTGGGTGGTCTGGGGCAGGGGCATGGCCAGAGGCCTCCAAAGGCCCACTAGGCTGGGGGATCGCGCGCTGGCACTTGGCTGGCGCGCGCAACCTACGCCTGCCCAAAGGCAGGCGCAACTTAAATAATAAAGGCTGGAGGGCGGGTTAGGTAGGGGAAGGGAGGGGAAGGTGGGGGGGATGGAAGGAAAGTTCCCTCCGAGGCTGCTCCAATTTCAGAGCGACCTCGGAGGGAACAGGGAAAGCCATCGGGGCTCCCCTAGGGCTTGGCACGTGCAAGGTGCACAAGTGTGCACCCCCTTGTGCTCGCCGACCCCAGATTTTGTAATATGTGTGCGGCTGCGTGCGCATGTTATAAAATCGGTAGTAGATATCTGCGTGCACAAATCTACGCCCGCGTGTAGGTCTTAAAATTCGGCCCATAGCGTCTGGGTGGAAGCATCAGTATGGCCACCAGGGACTTTCAATGACAATTTGAGTGGGAGGAGCATTGTATGGACAGCTAACCCACAGTAAATCCATGGGACAGTCCATCAGCCTCTATGTATTTTAAAAGCAATAATTTTCATTCTGATCCAGTTGTTCAAACATCGGTCCAGGGTACAGGATGAGGCTTTGGTGTTGGATACAAGTCTTCAGGCCAGGCCATGGCATCGGGCCTAGGCTCTGGCCTTGGCCTAGGTCCAGGCATTGGGAATTGGTCTCCAGGGTCCGGTGTCAGGCCTTGGTCTGGATTGAGGCCCAAGCATTGGGACTTGGACAGGCTGCTTCTGCTGGTACCCGACGGATCAGGTGATTGTTCTTGGGGGGGGGGAGTCGGGGCTCAGGTCTCGGTCAAGGCCATGGCATGAGCCTGGGTCTAGGCCAAGTCTCCTGTGTCATACTTGGGTCTAGGGCAGGCCCCTGCTTTGGGCTTTAGCCTATGCGCTGGTGAGGCCCCAGCTTTGGGTGTCATCCTAGGTCAAGGTTCTGGTGTCATGCTCTGCATAGGTTATGACCCCTGCTTTGGGCCTCAGCCTATGTCCTAGACGAGGCTCTGGCCTCGGGCCTTGGCATAGGCCCGACACATTCATTTAAAATGAATGCAATAAATTATCCTCGATACAGGCACATTGTTTAATGTTTATATGTTACCATTATGTCACCTGCTAGCCGGGCTAGGCTTAACACACTTTATTTACGCAGATGACATTCAAATTCTAATCCCAATAAATTATACACTAGAAAAAGCATATAAACTAACAGCTATGTACCTAAATATTATTAAGCAATTGCTCACACACATGTGATTAGTGCTAAATATTAATAAAACTGAAGTTATTTTATTAGACAAGAAAACAACAGGAACCGCTTCCTGACATACCATATCAAAATAATATAACGATCAAACCCACAGATCAGGCTAGAGATCTTGGTATAATTATTGACACAGAGCTCAATCTCAAAAAACAGATCTCAGGAAAAATAAAAGAAGGCTATAGTAAACTGATGACACTGAGATGATTAAAGCCTTTATTAACAGATGATGAATTTAGAACAGTATTGCAGTTATTAATCTTTTCTAGTACCGATTATTGTAATTCATTGTTACTAGGATTACCTGACTCCATGTTACGCCCTTTACAAATATTACAAAATGCTGCGGCTAGGATAATAACTGCAACAAAAAAGAGTGATCATATAACAGCTATTCTGATGAAACTTCATTGGTTACCTATAAAATATCGCACACAATATAAAGTACTCTGCATTTTACATAAAATTATTTATGGAGATCAAATGAACTGGCTGAATGCAGCAATTCATCTACATAAACCCCAGAGAAACCTGAGATCGGCTAACAAAGGCCTTCTAACAATATCAGCGGTAAAGTTAGCCCATCTAAGTCAGGTCAGAGATAGAAGCATTTCCCTGGCAAGCCCTAAACTGTGGAATGAGCTTCCCACTGAGTTGAGTATCCAATCTGATTTGAAAATTTTTAAAAAGAATTTGAAAACTTGGCTGTTCGGAACTGCGTTTAGAGGGACTGATTAAGAACTATTTTTATTAAAAGGTTAAGAGTGACTGATTAAGAACCGGTTTAAGGATCTTATTTTATATAACTACTTAGCAGATATTTTACAACTGAGAGTGAGAGACATAAAATGTATTAATTATTATGAGCTTAGATTGTTTTATATTAGTTTATATTTTGAACACATTTTATAGTATTTTATTGTTTAATTTTAACCCATTTTAAAGGGTGAATTCTTATTTGTCGGCTATTTTTATTGATTTTTTTTAGGTGTGTTTTTATGTAAATTTTATTGTTTTTTTTATTTGCATTTCATGTTTGAAAACCATTGTGATGGCCAGTCTGAACGACGGTGTATAAGAATTTCATAAATAAATAAATATAAATAAAATAAGGTTTGCTTCATTCGGGGGGCCTTCAATTCATTTTGGGGCCCTCTGAATGAAATTAATTACCTTTATTTGTCGCATTTTGTGCATTCATTTTAAACAAATGCACAACCCTAGTATTCAAGATGTTCATGAAAGGGGATATGAAGGCAACATATAATCCATGTATATATTCCTATCCTATGACTCTACAGTTGAAGTTAGTATGCTTGAAAACTGTGTGGGATCTATAACGCTGAGATGGGAGTTCTGATTTCCATTTGACCTAGATACTGTATATTATTGAGTAGGTAAAATGATCACTAAATATGACCTACTTGCAAAAGCGGAACTCTATAACAACTGAACAAAGTCATCTCAACATTTAGAAGTACTGTTCTGTTAAACTTCTTTAATTAATGTTTTTCAGTATTTAATTGAAAACTTGATCTCTGGTTTACAATAGGAATGATACCTTAGTAATGGAATTGTTAATTAGGCAGTGGAGACTTATGAATGCCAAGCCCATTAGACTTCAATACATCTCAAGTTCTTATTTAACTGAACACCTACTTACAGGCCAATACAGTAAAGGTCACGGGAGAGCGGGCAAGCACCCGCTCTCCCAGCGCGCGCACAGGCTACTCTCCTGTGCGCGTGATTCAGGGGGGGACAAACATGCAAATTAGGGCCCGCGGTAAAAAGAGTGCTAGGGATACTAGCACATCCCCTAGCACCTCTTTTTTGATGGAAGCGGTGGCTGTCAGCAAGTTTGATAGTCGATGCTCAATTTTGCCAGCGTCGGTTCTGAAACCCGCTGACAGCCATAGGTTCGGAAACCGAACACCGGCAAAATTGAGCATCCAGTTTTCAACCCGTGAGCCGCGGGCCGATTTTAAATTTTTTTAAAAATTATTTTAAACTTTTAGGACCTCCAACTTAATATCGCCATGATATTAAGTCGGAGGGTGCACAGAAAAGCAGTTTTTACTGCTTTTCTATGCACTTCCATGGCATCGGCAGAAATTAACGCCTACCTTTGGGTAGGCGCTAATTTCTGAAAGTAAAATGTGTGGCTTGGCTGCACATTTTACTTAGTGAATCGTACGGGAATAACTAAAAGGGCCATCAACATGCATTTGCATGTTGCGGGCGCTATTCGTTTTGGGGGGGTTGGACGCACGCTTTTGACACGCTATGACCCCTTACTGAATAAGGGGTAGAGCTAGCGCGTCGAAAACGCGCATCCAAACGCAGGGTAACAGTGCACACTGTACTGGATCGGCCCGTAAGGTTGTCTTTATTACTTAGGTAATTAGCTAAGCATGAATCAGAACATTAATTGATCATTGTGGGCCTGATTTTTCAAATAGGAGATAGTTGGATAAATAGTACTTATCCAGCTGGGTAAACTCAGCGACTGTTAGATACCCGGTTAAGTCACTTATCCAGCTATCTTTTCAACGGAGAAAAGTGGGCAGGCAATGGGCAAATCAGGGTGGCACTACTTAGCCATTTAACTTATCCAGCTAAGTAGCAATATTAATATTTAACCAGATAAGTGAACTGGCTAAGTCTAGACCTCCTGTTGAGCACATCTAGACTTAGGCCTGGATTCACTTTTCTCGCAGAGAATAGTGAATCCTGGCGCTAACGGGGGGCGGGCCTGTGAAAGCCGGCAGTGATCACACCTCCACGGTGTTTTCGCTGCCAGCTTTCACACCCAATAGCGCCATCATTAAAGGTGGTGCTATTGGGCGCGCTATTGGCAGCAATAAGGGTTCTTACATTTTCATAGCCAGCGATGTTTCCACCGTGTCCGCCCCGGTGCCACCCCGACTCCTCCTCTTCCGGTGCTGCCGCTGCCCCAATTTAGCTATCGCGTGCGATCCCATTAGAAAATGACCCCTTAGTCAGATAACACTTAATTACTTAGCCAGCTGCCCATTGAATATCTACCCCTGTAATTTTTCAGATTTTTATGTTTTATGTCTGAGATATTTTCTTTGTATACTCTAAAATATAAAACTACCATGATTGTTCCCTATCAAAATTTAATTGAATTGGAGGGTGCACGCATTCCAGCGACAATATGGTTTCTTGATCCTGTTGCTCCTCCCTCCCCTGTGAAGGAGGATTAAATTTGGATGGGATTATAGATTTGCTGCCTTAAAAATTCAGTGGGACAAAAATTCATAATATATAAGCTTTGCCTAGGTAGGCAATTTCAGGTAGAATTAGCTGTTCCACTTGCTGGAATGTGATGCTGGCAAACAGTTCTGCCTTGAGGTGAAATGCTTGCTTGTGATGCCCAGGGGCCTTGCCAGCGCTGGTGATTTGTGTATTTAAAGTTTCTTGCAACCTTACTGAGGTGAAGGGCAGGAATCCTGTTTGCTGTTGCTTCTGTTTAAAGATTTGAAAGGGCTGTCATGGCGTGGAGAGTTTAAAGAAGTGCGAGAGCAGCCTTCTGGATTCCAAATGAGATGCATGCGCAGGTCTACCCTGGGTAGAGAAGGTACCTTTGTTCAAAAGAGAGGTTTTCCAGTGCTTCAATGAGTTCAGCCATTTTAGGGGGTCATTTTCAAAGGCTTATCGCGTGCGATAGCATGCTGGGGGCGGAGTCGGGATGTGAGGGAAGGAGTCGGGGTGGCGAGGGGGTGGACTCAGCAATGTCTTCGCTGGCACCAGTAGCATGCCCAATAGCACCACCTTTCATGGTGGCGCTATCAGGTGCGAAAACCGTCAGCGAAAACACTGCCCCTCCCCTTTGGCCCCCCGTTTTCGCTGGATTCACCATTCTGAGATAGAACGGTGAATCCAGGCCTTAGTTTATAGTTTCTTTTCCTGCCACCCTCATGAAAAAGGGGTGGGATCCTAACTAACTCCTTGTATGCTGAGGGTCGTACTGGTATAAGTTTTTCAATGTGAGCTCTTTATCCACATGTTTATTAACTCTTTCAAAAGAGTTAAGCAGATTTGTGAAGCAAGATTTGCCTTTGGTAAAGCCATGCTGACTTTTTTCCATTAAACCATGTCTTTCTATATGTTCTGTGATTTTGTTGTTTAGAACACTTTCCACTATTTTTCCTGGAACTGAAGTCAGGCTAACTGGGCTGTAGTTTCCCGGATCGTCCCTGGAGCCCTTTTTAAATATTGGGGTTACATTAGCTATCCTCCAGTCTTCAGGTACAATAGATGATTTTAATGATAGGTTACAAATTTTTACTAATAATTCTGAAATTTCATTTTTTAGTTCCTTTAGAACTCTGGGGTGTATACCATCTGGTCCAGGTGATTTACTACTCTTCATTTTGTCAATCAGGTCTACCACATCTTCTAGGTTCACCCTGATTTAATTCATTCCATCTGAATCATTGCCCATGAAGAACTTCTCCAGTACAGGTACCTCTCCAACATCCTCTTCAGTAAACACAAAAGCAAACAAATCATTTAATCTTTCCGCAATGGCCTTATCTTCCCTAAGTGCCCCTTTAACTCCTTGATCATCTAACGGTCCAACTGACTCCCTTACAGGCTTTCTGATTCGGATTTATTTTAAAAAGTTTTTACTGTGAGTTTTTGCCTTTACGGCCAACTTCTTTTCAAATTCTCTCTTAGCCTGTCTTATCAATGTCTTACATTTAACTTGCCAACGTTTATGCATTATCCTATTTTCTTCTGTTGGATCCTTCTTCCAGTTTTTGAATGAAGATCTTTTGAGTAAAATATCTTCTTTCACCTCCCCTTTTAACCATGCCGCTAATCGTTTTGCCTTCTTTCCACATTTCTTAATGTGTGGAATACATTGTGGGGTAGATTTTTTAAAAAAGCGTGATCGCGTACTTTTGTTCGCGCAGCAGGCGCAAACAAAATTACGCTGGATTTTATAAGATAAGCGCATAGCCACGCTTATCTTATAAAATCCTGGATCGGCGCGCGCAAGGCTGCCAATTTTGGGCAGCCTGCGCACGCCGAGCAGCACAGCCTGCCTCCGTTCCCTCCGAGGCCGCTCCGAAATCGGAGCGGCCTCGGAGGGAACGGAGGCAGGTCCGGAGGCCTCGACCATGCCCCCGGGCCGGCGCCACGCCCCCCCGGTCCCGCCCCCGAAACGCTGCATCATTTGGTCCCGCCCCAGACACGCCCCCTTCAAAAAACCCCGGGACTTACGCGCGTCCCGGGGCTCTGCACGCGCCGGCGGCCTATGCAAAATAGGCACGCCGGTGAGCGAGGGCCCTGCTCGCGTAAATCCGGGCGGATTTACGCGAGCAGGGCTTTTAAAATCCGCCTGTTAGACTGTGCTTCTAGAATGGAATTTTTTTTAACAATGACCACGCCTCTTGCCCATTTTTTACTTTTGTAGCTGCTCCTTTCAGTTTTTTTCTAACAATTTTTCTCATTTTCTCAAAGTTTCCCTTTTGAAAGTTTAGCACGAGAGCCGTGGATTTACATACTGTTCCTCTTCCAGCCGAGCAGCACAGCCTGCCTCCGTTCCCTGCCTCCGTTCCCTCCGAGGCCGCTCCGAAATCGGAGCGGCCTCGGAGGGAACGGAGGCAGGTCCGGAGGCCTCGACCATGCCCCCGGGCCGGCGCCACGCCCCCCGGTCCCGCCCCCGAAACGCTGCATCATTTGGTCCCGCCCCAGACACGCCCCCTTCAAAAAACCCCGGGACTTACGCGCGTCCCGGGGCTCTGCACGCGCCGGCGGCCTATGCAAAATAGGCACGCCGGTGAGCGAGGGCCCTGCTCGCGTAAATCCGGGCGGATTTACGCGAGCAGGGCTTTTAAAATCCGCCTGTTAGACTGTGCTTCTAGAATGGAATTTTTTTTAACAATGACCACGCCTCTTGCCCATTTTTTACTTTTGTAGCTGCTCCTTTCAGTTTTTTTCTAACAATTTTTCTCATTTTCTCAAAGTTTCCCTTTTGAAAGTTTAGCACGAGAGCCGTGGATTTACATACTGTTCCTCTTCCAGTCATTAATTAAATTTTGATCATATTATGATCACTATTGCCAAGCGGCAATTGTGTCACTTTTACCCGCGGCTCATAGCGTGTGTGCCCGCTGTTTCTCTGAACACAGCGGGGCTGCTTATCCCCAAATTTTAAGGTTTCCCTTGCCATTTTACCTACACATTAGTTTTTAATATAGTTGATTCATTTTTAAGTTCTCCCTTGTTGTTTTATAAACATTGTTTAAACATACTATGGCGTGGTTGGGTGCTGAATCAATAGCTAGTTTAATATTTTTGAGTTTCGTTTGTTCCCTCAACACTGGTTTTATTTTGTATTTTAGTTTGGTTTAATTTTAAAGATCGATATTATGTGTCTTTTAAGCTTCATTTTTTAGTTTGTACATTTTTATCTGAATTACATATTAAGTTGTCTTTTAGCTTCACAGCAAGAAAACTGTATGGACAATTGGTAATGCACCACGCCGGCTATTTTCAAAAACCTGCTTGAATAGGTAAATGTATTTTGTTTTTCCAAGTAATATCCTTTATTTTAAGCCATAATTGGTTCTTAACCATTCTTTATGACATTGTCACATATTTTGCTGATTCAGTATACAACTTAGAGTGGTGTTCCATCTGCAAAAACATTTTTTGGTTTTAATTCTACTATATTTTAATACATTAAAATTTTTTCTTATATTTAAGTTTAATGTTTTATTTTTTATTTTTATTTTTAGTATTCTTTTATATTTCTATATTTTTTATTATTTCTTATTGATATATCTTTTGCTATTTATATGGTTTTCTTTGTTTTTTAAGATCTTTTTAACCTAACACATGGATTTTAAGGACATTTTATCCATATGATTGCTGCAAACACCAGTTTCAGAGTTTAACAGGTAGTTAAAATTCTAAAATTTTGAAATTGTTGAATCATACTCTATAATTTTGTTTTTATTATTTATTATTTTTATCTCACTATGACAGATTTTATATCAGTACCAATTATAGATATTGTTATTATTAATAATATTTTATCATTTTTTAATGGGAGGTTAATGTTGAATAATGGGAGGTCATGTCTTAACACTGATACACCAGACCTTGGCTTGAGCTTAATTATACACAGTAAGCTGTTTGTAAAATACAGTATCTTGAGATGACCATCTAATCCATTCTGCATCATTTGTCCTATTGAATAGATTGGCTAAGAAATATACCACACCTTATTTGAAATACTTCTGTTTTTTAAATTATATCTTCACTGTTCTTTTAAATATGTCATCACTGCTCTATATCATTACTAGTTGATCAGTTTATGTTTACATTTCGGTTTTTGGTTATATTTGAATCAACCTGTAGCATCTATCCTATCATACCTGATAATTTATAGGTTGGTCTTTGTCGTTCATTTTATAGTTCTTTTTTAATATTTAATGGTCTGTATATCATTTCTTATTATTTTTTGTATTATTTTTTTATGATTTGTTAATATTTTGTTCAGCATGGTTGTACAAGTGTATGCTTATATATGTTTATATATGTTTATACTGATTTTATTTGTCTCTATGTAGCCCCTGAAGCAGCTCTAAATAGAGCGAAACTCGGCCTGAGTCGGGCTTTTTATTATAATAAATTCCTTGGTGTTTACTGATCTTCTTCATCTGGTCGCCATTTAAAATTGAGTGCACATGTGTGTGTGGTCAAGCTATTTTATAACATGCATGCATATACGCACGTAAGCTATAAAATGGCTGCATCTCTGGGTGTGGGCCGACAAACGTGTGCACATGTGTGCCTGTATGCCATTTTAAAAGTTACTGTCCTATGATGGGAAGTTTGCTTACTGGAAGGGATTTTAATCTTACCATGTTATCCAGACCTTGACAAAACTGAGAGGGATTACACTTTTTATTTTGCTGTTTACAATTCTGATTCCCATATTGACACTTTTTTGGGAGTTCAGTGTGGGTTTTTGAGAGGTGTTAAGCAGATATTGGAGAAACAGTTTGGTTTGATCAATCACCTGTTGCGATTGATTTCTATTTGAGTTCCATCTTGTGTGACCAGGGAAGATGGTCCTTGGATCCTACCTTGCTTAAGGATCCTTTGCTTGTATATCCAAAAAGGTTTGCAGGAATTTTTCAACCATAATGAAACTCCAAGAATGGCAAAGCATATTACCTGGGCCACCATGAAGGTGGTTATGAAAGGTAAATAGCTTGCATAAGACTTCTGGCTTATAATTAGAAGCTAATCTGAGGAGAGAACTGAGGGAGTTAGAAATACAAAATAACATGATTCCCTTCATAAGAGTCAGAAACAGGCTTCCCACATTTGTGAACGATTGCGACATCTAGATAAGAAAGTGGTTTATATTTTGTTCAAAATAAAGCAAAGCTATTATGCTAAAGGGAATAAAGTGGACAGGTTACTAGTTTACAGGTTAAAAAAGAAGGCATTGGATTATTTAATAAAATTCTTATAATAGATTCTTTGGGCTAATCTCTGCAAATCAAGACAATTGTGATGCCTTTGCTGATTTCTACAAGACATTATATACTTCTGAAATAGATTTCTCATGCGAAGACAGAGAAGATTTTTTAGAGGGAGTTTCTTAAGGACACGAAATGATGCGGGTAGGGAAGCAATGGAGGCCAAAATTCCTAGTCAGAAAGTAGAATGGACTTTTAAATTTCTGAGTTCAGAGAAGACTCAGGGAGATGATAACTTCATTATGACTTTCTACAAGTGTTATGTGCCTATATAAGCAGTAGGGGTGTGCATTTGTTTTGAACGCATATGTAAAACGCAACTTATATTTTTAAAAGAGAAAAAAAAGGTTTGATGCGCAACGCATCGCGACTTCCAACTTATTCAACATAGCTATGTTGAATACGTTGAACCTAAATAAACACTTAAACCCCCCACCCTCCTGACCCCCCCAAGACTTACCAAAACTCCCTGGTGGTCCAGCGGGGAGTCAGGAAGCCATCCCTGCACTCCTTTGCGATTTCCTCATGGCACCGATAGCCTGTGTCACAGGGGCTGCCCGTGCCATTGGTTAGCCCCGGTCACATGGTCACCGGCGCCATCTTGTGCTCCTACCATGTGACAGGTAGGTCATGTGGCAGGAGGTCGCCACATGCTCCTCCACTCCCTCCTGACCCCCCCAAGCTGGCCAAAAGTTCCGGTTTGGTCCAACGGGGGTCCGGGAGTGGAGGAGCATGTGACGCCGGAGCGGAGTAGCACGTGACGCCGGAGCGGAGTGACGCCGGCGTCACGTGCTCCTCCGCGCCTCCGCTCCGGGACCCCCGTTGGACCCAACCGGAACTTTTGGCCAGCTTGGGGGGGGGGGTCAAGAGGCCCCCCAAGCTGGCAAAAAGTTCCGGTTGGGTCCAACGGGGGTCCGGGAGCGGAGGAGCATGTGACGCTGGAACGGAGTAGCACATGACGCCGGAGCAGAGTGATGCCGGCGTCACGTGCTCCTCCGCGCCTCCGCTCCGGGACCCCCGTTGGACCCAACCGGAACTTTTGGCCAGCTTGGGGGGGTCAGGAGGCCCCCCCAAGCTGGCCAAAAGTTCTGGTTGGGACCAGCGGGGGTCCCGGAGCGACCTCCTGCCACGTGACCTACCTGTCACGTGGTAGGAGCACAAGATGGCGCCGGTGACCATGTGACAGGGGCTGACCAATAGCACGGGTAGCCCCTGTGACACAGGCTATCGGCGCCATGAGGAAATTGCAAAGGAGTGCAGGGATGGCTTCCTGACTCCCTGCTGGACCACCAGGGAGTTTTGGTAAGTCTTGGGGGGGGGATTAAGGAGGGTGGGGGGTTTAAATTTTTATTTAGGGAACTGGGAAAAGTATGGACAAATCCTCAACTTATGGAATTCTCCATAAGTCCATATTGAATGAAATCGACACCCCAAGAAAACTTATCAACGATTCAACGAACACTTTTTGTCTGCACATCCCTAATAAGCAGACATCTTCAACGATGTGTTGTGGGTGTGCAATTGCTGGAGACCATGAGGTGTTCATCTATTGTGGTAATTCTTAATGAAGGGAAGGATCCAATCATATGCACCTCTTATATACCTATTTCCTTACTTAATAATGATATTAAGATTTGGGCAGAGGTGCTAGCAAATAGGCTTCAACATATAATGCCCCAGCTAATATACCCTGATCAAACAGGCTTTATAATGGGTAGACAAGGAATTGATAATGTCAGGACTATTAATCTTGTCTATAATGCAAAAAAGCTTCACTTTGATGCACTTCTTATAGCCCTGGATGCAGAAAAGGCCTTGAGGGTACGGATCCAACAGGGCCAATGGTTACAGCTTGGGTGTGTGCGGTGGGGGTGGGGGATGTCATTTGGGACATTAGGCCCATAAAATACCTTTTTCTTTAAAGGCTGCATTGCCGTGTAACCGGCTATATTCTTTTGACCGGAACTGAAAGCCTCCCAGGTCTGTAAAGATCTTTGCACTGTGCTGGGATAAATTTTCCTTTAAGTGTTAGTGCCCTGTGTATAAGAGGACAGAGAGGAATCTCTTGCCTGATCAGAAACCAGGGCCAGCATTTCCCTCCATTTTCAGCAGCTGCAGGGATGGATTGAGGCTGAAGATTTTCCTCTTCCTGGAGGGAAAAGATCTGGGGCTTGCAGGGATTTCCAGTCCTGGGGAGGCAGAAAGTTTCTGCCCCTATTCTGAGCCTTGCAAACACTAGAGAAAGTGTTGAGAAAGCAGCCCCACCCTCACTGCAGCTCCTGAACCATCTCTCCCCACTACAATCTCTCTGAAATCCAGTTAGAGCCCCCTGCAAACTAGGGCCCCTTGATTTAAGACAAACATACACCAAACTATGTCCACTTTGACTGTGTAAAATGGAATTATCTTTTCTACATATTAACAAAGTTTGTGTTTGGAGATCCCTTCATAACTTGGGTTAAGTGTATGTATTCTCATCTGGAGCCGCAGGTTAGAGTTAATTGTCACTTTCGAAACTCTTTTCTTTGGAAAGAGGCACTAGACAGGGTTGCCTACTCTTTCTGCTTTTTTTGCCTTGAGCCTTTAACAACCAAAATTAGAGCACATAAAGATATAAAAGGATTTTGTATTTACCCAGGATCTGAACCTAAAATAGCCATATTTGTGGATGGCATTTTATAATATGTTTGTGATCCATACTCTTCATTAAAAGCAATTATGGTTACAGTTGAGCATTTTGGTAAATTTATGAATTATAAAATTAATGCCTCAAAGACTGAAATCTTAGAACTGAACATTCGGGAAGGAGGTTAAGGATGTTTAGTCAAATGTTACCATTTTAAATGGTTAGTTGATTTCATTAACTATTTGGGAGTTAATGGTTCTAACAATTTGGAAAGGGTAAACTTTGAATTTTGTTCCCATTTTGGAAAGTTAAAGGAGGATTTAGCACTGTGGTCTCCTTACTCACTTTTTTGACTGAGTAATGTTGCCTCTATTAAAATGAATGTCCAGCCAAGAATACTTTTCTTTTTGGAAATGCTCCTTATTCATATGCCAGATAAATTTTTCACCTCTTTGAATTCAATGATATCTAAATTTATATGACAATGGAAGAAGCCAAGAATATCCCAGAAAGTGTTAATAGTGCCCAAGGATTCAGAGGGCTTAGGTCTCCCAGATTTTATGCTATACTGAAAAGTGATACAATGAAAGAGCATTGTAGCTTGGCATACTTTGCCAGAGGAAAAACATTGGGTTATGTTGGAAAAGGACTGGGCTGCAGATCAAGGGTGGGATCTGTCTCCTTGGGTATCATTTAAAATATTTTCAACTAGTTGGTGACAACACCCCTTAATCGGTCCTGTTTTGGACATTTGGAGTAAGGTGCTTGCTAGTAATCAAGTATCATGAATATCATCCCCATGGTCTTCACTCTAGACTAATCCAGATTTTTTTGAGCAATTCAGCACACAAATCATTTGGAGAAAATTAAAATTCTACAGAATCAGTCAGATATTTAATAATGGGGAAGTTCTTTCTATTCATCAGCTGCAAAGGTTAGGGAATACTGATAGGCTACCAGTGTTCCGGTATGTACAACTTAAAGATTTACTGCAAAAAGTGTCCATTAGAAATTCCAGCAATAGAGAGTTGACACAATTAGAACAGTTAACACTAGGTCCTTATCAAATTAAAAGTCTTATTTCTATGCTATATGGCCTCCTACTGTTCAAATACGTATCTTGTGATTTTTGTCGGACATAAAAATCTCTGATCTCAGCTAACTTGGTGGTTCAAAGGGGTCGTATTGGAGTAGATCTGGAAATGGAGATTTTCCATGTTGCATTTGCATTTTTGGATAGTTTAATGTTGTTAAATAGTATGATTGTTGGGTATATTTCGTGATGTGGGTTGGGGGTGGTATCCTATGCACGTCAATAAGGTCTTTACGCTATTATAAATAGCGAAGGAAACTAAATTTCTGGGGAAAGAAAGGGAGGTCGAAGTGGGGAAGGGCACGGATAAGAGATGGGGGAATGAAGTGTCCAATGTTTCCACTATTTGTTTTGGGGGGAGTAGCCCTGACAAATTTAGAATGCATTATAATAAACATTTTGTGGGGGCAAGAGTGATTGTGAGGAATGTGTTTAGCCATGTAAGGAGTGTGAGAAAAAGTGTGTTGGGTTCCACAATGACGCATTGGAATGGCTATGAAGGATAAGTTCATATCCTGGAATATGGCAGGACTGGGTGCCCCACTTAAAAGGGAAAAGGTGCTTTTGCACTTAAAAAGGCTTATCTGCAGTGTGGCATTTTTATAAGAGACCCAAATATCTCCTCAAGAGCACAAGAAGTTACAGAAAGGATGGGTAACACAAGTATTGGCAGCTTCAGGTACATCACATAAGGGTGTGGTAGCTATCTTAGTAAGTAAAAATACACTTTTCAATTGGAACAATTAATAATAGACTCAAATGGAAGATATGTTATTGCTCAAGATAAAATGTTTGGCGTAGCTGCTGTATTAGCTTCCATGTATGCAGCCAATAAATATGACCATACCTTTTTTACGGAGGATATATCTAAAATAATGGCCTTAGTTTTATTCCTTCTGATTATAGGGGCAGTCTTTAATTATATAGTGGATTCCCAACTAGATCATCAAGCTACATCAGCAGTCTCAGCTATGGGGAAACATAAAGGTATTCTTTTCTGTGTGAAAGTCTTCAAGTCTGGGAGAGACAGACTTCCTGCATATTGCTAGAGCGCACAAAACTAAAGCGCATCCTGATTACATATTGATCTCCGAAGGCCTCTTTGCTTCAGTGATTAGTAGCCAAACAGAAACACTAACGGATGAATTTTTATTCGGCTGCATGCATAAATTTCGGGCCTTTACACGCGTGACTGGACTTTGGCCCTGCCGAGCCAATTTTCAACAAGGCTCGGCCATGCGCGTAAAGGCCAGTAAGCGCAGAAGTGTCGGAAAGAAGGAAATGGTCGGTCCAGGGGGCGGGGAGGGATGGGGTTGGAGGCGGCCAGGACAGAGGCCATTTGCCGCTGTACCAGGAAAGGGACTGCCAGCGTGCGCAAGTTGCTACTGCTCCAATGGAACAGTAAGCAACAAAATAAAAAAGAAAAAGGTAGGGTAAAGGGTTTAGAGGGTGGGAAGGACAGGGGAAGAGGAAGGGAGTATGGGCAGGGTAGGGAAATTCCCTCTCAGTCCGTTCCTTAATTGGAGCGGACTGGGAGAGGCCCATTCTTGTCGATGCGTGTAATTTTGTAAAATTAGGCCCCCCTGCATGTGCTGTCCACACATGCGTGCCGGATTATAAAATCCAGCGCGCATGTGTGCACGGCCCCCAGATTTTATAACATGCGCGCACTGGCATGTTAAATTTGCAGAAAGTAAATTTATCAAAAGTGTTATTAAACTAATTGTAATATATGAATAACCCATTCATGGAACAGGAAATAGAACAAGCAATTAAAGAGCTGCAACTGTATAAATCCCCAGGCACAGGTGGGTTCAATAATCACTTAAAGGGGTTGATTTTCAGCAGTTTGAAACATTTGTTTGAGGACATGGCCACTAAGAGGTGTATGGTTCCATCTCTACAAACCACTCACATTGTCGTGTTATCCAAACCACGGAAAGACCCTACTACACCATACTGCTATATGCCAATTTTTCTTTTGAATGTGGATATTAAATCATATGCTAAAGTTCTATCCAATTGACTCAAGCAGGTCCTGCCTCATATTATAGCCCCAGGACAGGTTGAGTTTTTAAGGGGCAGGAGAGTGGGAACGAATGTCAATAGAGTATTAACTGTTCTGAAGAGTCCGTGATAGCACCGTCAAAGATCCTATTTTGATAGGATTTGATGCTGAAAAGGCTTTTGACCAGGTGTCATGGCCATATCTCCAGGAATAACTAAATCATTTTGGGTTTGTAGGGAGGATAGCAGACTATATAACAGTCTAGTATTCCAATCCTGTGGCTAGAATATGTGCAAATGTTAATTTATCAGACCCATTTCAATTAAAGAGGGGGACAAGGCAAGGGTGCCCACTAATGCCTCTTCTATTTGTTCTCTCACTGGAGCCATTGAGAGTGTGGTTGGAACATCTGGTGCATCAAAATATTATTAAAGGATGGAAGAAATATATATATATATATATATATATATATATATATATATATATATATATATATATATATATGAATGTAAATGTTCGTTTGTTCAAAATCTTAAATCTCCAAAAGTTCTTCACCGAATGCTTTGAAATTTTGACACAACATTGCATTCGAATATGCGCGTGTTTTTATATACCTACATTATATAGCTGTCACACCTGTGACAGGTAAAAACATGCTTTTTTGGAAAAACAGTGCCATCTGTTGGACGTAAATGCAACACACTCTATCTACAATATAAATGGGCTCTGACCGACGGACCGCAAATGTGCAGTAGAGAGTAGCTCTACCACACATGTGTGGACCATAGAGCTCTGCGCTACTTGTTGGGTGTCACAGAGGGGAGGAGGAAAGGGCAGACGAGTCGCCGCTCCAAGAAACAGCTCAGCCTGTTCCTCCACCGCTGGGGAAGGGGGGAGGGAATAGGGACTGCCAGACAGTTACACACAGGAGGAGGAAAGGGTAGAAGAGTCACCGAGCCAGTCCGTCCACCTCCAGGGAAGGGGGTGAGGGAGTTGGGACGGCTGGAGCAGAGCAAATGCAATAGAAAGCAGCTGTGAAGAGATCACAAGCAGCTGCAGCCAAAGCACAAAGAGCTGAACAGAGAACAGCTCACCCTCCACCCCACCCCCTGGGTCCCGCAGATAAGGAGAAGCCAAGTAAATATCCTGCAAATGCAGGGGGGGGGAGGGGGGGAGGCAGTGCTGTCAAGCCACCCGTGGGTCTCAGCCACCACGGGAAGAGTTTACATGGGCATCACTCCACCCCCACTTCCAGCAAAGCACCGTGATGAAAGTGAAAGCCAGAGCCCTGCTCCCTCCTCCCTCTCAAGCCCCCGATCGGATTTCTTAAAGGCACAGGTCTCCCAGAAACAGCAAAGTAAGCTAGGCAAAGTGTCCCAAATCTGTTGCAGTGGCTGCCGCCTGCCCTTTGCGAGGTGGGGGGGGGGGGGGACATGGACGGACGGAGTGTTTACCTCACTCTCCCAGACACAACAGGCGTGGGAATTTTGCAAGCTCTTGCGAGTGCAGAGCAAAGATTTAGGTGGAGAGGGGACAAAAATATCGCCCGTTTAACTGTGTGAGAGAGAAGTGTGTTAATGTGTGCTGAAGGCGAGTGTGAGTGCCAGAGAGAGAGGGAGACTACGTGAGGGATTGTGTATGTGTGTGAGAGGGATTGGGCGTGCATATGTGAGGGACAGAGGGAGAGTGTATGTGCAAGAGAGAGAGAGAGAGGAAGCCTATGTAGGGGGCTGTATGACAGAGAGAGTCTCTGTCATACAGCGGAGCGGAGTGGAGCGGAGCAGAGCAAAGTCGTAGGAGGAGAGGGGACAAAAATCTCGCTCATTTTAACAGGCTTAACGGCTTGTACTAAATATTTTACGATTCCATTTCAATGTTTCTGATTGCATTGTTAAATTGAATTTTCATAGATTTCGATTTATTTTCATTTTGATTTAATTATTTCGTGTGACATTGCATTGGAATTGAGCTGTGTCGTTTACCATACCGTTCATTTAGTGAGTATAGTTTATTTTTTTTCTTTTTTCATTCTTTTTCATTTCTAGAATTATGTGGTTTACATCTAGACATGGATTGCTTCTCACATGGACAATTATATGTTGCGTGTTCTAGAGTCGGCAAACCAATCTCTATATCTGCACAGACAATGGAACAACAAAAAATATTGTATACCCACAAGCATTGTGAAATTAAACATATTAGAAACGTGCGCTTTCTCTGTTCTTTCTTTTCCATTTAACCAGACTGAGCCACAGCAACGCGTGGCCAGGTACAGCTAGTATATACTCTTTTATTTGCGGATGACATTTTGATATTTTTACCACAATCCAGGAAATCTCTACCTCAAATATTGGAAGATTTTTGTGCTTTTGGCTCCTTCTCAGGCATATGATTAAACATAGATAAGTCTGAGGTATTAGATTTGACAGGTATGATGTCAACCAGATGGAGTCAGTTTCTGTTAAAGTGGACAGGGGAGCATATAAAATATTTGGGTCTGATTATACATAGTGACCCAATTAAGTGGCACTCACTAAATAGAATGCCTATTATCCAGGAGTTTCAGAATAAGGTGAGCAGCTAGATGGTCTTTCTCTTGTACCTTTATTTATTTATTTATTTATTTATTTATTTAAGGCTTTTATATACCGACTTTCTTGTACAAATCAAATCAACTCGGTTTACATCGAACTAAGCGGTTAACCGTAACCAATTAACAAGAGGAGGAATTTGATGAAGCATAAAGTTACATTATAACAGGGGCGCAAAAACTGGGGAAGGAAAATAAAGGGGGGAGAACAGAGATAGTATACTATATACAGGTACGGGGTGTGGGAGGGAGGCAGAGGAGCCAATCTCATTATAACGTATTTGTGTCTTAGCGCTTGTTTAATTACAGTGGAGAAGGGAACAATTCTGAGTCAAGCTATTGGATTAGGATTATGGGGTGAATAGCTTTGGTGAAGATGTCACTCTTGCCAAAACTATTGTATTTTGATCTTTCAGTGTAAAGAAATTCTCAGAATTCAGCAAGTTCATAGTATTTTTTTTTTTGTGGAGGGGGGAACTGTGTCAGAATAGAAATAAAAAAGTTGATGATTCCAAAAGAGGAAGAGAGGGGTTTGGATTCCCTAATTTTTGGTTGTATAACATTGTGAATCTGATGAGATATTTGAGTGACTGGGTTTTGGGGGTGTCCTTATTTTTGCATATACACATGGATAGGAAAGAAGTGGCTCCATTATCCCTCCACTTTGTTTTCCCTGCCTGCAGAGAGGAACCCCTGGACCATATTGCTGGCCTAATGCCAGTTAAAGCTATTAGAAATGCATGGAAAGTGGTTAGGGGGATGATGCATTTACCAAGAGAGGTGTCTTTTAGGGGTGTGCATTCGTTTTGAACGCATATGTAAAACGCAACTTTTTTTTTTTTAACTTAAAAAAGTGATGAGGCGCAATGATCGCGATTTCCAACTTATTCAACATAGCTATGTTGAATACGTCGAACCTAAATAAACACTTAAACCCCCCACCCTCCTGACCCCCCCAAGACTTACCAAAACTCCCTGGTGGTCCAGCGGGGAGTCAGGAAGCCATTCCTGTATTCCTTTGCGAGGAGCACGTGACGTCGGCGTCACGTCGGAGTGACGCGGACGTCACGTGATTCACCGCGCCTCCGCTCCGGGACCCCCGTTGGACCCAACCGGAACTTTTGGCCAGCTTGCCCAGTCCGAGCCGCCTGCTCGATCCTCCTAAGTGTAGGGGGGGGGGGGTCGCTCCTGCCAGTCAGCACGCCATGCAGCGCCAAGGGCTGCGACAGGAC
This sequence comes from Rhinatrema bivittatum, assembly GCF_901001135.1. Classification (NCBI taxonomy): domain Eukaryota; kingdom Metazoa; phylum Chordata; class Amphibia; order Gymnophiona; family Rhinatrematidae; genus Rhinatrema; species Rhinatrema bivittatum. The sequence goes on along the minus strand of NC_042619.1, from coordinate 48,216,392 downwards.
CTAACGTTTTGACCCTCTACTCTAGCTACCCTATCCTGAATGGAAGGGTGGGAGGGGACGAAGCCGCTCCAACGGTGCCTGACCGAAAAGGGGGGCCGCCCACGCTGGAGCTCTCCTTTTCACCAGGCACCGCCCCCAGCCAGCCTTCCCCACCCCACCCCCGTGCCCTCCCCTAAGACCGCCCACCTTGCCTTCCACGCCCCATTGTGCCCTGCTCCCTAAAGGGGGGTCGCGGGCTCTTTCTCTTGCAACTCTTTATAAGTTTTTGCATTTGATTAAGTCATATTCTTTGTTAAATTTTTCGGAAGATGATATGTTTAATTGTATCCAAAATGTATACAAATGTGCAGATAGGGCTGGATTTTCAAAAGGTTACGCACGCAACCAGTCTTACGCAGGTCGGGCCTATTTTAAAAAGGCCCGATGACGCGCATAAAGCACCAGGATGTGTGTAAGTCCCGGGGCTTGCAAAAAGAGGCGGGGAGGGGATGGGTCATATGCAGTCTGGGGTGGAGGTGGGGGCCAGAGGCCTCTGACACATCGGCCATTTGCCACTGTGTCAGAGATCGCGTGCCTGCAGTCGGCCGGCGCGCAACTTACTTCGGCCCCAGGGCCGAAGTAAGTTTTGAAATAAAAAAAAGAAGTCATCAAAGGTAGGGGGGGAAGGATGGGGGAGATAGGGGAAGGGAAGGTGGGGGGGTAGGAAAGTTCCCTCTGAGGCCACTCTGATTTCGGAGCGGCCTGGGAGGGAACAAGGCACGGCAACGCGGGTTGGAGTGGGCTCGGCGCACAAATGTGCACCCCCTTGCGCGTGCCGACTCCGGATTTTATAACATGCGCATGCCTGCGCGTGCATGTTATAAAATCGGGCATACATGTACGCACACTGGGTAGCGCACGTACATGTACGCCGCGCTCGCTTCTTTTAAAAACTACCCCATAATGTGCTACTGAGGGAACAACAATAGAGAATTTTGCATAGAATTATTGTGTCCCCAGGTCATGCAAAACAGATAGGAATCTCAGAAACTATTGCATGTTTAGTAGAGGGGTAAATGTTTCTTTGTACCATGGGATGTGTATATGCTCTCAAATTGTGAGTTTTTAGAAGGGGATTAATGTATATTTTATCAAGACATTTAGTATTGAATTTGTTATCAATCCAGAGTGGGTATATTGGGTTTGCATCCTCAGGACGTTGAAGTGGAGGAATCTTTGCTAGGATTTGCAGGCATGAGTTACATAATCATCAAGAAATGCATTTTGGGGCAGATTTTCAAACCTTACACGCATAAAAGCCTGTGGTTTACGCACATGGCTGGGCCTTATGTGCGCCTGGCCAATATTCAAAGGGCCCAGCCATGCGCATAACCGCCCCCCCCCCCCGGGACACATGTAAGTCCTGGGGCTAGAAAAAGGGGTGGTCCGGGGAGAGGGGCGGGGCTAGAAGTGCCCGGCACAGAGGCCATTTGCTCGGAGGCAGGAGCAAAAGTTAAAATAAGAAAATTGGGGATATTTAGGATAGGGATAGGGGAGGGAAGAATAGGGGAAGGGGAAGGGAGGTTAGGCTAGGAGGTTGGGAAGTTCCCTCCCAGTCCGCTCCTTAATTGTAGCGGACTGGGAGGGAAGGCCCTGATGCATCGCCCTGAGTACTTGCATAACTCTACCCCCCCCTTGTGCGCGCCAACCTGAAATTTTATAACATGCGCACGCCAGCACGCGCATGTTATAAAATCATGCTTCCATGTGTGCTCGCTGGTTAACGTGCACACATGGACGCGTGAGCATATCTTTTGAAAATCTACCCCTTTATTTTCCTGATGCACCGACATTTACTTCTTGGAAAGCAAGGATGACAGATATGTTGTGTATGGAATATATATTGTTTTATAAATCCATCTCTTATCATAAGAGATTCTTCAGTGTTTGAGGGATATTCATTGGTTCCTTGCCACCCAGAACTTTAAAATGGATGCAATGATGCAATGGATGCTTTGGAATCTGCGACTAGGTGAACATTTGAATAGTTCATAATCATTCAAGTGTATTAGGTGTGATACCATCCCAGAAGGTAGAGTCAGCCTTTTTGTGGAGAAATGAGGACACTTGGGGATGGAAAGGGGGGGGGGGGGGTTTGGGAAGTTGATGAATTATTGATGGATAGTAAACAAATTATGTTTGTGTGTTTGATGGAATTGCTTATAGTTAATAAAGATATTATGACAAAATAAAGGAAACTCCATATGTGTCACTACAAGGGAAAATGGGCATAAAATTCTTTATCTGTGGTATTGTACACCAGATACATTTTTAAAAAATTGGTCTAATGAGTCATGCTAAATGTCAAAATTGTGGAGTTATGGGTACTTTTTTGCATATTTGGAGGACATATTCTAAAATACAGATTTATTGGTCTGAGATCCTCTTTTGGATATTTCACTTTATGGGAATTAAATTGCTTTTAGATCCTTTGGTTATACTCTTGGATGAGCCGCAGGAGGATTTTCTTCTGGTTAAGAAGGAGGGTATAGATCTGGCTAATTATTTGATAGTTGCAGCCAGATGGAATGTTATTTGTCACTGGAGGTCTTTATTTGAGTGGTTGCACTTGGTTTGGTAGGTATATGGAATTAATTACCTATCAGTTGTGGGATTTACTGTATATCCAAATGTGCCCAAGTTATGGGAACCATTTTATTCCAAAGTAACACCTCTTTTACTAACAATGATTTAACTGGGGATTGTTAGGATTGGGGTATTTTAGTAACATATATTTGTTGGGTGTATGCAAAGTTATTATAAGGTACCTTTCCGAATATCTACTTTGTGATTTCTATATTCCGGAACTCATCTCTATATTGGCGCTTGGATTGCATAATGAATTCAATAGAGTGATGCAGTTTGTTCATTTTGTTGTTACTCCTGGTGAGATGTATATTTTTTAGTTTTGCAGTATTGATTTTAGTGTTTTTCATCTGGCAATGTTATGCATTTTATGCAATAACATTTTTTTTAATTAATAGAATTAATTGTGAGCACACATGAATATACTTCAAGTGCAACTGTGCTGGGGACACAAAGAGCTTACCGTAATTTAAGGATCAGACAAATGTCTCGCTGCACTTTTTGTCCAAGGTTTTGCTTGCACAATTTTTTTGTGAATTTTTTTGGTTCCTGGAAGCCACAGGAAATGAAATCCTTGAGTAAAAGATACATGCTTTCAAACTGACTTGCAGGATTTTTACACTTTTATAGCCCTGCAGTTGCCCAAAACTTAAATCTGGTGCTTAGTATTTTAACTTCAGTTTGTGTTGCCTGGTTCTTTCTGCGTTTGTTGTGGGTGGAATATATATACTTTAAGATAACAGAAAACCAGATTTCTCTCAGCTTGTTATTTCATCATTGTTATCAATTTTCCATTAAATTTTACTGCAGGGATATGTACTAGCTAGGGATGGCTGAATAAATCAGTTTTCAAACAAAAGAATAAAAAAATTAATGGATATTGGTTTACATTGGTTCATACAGGTGGATTTTCATTAAGTTCATAGAGTCACAACTATTAAAATAAATTTGTAGATTGTTTACTTTCCAGGCTCCCAAGTGTTTTTTTAAATAGATGAATTTAATGATTGTATTCAAATAATGCTTCTATAAGGTACCTTTTTTGACCTGCAAATTCTTCCAATTTTTTTGGGTTTCCTGTTCAACTAAAACTGTCTTCCATTGGTCTAGGTTGCTGTGGATCTTTATGTGCAACCACCCAGTCTCTTCTGGGGCAGTATAACCCCCTCCTAACTCACTTAACCCAGCCATTGCAATGATAGTCCTTAGCAAGGGGCCATACAAAAGGGCTCCTTTCAGAACCCTGAAAACACGAGCCCTAAGCTCATTCACTTGGTGCCATTGTTGCATGTAAGGTTGCCAACTGGCTCCAGATTTGCAGGACAGGCTGATTTTAGCCCACTGAATGAAGGGATTTCTTGTCTTGCTTTTCTTAGGACCTTCAATAGGGAAGTCAGAACTACAAGTTCCTGTATGCAATGGGGGAAACCGGGCCTGGATCAATGTGTCCTGAAAATCTGGAGTCAGTTGGCAAGCCTGGTTGTATGATGAGTAGGACTTCCATCCTCCCAGTGTCTGTGCCATTGCCTCTGCAGGATCTCCAGCCTTGACTGGACTGGGAAGCAGAGGTCTCAATACCATGCTTACACTGAACAGCTTCAGTGAATACCATGCTTACACTGAATAGCATGCTTCATGAAGCATTCCTATTCACAAATGTCTGCAAATCAATCAAAAAACTGCCTACAATTTGAATTTGGTTTGGTGAATTCATTTTTAAAACTTAACCCATCTCTAGCACTAAACTTAACTTTCTATATAACTTATAATAAGTCATTGCTTATTACAATTTTCTACTTTACTACTTACTTAAAATACATTTCATTTGCTATTTTTGCTACAGTAAAATGTCAGCCAGAATAAATATGTTAATTACTTTGTGCTCATCCACGTGTGGTTAATCTAGAATGTTTGTCCAAAAGACATCTGTCAGCCTTAGTTATGGCTTAAAATATATTTTCACATGATTGCAGTATTTAATTTGTTACATTAAGGGGTCTTGGTACTAACCCAGGAGTAGCTAACTCCAGTCCTCAAGAGCCACAAGGATATCCACAATAAATATGTATGAGGCAGATATGCATGCACTACCTCCATTGTAGGTAAATATTTCTCATGCATATTCATTATGTATATCTTGAAGCCCCAGGCCTGTTTGTGGTTCTTGAAGACCGGGTTGGCCACCCCTGTACTAACCAGTGTTAAAACTAGCATGGAAATGCATATTACCTGATGATTTTAATGCTGATGTTACATCAGACATTAACCCCCGATGTATGAAAGTAAATGATATTTATTTATTTATTTTATTTAAATAATTTATATACCGGAGGTTCCTGTACAATATACATATCACCCCGGTTCACAAAGAACAGTAACTATCGCTACAAATAGCGGTTTACATAGAACAGAATAAAAAAGAAGTTTTACATTGAACAAGAACTAAGTAAACAAGATTTTACATTGAAGTCAGCATGTGTAAATTTCTGATTGAAAAAAGGAAGAAAATAATAGATCTGAATAACTCGTTGTGGGCTTGAAAAAGACTTTTATTCGAGTTCTTGGCTCTAGGGGAAAGCTTGTTTGAAAAGCCAAGTCTTAAGTTTCCCTTTAAATGTAGAGTGGCATGGTTCCAGACGAAGGTCTGGAGGGAGCGAGTTCCAAAGTGAAGGGCCCGCTGTGGATAATGCACGTTTCCTCAGAACGGATTTCGCCGGTTGTGTGATTAGTCTGTTCTGATAGGCGCTTCTGGTTGGTTTCACGGATGTGTGTAATTGAATTTGAAATGTTAGGTTGAGAGGTGCGATGTTGTGTAAGGCCTTATGTATCATCATTAAAGACTTGAACTGGATCCTGTATTTAATCGGAAGCCAGTGGAGATGGTGGAGAATTGGGGTGATATGATCTCTCTTTTTGGCATTTGATAGAATTCTTGCAGAGGCGTTCAGGACCATCTGAAGTGGTTTGATGGTGCATGATATGCAGAATGCAGCATAGTAACATAATGGATGATGGTAGAAAAAGACTAATTGGCCAATCTAATCTATCCAGTTATATCTGTCCACAACATCAAGAATATATCTCAGGTTTCAACTATCAAGAGTGATCACTGTTAGGTGAATTAGAATGAGAAGAAGAAGGAGTGTGGTTTTCCCCTCAGCATTAAAGTTGATATCAATTAATGCCATTTCATTGCATGTATTGTATTCCTATACAGGACTGTGTACCCTTTGGGTTCTAATCCTAAATGCTCTCATCACATTCTCTCTATTGCTCACTTCTGGGCTCAAAACATAGGAAAGGCCACAGATTCAATAACATTCAGTGGTCCACTGCGTCCTATTCAGACTTAGCCTTCAGCACTTAGGCTGTGCATCTGTGACCTCTAACTCCTTGCACCAACCTCGCTAATTCCAGAGGAATAGTAGCCTATTATACAAACCTGACTGCCCCAATACCCTGCAGTGTCATTAGGTCATGCATCCACTATCTCTTCACCTTTTTGCAAATAAGGATTCTCTTTGTTTACAGGGGCAACGAACATGAGGTAATGCAAGCATAGGGATTTCAAAATGAAACCCTCATATGCACTTTTCTGGGCCTGTACTAACTCCTCCCCCAGTCATGCTCCTTTTCCCTGTAGGGGCAAAGTACTTGTGCATGTAGTGGTAGATTTTAAAAGGTGCATGCGTGCGCGCCGATTTTATAACATGCTCGTGCCGGCATGCGCATGTTATAAAATACTTGGACCGTGTGCACATTCTTGCTGGATTTTAAAATCCAGGCTCGTATATGCGGGCGACGTGCGCAAGGGGGGTAAAAGTTTGCTCGGCGACGATATCGGGGCTCCCCCAGTTCCAATTTAGGAAAGGACTGGGAGAGAACTTTCCTACCCTATCCTCCCTTCACCTCTCCTCCCCACCCTCTAAATCCCCCTTTTTTTTTTTTTTACATTTTTTTCTTCAGGTTACTTCAGGGCCCAAAGTAACTTGCGCGCGCCGGCAGCTGGCTGGCACGTGAGGCGCTGAGACAGTGATGAATGGCGCTGTCCTGCCCTGCCCCCCCGGCCCGCCCCACTCCGCCCCCTGGATCGCCCATCCCTGCCCCCCGGCCAGCCCATTTGTCAGGGCCTGGCACCTATGCGGGTATCGCCACTTACGTGTGTGGCCGGGCCCTTTTTAAAATGCGCGCAGAACACAGGGCCCGGTCACGCACGTAAGTGGCGATGTTTACGCGAGCAGCAGATTTAAAATTCGGCCAGTACTTTTCCCTTTAAGGGGATGGGGGGGGGGAGCAATTTTCCAAAGAGTTTTTGCCACCTGTAAACACTTTGATAATTGCCCCCTTAAAGATGAATTTTAAAAGCCAGACGCGTACATGAATTAGGGGGTGTGCGAATATGTGGGGCCAGCACAGTCACTGAGTAGATTTTAAAAGCCGGCCTGATGTGCACGTACTTGCTGCTGTGCGCACAAATGAAACGTTTTAGAAAAGGGGCATGGGCGTAGTCTGGCTGGGGCAAGGGCATTCCGGGATTGTAACCTAAAATTTGCAAATAAATACTTATGCACATTGGAGTGCACCGGGGTCCTCTGCTGTGCAACTTTACTTCTGCTGTGGATGACGAGTTGGTTGTAAAACCAAACATTCGAGGAAGATCAGCAGGATTGTCGAGGCTAACAGCGGGGAAGGGAGGCTATTAAACTGGGGGGGGGGGGGGTGGGGGTTTGGAAATCCTATCCCTTAACTGGGTGAACTAGGAACAAACTTGGAAAATGGGCAACAGTGTTGGTGCGCTTGCCTTTTAAAATCCCCCCCCCCACTTACGTGGTAGAAGCAACATTTGCATGCACAGGCGCACGCCCACTTAAAATTGAGCGCACATGTGCACGCAGTCAGGTTATTTTATAACATGCGCGCATATAGGCGGTCACGCAAATATGCACCCACATGCCGCTTTGATATTTTCATCCCTATGTTTATTTCTTTTAAGCGGTTCGAAGTCAACTTCTTCTTCTTCTCCCAGGAAAATGCTTGAAAGGAAATGGATATTTGCCGGCTATACAGGATGTCAACAAAACATTGTTAAACTCAGACATTACTTAAGAAAGCAGAACATTTGGTAAACTGAGCCATAAGAAATAATTTGTGATTCCGAAACTTCCCCCAGATGGCCAATTTTTCATCCTTGATAATGCTTAAGCACTATTTTCTTGAAGTGCTTTCCATGGCAGGCTATGCCACTGTGTTCTAACGTTCATTCACAAGCAGCAAAACACCCAGAAGGTAAGCAAGGAGTAGAGGGGAGTGGGCAGGTATCACTTGATAACCTGGATCTTACTAGTAGTACTCTGGTCATCCCTGCCTTTCAAAAAAGTCACCGAATGGTCAGGGTCAAGAATACATAGCTATTACCTTGGTCTCTTATTAGGCATTTGCAGGGAAATTTTAATAAGAATTCTGTCACAGGAGCACCAACTTGTTGTCTCAAGGCTAGAAACTTCTTTCTCCTCAGACATCTGGGAATTCCTGTTCCTTCAGACCTACAAATTTTTATGACACAAGAAAGACTTCAAATTCCACTCCTTGTCTCGTTCCAAAATGTAAAAGGCCAGGAGTGTAGCAACATCTATCTGATGGCACCTCTGATGGCAACTTCAGAAAATGAGTATAACTGCAGAAAATAAACCTTCATTTGAAGATTTGACTATGAAGTTTAATTGTTGATAACTTAATTTGTCTGCTCACAGTATTATATATATAGCTCTGATCCAAAGCAGATTCTGATTTCATTTCTTTCTATTATGATATTTTTTTTTTTTTTGTGTTAGAGATGTCTCCCCTCTTTTTACATTGAGGATTTAAGACAATGTTAAGAGAGATTTTTTCTTAATTTTCTTTTCCTTTACATAAAGGTTAACATTCTTCCTCTAGTTTAGTTCTATATACTTCTAATTGTCTGTATTTCATTATGATAATACACATTGAATGAACCACTTATTTTTAAAGGTTGAATTCCTTTGCCCAAAATTAGTGAGGCAAAAAATCTTGTGCGACAAGGTAGAACTAGAGAAAAAGACTTCCTTTAAGATGGTTGACTGCTCAGGTACTGAGTTCAAAATATTGTGTTGCATAAGTAAATGGTCTTTTGTACTTAATTGAAGTTGTAAGAAATAGAATGACTTCACTAATTCAAAAATGAAATTTTTTTGTAGAGAGAAACAATTACTTGTAAACCTATCATGCTCTCCAAATAGTAACAGAGTAACAGTAAATGACAGCAGAAAAGGACCATCTGTCCCACCCAGTCTGTCCTGTCATTCTGTCCATGCAATTAATAAAGATAAATCCCAGCTGCCAGCTGCAGAATGTGACTACTCACAAGATTTAGCTGTGTCCAGGACAGCCTTTTTTGTCTTCCTCCTTTGTACTACACTATCTTGGGTAGAAGAGCATACCAGAACCCCCTTAGTTCCCTCCATCATTCAACTTTCCCATGCTCTATAATGTAAATAGCCAGCGGTACAGGAATGGCCATTACCCAAACAACCACCCTCCTAGTTCCCTTGCACAGCCAGCCAGTCAGATAGATCTGAGTATGTGGGTTACTAGAGAACTTGCAGTCTGCCAGACAGAGCCAGCTCCTAGCTGATTCTACCATCACAGCCCGTCAGACAAACCAGACTATGTGTCTTCTGACTTGTCATATTATTAACCACTTCGTTGTACGTTCTGGCAACCCAAACATTATTTATTGAAACAGGGGAGTGTGATGCCATGAACTCTTAAACATGTGCTGCTTGGTTCCTAGGTCATGCTTTCGGCTTTCTCTACTTTTAGAGTCAGGGACGGCAACTTCAAACCGGCGCGTGTGCACACATTTGTGCTTGTACGTTGGTCTGCGCCCAGGTATGCGGCCATTTTATAACATACGCACGTATATGCGATATGTTATAAAATAGCTTGGCCACGTGCATATGTGTGCCAAATTTTACATGGGCACGCGCATGGGCACGCAAATCCAGCTTCTACCGCATAAAATACCTACAGTACCTGAATGTAAACTGATGTGATATCTCAGATTGAATGTTGGTATATTAAAAAAAATAAATAATAATAATAATAATAATAATAATAAATCAGATTTTAAGTGGGGCGTGTGCTGACACCATTCACAGTTTTACCAGTTTATCCCCAGTCCGTCCAGTAAAGAAAGAGATCCTCCAATCCCCCTGGTTTGATAATCTTCATTCTTCCCAGGTAGCCTTGACCCTTAAAACCCCGCAGATCTGCCTAGTTTTCTTTACATTTTATCTTACACAGTATCCATAGCAGAAGTCAAGTTACGCAACAGGGGCCCTCGGCGTGCGCCGGGTCGCGTCAGTATTTACGTGCACAACTTTTGTTCATGCCCCGAAACGCCTGTACCCTGCCCAGACCACGACCGTGCCCTGCCCCTTTTTGAAAACATTCGAGATGTGTGCGCTGCGGGAGACATGCGCGTATCTCGGTGGCTTTTAAAATCTGCTTGGTGCATGCGAGTCTGACTTCTTCGCGCATCTGCTAATCAACGCACGTGTCGGGCTTTAAAATTCACCTCTTAGGATTTTCTGTGCTTATCCCACACCTTCTTAAACTCTTGTTACTGTTTCAGTTGCCACCTCCTACCCTGTTCCACTGTTCCACAACCCTTTCTGTTAATAAATGTTTGCTGACATTTGTCTTCAGTCTTTCTCCTTCAGAACCTTATATCATGACCCGTTTTCTTTTCCTTGAAACAGGTTTGCTTTTTGTGCATTATTAATATCTTTCAGGTATCTGAATTTCTCTATCATATCTCCCCTGCCTTGCCTCTTCTCTAAGATATACCTTTATATATTTCTAAATATCTCTTAGTGATTCTGATATGGAACCTGAACCATTTTGACAGCTCTTTATTGGATCTTTCTATTTCTTCCAGAGGTAAGGCCTCCAGAATTGGACACAGTATTTCAGGTGATGTTTCACAAATGACCTGTTCCACTGCATAATCACCTCCTCTTTTCTTCTAGTTATACTCCTTATGCAGCCTAGCATCCATCTGGCTCTGGCCACCACCTTTGCACACTACTTCCCCGTCTTGAAATCATCTATTTATTTTAGGCTTATATACCAGTTTCCTTCTCTAAAAAATGGAAGCCAAAGCAGTTTACAAACAAGGTACATCAATAAAACAGAATACATAATCATAAAACATTATAGAATAACATAGTATATTATACATAATCAGAAATAAAATCCTTAAATACTGCTGATCATAACCACCACAAAAGGCACTAATGCATTTCTAAAAAATTAGACTTCCTCTCTATATAAACAGCAATACGTATAATAACTACTCTCAGCCCTGGATTAACCATTAAGCAAAATAAGCACATGCATAGGACAGCAAGGGAAGGGGGCACCATAGAATGTTGAAAATGTGCATTTTTTTTCTGTTGCCCTCTAGTTATGTTATAGTTATAAGCAAATTATTTGCTTATATTGCTTACTGCTGTTTAGTGTTAAATATCATTTTTAAAAAAGTTTTTATTTAATATAGTTGTGGGATCTGGCCTAGGGGATGGCCTGGAAGAAAACTGAATTTTTAATCTCTTATTTCACCTTCAGTACTTATTGAGTCTTAATGTCATGTCAGTTTAGCAATGTCTTGTCAGTTAAGCTTAGGGCATTAGTTGACCTTATTCTGGCCCTGACTACTATGGACCAGCTGCATATAAAATTTAATGGAATGTACTTCAACCCAAATCCCCCATAAAAATAACATAAATGAAATATACTTAAACTCTTAACCAATAACCAACATATTAACAATAAATTTAAAAAAAATCAGCAAAGCTGTGGAGGAATTAATTCACTGTTCTTAAATGGTAAAAGGCAAACTTTGAGCCAAATTTCAGTTTGGTTCCAATCCTCTGTAGTAGTTTTCATTTGCTTGGATTTCAATTGATGGGGGCTTATAATTTTGAGAAATCTATGCCTATGGGTTGTTCCAAATCCCATGCATACTCTGAAATGTTTCGGTCATTTGTTCATTAGGTCACAGTATGGGTAGCTGGGTTAGATGATACTGTTTCTTCATTATTTGAAAGATTTTCTTTTCATAGGGTCAGAGCATTCTGAGTCAAGCACTGAACTGTTGAGTAATTTCTTTCACATGGCTGAGCACTTTGACATCCCAATTGTTCAGGGTAAGACAGAGGAGAATGTGTCATGCCGCATCTTTTTTTGGGCATTGAGTTTGATTCTACTCACGCGACTTTTTGTTTGCTCACTGAAAATGTTTAGCGGCTAAGGATGGTTACATTTGATCTGATAGTAAAAAAAGGTTGCAGCGCATCAAATGCAATCTTTGCTCGGTCGTTATTGGGGTGGTTGCCAATGTCGATATCTGGGGTGAGGATTAGACATCATTCATTAGATTGACAGACAGCACAACACAAACTCATACAAAAAAATCAGATACTACCTGCAGGATTACATGAATGTCTGGGATAGTTTATTATTCAAATTTAATGTGGTTTCACTGTGATAGGCTGATTCCATATTTAATAGGAACCTTGGGAGAAGTATACAGGAAAGAGCCCTAGAACACCCTAAGGGACCGGTTCCTGATGTCTAGCCTGGTCCATCTTAAGGTGTAGCTCAGGAGGCAATCCTGGCCATAGGGCATTTCCCTAAGCAGGGGAATAAAAGAGCAGGTCCAGGAGGGAATAGAAAGGTCCTGGGGAAGAGGAGAAGGTACACCTTACACTAAGACTGTCTATTTGTGATTGCTGAAACTTTTGATTTAAAGTTGCTGAGGTAAGCAGACATTTTTCTGCTAGTTTTCTGTTATGCTGTAAATAATAAATGTACGGTATTTTGTAAAGAAAAAGGTCTGAAGTCCAGACTGCTCTGACCTCCAGTACTTGGAATCACAAACCTAACATTGTTTTGAATGTGATGCGGGATGTATTGCCTCACATCATGGTGTGCTATTTCATAGATTGATTCATAGTCACTAATGGGAACAACCAGCAAAATTGGCTTTATGGAATTATTTTCTATAGTTGTGGCTCTTGTGATTTGGGGTAACAAATTGCAGAATAAGAAAGTGACAATCTTGGAATAATGGAAGAAATTAATCAGACAGTCATGTGTTAGTTTCTGATTTTTTTTGTATGAGTTTGTGTTGTGCTGTCTGTGGCTTAATGTGATGGCATGGGTATTGCATGAATATGCATTAATAACATGATTGCTGATTCTCTTTCTCATTCCAAGTGGTCTCTGTACCATAGTCCAGCCCTTGGTGGACCAGCAGAGAGCATATGTACCCAATTGCCTCTGGCAGCTTGGAAGTCTGCAGCATGGAACCTGCTGTGATTTTATTTAATTCTATCAATCTGTGCATTCTATATCAGTGGAGGCCACTGAATGTTGGATTTCTTTTATCAGATGAGGTGATTATGGGGTTCTGAGGCTCTTGACATGCTGGCAGGGCCATTTTAACCTTTTAAGAGACACTGGGCAAACTTTTCTAGATGGCACCCCTTTTAGTTTTTCCATATTGACTACCACCCTCCCTCTCCTCCCTGACCTCAGCACTCTCCTCTGGTTTTTAATTTAATTAAAAAAAAAAAAATGTGCCCCTCTCCCCATACAAACCCGAAAAACGAAATTTCCCCGAAGTTCGGGGAAAATCCTTTTCGGGTTTCGGGGCCCCCGAACCAACACGAATTAGGCAATTTCGTTGCAATTGCCTAATTCGTGATAAACGATTGCACATCTCTAATGCTGGATACATAACCAGTAGTAGATGATAAACTCACAATTGTAGATATCTTATAATGGCTTCAGTGCAACAGAGAGTCTTCAGTATATTCAGGAACAGGAGCCGTAGGCGAGAACTGGTTCCTATATGCTGTCTGGAATAAGAACTCACAATATCTGTGTATGAGATGGCTTCTGTAAAAGAAGAGAGTCTTTGGAAGGTTTTAGGAACATAGGCCCTCGTGGAGCGAGTGCAGGTTCCTATCTGCAATCTGTAATAGAACTTCACAAGATATAGGTATGCGATAGCTTCTGAGATAGAAGAGAGTCTGTGAAGGGTTCTGGGAACATGGGCCCTCGTGGCGCGAGTACCGGTTTCTATCTGCAATATGAAATAGTAATGTACCAGATATAGGTATATGATAGCTTCTGAGATAGAAGAGAGTCTATGACAGGTTTTAGGAACATGGGCCCTCGTGGAGCGAGTACCGGTTCCTATCTGCAATCTGCAATGACAACTCACGATCTCCGTACCTGCGATAACAACTTAGACAGAAGGGAGTCTTCAGAGATTAGGAACATAGGACCTCATGGAGCGATTACCAATTCCTATCTGTAATGGAACTTACAGTGTTCACATCTGCGATCACTTCCAGGCAGTAAGGAGTCTTCTGAGCATTCAGGGACGTAGGCCCTCGAGGAGCGAGTACCGGATCCCGTCTTAGCAATCTGAAATCAAGAAGAGAAAGCGGGGCCCCCGAGGAGTGGGTACCCCTTGGGAAGTTTGTGGCGGCAGAGCAGCAGAGAAGTTTCCTCCTTGCTAACTCGATTTGTAGTAGCAAACAAAGACCTTTTAAGTTGGAAGCGGATGACGTCACTACGGGGGTATGCCCCCAAGGTTCGCACCCTTGCCGGTACAAACTCTGGAGTGCGCGAGCACCCTTATGTCATCAGGAACATGGCAGATCCACAATGTCAGGCCAGCCCGGGGATTCCAGGAAGACACGGCAAGGAGAAGCCGCGACAGCATCTGTCCGTCAGACCCAAAGGGAGTCGCCACAAAGGTAGAGAGGGTGGAGCGAGGGCGAGAACAGGCACGAATGCAACAAATATTAAATACTGTTTTATATATAGTTTAGAAATCATGTTGCAGTGTCAGTTAAATGTATCATCGGTGATTGTGTGTGTGTGGGTATGTGGGGGGGGGGGGGGGTAAGACTAAAAAAAAAATGAAGAAATGCATACATTTATAAATTAAAAGAAATCCATGATGTAACACAAGACCCTGCGAAAAAGTCATTCAGAACCTAGATAACAAACCTGACATACCAAAACAGCACTAATTCCAAGAACTCAAACAGAAACCACCCTACTAATGCAAAGGCAACACTGTAGATATTACACCAGGCCATGCACACCAATATACTTCCTAATGGGAAAACAGAGCAAGCCAAACTGCTACAGATTTCTACACAGAAAATGCAAGAAAATAGAATGCCTCACCGTATTCACATATGCAGAATATAGACCTTCACCAAATACACGGCTCGATCCAGTAAGGCCGCGGTAAAAACAGTGCGGTAGTGTCAGGCGCACCCTTCCTCCCCGCACGCACAGTTCTCTTAACTAACTCCTCGATACTCTCCTCTAATCGCATGCAAATGCATGCCGCGGCTTTAAAGCGGTAGGGAAGGGTTATGGCCGCGTAACCCATTTTACTGTATAGGCGCTTAATACAGCGCCTATACAGTAACCTGGGTGCGCTGGTACCTGTCATTTCAAATGACATTTGAAATGACAGGTACCAGGAAGTGTAAAAATCAAAATTTGTAAATACCTGTCGGAGGGCCGCGTGGGTCCAGGCGGCCGGCGGGATCCGGGGGGCCAGTGGTCGCGTGTTAAATCTAGGCCGCGGGCGGGTGGGCGCGGCGGCAGCGGCGGCGGGGGGACACGCGTTAGTTCGAGACGGCCGGCGGGCGGTCGCGTGTTAAATCTAGGCCGGGTCCGCACAGGCGCGCATTCATTCATTCACTGCCGGTGGGGGCTGCCGGAGAGGCAACCCCCACCGGCAGTGAATGAATTCATTCATCCAGGCGGAGGAGCCGGCTGCTTTCGCCACCGGCTCCTCCGCCTGGATGAATGAATGCGCGCCTGTGCGACCCCTGCGTTTCGGCGCTCCGAAACGCAGGGGTCGCACAGGCGCGCATTCATTCATCCAGGCGGAGGAGCCGGTGGCGAAAGCAGCCGGCTCCTCCGCCTGGATGAATGAATTCATTCACTGCCGGTGGGGGTTGCCTCTCCGGCAGCCCCCACCGGCAGTGAATGAATGAATGCGCGCCTGTTCAGCGTTCAGCGATACAGTCTCCAGCGATACAGTCGTGCAATTGGGTAGGGTAGGCAGCAGCGGGGTCCGGGGGTGGCAGCGAGATCCGGGGAGCCAGCAGCGGCAGCATGATCGATCGCGCAGGCAGGTAGGTGGCAAAGTAAAGATGGCCGCCTGCACGGGAAAATCGTGCAATTGGCCGCTGAAGACGTGACGTCACACCCCGTGACGCCAAACGTCGTGACGTCACGTCTTCAGCGGCCAATTGCACGATTTTCCCGTGCAGGCGGCCATCTTTACTTTGCCACCTACCTGCCTGCGCGATCGATCATGCTGCCGCTGCTGGCTCCCCGGATCTCGCTGCCACCCCCGGACCCCGCTGCTGCCTACCCGCCGCTCCCGGATCCTGCCGCTGCCCCCCCGGACCCGCTGCTGCCTACCCGCCGCTCCCGGATCCTGCTGCCGCCCCCCCCCCCCCCCCGCTGCCGACCCGCCCGTGCGATTTTGGCGCTCATCCAGGGAGGGAGGGAGGAAGGGAGAAGGGACTACCGGATGCCGCTGATGGCTGCCCGCCGCCCACCGGCCGCCTGGACCCACGGCCCTCCGACAGGTATTTAAAATTTTTTTATTTTTTTATATAACACACAGGTATTTTTGTTTTTTACACTTTTTAAACTTTTTTTAGCAGGCCCGAGCCTTGCTACTTTTTCGTTTGTTTTTTTTTGCCCTGGTCCCGTCCGGTCTCCTGCAGCCCCGTCCGGTCCGGACGGGGCTGCAGGAGACCGGACGGGACCAGGGCGGGTAAGCAATGTTTTTACCCTACACTACACTACACTAACTCCTACTAGGGGGAGGCGGTAAAGTAGCAGGTTAAGGCCGCGGCAGAACAGCGGGTTAGGGAGGAGATAATATCAGCGCCCGTTACAGTATCGCAGGGGAATAGATAATTCCTTCATTATACAGCTTTTTCGTTCATTTACATGCCGGGTGCGGAAAGGGTTATGCGTCTGTTTTCAGAAGCGATACGGACGCGTGAAACTGGAGACTGTATCGCCGAACTGCCTTGCGTGCCCGAATTGTGCGCTACGAGCACGTTACAGACGGGCAATCCTCGAGCGGACGATACTGGATCGAGCTGACAGAAAGATGCAGTAGTTCACAACCTTTTTTTTATGTGGCTACACGCCTGGCACTGGGTTTACTTTATCATGGCTTACTATCAACTTTCCTCTTCCCGGAATAGGATAATCACCTTCCCTCCTCCCCAACCACCTGATGACAGACAGTCTCACTTGTTACATGATATACTGCACCTAAAGCTTAGACCAGGTCTTCAGGCATCCTTATTGGCAGCCTCGTGCTAAATCTTGAACCAGCAAAAATGGAACCTGAAGGAAACTGGAGAACTTACGAATGTGCTGAGTGTCTGTGACTCTCAAATGTGGGCATCAGTGCGTAGGCAGATAAAATCCATGGCATCTAGGACCGAAGGTAATTAGCGACATGCCAGTTAATCTTTAATTCTCTCTGCCAGGCTTATTAAAAAATCTGCCAACAAAGTTACATTGTTCCAGCCAAACTCTATTGCAATTGTACGGAATTTAATGGCATACTGAACCACTGTACCGACCCTCTGTTTAATCTGTAGGAGAGAGGTGGAAGCAGAAACTGAATGGCCTAGGTCATTGAAGCCAGGCTTGAAGGCAGAAATAAAAGCATCAGAATAAAAAATCAGGAGATCTTGCATCTCCCAGAGTGGAGAGGCCCAAGCCAGAGCGTCCTCTGTTAAAGGTGAGATAATATATTATAAGATACTTTAGGCTTATGATTATTAAAGTAAGAAGTCTAGATAGTGAAAACAATTGAATATTGAATCAAATATTCTCTACAGGATTTTGGGTCTCCAGAAAAATTCAGGGGAGTCTTGACCCAAAGCTCCCTATGTGGTCACTCAAAAACTGTAGGAGATATGGGAGCTGGCACATCCACCTCTTGTGACTGTGCCTCCAAGGCTCTGAACAGGAGGAATAGGGTAAGTGATTTCATCTGCTCTTTCATTTTGGCCAAGCATTGGTTTAGCTTGCTCAGATGTTTTCCATGGAAAGAAACAACCATGGCTAGAGTGGCCATTGCTCTGAACTTAATGTGATGGCATAATCAGTTGGAGGTTTGACCCTGAGGCAAAAAGTGACTCATATACTCATATACTGACAAAATGAAGCTGATAGGTCCCAGGAACAGCAACAGGGTATTTTCTGCCTGTGATGCCTGCATTCCCCTTGGGTTGAGACCAGCACGTCTTAGGCAGTGCTGATGACCAGCCTGGTTGGCAGAATAATCAACACTGGGAGACCCTAGGAATTGATGGTGTGATTGGAGAGGTCTCCTTGCTGGGCTATGGTTGGGGCCCAGGATGATGGCAGTGGTTAGTCAACCCATGCCTGAAGGTCACAGTAGCCTGGGAGTAGCACGTCTTGTTTGAGAATAGCAGATACTGGGATAAATGGGGGAAGGTTCTTTTTTGATGGATTGACTCAGATGTAATCCCTAAAGCTTTGCCTGGCATTTTATTTGTAATGGGTTGTTAGGGTATAGGGGTAGATTTTAAGACCTACGCACACACGTCCATGTGCGTGTGCTACCTGGTGTGCACACATGGACACGCGATTTTATAACATGTGTGCGCAGGCGTGCACATCTTATAAAATCAGGGGTCAGTGCGCACAAGGGGGTGCACAATTGTGCACCTTAAGCGTGCCGAGCCCGCGCTGAGCCGCGCTGCCTTCCCCCGTTCCCTCCCAGGCTGCTCCAAAATCGGCCTCAGAGGGAACGTCACTACCCTCCACCCCACCTTCCCTTCCCTTCCCCTAACTCCCCCGCCCCAGCCCTAAGCTAAACTCTCCACCCAAAATTGTCCTACTCTGTTGCGCCTGCCTTGACTGCTGGCGTGCAATCCCCCGGCACAGCGGCAAATGGCCCCTGTGTTGGGAGCCTCTGACCCCGCCCCCTCCCCGTCCCCTCCCCACCTTTTTTGAAAGTCCCAGGGCTTTATGCGCATCACCGGGCCTTTTAAAAATAGGCCCGGCACACGTAACATTTTGAAAATGCAGTCCGTAATGCTTCTGAAGTAGGATAGGTATGGGGGAAGGTCAAATAGTCAAGTCTGCATGTATTATGTGGGTTTGATAGTACTTTGACAAGTTTTGTGTTCCTGTTAAAGATGTGGAGCACAACTACTGAATTTATTCTTCTGCCAGTCTCAGTGGGGCTTGTTTCCTGATCCTTACTAGCATATTTTAAATGAGGCCTCTGGTATTAAAATCCTAGGGAATGAATTTTCAAAGGAGTTATGCACATAAAAATAGCATATATCGTAGCAATTTCCAAAATCCCATTTATGTGTGTAAAGCTTAGTTGTATGCAGATAAATCCTTTTGTAAATGATCTTCGCGATAAGTAGTGTATTTGCATGCATTTTCCTGTTTAGCTCCCTCATTATAGTGCTCCATTACTAAATGTACTACTATTGTCAGCTAAATTTTTGATTTTTGTTTTCTGTAAAAAAAAAAAAAAAAAAAAATCTAATGGCAGAATGTATCTTACATGTCAGCAGCATCTCAAATCCCTTTTCCCCAGTTGCCTCTGTACTCACTCTGTTGTAGGCTGCGTTCGGGTTATATAGATGAGAAGAGTCACACAGCATTGGACTTTAGCACATCATTGATCTTGCAAGGAATTAGCAAAACAAAATCAATTGCCAGTCTTGGTAAAAAGCCAAAAAATAGGATTAAAGCAGTTTTGAGTTATTATGGTAGTCTGCTTAAAAGGTACTCCTGATGACTGACATGATAGACTGTAATGACTGTTGTGAAGAAACACTTATTCTATTGACAGAAAAATATAGGAAACTAGATAAGAAACATATAGTAGTAAGAAGGAGCATTAATACTGGATAATACTATTCCATCGCAATTTTCTAAAGGCTCTTTCACTGAGGGTTAATAGTTTTTAATCACTAAAACTGGTCCAAACAAAATTGGAAGGATCAGGTAAATGGTGTGATATTTGAGTGTTTACGTCTGACCACTGCTTGTGACCCTTTGCGGGTGAGATGCAGTAGATTTCATCTCTTAAGCACATATTTTTATAACGATACCAATCCTTTTTAATTGTGATTATCTACACCTCATCCTTCTGATATAGTTTCAACATTGTATAAGGCGTCTGCTCACTTTGTGTGTTTTTGTACTAAAACGAAACCAAAGCATTTCTCGTTCGGTTCAAAAACAAAGCGCACAGCAGCATCAGGAGAAACCAGACCTGGAAGAGGGATGACAGGAAAAATGTGTCTGATGCAACAATGTACGTAAGATTAGTAACAGAAAGGCGACAGGGAAAACTTGCTGTGGATTTCATACTGCTCATAGGGATACGGCAGTCCGAGACTTTGGGATGAGTTCTTTGTCCCAACACCTGATTCCTGGGCTGCGTTCGCTTGCTGCAGAGTTCACAGTCCCCGAGTGAGTCAAGTATGTCTCTTACATCGGCATCTAGCAGGCTCGCGTGCAGAGCGCAGCGGGCATTAGCTCTCAGGTTGTTTCTGCTTAGCAGGCCCTATTCAGAAAGCACAAACACAATTTTACCCAAAATGCCTTGATACTCTACGGCTGCAAACTGAAGAGCTCTAAATTGTTAGGAATGATACAGGAAAAGGGAGGGCACGGGCGAAACCAGAAGAAATATTTGAGTTGGTGCATGATTTCGCTCAGATGAAAGGAATAAAAGGAGAGCTTACAGTGGAGGATAATCAGAAGAAAAAAAAAAAAAGCTGTGCAGACTTCTAATGAAAATGAACAATTTAAGCTGAAAATTAATTAAGATTCAGCTGATATATCCAGATTTACCATACACACTGGAAAATTCAGATAACTGAATAAATGATGCAGCCGCTCACCCAGTGTTAGTGTTTAGCGGTTTATTTAATGAGATTTAATGAGATTAAACATGTGCTACCCCAAACCAATCTTTGTATATACAGTACACACTCGCACTAATGCTTTTCCTTAGGAAGGCTGCATTATGACCACAAGGCAAACATCTCTTCTGCAGCACTTATATTATTGTTGCTCTCTATTGTAACCCTGACTGCTCAAGGAAAGCCAAGTTACCAAAAGAAGAACAATTTGAACTCAAATAAGAAATCTGGGGAATTCTACCCTATTTACAAGTCTTTGAATAATCTAGATGCTCACTGCCAAGTGTGCAGCAACGGTGCATGCAACAGAGCTGAGAAAACATCTTTTCCAATTCAGGATAGGTGTAAATTGCTTTATTTTCCAAGCAGAAGGATGGTGTTATATTGTTGAACTACTTAATCGCAACAAAAAATACCCCCAGAATTCTGTTTTTTTTTTTCTGTGTTATTGATATGATCCACCCAGAGGCTTTCAACCTCACTATATTTTTACACTATGGATACATTCTTCCTTCCCTTGATATCAAAGCCTTACCAGGTGCATGAGATCTGGTTCATGAACATGCATGTGAGCCTCTAGTAACATGCTCCCCCAATATCGCACTCAAAGAGAGGGGTATGGCCAGGCCCCCTTACCCCCTCCTCTTCCTGAGCCCCCACATTAGACTGGTCCTGGGCAGGTGAGCTCAGTCTTACCTGGGAGGGAGAGAGGGGAAGGAGGACATGAGGACCCCAGAAGTAGCACCATTTCTTTATTTTCAGCTGCCAGCATTGTTGGAAGCAGCCCCCTCTGTTGTGGGTTAGCAGAATGGATCTTCTTGGGGAATATCTTTGTTACCCCTTCCTGTGGGTGTAGTGGATGGTTCATGGGGCTGGTTTTTACAGCGGGGCAATTACAGGTGGCCAATGTTTCAGGGCATCTGCATGTGGTGGGGGAAGGGTCCCACAGCAATGCCACTCGGTCCATAGTGCAGTCCAGGGCTCATGCACCCGGAGAATGATTTGATCTACTGCTGCTTATCCAGACCACTCAAGTCCACCAGGAGACATTAGAGGCTGGCACCGAGGAGACGTCACGGTTGTCGGCAAGATCTTCAACCAGTGAAGGGAGCACTGAGATGGTGAGACAGACCGAAGAACATCAGAGGGGTGAGTTTGTTGGAGAAGTGGGTGGAGATCTGCCATACGGGGAGCTAGATACCTCAACTCAGAAGAGTAAAACATGGAAAGAGGGGAAGAGGAAGAACAGGTCTGGATCCAGCTCAGATGGATCATCAAACTCTTCTGATTTGGAGATCTCATCCAATAGTAATATTACTTGGCATAAAGCAGCCAAAGGTTCTAGAGGGCCTTCAGCACTCATCTTTGGGAAAGTGTTCCTAAGACCCTATGTAAGATCAGGGAGAGAAAATATATAGTCTGAGCAACAAGGGTGAGTATAGGACCAACTTACAAATATAAGTAACAGTAAAATCCTGCCTTGTGAAGAATATGTCTGATTAAGATAACCAAGAATACCCAGACTCCTCTGCTGTATTAGCCTGTCAGAGGTGAATGAACTTTGAGAGACTTTCTGACTATCACAGATTCAAAGGATGCAGAAGAGTTGGGAAACTGGTAAATCCTGCAAAGCTTATAATTACAGGCCAGGAAGGCATCAATGACTTGCAGAGAATCTCTGAGACAGATTTGCTGGCAACAAAAGGAGAGAGGCCTATTTTAATGGCCACATTTACTTCACAATGCAGGGATACTCGTTCTGCAGGAAAACAGGATGCAAGCCTTTATCTTGCAGATATTGGTTTCAATGACCTGAAACCAATTTGAATGAATCCTGGTGCCAAGCTCTATTCAAGACCCAGACTGGGAGGTGTTTACAATAAACAAAGAAGAACAACAGAAGACAAGAAGAGAATACTTGCATCAAAGCCAGTATGATACAGGAACTTGTTTACATTGGGAGGAGGAACAGGGTTAGAAGAATTCTTAGTTGAGGGAGGTCCTCACAAGCATTTCCTATACAGGATAGATTGTCATGACAAACAGTATCATGTGTTTGTGGGCGGTTACACTTTTCTGGAAGCTTCGAGAAGGTTGTATTTAATTATATAAGTTAGAGCATGGCAGAGATTCAGGGAGATGCTACTTATTACAGATAGAGGGCAGATTGCATCTCACAAGAACACTTGTCTTTGCATGTCTTTTGAAAAAAGCCAAAATAAACTAAATTTTAAAACCTCTTGCTGAATTGCAGTGTTCTTGTGCCCTAAGCTATGAGTCCCAAAATTAGACATTTTGGCACCCCAGATGGGACTCTAATAACTGTTGTTATTATTAATTATTAATTATTAATAAGCTGTAGTATTGCTTTTGGCGGACGAAGGTAATACTAGGTTCTTGAAGGGTAAAATATGGCTTGCCGTTCAAAGATTGAGTTACCCAGGTACACTGGAGGCTTATCCCGGAGAATTATGAGTTCAGAGCAGATGTGGAATGAAGTTGGATCTATTTTGTGAGTATGTAACAAAAAAAAAAAAAAAAAAAAAGGAAAAATCTGTAAGTAGCAATGTTTTTATTTTATTTGTTGTACAGTGTATATAGCTTGTGTGTTATATCAGGTTTAGAATACTTTTTGCACAATGTTCTTTAATATATGTTAGGGAGACAGGACATGAGTTGATGATTTGATTAAAATCTAACTTAAGTTCTGGTATTTTCAGATTGAACAGTTGAAAAACAGAGGGGTAGCCAGCACTAGTCAGTCTGGGGTCTTTTGTTCTTAGACCGCATGGCTTGCGCTCAAGCAGTTTCACTTTCACTTTCACTTTATATCGGGGGAGCGGCTGTTGTAAGTGTGTAGATTCAGAAGGAGAAAGAGGGAATAAGATACAATTGGTAAGTTGAAAGTTTTATAATTAGTATGATAAGGTGTTTTTCGTTTAGTGGATTTTTACCAAAGTTTAGTTGTTAAACAAAAACAAATGCGGTGCTTTTAAAACTAGAAACTGCATGGCTGGATATTATAGTTTATAGCTGTCTGTGATTAGAGGTACATAAATGTCTCCAGTTTATTTTAGTCTATGAGATTTATTGTTATCAGTTCATATTTAAGTTTGCTTTGGAGTTAATGCGTGATTGCTGTTAGGGTATCATTAACCAGAGAAATGAAGTTTTTTCAGTTTTTTGGTGTTTTGCTTCTCCCCCCTCCCCCTCAAGGTACAGAGCTGACTGATGTAGCCATGGCTGGCCACAAGGACTCTTATGTTCACTGTAAACGTAGAAAAAGAATAACCAGCTCAGTAAGCTTTTTAGTTTTTGGTTTTATTTCCTACCATTAATGCAGAGATGCTCATATTTGCATCTAAGTTTTTAGAATTGTGTGATTACCGAGAGTTTATTGTGCATTGTGTTTCATTTCATTTGGTAAGAACGAAAGCATGAACTTGTGTTTATTTAAAGTCATTTATAATTAGATTTGATTTATCATTGGAGAGGGATGTATGGTTTTTTCTTTGGTCAGGGGTATAGGCAGAGAGATAGAAAGGAAAACAATCTATAGATATACTACAAGAGAGCAACTTTATTTTAATGAAATGATCTGTTTAAGGGTTTTATCACTTAACAAACCTATTCATTGAGGGTAACAGTTGTTTGGCGGGAGAGGAGGTGACCCCCCCTTAGGAATGTGGTTGAGAAGAAAGGAAAAAAAAAAAAAAACCTGGGAGTGAGTCACTTTTAAAATGGATATTACAGTTCTGCTGAAAGGTTTGAGGTTTAAGTATGTTATAGGACAGAGTGCACAGGTGATAGAAGAGGGACTAATGAATTGATCTGTTTAATGTGAAAACAGAAATTTGTGTTGAAAGTATGGGGAAAGTGAATATTAGGGATGAGAGATGACGTAATGTTAAAGAGGGAAAAGATCTATGAAGATGCAGAAGGCTGTGTGCTGAGAAATTTAGACTGTTTTGGGTAAAAGGAGAGAAAAGATATAAGTAGGTTGCATTAAAATTGTGTGAAGGTATGATTTAATTTAAATTAAACACAGGTCAGAAATAAACGGACGGCACTAATATGCATGACCTTTCTGCGGCAATATGTGTTAAGTACGTTAGTTCTTAGTTTTGATTATATCTCACTAGCTGCTAACTTTTAGACGTAAGGGAATGAATTAGGTGGTTTATTTTGATGGGAGTTCAGGTATTACATGTTTGTATTGTGGACTGGTTAGATGATATGTAAAGGAGAAAGATTGTGAGACGGTGAACAGCAGAGAGTTAAGCAGCAATGCCTATTATCTATTTATATGCCAGTAAGAAAAACTTTTGGTTAATGCATATTAGTCTGTGCCATCCTTTTATTTTGCAGACTTCTGGACTCCTAGCTGATATGTCTGTGCTTTTGGAAATGATTCGTATTTCTATTTAGGGTATTTGCAGGATTTGGTAGTAAGAACTTTGTGGAACATATGTATATTGGATGGAAATAGAATGACTTCTATTAAGTGTAAAGTTGTTTGTTTGAAGTTTTTCTTTAGGCGAGTTAGGAGTTTACAAGCATAGCAGGAGGTCGTTCAGCGAGGGTTCCGGCGCCTCGCTGAACGACCTCCTGCAGTCGATCTCCTGCCGGCGCCATTTTCCGTACGAAAACGATTCGCGGCGGGAAATCGCTCCCTGACCCCCGCTGGACCTCCAGGAACTTTTGGCCAGCTTGTGGGGGGCCTCCTGACCCCCACGAGACTTGCCAAAAGTCCAGCGGGGGTCCGGAAGGACCTCCTGCCATCCAATCTTTTTCGTCTATGGCCGCCGCCATTTTTTGGCGCCATTTTGGAAAATGGCGCCGGCCGAAGACGACAAGATGCAGGAGCAGGAGCCCGTTCCGGACCGCTGCCGTTCCGGACCGCCGCGGGACCCGCAGGTTATTTAAGTTATTTGGGGGGGGTTCGGGAGGGTGGGGGATTTAATTTAAAGGGTCGGGGGTGGGTTTTAGGGGGTTTTAGTGTGCCGGCTCACGATTCTAACGATTTATAACGATAAATCGTTAGAATCTGTATTGTATTGTGCTGTGCCCTAAGCTATGAGTCCCAAATTAGACACTTGTTAATATTTAAGCATCAAAGTGACCAGTTATAATAGGCGATTCCGACATGGAGCTGTGTTTCAAAAATACATCGGGGGTAGTTCCTTGTGATTTGAAGTTTTCAATACGTAGTTGTTATTATCTTATAAAGATATTTTACTGTCACACAAAAATAAAATAATAAGTGCAATTCTTAAGCATAATTGCAAATAAAAGTGCCTTATATGATATTATTCATAGTAGAATACAATTTAAAATAGGCACAGGAATACTTACAAGTTCATCAGTTCATTGCAAGGGACAAACGCTAAACCACTGGCACGAAAATGTAAACCAGAAGTCAACAAAAGACTTCCTAAAGACTGTATTTATAGTATATGTAAAAAAAAGGAATTCTGAAAAGTTTCCCTAAATTAAAGAGTACCACTTGATTTCCATGAGGAGTGACAGAATTTAAATAAAAGATCCAAAATTGTTCACGTAAGTTCAGTTTTTGGACTCTGCTCTATCCTCTTGACAGCACGTCAGTCTGTTTAAGGATACTCCACCTGAGGTCAGTGAAACAGTGAATGCTCCACGCAATGAGATACGATAGGGGCTTGCAGTTTACCCATATGGATGCAGCTTTTATGCTCTGTAAGCCTAGTCTTAATACAGCACTTTGTACGTCCAATAGCAGGGAGAATGTATAAAATAGATTACAAAACTAAAAAGGCAATTTGTAGTACCTGACAAATTTATCATCTTGCGAGAGCCGGAATGAATCCAATACGTGCTTGTTATGCTTAAGGTACAGAATGAACATTGGCCACATGCGCTATGACCCTGAGGCAATGATGATTGTGTGACAGTGAGGGATGGCAACTCAGAATGGACAACAAAGTCCCTTATGTTCTTCTCTCTTTTATAGGCAATCAAAGGTGGATTTTTCAAATGTTGGATATAATGCCAGTGTTTAAAAATAACAGACACTATAGATGAAGCTATGTGAGAGCTATGTGAGAGCACTGTTTATCAAAAAAAGCCACAAAGTCAAAGTGAGCAGCTGACGTTTTCAAAAGCTCCATCCCTGATATGTCTGTTTGAGATGTTGCCATGTCCTCAGCCTATGGAAGTAGGGTTACCAACTGGATCCAGATTTTCAGGACAGGTTGATCCAGTCCTGATTTTACTGCATTGAATGCTGGGACCTATTCTGATTTCCCAATTGCATTCCCTAACAAAAGAAAGTCTATAAGTACCTGCATGCTGGGGGGGGGGGGGGGGGGGAGGGAATAAAACCAGGACTGGATCAACCTGCCCTGAAAACCTGGAGGCAGTTGGCAACCCTATATAGAAGCGGCAAGAATTTATCTTGGCTTCAAGGAGGGATTCATTATTCCTTTCAAAGGGTCAATTAACTCTAACATAACAAGTAATTCCCCATCAGCTGTGTGCCATATTGATATTGCTCAGCAGAAATTAGATGCAGTGATTGCTTTGGGAAGGATGGTGGGTCCACTCACTGAACAACTTTTCAAGCAAATGATGCTGTCCCCATTGGTGGTTGTTCCAAAAAAGGAGCTTCTTAAATTCATATCTTACCTATACAGGGAGCCATTAGATAATCACCTACCTGCTGAAGAATGCACAGTTCAATATGTATAATTCGACAGCACAACAACTTTGTTGTATCAATGCGGCAGAAGCACCCTGATAGCAAAGACATATATCGAATTGGCATTTAGACTGTTGCCTGTCCATTCAAGGCGTTTCCTTGTACTTGGTTTCAAGTTTTGGGCGTTTCACTTCTTCAATAAAGGTTTGCCAATGGAGTGCTTGATTTCATGTGCATACTTCGAGCTAGTCAGATCTTTTGTGCATTGCTTTCAATTCCTACTGGCAGAACTTGCATAAGGCAGAAATGAATTCATTATGTACAAGTAGATTCCACCTCAAGAAACAGCAGAGGTACAAACCATCTCAGAGTCTAAAACAAAAATCCCTCGACTTTAGAAAATCTGATAAATTACCTCACAGAGAATGGATCTGAGAGGTCCATATTAACCCTGATGTCATAAATGATATCACCCTAGCGTTTATGTATTTGGCGACACTTCTCCTAGGGCCTGATTTTTAAAAGCATTTACTTGAGTAAAACTGGGCTTTATTTGAGTAAATGCACTTTACTCGAGTAAGTGGGTTTTTGAAAATTGCTACAATATATGCCATTGAATTGTCCATAGGATTTACTCACATAAATGCACTTTACATGAGTAAATAGCGTTTGAAAATTGCTACAATAGTAGTTACATTTATGCACATAACTCCTTTTGAAAATGACCCCCCTAATGTGGCTGTTCTGAGGGATTGAGGAGAATGGCAGGGGAGAAAGTTCAAGAATAGTAATATTTTAAATTCAATGCAGTATTACATTGATAGCTATATGTATTTTTTTTAAATATTGCACAATATATGGCAAACAGGGTTTCATAACTGAAAAGATTTGCAATGGCTTACAAATATCCTACCAATCACATTTTCTCTTGACCCTAGGAATTTATCCCCTAAACAGTATGATCTTGATACAGTTGTCCATTTTGCATTCTATTATCACTATTATCGTTTATTTATAGCATGTTTTTCCAAAAGGATCGCTACTAAAGAGTATTGTTCCATTTATCACAGGGGGAACAGAAGTAGTAGTATTATTGGGTTTTACCTCTGACATGTTGGGCCTGAGATAGTGAGCTCTCAGAATATATAAACCCCCGCCGCCATCTTAGAGTGTGAACCTTTTTAGTTTTCTCTTGAAGAGGGCAGCTTGTTACTCTTGGTTTACTTAGGGAAGGACACTTGGGCCTCTAAGGCTGAGGCTTGGCTAAAGAAGTGTTGAAAGGGTGCCTTCAGCTAACCTTAAGGTGCCCTTTTAGGAAATGTTTTTTTTTTTTTTTTGTGGAGAAAATTGTTCCTCCCTTCCTTTCTCTCTTTTTGGTTTCCCTATTTAAGGCCTTAATTTTTCATATAACCATGCCAGAGACCTCTTAGGATCCAATGTCTCTCAGCCAGAGGGAGGAGGTGGATTATAATTAGACCTGGTGGAAGAATGAATCTGGGTTAATTCCTGGAGAAAGAGGAGAGTGAAGAAAATCTGTGAACTGGTGTTAACCACATCTACATCGTCAAGATATTGAAGATTTATCCTCCTGCTACCAACAAGGGAGGTAAAGAGAATGAATGAACAACTGGACTAAGGTATGAAAAATGGGACTTTACTTAAGTACACTTACATTGGGATTATCCTATCCACCAAATTGTGGAAGGAAGCTCGAAAATGATTCCATTAATTGGAATGGACAGGGAATAAGGCATATCAAGAAATATGCAATTGATATCAGTTACTGGAAGCAGCAAGTCAAAAATTTATTAGAAGTTCTAAAATTATAACATGGAGTGTAAAGACTTGGCAATTGTAACTTAATAGCTTCATCAACTTTTCCATCTTTAATCAGTAAAAGTTAAGTTGAAAACCATCCATTGTTTCCTGTGTTATCATTAGTGCTGTATACAAGACTTTACTGCAGGATTTGACCATTGAACAATGCTCGGGGCCTAGGAAGTAATCTCCCTTCCCTCCCCCCCCCTCCCCCTGAAAGGGAATCCTGGACTTTCAGAGTGTAATTGCATCAGGAGAGGACTTTGGCAACCCTTAGAGCTCCTGAGAGGGCAATACTAACCCAGGGGTTACAAACAGAAGAGTTAAAAGTGTATTATGACAGAAATTGGGTTTACAATAGTGTAATGTACACTGGTAGTTGGGAATACAAAATAATATGGAAGCATAAATACAGTACAATAATGAATCGGTATATATAGCATATTATCAGTGCAAATATCAATTGATTCAAACACACCCATAAATATCATTGCAGACACATATAATTAGAGTATAAACACAGCAGAGCATAGTTAAGGTTACAATACTTTAGTTTTAGGATAGTATAAACTGAAATTGGTAATTGAGTACTTGGCAGTCTAATTATTACCCACTTTCAATGTAATTTCCAAATTACTCTGTAATTTCCTCAGTTACTCTGTCAATGTATAGTTATACCAGGCCGTTAAAACTTTAAGTTATTAAGTTTAAGTCATTAAGCAATCAAGTTACTAAGTTATTTGGTTAAAGTAAGAAGCCTCTGTCTTATTTGACCTAACAGTTTCCTTTAAACTGATGTGATATCTCGATCGAATATCGGTATATAAAAACAAACAAACAAACAAATAATCATTAAATAGCATGTTATAGAATACAGATCAGGTGCCACGGAGGGTGTGATGACTTGAAGGGAGTTAGTGGCAGTCTATCTGGAGAAATACTTCCACTATTCACTTTAAGGTGAATTTTAAAAGCCTGACGCACGCATTAGAGGATACATGCATAAGTCAGGCTTGTGCGCCGAGCGTATTTTAAGAGCTGCCAAGATAACGTGCATATCTGAAGGCGGCTGTACATCTCGGAAGTTTTCCAAAAGGAGCAGGGCTTAGGCATGGTCTGAGAGAGGCATGGGCATTTCATGGCGTGAACCTGAAATGTGCACATAAATACTTACATGATCTGGTGCGTGCCGAGGCCCCCTGCCACTTAACTTTACTTCTGCTGTGGATGCTGTGAAAGTTATAAAATAAAGATAAATAGGTAAATCTGCGGGGTTTTAAGAGTTGGGGGTAACTGGGGGGAGTGAAGGCTATTAAACTGTGTGTGTGTGGGGGGGGGGAGAGGTTTGGAGAATGTATCTCTTAACTGAGTGAACTGGGGATGAACTGGTAAAACTGGAAATGGTGTTAGGTAGCGCATGCCCCCTTTAAAATGCCTCGATGTACACGACAGAAGTGGCATTCTCTCACTTCCATGGCTCAAACCCAGAGTACTCTGCTGGGCATACACAAGCTTAAAATTAGGCAGACCATATACTCATGCCTAGGCTATTTTATAACATGCGCACCTATGTGTGTACATGTTATAAGAATGCCGTGTCTCTGGGCACATGCATATATGTGCACCCACGCGCTTGTTACCATCTTCTTTTTGCAGTGGGGAGTGTTTACTAAGTATTTATCAGTTAAAGCCTAAAAAACAGAAGCCCTAGATATAAAATCTATAGGCATAAAAAAAAGAAGGGGAATCCCTGTGTGATGAGGCTTTCAAAATTAAAATATGACACTTTCAAAACTAGTTACAGTCAAAAAGCAAAATACATTTTGCAAATTTAAGGGTTTAAAGTGATTCAATGAACCATGAAATTACAGTGTATATTAATGGTTATCTATAAAAATGTAACAATTCTGGCTGCTAGGCTGTCCCCCTGCCAGCAGGGGCCCTCACTGGGCCACATTCGATCTGGCTCTAATTTTCACTTGAAGGCTGCATGATGCAAGAAGGCCAGTCCTATAAAACCCTCCCTCACAGATTACTCCCCACCTCAGCGTGGAGTCTCTTCTCTGTATGTGGCCCCTTGCATTCCATGCCTAGTGTCCCTGTGCTGGGATTCCTTGTTCTTGTATGCCTTGCCTGGTTATTTGGTCTGGTTAGGTCTCCTGGTGGCCTTTCTTGTCAGGGTGTTCCCATCCTTGCCCTGTCCTGTGTTAGGTCTCCTAGTGTCCTTTCTTGCCTATGTGTTCCTAGCTTTGCTCCTGTTATGTTAGGCCTTCCAGTGGCTCCCTTTTTCATATGTTTCCCTTGTGGTATCTGGTTTTCTTCTGTGCTTTGTCTGGTTTCTTGTTTCATCTCTGGATGTACCCTGCCTTGTGCTTATATGTCAGTCCCTGACTTGTTGGTGCTCACCCGGTTGTGTTCAGTGTGGCCAGAGCAGCTTCCCGTCCCCTTGCTTCTTACTGCCTGCTAGTTCCAGTGGATGCCCTGTTCCTGACCCTGCACACTGCCCTCCATAAGACCTGCCAACTACCAGCACTGGAGGGCTCAACCTGAAGAGAAGGTGGCTGGTCAGGCAGAAGACCTAGACCTATCTTGCCTCCTCCTGACCCCTGCAGAAGACATCACGTCTGACCTCCTGCTCCTGACCCTCTCAGAGCCCCACCTAGGGAGAACCTTCAAATCAGCAATGACAAAAATAAATATTTTTTATTTTAATATATGTTTATGATCTTATGATTTATATGTTTTTCTAAAAGGAAATACATGAATTATACTGAAATTATGGGATTAATTCACCTGAGCTCTTTCTGGCATCTGGGCAATGAGAGGGAAAAACTGAATAACAACTGTCTCTCTTTTTGTTTATTCTTTTGGACTTCTGACTTAATCAGAATTGACCTCTATTTGGTTACGTGCATCATCAGGAGTCTTCGTTTGGAACTATACAGGATCTTTCCTCCTTTTTGTATTCATTTCCAAAGGTAGCCCATCCAGAAGAGAAGAAAAAAAACCCAACAAGGGCTGTACAACATAGTCTAGGTAAAACAAATAAGCATGGGTGTAGCTTGCTTATCGCGGCGGTTACTGCCCCTACTACCCCTAACTAATCAAGCTAGATATTTCACTTGGATGCAGCTCCATCACTGCTCTCTACATTAATGGTGGGGGTGGAAGGGGAATAGAACAAGGAGCTAAGAGAAACAGATAAGAATGAGAGAAAAAACGTGTGAGGCTTGCTGGGCAGACTGGATGGGCCATTCGGTCTTCTTCTGCCGTCATTTCTATGTTTCTATGTTTCTATGTTTCATTGTAGTGACAGACCACAAACCATCTAATGTGAATCTTAGTTTTGGTCAGTAGGTGTTGCTACTGAGAAATAGTGGCAATTTCCTCCCCACAGAGTCTGTGAATGTTTCCTTCACAGCATCCCCAGCTATGGCCTGCCCTACTAATGGAAGACTTGATTTGAGAATCAAACCCAGGTCTTCAGTCTGGCACTCCATAGCGCCTACCATTGAGCCATTAGGGTAGCTCAAATATGGCTCTTTTAAATGCAGATATTTAGGAGATAATTTTCAAAAATAAAGATTGATTGCGGTCTAAGAGGAGATATGCAAAGTACACAAGAAGAGCACCTTAGATGCTATAGTCCATTTTGAAGGGTTAAGAAAGGTAGAATATAAATAAAATAATAATAATAATAATAATATAATGATGATGATGATTATTACCCTCTATTGACCTCCTTCACACAACCCACAGACATTCCCACAAACACCTATTTGCACAAATGCAACCATGCTTTTTATTCTCTTCTCTCAGCCCTCAGGCATGAATTTATTTATAAATCGGATCATCATATTTCCCATGGGATAGATTCAAATACATTTTAAAAGCTTTTTCACACTTGGAGAAAAATAGGAAAGTTAGGTGCTACAATCACCTCCCTGTACATTTATCACACAACAGCTCAAAATAATTCTAACAGCTATACCTCTTTTTTAAACAATAGCTATGTTTACCCATGCAGAGGCTGCATGGACTGACTTAAAAACCCCAGGTAAAAGGTGCAATTCGGTTTTCTGATATGTGCTGAACTTCTGAGCTGGAATATTTAGTTCTATATTTGTCTAAGTGTATGCTTGTTTATTTTGGGGGGGTCTGACAGCTTCTTCCTGCTGCTTTGGCCTTCCAGCTGAATTGGAGCTGGCGTCTCCTGGGATTATATGGCATTATCAGCCTGAATTCACATACATTCTCTATCTCCCCCCTTTTAGAGCAGTGACAGTCCCTGTCCCAAGGCCACAAGTGCCGCAGTGCCTTCTGGAGCCCTGTTTGCTTGAACATTGAGTGTGGCCATTGTCACACATTTCTAGTCATGGAATTGGTTACCTTGTTTTAGTTTTGTTTGTTTTTTTTTTAAATCAGAGTATATTATCCTTTATAACTGTGTGTCCCCTTGATGATATAATAGATATCTGGGAGAGAGAGCAGCTATTAAACTTCTTCCAAAAACGTTTGCCTGTATGGCAGGATAAAAAAGGATTTTTCTAATGATACGCTTGAAGTACAAATACTCAAAATAGAGAGCTCATGCATTTGAGCTTCACATACACAGCATTTATTTTTAAAGGTAAATACTACTTTGAATCCTCTCATTCATTTCTTACAAGCACAGGAATCTAAGTTTTAAACATTAAAAAAAATGGTCAATGGGTTTTTATTAGCTTGTCCAAAAAAATCTCTATGCTTTTTGGAGTCACTATAGCTTCTCTTATGTTCCCTTTTACAAATAAACTGCCACTTATTAGCTGGATAACAAGTGTAGACCCCCTCGAGGGATGGGGCCACGGTTCTCAGCCCTGCTTATGATTGGACCATGCGGTACATGGGTTCTGTCATTTGGGGACAGGATACACCTTCGGGACCACTGAGAGTCACTCTCAGCCCTCAAAGAATAAATCAGCCTACTCCGGATGTTCCGTTCTGAACAGAAAAATGCTTTACTCCAAAGACATAGTCTAAAATCCTAGCAGGTAGAAAAAGAGATAAGACAAATCCACAAAAATCAGAGTAGCTTACCGTTTTTACAAACAAATCTCAGTTACCTTTTCAGTCACAGATCTTTATGAATGGGCTGACCTTTTCTAGCATGAGCTTTCCATCTCAGGGCTGCCAATAAGTATAAAGTTGACCCTTGGTGGACCTCTCCAAGGCACTACCTCCCAGACTCTGTTACGAAGTACCTAATATACACACTAACCAGGAGACACATGGAAATTCACCCAAAATTTATTAAGAAAGCTCAGTGCTTTCATTGCTACCCTGTGAGGCTGGTTAGCTATCCCTGAACAGAAACTTAACCCCCTTCTAGGATTTATATCACCTAAAGTTAAGCTGATTTAGAATTCATGGCCAATTGAGCTGTTAGCAGGGCGCATGCCTCAGTGCTGTCAAGATGCTCTTTGAAATGTCTTCTGCTCTCAGCATTCCTTGTTACCTGTTGTGATGTTCCTTCTTGGAGCTCCTGTGCTCATAGTTTTGTATGTGGTTATCATGGGCATCTGACTCATGAATAACTGGCATCTGATACTTAAATCTGATGCTGGGTATCTCTCATTGATTAACAATCTTATAGATACCTGTTTGATTGGCATCTTGTGACTAGGACTTACAGATACCTGATTGGATATGACTGAGTTGCTGTGAAAAGAACATAAGATATGCCATACTGTGTCAGACCAAGGGTTCATCAAGTCCAGTATCCTGTTTCCAACAGTGGCCAATCTAA
Organism: Rhinatrema bivittatum; assembly: GCF_901001135.1. NCBI lineage: Eukaryota > Metazoa > Chordata > Amphibia > Gymnophiona > Rhinatrematidae > Rhinatrema > Rhinatrema bivittatum. Next base: position 48,181,396 of record NC_042619.1, on the reverse strand, counting down.
GCCTCAGGTACCTGGCAAGTACCCAAACATTAAATAGATCCCATGCTGCTAATGCTGGCAAAAATTTATGGACTTCTCCAGGAACTTATGCAAACCTTTTTTAAACCCAGATATACTAACTTCCTTAACCACATCCTCTAGCAATGAATTCCAGAACTTAATTGTGCATTGAGTGAAAAAGAATTTGATTTGTATTAAATAATAGAGATGTGCATCGTTTTCTGTGTTCGTGTCGTTCTTCGTTTTTCGTCCGCCATGGAAAATGTCGTTTTTTTTCGGTTCGGGTCTTTTTTTTCGCGAAAAATCGATTTTTAGTTAGTGCGCGCTAACTCCCCGTTAGTGCGCGCTAACTCCCCATTAGTGCGCGCTAACTCCTGTTAGCGCGCACTAACAAAAACCGTTAGATTTTGTTATTTTTTGTTACTTTTTGTTAGTTTTTGTTAGTGCGCGCTAACGGGAGTTAGCGCGCACTAACGGGGAGTTAGCGCACACTGACTCCCGTTAGTGCGCACTAATCGGAAAAACAAATTTTTGCGAAAAAACGAGAAAATCCTGATTTTTTTTGGGCTCCCTGAAACATGCTGAATTGGACAATTTCGTTGCAATTTTCCAATTCGGCAAAAACGAATGCACATCTCTATTAAATATGCTTCTTGTTAACTTCATGGAGTGCTATGTATTATCCAAAAGAGTAAATAACCGATTCATATTTACCCATTCAAATCATTTCATGATTTTGTAGACCACTGTCATATCCCGCCCCCCCCCCCAGCCATCTCATCTCCAAGCTGAACAGCCCTATCCTCTTTAGCCTTTCCTTGTAGGGAATCTGTTCCATGCCCTTTATCATTTTGGTCACCCTTCTCTGTACTTTCTCCAGTGCAACTATTTCTTTTTTGAGATGTGGTACATACAGGGCCGGATTTTAAAAGGGTTACGCGCATAAGTTATGCGTGTAACCCTCTTAAAAGGCCCCTGCGCATGCCGAGCCTATTTTGCATAGGCTCGGCGGTGCGCGCAAGCCCCGGGATGCGCATAAGTCCCGGGGCTTTGCAAAGGGGGCGTGTCGGGGGCGTGTCGGGGGTGTGTCGGGCAGGCGGTGCGAATTTCGGGGCAGGGCGGGAGGCGTGTCAGGGGCTTGCCGCCAGCCCGGGAGCGTGGTCGAGGCCTCCAGACCAGCCCCTGGATTGGGTGATGGTGCACCAGCAGTCCGCTGGCAGGCGTAAATCTGCCAACAAAGGTGGGGGGGGGGGGGGTTTAGATAGGGCCGGGGGAGTGGGTTAGGGAGGGGAAGGTGAGGGGAGGTGGAGGGAACAGGCAGCGCGCACCGGGTTCGGCGCGCGCAAGTTGCACAAATGTGCACTCCCTTGCATGCGCTGACCCCGGATTTTATAAGATAGGCGCGTAGCCGCGCCTATCTTATAAAATCCAGCGTACTTTTGTTCGCGCGTGCTGTTTTTTAAAATGTACCCCATAGTGTATTATTAAGTGTTCCTTATAAGTGCACCTAGAATACTATGCTGCTTACATCTTTTCAAATCACAGAAAAACACTATGCTTCTTTGCCAAGGCCTTTCACTGCTTAGCTCCAAGAAAAGGGTATAGGGTCCTTCTTGAAATTCCTCAATGTACTTACAACTGGTTGAAGTGATCTGAAGTTGTGGAGTTCACCATTGCAACTTGTAGAAGAAATCCTTTCTCTTTCATTGATCAAACACTGGAACTCCAGGACAGGATACAGCCCCTTGCTGCTCTCCTTTGGTCCTAGCAAACAAAAAAAAATCAGTTACTGCTCACAGATTCCTTACAACTTCCAGAGATCCTAGTGCCTTATGGAAGCACCACATGTACTCCCTTATGATATGCCTTTTGGGGGAAACATATTTCTGCTTCTCAGGGTATCTCTACATCCCTCCCCCCCCCCCCCCCACTAGAGTAAGGAGGAGTAGCCTGGTGGTAAGGACAGCAGGGTACACATGCAGGAAGCTGAGGTTCAAATCCCACACCTGCTCCTGGTGATCTTAGTCAGGTCGTTTCAATCTTTATTCTCTCAAATAGAAACTTAGATTATGAGCCCTCTGGGAACAGGGAAATATCTATAGTGCCTTACTGTAATTTTCTTTGAAAAGGCATAATATAAATCAAACAGACTGTCTATTATTAGCTTTTGTGTATTCAGGGGTAATTCTGTAACAGCCTACATAAAATCTATGGCTAATACTCAGATAAGTTACTTACACCATTTTTTAAAGCAAACTAATGCATGTTAGATTGCTTTGCAAATGATTTCATCCAAACTACCCACACACCAATTATACCTGCTAATTTGTACACAGAATTTCTTTGGAAAAATATTTATGTATACTTTTGAAACTGCAAAAATATGTTTGTAAGTACCAACCTCTTCCAAACCTCTGCCCCTAGGATTGCCTCAGATCAGTCTGGGTAAAAAGAACATGCACGAGTATGTATACACGCTCCTGAGCAATGTCATAACAGGCTATTTCCCTGAGCAAAACACCATTTCATCCGCAGAAATAGCTTTGAAAATGACCTTCTGTGCAGCATCTACTCAGACAGAAAGCATGATTTTGCCCGATTTGAATAAGTAATGGGACAGGTGGAATGGCATTCATAAGTAAAGATTGACTTGTTATGAGAGGCAGCACAATAACCAAGATATTCAGATTATTCTTTACAAATGAGAAAACCATCTTTGTTCAAGATGCTCTCTAATTCCATATTTTGTTGATGCTACACTTTTACTTTTGTTAATTAGAGTAAGCTAAAGTGGTTTTTAGCAGACTGATACCCTGAAAACTGCAGCAGAATTCCCATTGCCGCAGACACGTTACCAGCAATAATGAGATTTCTAAGCTGTTTTCAGGCAGATTGCTGTATATACAATGGCAATAAAAGTTTTATGGCATCCACTATTTTCCATAAAAGTACCAACAACGTGGTGGAACACCATTACCCAACAATGTTTTCAATTCTATCTTGTATTTTTATTCTTATATTATGTTCTTTTCAGCAAGGAACATTTCTTATCCTGTTATTCTGACATCTTCTTGATTGTGAATCTGTTAGGAACCATATAAGAAATTTTGTGTTTTCTTAATAGGTGATTTTTTTTGACCTAGCACTAAAAGTTTGAACTTTTACTGTGGCATTGAAAGCTACAGTTTTTAAAAAATAGTTGCTTCCATTGCATGGGAATATAAGGCATTCTGGAGTTAGATTTAATAATGCCATATACTAAAGAACTTACTCTTGGACTTATCATTATTTCCTTTAACTCAATAATAGAATTATATGGAACACAGACAACAAAATATACATTGTAGTATAGGATTAAGCTGTGGAAAATACAATGGAGAACATGCACATCTTAAATTCTTACTGCCAGACTTGATATTAGAAATATGCAACAATTCTGAAGTTAAACCAGGTAGATTTAAGACTAATCAACTTTGACAGAAATTTCAGATTATCCCCAAAACTCTTGGGGAGACCATTGCATTTATCCACTGATCCAGTGAAATCCTCTTCAGAATTTTCAAGGATCCAAAGCAGATTTTCAAATCAACTTTAGACTTTCCAGGTTTTCGTTAAAACAGGTTTGTAGAATTGATTCAACAAACATTCAAAATGTTTCTGTCAAAATTTTAAGTGAATCTTTGACTTTACACAGCTACATATCTTCTGAATCAGAAAGGTTCTTAGACTAGCTCATAGGCAAAGTACTATGATTCTTTTACTGGAAATTACATACAATTAATAAAATAAAATCTATTTATTTATTTATTACTTTGACATGACTCACTTTTCCAAGGAGTTGTTTAGAGCAATGAACAACAAGAATAAGTAGCAATGAAACACCTTCAAAACAATAAAAGCATACATAAATAAAACAATAAAAGCATACATAAATAACAATAAAAGCTTACAGGATTCAATAAAGAGTAAAAATATAATAAGCACCTGGGAAACCTATTAAATGGGATAAAGCCTAGAAACAACACATCAGTTTACAACACATTTGTACGAAAACCTGACAAAATTACACAATAAGAGATTCTCCAAACATCACAACCTAAAAGACCTTCTCAAAAGGTTGCAGCGTTATGGCCCCTTCTAAAACTCATGCATTCTGTTAAAAGTCATGCTTCCTTAGATAAAATGTTCCAGAGATAGGGGGCTATTATAGAAAAAGCACTTTCTCTTTTTTGTCCCTGCTAATCTACTCTTAGATACTATTGGCATTTGCAAACGTTCCTCCTGACAAAATCGTAAACATTAGACAATGTTTTAAGCATTTAGCTGCTTCAAAGACAAATAATAGTTTATATTAGGAATGTGCATTCATCTAGGCCGAAAAAAAAAGAACCCGTAGGAAATACAAAATTTCTCGCGGTTCCCCCATAATGAAGCCTGAAACGATCGATCTATCCGATACACATCTCTAGTTTACATTGAGCTCTGCACCAAATCAAGAGCCAATGTAATTCTCTTAATATGAGTCTAATATTTTTACTCCTCTATTTCCCTTGTACCTTTCCTTTTCCTTTTATTCCTAACCAGCTCACCTTTGAATAAATTGCTCTAACACACCCTGCAATGTTACTCTTAAATTATTTCCCTAATTTACTAACATCACTTGTTAAATCTCAGCAAGACAGATTTGTAAGTCTTTCTCTTTTTAAATCTGTTCCAACTTCTACTTTTGCCAAAATGTTAATTGTTATCTACATTTATGTGCGTTATGAACACGTTTTATGTATGATGTTGTTTTTCACTGTAAACCGGAGTGAAGGCATTCTGCTATACTTCGGTATAAAAAAGAAACTAACTAACTAACTAACTAAATAAATAAATAAATAAATAAATATGATCTCTATGCAATCCCCTCTTGGTTTTAAAGTCCCTAATGCAGAGCTTAAAGCAATGCTCAAGGCCTTTCTCACCATCCTTGTCCTTTCCTTCTTTCATGCATCCAGACTTTCAGTCCTGGGCATCAGGTTCCACCAGCAGGGAGAAGGATAAGCCTCCAGTTCCCATGATGCCTGACTCTCACAGTGTTTGTTCTCACACAGTCTCTCACTCTCAGTATCCCACAACGTACTCATTTAGGTAGATCTCTCTTATGTCAAATGCTCCAACTATAAGACCAAAAGCTCAGTCAACAGGCTTGAGAGTGGTGTTCAAAATAAAAAAGGATTTAATGTAACTTTAAAAATAATATCCATATTAGGATTGCAAAAATCATCATCATGAAAGCGAAATAATCACTCGCAAAATCACCATCTCCTTGCCCATTCTCAGCCTGAATCAATATCCTTTTCCCAACAATAACTTCTCTTCGGCCCAAAAATCCCATTCCTTGAGTTCTGCTGATCCACTTGACTGTTAGGTAGGCAGGCAGTCCCAATGCTGATCCTGAGTGAGGTCATCCTTAGGTAAGAGATATGTACAGATTATCAACCCAAGGCAGTACAGAGGTGGGAGCCAGTCTGGTGAAGTCTGCCTGGTCCCAAGCAACAGCAGGGGAATCTCTAACTTCCACACCTTGGTGTCTCCTTTGCAGTTGTCACATGGCAGCTGACAAGTAGACATAGTACATAATCATTAGGCTGGGTAGTAGACAAGTGATGCGGCTCCAGATAGAAGCACAACCTGTCCCCTATAATCAGGAGGCTTAAAGTACCACTTAATCTATGCACCCAAAATGTATGCAGCTACATAAATCAGAATCTCTGTAGGCCAAACCTGCCAGTGTGTACATATGGCAGAGTAAGCCTAAAGTGATGCTGTCTTGTTTGGCAGGCTCACTATCTAGTTAGCAGGATATCTTCTACAGATAAGTCGGTAAGTAGGCCTCTGACTAGAAAATAAGAATATAAAATAAGCCTTCTGCCACTGAGGGTTCTTTAAATGATACACACGTACTCGTGCACACAATTTAAAATTGCAGATTCTCTCTGCTCATACACCAATGCGCATTTATGGGCATATATGTGTTCCTTTTAAAATTACCCTGTGAGAATGGAGGAAATGAATAAGAGTCTAATGAAAGCAAAAAGATAGAAGAGAGCAAGGGCTTTAACATATTTATAGTCAGAGTGGGGAGTTTAAAAATGTCTTCTTGCTTGACTGAGAGTCTGTATAAAGTGATAAGAAAAGGGGTCATTATGATTACTATGAGGAGAGCAGAAAAGAGTGCACCCTGCATATTCTTAGAGCAGCTGGCACTGATGGGGAGTAGTAATTGGTAGACCAGCAAGTGTGCCGTTACTGTTGTCAAGAAAAGACATGAAAAAGGAGAATATATTCAAGAACTGAAGGGTAAAAAAAGAACAGATCCGATCTGGCTTTTACAGTACAGATGAAGTCAAATGGGAGTAATGTAGGGGTCTGAAAGATAATGAAGAATCAGTAAGGATACCAATATTTCTTGCATTATCAGAGAACTTAAGAAGGAGAGTACAGGCAGATGAAGTCAGAAAGGCGTTGAGCAGCCTGGGTATAGATGGCCAAGCTATAGTAAGCATAAGAAAGAGACACTAACTACACAAATAAGAGCCAGCCGAAAAACTGTAAGTAGAAGTAAGTAAGGAGAAGACAAATGTGGTTGGGTAAACAAAGGAAATACAAATGAGACTTTTATTGGCAAAAGAGTAATAGGAACAGTTAAAGAAAAGAGCAAGAAGAGAGGTGTAGTCATGAGAAACGCATATGACCTGCTGGATACATAATACACTTGCACTTGTTCTCTTCTGCTCAGTACTTCCTCTTAGAAATCCACACTCTGTTCTTACAGTTCATATAAATCACAGCACAAAATGGTTTTTACAGAAACTGGTGAGACGTGCTAGAAATGCAACTTTTATTTACAGACCAGATAAATAAAAGGGTTAAACTGTTCTATTGATCACTTTCTGGCAGGGTGGGAGACGGTGGGAGTGTAGTGCACCTGGGTCTCTTTGGCCACTGCTGCTGCTTGAGGGAGGGGCTTGGTGACCTCTGTGTTTCCTTAAACCGATGCTGTCTTTGCAGCCACTAGAGCAGCATGTAGGTGTGTGAATGAAAGAGAAGAGAAATAACATAAGATTGACACTTCAACCCTTCCTTCAGCCCATTGAGTGCATTTTCAAAGGGATTCCACATGGAAAATTAGCCTACATGTGCATAAGTAGCCTATATTCGCATACATGCTATTTTGAAAACATCATAAGTACGCATTTATTTTTCGTTTCCCGTGCACATTTACCGGCACACGTCTAGGGGCCTTCCAGAACAGAGTCAAGGTACGAGTGGAATTTGCTATTTCATAAGAGATATTCATGTATAAATAAACTTACCTGCATAATTTTATACTGCTAATTGACTAGTACAATTGATATCTGACTTGCTGCAATGTTTGGGTGGGTGGTCTGAGTGAACTGCTGGGGTTCAGGATAAAGTGCTAGAGAGTTGAGGAGAACTGGAGATGGACTGGATGATCTGGCAGAGGTATCGGCAAACAAGTGATTTCAAGTACATGTGCACACTATAAAATATACCTGGCTCTGTGTATATATCAGGGTTTTACGCATACATAGTCTGGTTTTTTTTCACACGTAAAATTTATGCTCCACAGTTTATGAAATACTAGGATGCATCTATGCACTTCCACGCACAAATGCAGGACCATGAATGGGTTTGAAAGTTATCTTCCCTGTAATTTAGTAAAGCAGTGATGGTAACTTTCAAACTGCTGAGCGGGCCCACGCGCACGCGCGTTTACCGGCACGCCGATTTTATAGCATGAGCGCGCGTGTGCGTGTGAATCCAGTCTCAATCGCGTAAGGTGGGGGAATTTTAGCAGGTGTGCGAGGCATCCCCATTCCCAAGCTCCCTCCCAGTTTTCCCCCTGTAAAGGAGCGACTTCCTAAACCCCCTACCTACCTGCCACCCTTTTACCCTACCAGCCCCGACCCCTAAAACCCCACTGACTACCCTAGATTATTTTTGTTTTTATACGTACCCGCAGTCTGGAGCAGCAGCAGGTTACATGGTCCTTGGATCCCAGTGCGCGATTCTACGCTGATGGCGCTGTCCCGGCCCACCCAGACCCCACCCCTGGACCGCCGCTTTTAAAAAAATCCTTTTCAATGCGCGTATCGGGAGATACGCACGTAGCTGCGGGCGTCTTAAAATCTGCGCGGCTAACGCACGTCCCGGTCACACGCATATCTCCCAGATTGGCCATGCATAGGGCTTTTAAAATTCGCCCTTAAATCTACCAGAGAAAGAATGCTGAAAGATGATGGAAGTGTCAGGCAGAGAGAAGAAGAACTGAAGGATATAAGTAATAGTAATCACATTTATCAATGTCAACAAGGTGGCCAAATATATCCAACAGTGTAACAAAGAGGAAAAAGGAATTGGTAACACTTTGAAGAACTCATGTGCCTGCACAGCATCCAATAGAAGAATGAAACCCCCTGTAGCTTGGATGGACCATTTGGGTCCATCCAAGCTACAGGGGGTTTCATAACATAGTAAATAACATAGTAAATAATCTACCATTATTTACTATGTTATTCCGGGAACCTACCACTTCAGGCATGCAATACTGATGGCATAGCAGTTGACAAACTGTGTGATTAGGAGACAATTCATCTAGTTCCATTTTCATAAAAAGGGCAAGCAAAAATGTATCCACTGTCCTACCAAACATGGTGGGTCAGTTCTCAACCTAGGTCCTTCTACAAGAACATTATGTTAATCAAAATAATTCAGCAAATCTTTTTTTACAACAATATGGATATCTGCAAATCTATATCATATCTTGAACAGATTCACCAGTTTGCAGCAGATGATGCCACTTAGGGGTGCATGGACCTTTTATTTCCATTTTGTCTTTTGTTTGTTTCTTTACATTCATTTAAAATGAACACAAAGAAATAATCATCAAACGAAATAAAACTACTAAGGAAAAAAAAATGAAAAGAAAAACAAAACATAAAAATAGGGATCCTGGCAGAGATTCCCCCAAACTCAAAGGCCTCCACTCCAATCCCGCCCCCCCCCCCCCCTAACCATTCCCTCTACCCCTCTTACCATTTAAGGAGCCCTTGGTTTCCTTACCAAAGGAAACTTTCTGGGGAAGTTTAGAGAAATTTAGTAAACAATGGGTTAGATTTTGTTCAACAACATGAGAGACTAGTTGGTGTAACCTTAGGTTTTTTGACCATTAGGCATAAACTTAGGGTGTGGGATTTTTAGTTAGATTTACTGGAGGCAGGAGCTCTCTGCCTTCTGTCTGTTAGTGTTCATTTTGTAACTTAATGAAGAGAGAAGCAAGTGTTTTTTTTCCCTTTCAAGCAAGTTAGCCAGAATGACTTACTTGAAGCTGTGTTTACTCTTCTGCAGAGGAGTTTTGTCCTTCAGTTATTTTTTTTCTGCAGTACCTATCTCCTCATTTTTGAGGCAAGCAAGTTTTTTCCCATCCTTCCTGTCACTTGTGTTTGTTATGCCCTATTTTTGGAGTCAAAGTCTATTGTTTTTTCCCCCTGGAATTGAGCACCAGTTTCCATCTATTGGGAGAAGAGGCATCATTCACCTGGGAAGAGTCTAAGAAGTGGAGATTACATCAGAAGAGCGTGCCCACTGACATACGAAAGACTTCAGGAAAAGTACAAGAATTGAGGCTTATGTTCTGAGAAATTTCTGGGACTGTGTTCTAACCAGAGAGAAGATGAAAGATAGCTTTGGGAGTTGGAAAGAGGATTAAGCTTTCTTCAAATCTGAATAACTGGAAAGGAAGGATATTGATTTCTAAGGAATTGGCTTCCATTAAATTCAAAGACTTTACCAGAAGAGTAAAATCATATATTTATTAAACCTTCTGCTGTCATATTATTTATTGACTTTATTTAAAATCAAATCTGCTTGCTATAAATAATCCTGTCATTTTATCAACTATTTTTTTATTTTTTTATTTATTTCGAAATTTTTTTATCAGTAAATTTTACTATCAGAAATTTTACTATCAGTAAAGAAGTTGGAAACTACATTTATTTATTTAAAAATTCTTTTAACCTGCATGCTCCATTTAGAAGTTCATAGTGGCTTGTGTATTATTACATGCACATTCATAAAAATAAGTATGAGAACTAATACATGTGACTAGAAACAGGTAACATATGTCTATAAAGAATAGGAGACCCCATATTAGTTTTGAAAAGCCAGATTGAAAAGGTGTGTTTTTAAGGCTTTTTTGAACATTTTTAAAGTCGAGGCCATGCATTCTGATTCAGGAAAGTTGCTCCATAAATGTGGACCAGCCACAGAGAAGGCTCTGTTCCTTGTGATCTCTAATCTTTCTACCTTCACGGTTGGTACCTCCAACAGGTTTTCGTCCACTGAATGTAATTGTCACAAGGGTTTGTTAAGCTGAAGGGTTGATGCCAGCCAGGTGGAAGGATCGTTATTTAATAACTTGTATATCCGATTGAGAATTTTTAAATTTTGACCTCCAGGTTATTGGCAATCAGTGAAGCTTCATAAGTGTGGGAGTAATTTGATGTCTCGGTTTGAATCCAATCAAGATTATGGCTGCAGAGTTCTGGATAATTTGTAAGGGATGTATTGTAGAACATGGTAGTCCAAGATAAAGGAAATTGCAGTAATCCAATGAGTTTAATATCAATGCTTGTAATACAGCTCAAAAATCGTGTGCAGCTAACAAAGGTTTTAAGTTTTTCAGCAATTACAATTTATAAAAAGATGTTCTTACAAAGTTGGATATGTGCTCCTTCATTGACAGGGTACAATCAGTTAATATACCAAGATTCCGAATTGTTTGTTTTATTGGAACCTGCTGATCTTGAAGTTTAAGAGATTTTGGATAGGGGCATGAGAGTTTTTTTTTTAATTGTCAAGAATATGATTACTTTGGTCTTTGAGAGATTTAATTGTAATCCGTGATGCATTAACCATTGTTTAACTGTACTGATATAAAGAGATCCATATTCAAAGTATTAATCCAAGAAAGGGAGTATGGTATGAAAAACAGAATGGAGCAAAATATATATTGAACAGGATGGATGAGAGGGCAGAACCTTGCAGAACACCAGAGGTGATTTTGAACTAGTAAGAGTGAGATGGATCTAGCTTGCCCCTAGATTCATCATTCTGCTACAATTATAGCAGAATGATGAGTTGCAAAAAAAAAAAGGGAAGGGTGATAGAGGGCAGCTGACTGTATTGTCGTGGTGCATTTTTACCTGCTGCGGTTGCAGCCGCACTGCCCACTATTGCCCCCATAGCGCCACACCAAAAGGTGGTGTTATTTCGGGCAGTACTACTGGCGATAATGTGTAAAACATTATTGCCCGCAGCGGTACCAGAAATTTTTTTTTTTTACCTACTCAAAGCCTGCCCTAACCACTCCCCTTTCCCAAAAGTAAATATTACTGACGCGATAACAGCCTATCGCGTTTTAAAGAATGACCCTATTGATTTGTTGTGAAAGATCTTATAAGTAAGAGTTGAACCATTTTAGGACTATTCCAGATATGCCTATTCAGGATGATCGGGTTAGAAGACTTGAATGGGCATCAGTGTCAAAAGCGGCTGTTATGTTGAGTAATATGAGCATGAAAACCTTGGAGAATTGTGTCATAGGAGGATAGTAATAGTGTTTCTGTGCTGTATTCTTTTCTGAAACCATGTTGTTAAGGATCCAATATTTCATGTTCCTCGAGGAAATCTGTAAGTTGGTAAAGAACAATGGATTAGATGAGTTTAGCCAGAACAGGTAAGTTGGAAATTGGACGGTGATTAGTCAGATCATGAATAACGCCTGATGGTTGTTTTGGTGTTGGTGTAATAACTGCTTGCTTTAATATTATGGGTAATTCATCAGATGACCGGGAAAAATTGACCATCGAGACAAGATGTTGTGAAAGACCTTCACTTGCTTCTTTTTGTATCATGGCGAGACATGAATTTAGTGGACAAATTGAGTTTTTCATCTTAGATACAATTTTATATATTGTATCTGGAGTGACTAGTGTGAAAGTCTCCCATTGGATGGTTAGATTTGGGATTTGCCTTTCAATTGGTATAGGTAAGTGAGAAAAATTGTCATATATTTTCTTGCTTTTTTCTGTGAAAAAATGTACCTGATTTTTAAAGCCTGGAGATGACAGAAATTATTTGATGATTGTTTTCCTGTTAAATCTTACTACATTAAACAGTTGAGCGTAATTGTTGGAAGTTTGTTGGATTTTTATATGAATAGAAAGGGGTTTTTTTTTTTTGTGGCATTGACCTTCATCTTACAGTTCTTTAAATAGGTATTGTAAGCTAGCTTTCTTTGCTTCTCAGTGTGAACTGTGATATTGGAGACAGGGGATAGTGCTGTTTTACAATGACTGAGAAAGGGCTGTTGAACTAGGACATTGCAAAAGGGTCTTGAAGCTGGGCTTCCCTCTACAGGGAATCCTGAGCGGCAGATGTGTAAAGCTATCTATGGAGAACTGACTGGGTTGAGTCTATGGGTTGAGTCTATGGAGAACTGACTGGGTTGAGCCTATGGGTTGAGTCTAGGGGTTGAGTCTATGGAGAACTGACTGGGTTGAGTCTATGGGTTGAGTCTATGGTGCAAGCCACTCTGGGCTTGCACCATATTTTTCTGTCTTCATGGAGGCAGGAGCAATCCCCCAGTCACTCCTTCCCCACCAGTGGTATGCTTAGAAATGGCACTGGCAGACTGAGGCCAGCACCATTGTTAACTTCTTCCACACAAAGCAGTGTTTGTCTGGGTTTAAGCCTGGCCAGTGCCATTTTGTACAGAAGTAAATTAACAATGGCATCAGCCTTGGTTTTAGGTCCACATTTCTAAACAAACCAATGGTGAGGCAGAAGCAACTGGGGATTGCTCCTGGTCTGTAAAGAAAAAAAAAATATGGTAAGACGTTTTGGGAGTGGGTGGGTCGAAGAAGGTGGCCTGAGAGTTTTTGTTTCTTTTTCTGGTGGCAGTGCCAATGACATTTTTTTAAAATGAAAAGAATGAAAACAAACACAATTGCATTCATTTTGTTTTAAAAAGGAATGGAAAGAAAATGGGATTTTTTTTTATTTCTCATTTCATTTCAAATACATATATCCCTAATTCCAAAAAATGGATCAGCAAATCTGTATCGCCTCTCACCAAAGTTAATCAGATTTGCCATAAAATTTGTGGGAAATTAAAACATTTAATCAGACTCAAACCACACTGAAATTCACCTCATTTGAGTGCAACCTTGAATTATCCATGCATCTATGGTTTGCTCTCTTGCGATACTTTGCGTCCATTTTACCATTTACTACCTTCTCCATTGCCCTGGTGAGAAGATGCTAATGAGTCCTTCACTGTTTTGCTGGCAGTTTCTATTGGTTGCCAGTGAGATGTCAGTGTTATTTAACACGTCATGTTACTTCATGCAACAGTTCTATTTGCATTAATTTCTATTTGCCATATGATGACAAAAAAAATGTGCTCTCAATGCAAATTGTGCACAACTGAAATGCATCAACAATGAATGCTTATCTCCATCACTTTTCATTAATCCATTTTCTTAAATTAACTTTATGCAAATCACATTGATATTCATGGTTTTTGACTAAGGGACAACCTTCAGGCTGTCTGGTGTGGCAGTAGGAATATGGGAAGTGTTTGCCATTTTTCAGTGTTCCATTACGCTAATCAAAACTATAAAAGCTGATATTTACACCTCATCCTCCAGTAGCTCAGTTTTGAATGAATTTTATAATGAAGTGGCTGGTTTTTGCCTCATTTGTAAGGATTACTCATTATCACTTGTCAAACACATACTTTAGAAGCTGATCAGCAACATACAGCTTTAATAAAGAAAAATTTATCAGTTTTCCATTATGTTATCTTTCCTAGACACTTCATGCAGTAATTTTCATTTCCCTTTTCCTACTTCGGTTTTTCCTCCTTTAAAGTTCCATATTGTCAGTGGTTATGCTGTACAAACAACATTCTGCATAGATTCATATACTCTCCTACCTATATCTCTTATCTTAGAGGAACTGCACATATTTGATTGTTCAGGAGGCAAGACATACTTATGGCGTGGCTCTTCTGCCTGTCTGCACAAATATATCTATCTATATATCTAATCTATATCTATTGAAACATTCCTCACCCTTCCAACTGTTCCCCTTCTTCCTCCTCTCTCTTATCCTTACTTCTTTTCCCTTCCCTACATTTCTACCTCTTCCCAGAACCCCAGAACCCATCTCACACTTTCCTCTACTTTCTCCTCTCCCCATTAGCTTTCTTCCCTTTCTTCTTCATCTCTTTACCTCTTCCCCTCAAACCCTTCTACCCTTCCTCTCCATTCCCTCCCTTTGACCTTTTTCACCTTTTACCCTGTACCCACCCTCTACCAATGCCCATCCTTTACCCCTCCACTATATCATCCTCCCTTATCTTAGTACAAGAGCATCAAGTTTCCTCTGCTGCCTCAGCCCTGGGTTAAGAACATGAGAACATAAGAACATGCCATACTGGGTCAGACCAAGGGTCCATCAAGCCCATCAAGCCCAGCATGTGCAAATGGACGCGAGCACGTCCATTTGCACATGCTAACTAGTGCGCACACATGGACATGCGATTTTATAACATGTGTGCGCAAGTTATAAAATTGGGGGTCAGCACACACAAGGGAGTGCACAATTGTGTACCTTGCGCACACCGAGCCATGCTGCCTTCCCCCATTCCCTTCCCCTAGCCTGACCTTCCCACCCCTTCCACTAACCTTCCCCCCCTAGCCCTACTCTAACCCCCCCTGACGTTTATCTTACCTTTTGCGCCTGCCGGCAGCCTGCTGGCACACAATCCTCTGACACAGCGGCAATGGCCCCGCCCCCTCCCCTGCCCCCGGACCGCCCCTTCAGTAAAGCCCTGGGACTTACACGCATCCCGGGGCTTTACGTGCGTCGCCAGGCCTTTTTAAAATAGGCCCGGCGTGCGTAACCCCCCTACACGCGGTAATCCTCTGGATTTACGCGCGTAGGGCTTTTAAAATCCGGCCCTTAGTTTTTGGGAACTTGCCAGATTCTTATGGCCTGGATTGGCCACTGTTGGAGACAGGATGCTTGTCTTGATGGACCCTTGGTCTGACCCAGAATGGCATGTTCTTATGTTCTTCTTATATTCTTTCTATTTTGACTCACTACTTGAAAAATACAGTTTTCCATACACTTCAGCTTTTAAGAAAGAGTTATTTTGAGTTACAGGTATATAAGGTTTACATGTTCCTCTATAAACAGAGTCAGTTTGAGAAGATATATGAAAAGTGAATGAAGATACTGCCTCCTCCCCCAATTAAAGTCATTACAGCTTTAACTTTATGAGATTACAAGTACTATCAATGTAGCAAGACGAGAGAAGTGGATGAGGGAGACCTTTTCAGGTTCTTTAGAATGGATCAAGGCAATCGCTGGATTCAGAGTCAGGGCTCCTATGGTTAAACCTGCCAGTATCTTTCTGGAGCTGATATGGAGCATTGTTAGCTTCTCTTGAACTGGCAGTTTCTTCAATATCTTTGGTTACTATTGACATACATTCTAAGCTCTGGAATTTGTTGCCAGAGGATGTGGTTAGTGCAGTTAGTGTAGCTGGGTTCAAAAAAGGTTTGGATAAGTTCTTGGAGGAGAAGTCCATTAATGGCTATTAATCAATTTTACTTAGGGAATAGCCACTGCTATTAATTGCATCAGTAGCATGGGATCTTCTTAGTGTTTGGGTAATTGCCAGGTTCTTGTGGCCTGGTTTGACCTCTCTTGGAAACAGGATGCTGGGCTTGATGGACCCTTGGTCTGACCCAGCTTGGCAATTTCTTATGTTCTTATGTTCTTAAGCTCCAGTGCAAGCAGCTGGATTTGAAAAGAGATTCAGTGAAATGGAGGCTTCTGTTACACAAGTGAAAGTGGTTCAAATGAGACTGATAAAGGATCAAGTAAGTGTATTTCATAGACTTGAGAATTTAGAAAATTCAGCGAAATCTCTGAACTTCCGTATTCTGAATCTTCCTGTAGTGATGATGTTGTCAGCGCTTGGGCTGTTTAAAACTTATTTAAAAAAGCTGCTGCATACTCTTGAGACCCGTATTCCTCCAATTTCTAGGATTTATTTATTTTTTACCTTCCAATTAAGAAAAAGAAAACTGGTGGTTCACCAATTGTCGGGGCCCATGCAGAGGTCTTTACAGATAGTATGGACATCTCAAAGATATGAAAAAGAAGTGGTTACGAGGGCAACTTTATTAGTTGTGTTTGTATTTCCACAAGATCATGGTTCCATTTTTAGATTTTTTTTTTTTCCCCAGCATCACTTAGCTTCATTTCTGGGGCAACACATGATGATTTTCCCCGATTTAACTAGGGCCACCCAGGAGCGCAAGAAGGAATTTCTGTCCATGTGACCTGAAGGTTTGGCTCTAGGGACTAGTTACATATTACAATTTCCTTGTAAATGTATTGTGGTTATGTCTGGTGCGTTGTATGACTCTGCAATTGAGATCTTTTTTGGAATCCAAGCAGTCAGGGGCTAACCTAGAGTAAGAGCTACATTTGTTATATGAAATGAAGTAAGAAATCTGCACTGAATTGATGTTTCCTTTCTTTGAATTTGATGTCAATACCCCAATGACTTTTTCCTTTTGGATTCTCCTTACATTTGTGGAGTTCAACAGGAATGCATATTTTATATTCTTTATTCCTTTTTTTCCTTAGTGTGTTTTGTGTTATGCATTTTTCTGTTTTTCTTTCAACTATGTGGTTGTATTTGAAATATTTAAAAATTCTAACAAATATAAAGTAAAAAAAAAAAAAAAAAAGTACCATCAACGTTGGTGATCTGAAAAAGAAAGAAGATTGAGAAGAAGAAACCAGGGACAATAAAATTCAAACCAGCGCACATACACATATTTGCACGCATACTTTGGCCCGCACCCAGGTACGAGGCCACTTTATAACATAGACACACACACACATGCATGCATGTTATAAAATAGCCTGGCTGCACGCACATCTGCACCAAATCTTAAGTGGGTGTGCGCAAATCCTACTTCTACCACATAAATCAGGGGATTTTAAATGGGACATGCGCCAGAAGCATTCCAGTTTTACCAGTACGTCCCCAGTTCGCCCAGTTAGAGAGGTCCTCCAACACCTCCTCCCTGGTTTGATAGCCTTCACTTCCCCCAGTTAGCTCCAACCCTTAAAACCCCGCAGATCTGCCTCGTTTTCTTTAAATTTTAAGTTTCACGGTATCCATAGCAGGCGTAAAGTTATGCGGCAGGGGCCCTCGGTGAGCGCCGGGTCTGGTTAGTATTTGAGCGCACGTCTTTCATTCATGCACCAAAATGCCCATGCCCCGCCCCTTTTTTGAAAATGTTCGAGATGTGCACGTTGTGGGAGATACGCGCTTATCTCGGCGGCTTTTAAAATCTGTTCGGCAAAAGCGAGAGCCTGACTTCTTCGCGCATCCCCTAATTAATGCGCGTGTTGGGCTTTTAAAATTCACCTTAACGTGAGCTCCGTGGTTGGGCACCTATGTTAGAGATCCAAGAACTAGAAAAAAGTGAGCATTCAGTAGGGATGTGCACAGATATTTGTTTTCATTTTTTCATTTCATTTCATTCTTTCTTTTCTTTTTTTTTGTTTTTGTTTTGTTTCATTTATTTGAACTTAAAATTAAAAGAAGTGAAAAATAAAGCAAGAAAATTGTTGAGTCCACGACCCCACCCTTCCTGGGCCTTTCCCCGATCCCCCCCCTGCCATTCAAGGTTTCCTGCAGGATTGGGGTGGGGCAGGGGAAAGCATTTTGTGCAATGTGGATGGGAGTTGGGGTTAGAAACTGGGGTCAAGGAGTTTGTACATTAATGCTTCATGACCTTTCAAAGTGTCACCATTGGGTGTTGCCCGAGAACATCATGAGGTGCATTAGACTGATGGTGTTTTTGGCAATATCTAACTACATCTCTTGAGGTGCAGTTAACTAGTGTAGCTTAATGTGGTTCATGACTTTTATTGCGATCCATCCTAAGTCGCTTGCTTATTAATAATCTGCATCCTGAGATAGAAGTGTGCTTATTAAAATGCCCACATGCCTTTTTACGTAAACTGATGTGCTTAGTTCAGAGTGGGCTGGGAAGATATACTCTGGGTCACTGTACCCTCCACACAGCCTACAGCACTGGCTTTTAGGGATGTGAATCGTTTTAGGACGATTAAAATTATCATCCGATAATTTTAATATCGTCTTAAACCGTTATGGAACACAATACAATAGAGATTCTAACGATTTATCGTTATAAATCGTTAGAATCGTGAGCCGGCACACTAAAACCCCCTAAAACCCACCCCCGACCCTTTAAATTAAATCCCCCACCCTCCCGAACCCCCCCCAAATGACTTAAATAACCTGCGGGTCCAGCGGCGGTCCGGAACGGCAGCGGTCCGGAACGGGCTCCTGCTCCTGAATCTTGTTGTCTTCAGCCGGCGCCATTTTCCAAAATGGCGCCGAAAAATGGCGGCGGCCATAGACGAACACGATTGGACGGCAGGAGGTCCTTCCGGACCCCCGCTGGACTTTTGGCAAGTCTCGTGGGGGTCAGGAGGCCCCCCACAAGCTGGCCAAAAGTTCCTGGAGGTCCAGCGGGGGTCAGGGAGCGATTTCCCGCCGCGAATCGTTTTCGTACGGAAAATGGCGCCGGCAGGAGATCGACTGCAGGAGGTTGTTCAGCGAGGCGCCGGAACCCTCGCTGAACGACCTCCTGCAGTCGATCTCCTGCCGGCGCCATTTTCCGTACGAAAACGATTCGCGGCGGGAAATCGCTCCCTGACCCCCGCTGGACCTCCAGGAACTTTTGGCCAGCTTGTGGGGGGCCTCCTGACCCCCACGAGACTTGCCAAAAGTCCAGCGGGGGTCCGGAAGGACCTCCTGCCGTCCAATCGTGTTCGTCTATGGCCGCCGCCATTTTTCGGCGCCATTTTGGAAAATGGCGCCGGCTGAAGACAACAAGATTCAGGAGCAGGAGCCCGTTCCGGACCGCTGCCGTTCCGGACCGCCGCTGGACCCGCAGGTTATTTAAGTCATTTGGGGGGGGTTCGGGAGGGTGGGGGATTTAATTTAAAGGGTCGGGGGTGGGTTTTAGGGGGTTTTAATGTGCCGGTTTTGCGATTTTTCGATTTTTTCACGATTTTTCACGATATTTTACCCCCCCCAAACGGCAACAATACGATTCCCTCCCCCTCCCAGCCGAAATCGATCGTTAAGACGATCGAGGACACGATTCACATCCCTACTGGCTTTGATCCTCCCGTGACTACAGCTGCTTAACTTTGTGCCCAATTTTTCCCTTAACATCAACTAATATGTCTAGGTTTCTTTTCCCCAGTCACCTCCTTAAAAATGTATTTCACCTTTCTATTGTGATCCAGCTTCATTAACTTATATTTTTTTTGGTTTAAGCCTCATTCACTTTTCAGCTATGTACCTATGGCATCTATAGCTTTCCATAAAATCAATGATCATAGAATCATAGAGGTCTTATTGATTCACTGACCAAACCACAAAGTTACCTGGATAAACCTATTTAGCTAACTTTGGAGGGATATTCAGTGGTACAGAGTTAGTCGCATAACTTAGCCATATAACCTAACGCATTCCAGAAAAGACCCTGTTATCTTAGCCAGATAATGAGATATCCAGCTAAAGTTTAGCCAGATAAGTGCCCTAAATATTCACTAGTCAGCAATTAGCTTGCAAACGTCTGAGTTATCTGGCTAAATGCCTATCAGTATGGACCCCATGGTGTCCTGTAGCATATTTACAGTGTGAAACAGTTTAGTGTCAACTACAAAAAACCGGCACTGTTGCAACTCATTCCAATTTCCCAATCTCATGTATAAATTTTAATAGCTACTAAAATCTTAAGATCTTTAGCCAGTAGACTAAACCATGAAGTGTTTGAATTTAAAAGGGAATACACCATAAATGTGCTATTCACTGATTGCCTGGATAAAATATTTTGTGATCTCTGACTCCCACAACTACCTAATTCATGCAGGGAAAGAAAAGTCTCAAGAAGCCATATCGCTATCATCCTTTCACATTCAGGTACTGGATGGAGCTCAGTCTAATGTATGATAATTAATATTACATTTTTCCATGGCTGCTTTAAAGGAAGGATCAGTCACTGATATGCAAGCTTGATTTCTAGATTCATATTTCAGTTTCTCAGAACCCATGATTTGGTTTGTTTTATTATATGTTCATTCTGCATGCGTGCAAGGTTAGTTGCCTGCAGAGGTTCATATGCTGATCAATGGTTGAATATATCTAGACGTGAGACACGGCTCAGATAATGTGGTTATTGGTAGATGCCAATGTTGTTTCCTCCTGTCACATGTTAGAGTGCAGCTGTCATTGCCTCTCTCTCTGCCAGCACAAAAGATTCTGCATTTTGGCTCCCCGTTGAAATGATTCTGAGCTAAATTCCTCAGGTTCTTAGCCAGAGTATTTGATAGAATGGGTTTTACTATTTAGAAATTTTTTTTTCTCTTTAGTTGGATCAAGCAGAACTGGCGTGGCCTGCTACATGTTGTCCACCATTTTTGTTAATTTTCAGCATTCTTTGGCATCACACTGGTTTGTATGGAGTATTTATATATGACTTCGGTGGGTGAAAATTGTCCTGCCTTTTTCTGACAGAGTGCATTCAGCAATGTATGAAGTTGCCTGGCTGTCTGTGAGAAATGAATATTTGGAAATACACCTGCTGTTACTCTGTTGTTTCATATGTGCTTAAGTCTACTTCATGTAGTCATAACTTTCAAGGAATCCTTGTGCTGCTTTTAAACACTTACAAAAACTTTGCATGCCAAAGCTACTTGTAACTTGGCAGTGGTGCTTTTGTTGCATTTGGAAACAGTTTTGGCTTACCGTGATCCTTATATTAGCCTCTATTACCTTAGAATATCTCTTTTAGTGTAAGCCTCCTTTTCCTTGCATTCACAACTGTACAATCTCTCTCTCTCTCTCGCACATCATTCAGTTATACTTAACACACTTATGTTAGTGTACCATAAACTTTCTATGCAGGGGCGGCTCAAGGCAATCCGCTGCCTGAGGCAAGGAAAGAGACAGCACCCCCCCCCCCCCCCAAAGGCCTGGCACAGGTCAAATCAACAAGAGGGCAAAAGGAAGGGGGGAGGGGAGAGTCCCTCGGCATCTAGCCCTTTAGGCTATTTGAAATGCTGGAGAAGGGGGGGATATGGGGGTCAGGATTCCCAGAAAAGTAGCAGATAGCGATCTAATGATATTTCTAGGTAGCGGGCAACCCTGGCACACTCCCAGGAACCTTTACCGCCTTGCCCAGCATTTGTCTCCTGAGGAAGTGGGAGATGCATGAATGGTCGGATCTATGCGTGACGCACTTTTAGGGACGGTGCAATGGTATTAGGCGCTTTGCACCCGGCCCTCCTCATACCTAATTACAAATTATGCCCTTATAATAACAGATTTTACATGAAGAAAGGCAAAGTACAGTAATCAGAGGTAAAAATATCACTTACAACATATACTGTATATTATGTTTATGTGCACTGTGGTGTCAACCGGAAAACCCTGCAAAAAAAAGCCAAAAAGACACTTGCAATCCATATGGTACTAACCCTTTCTTAAAGTGTGCTGGGTGTGAGCTTGGAACACAGAAAGCCATGTAGGGATGTGAATCGTTTTCTGACGATTTAAAATATCGTCCGATATATTTTAAATCGTCAAAAATCGTTAGAGGCGATATTTAATAGGAATTCCCCCCATTTATCGTCAAAAATCATAAATCGGGGGAAGGGGGAGGGGAAGGGGGAGGGCGGGAAAACCGGCACACTAAACATCCCTAAAACCCACCCCGACCCTTTAAAATAAATCCCCCACCCTCCCGAACCCCCCCAAAATGTCTTAAATTACCTGGGGTCCAGTGGGGGGGGGGGTCCCGTTGTGATCTTCCACTCTCGGGCCACGGGTGCGTTGATAGAAACGGCGCCGGCGCTACCTTTGCCCTGTCATATGACAGGGCAAAGGTAGCGCCGGCGCCATTTTGGTTCCTGTCCCCCGACGTCACGAGCGTAGGAGATCGCTCCCGGACCCCCGCTGGACCCCCAGGGACTTTTGGCCAGCGTGGGGGGGCCTCCTGACCCCCACAAGACTTGCCAAAAGTCCAGCGGGGATCCGGGAACGACCTCCTGCACTCGAATCGTGTTGCCGGCAACCTTTTTGAAAACGTTTGAGATGTGCACACTGTGGGAGATACGCGCTTATCTCGGCGGCTTTTAAAATCTGTTCAGCAAAAGCGTGAGCCTGACTTCTTCGCGCATCCCCTAATTAATGCGCGTATTGGGCTTTTAAAATTCACCTTAACGTGAGCTCCGTGGTTGGGCACCTATGTTAGAGACCCAAGAACTAGAAAAAAGTGAGCATTCAGTAGGGATGTGCACAGACATTTGTTTTCATGTTTTCATTTCATTATGTTCTTTCTTTTCTTTTTTTTTGTTTTGTTTCATTTATTTGAACTTAAAATTAAAAGAAGTGAAAAATAAAGCAAGAAAATTGTTGAGTCCACGACCCCACCCTTCCTGGGCCTTTCCCCCATCCCCCCCTGCCATTCAAGGTTTCCTGCAGGATTGGGGTGGGGCAGGGGAAGCATTTTGTGCAATGTGGATGGGAAGTGGGGTTAGGAACTGGGGTCAAGGAGTTTGCCGGCAACACGATTCGAGTGCAGGAGGTCGTTCCTGGACCCCCGCTGGACTTTTGGCAAGTCTTGTGGGGGTCAGGAGGCCCCCCCAAGCTGGCCAAAAGTCCCTGGGGGTCCAGCGGGGTTCCGGGAGCGATCTCCTATGCTCGTGATGTCGGGGGACAGGAACCAAAATGGCGCCGGCGCTACCTTTGCCCTGTCATATGACACCATTTTTAAAGATTGCGCCGGCCGTCCGCTGGATGGCCCGTGCTATTTTTAAAGATGGCGCCGGCCGTCCAGTGCTCCTACCATGTGACAGGGGCCGGCCAATTGCATGGTTACCCTGTCACATGGTAAGGGCAAAGGGCCATCGGCGCCATTTTTATTAGTGGCAGCCGACGGCCCGAGAGTGGGAGATCGCTCCCGGGGCCCACCGGACCACCAGATAATTTTAAAACATTTTTGGGGGGGTCGGGAGGGTGGTGGAGGCTAAGGGAGCGGTTTTAAAGGGTCGGGGTGGGTTTTTTGTTTATCAGCCGACATCCCGAGCGCGAGAGAATGCTCCCGGGACCCCCCCTGGACCACCAGGTAATTTTAAAACGTTTTTTTTTGGGGGGGGGGGTCAGGAGGGTGGTGGAGGCTAAGGGAGCAGTTTTAAAGGGTCGGGTGGGTTTTTTGTTTATCGGATCGGGCGCAGCCGATAAAAAAAAAAAACGATCGGGCCGGACGAAAAAAAATGCACGATTTGAATCAGAACCGGAACTGAACCGATTCCGGTTCCGATTCACATCTCTAATGTATAAACTGAATTACAAATTAGAATATAGTAAAATTCCCGTACCAAAACACATGCACAATTAGTGATGCTAAGTCACTCAATACAAGAGCTCATTAATCTTTGAGCAAAAATTATGTAACAGGATAAGAGAGAATGAGACTTGGAACTGCATTTAAGCAGAAAGGAATCATCACTCTTTTATGGTGACCTTGAGCTAATCATTATGTTCCATGACATACACTCATCCTATTTATACCAAAATATCAACACCACATTCCCATTCCCTACAAGGGAACCCTTGTTTTGCCTGTATAGGCTTCTTCATGTAACAATAATGTTTTGGACAGCACAAAGGAGTTGGCAGTGGGATAATTAATTTTGGAACTTACACCTAGAAGTGAGGCAAAACTGATACAACTAGAAACTGAATGGAGTTTCCCTGTGGATTGATTAGAGTTTTTGATCAGAGACTAATTTGAAACAAATAATGTTTGTTGCTCTTGTGTTTACCAGGACATTGTAAATATAATGGAAGTTAATCAGAGAGTAATCTAGAATGGTCTGTAGAAATGTTTCCCTCAGCTATCAAAAAATTTGAAGCCAGAATCCTGCAGAGGCAGACAGGAGGGAGAAGCTCATGCTGTGTTCTGAATATTTACACCAGCTAGAGGAAGAAAACTTCACAATCAGTTTTTGCTTGCCTTTTTAGACCTGTTGCTAGTGTGTGTAGCCTCTCAGCTTTCTTTTTGATGCAAGTCTTCTTAGGGTACTGGCATATTCAGCACTGTTGAGACCTCCAACACACTCCTAGTAGGTTGAGGTTCCTGTGTCCCTTTACGGACCTACCAACTCTGGCATCCTGTGGCTCCTTCTTCATCCTTGATTCCTCTCAGCTTTCTAAGAGTCAAAACACTACTTCATTGGCCATCCTGTGCTGTATCTGCTTCATGCCTTATAAGTTTGCATCCTTTTAACACCTTCTAGTTCTTAATAGGATGCAGATTGCACATAAGTAACTCAACATATCCAACTTCATTTTCAATTGCAGCATGGAAGTGCCATGCAATTTAAATGCTGATAAAAAGATCCAGTTTCTATGGAGACAGAGCAGCTTTCAGGGACCTCATCTTCTTAACATGGTCCTTAGTCTGCAGCAGGCAGGACCTCCGTCATCCCTCAGGATTTGGGACACAGATACTGAGGCTCTAAAGACAGTCACTCAAAATCCTACAAAATCACAGGAATAACTCATGCAGAGAGGACTTCAATCAACTTGAGCATATTATAGAAGCAGTGCACCAATAATAAATGAATACATTTCTGATACTGATCCCTCCTTTATCATGCTCTCAATATCTACTAATCATCAGTCTCAACAACATAAAACAGTGCCATTTAAATTTTTTTTTCTTTGCATTGAAATGTCCACTTATCTTTAATATATTCTTGAAAGAAACTGTGTCCAACGTTGCATGACAAAATCAATCAAACTTTTACATTCAGCCCAACTCAGTGTGCGCGACAGTGGCCATGTTTCGACATCTTTCTCAGGGACTCTACAAATGCTGAAACTAGTTTCTTAAAGAACTTTTTGCAGCTACACACTCATCAATCAATCACTGATATATGCTCATCATTATTTTTGTGAGGCTCTAAAGATTACTGGAAATGACCAACCAAGTAAAAGAAGAACAGAAAACATTGCCCAACATTCACCTCAACCTTCATCCAAAGAAATAGCCTTACATTTTCCACAATTCTATGGGGTGCTCTCTAGGACCGCTGTCAACGATACTAAACAGCATATTTGAAGCCAAAGTCACGCTGAAGCCAATATTCAGCCAGTATCCAGCTAAGCAAGTTAGCTTGGTTAACTTATCCAGCTGACGTGGCCAAGATATTCAGTGGAGGGGGCTCACCCACTCCTGGAAAATACTCATGACCCTGAAGATGCTGGCTGTTGAGGAAACCATCACTGAAGAGGCCATCCAGGTGCTGCATGCAGCCATCCAATCTGAATGCTATAAAAGTTAAATATGACTAGTACACACACACACATAGACAAACACACACATGTTCTCTCTCTCACACACATAGTCAAACATGTGGACACACATGTTCCCTCACTCTCTCTCACATTCTCTCTCTGACACACACACATACACACACACACACACAACTTTACAATGCAGCTCTGTGGGACTTAGATGGCTAGGGGAGCGAGGCAGCAGCCAGTAGCAAAACCAGGCACACACCTTTATGTTTTGAGAAGAGATTTAGCAAGCAGCACACAATTTTACTTTTAAAGGACTGTTCCAATGCCATGCATTTGCATGGGACTCAACGAGACTGTCAGGACAGGAAGTAGACACTAGACAGTAGCAGGCAGTGTGAGGAGCAGCGCACAGCACATTTTCTCCTCAATTGGAGAGATACTGCCACCCGGTCCTGATGCACTGGGTCTACATAAGAATGCCACTGGTGGTGGCGCCCACCCAGCATTGTTCTAATTCACAGGAAAAGTGAAGTGGCACTGTGGCTGTCACTGCACCTAGGAAGAAAGACAAGCCCAAGCCCGAGGTATGAAGCACAGGCTGCAGCTGAACTGGGAGACTCAGTCGAGGCAGGCTTGAGAGAGGCAGGGAAGGGAACAATCAGCAGGCCCAGACAGACAGTTACAGAAAAGAGTGGGAACCAACTCTTTGCGGCTCAGGCTGAGTGGGCACGTCTCTCATCTTTCTTTTTCTGAGGCTGCGCGAGAAAACAGTAAGGAGGAAATTGGAGCCATGTTGCAACTGCTGATTGGATCCTGGCATTTCTTGAATCTTTACCAGGTTTTACAGTGTCTGGTTGCCCTGGTAACTATATTCTGTACAAGTAGCTGTTAAACCCGGACTCTCCACACCAAAACTGGTTAGTTGGCCACCCTACCAATTCCTCTATATAGATTCAGAATAGAAGTAATAGTTTGTGCATTCTTATCATGATCAAAGAGTTCTGAGGTTGTCTTCTTTTTCTCCAGGCATGCATATATGCAACCATCACTCCCTGGAGGAGCCATAGGAGCCAATTCAATCTCCATTTACTTCATCATATGAACCCCTCACTGTGTCCAGGGAAATCACTGACAAGATTCTTGGAGGAAAGCATTCTTTTGAGGTCATTTACTAAACTGCAGTCTTTTTTCCCCCCCCAGAGGTTTATTAACCTATGGCATTCAGTACCACAGTTTGGTAAAGCCTGCGGTATTTTCCCAGTGGTAAAATGCAACCAGAAAAAAAATACGGTGGTTTTGTTATCCCACAAACAAAATTCACAATGGCGGCCCCTTTGCTCAGGGTTAGCAACATGTTAATGGGCTAGAGAGATCTTCAAGAAGTCCCCCAAAATGTGTAATCCCCCCCCCTAGGTATCTTGTGAGCAGGGACAGATTTAGGATGTTGCCGCCACTAGGCACTTTTGGTGCTTTCAGCCCCACCTCTTGTAAGGATCTGTTAAGGGTAGCAGAGGGCTGTTCTTTTCTGAATGAGATTCAGAGGAGCTGGAAGGCAGCAAATCTTAGCCAGACTACTCCTCCTAAATGTTTGCTGACTTAGGCACAGGCATAATGTGTGTCTATTGAGAAATCCAGGGCTGCTCATGAAACCCCAGTCCCAATCCCTAACCACCTCTATCAGCATTCTCAAAGTATCAAAACTAAAAAAAATAATAAAATCAGCGTCACTTGGCAATGGCTCCATCACTCTTCCCAATCCATCCCTTTGAAAAATTAGACCCCAGCTTCCAAAGGACCCCCTACATCACAAGCAACCCCACTGTCAGTCTCCAGAAGTCAACTCATCCAGCCCACCCCCAACATCACCCCCAGAAAGCCATACCCGACAATCTCTGGTGACTAATAGGGTACAAAGCATCTCCTAGGTGCTAGTGGGCCATGACTGTCTGAAAAACGGCACCATCTGGCCACTTAGCTACTTATGCCCCTATCAAATCTGGAAATTACCATGAGGTTTACCGTACTGTGGTAACGAATGCCATGGTTTAGTAACCACAACATGGTATTTTCTTTCTGGGGAAAATACAGTGGTTTAGAAACTGACCCCCTTAGGCAGATATAGCACAAATAATCCTATTAGGTCCTCTTAAGAATTCATACAATAGATTCAAGCCAAAGTAGTTATATGGAATATATCATCACATAATAAATCTATGTCAAAATAGTGAATTTTGTCACAAATCTCACTGATATCAAAGTAACGTAATGCTCCAGACTGTTTATCCTTTTCCACTGAGAAAATTGACCATTTAATCCTACTTTCTGGTTCCTGTCTTTTAACCAGTTTGTAATCCATGAAAGGACATCGCCTCCTAACCCATGACTTTTTACTTTTCTTAGAAACCTCTCATGAGGGACTTTGTCAAACGCCTTCTGAAAATCCAAAAACACTACATCTACCAGTTCATCTTTATCCACATGTTTATTAACCCCTTCAAATAAATGAAGCAGATTTGTGAGGCAAGACTTTCCTTGGGTAAATCCATGTTGACTGTGTTCCATTAAACCATGTCTTTCTATATGGTCTATGATTTTGATCTTTAGAATAGTTTCCACTATTTTTCCCGGCACTGAAGTCAGGCTCACTGGTCTATAGTTTCCTGGATCGCCCCTGGAGCCCTATTTAAATATTGATGTTATTTTTCTGGCATGTAATTTCTGTGTAGATATCTATAGCAGCCTGGTTTCCTAATAAGAGTTTTATTGGTGTTCTAGGGCCTGGTGAAATATGGGAGGTTTATTATATTGTAATGGTATTCTGTTTATTCATGGCTTTCTGAGGGCCAAGCTCACACTACTAATTTCATAGGAATTCCAAGTGTCTTTTTTTGCAGGGCTTTCTGGTTCACACCACAGGAGTGCATGTAAATATAATATGCATGTAGTAAGTAATAATTTTGCCTCAGAAGACTGTACTTTTGAATGTTCTTTGTCATGTAAAATTTGTTATAAATACATTATTTAATTGTGTTTTCTGTAAAGGGTGTAGGAGTGGGGGTGGGGGGGGTGGTGGCATGAGTGCAAGACTATAAGATTTGCCTAGAGTACCTAATACCCCTCCCTATCCATGGGTTTCTGGAGTGGGTGTGGGCATGTCAGTTTATAAAAATATAGCTTGCAGGAGGGAGCTGAGCTTAATTTGATGAGCCTGGGACAGGAACAGAGGCTGAATGAATGGAGGATGGGGCAGCACAGTAATTGTTCACACAGGGCAACAAAAAGCTAGCACCGGCCCTGTACTTATTAGTAGAGATGTGAATCGTGTGCCAGATCGTCTTAACGATCAGATTTGGCTGGGGGGGGGGGGGGGGTGGAATCTGATCATTAAGATATGTGAATTGGAATCGTTTCCGATTCCAATTCACATCGCTAATTTTTTTTTTAGGGAGGCCCGCGCCGCTAAAAAAAACCCAAACACCCGACCCTTTAAATCGACCCCACCCTCCTGACCCCCCCAAAACATTTTAAAATTACCTGGTGGTCCAGGGGGGCCTCAGGGGGCCTTGGGGAGAGATCCAGGGGGGCCTCGGGGAGAGGAGAGATCCAGGGGGGCCTCGGGGAGAGATTTCCCGTTCCCAGGCATCAGCTGATCTAAAACAAAATGGCGCCGATGCCCCTTTGCCCTTACCATGTGACAGGGTATCCGTGCCATTGGCCGGCCCCTGTCACATGGTAGGAGCACTGGATGGCCGGCGCCATCTTTAAAGATGGCGCCGGCCATCTTTACTCATCAGCCCCTATTAATAGTAGTGGCGCGGGCCTCCCTAAAAAAAAGGGTCGGGAGGGTGGGGGAGGCTAAGGGGGGTCGATTTAAAGGGTCGGGTGGGTTTTTTTATTTATCG
The DNA here is from genome assembly GCF_901001135.1 of Rhinatrema bivittatum. NCBI lineage: Eukaryota > Metazoa > Chordata > Amphibia > Gymnophiona > Rhinatrematidae > Rhinatrema > Rhinatrema bivittatum. The sequence continues at coordinate 48,151,912 of NC_042619.1, read as the reverse complement.
GGCCATCGGCGCCATTTTAATTAGTGGCAGCCAAAATGGCGTTGATGACCTGAGAGCGGGAGATCACGCCGGGACCCACCCCACTGGACCACCAGGTATTTAACATTTTGGGGGGGTTCGGGAGGGTGGGGGAGGGTAAGGAATTGGTTTTAAAGGGTCGGGGTGGGTTTAGGGGTTGTTTTGGTGTGCTGGTTTTCCCGCCCTCCCCCAAATAATTCCTGTGCCCTATTTAACGATACAATACAAATGCCCCTGATGATAAATCGGGGGCATTTGTATTGTATCGTGCACTCTAATGATTTAGGACGATTTTAAAATTATCTGACGATAATTTTAATCGTTCAAAAACAATTCACGTCCCTACTTATTAGACTGCTGTGGCACACAGAGCTGATGATTTTAATGTATGACACCTAGATCTTTTTCTTGGGTAGTAACTCTTAACATGGAGCCTAACATTGTGTACTTCAGCATGGGTTATTTTTTCCTATATGCATCACCTTGCACTTGTCTACATTAAATTTTATCTACCTTTCAATGACCAATCTTCCAGTTTCCAGGTCCTCCTGCAATTTATTACAATCTGAATAATTTTGTGTCATCTGCAAATTGATTACCTCACTTTCCTTTCCAGATCATTTATAAATATATTGAAAAGCATCGGTCCAAGTACAGATCCCTGAGGCACTCCACTTTTTATCTTTTTCCACTGAGAAAACAGACCATTTAATCCTACTCTCTGTTTCCAGTCCTTTAACCAGTTTGCAATTCACAAAAGGACATCGCCTCCTATCCCATGACTTTTTAGTTTTCTTAGCAGCCTCTCATGGGGGACTTTGTCAAATGTCTTCTGAAACATCCAAATACACTATATGTACAGGTTCACCTTTATCCACAGGTTTATTAACCCTTTCAAAATAATGTAGCATATTTGTGAGGCAAGACTTCCCTGGAGTAAATCCAGGCTGGCTGTGACCCATTAAACCATTTTTATCGATATGTTCTGTGATTTTGATCTTTAGAATAGTTTACACGATTTTTCTCAGCACTGAAGTCAAGCTCACTGGTCTATAGTTTCCCGGATCACCCCTGGAGCCCTTTTTAAATATTGGAGTTACATTGGCCACCCTCCAGACTTAAAGTACAATGGATGATTTTAATGATAGGTTACAAATTACTAGTAATAGGACTAGTATAGCACTGTCCCCTTGGTTATCCTCCTTCCACCAGGTCTCTGAGATGCCACATGTCTATCTCATCTGCTGCAGAAGGCCTGTTCTGTGTACATCCTTCACCCCCCTTTATTCCCAGGTATGGACCAAGGAAATACAACTGCTAAATGCAGCCACTGCTACAGGAGAATGATTTGGAGTCCCCAACGTACTCTGGTGAGGGAACAACTCCCTCATTTTTCTGATCTCCACCCTTTTTTTTTTCCTGCAGTACCTGAGCCAGACCAGAAGGGAAGGCATCATCCCAGAGGTGCTTCTGTAAGACAATCAGCCTTTCAGCATAATCTGGAACTTTTGCTGCATCTTGGGCAGAGACATGATTAAAAATAACATTTATTTTATTTTTATTTATTTATTTATTTATTTTTATATACCGGTGTTCGATTTTACATATCACATCGGTTTACATTTAAACAAAATTTGCAAGAACTCATGCGTTACCTTTGTCAAATACATTAAACATTTAAATATGGGGATTGTTAACAAGGGATATAAAAGAACATGGGGAATGGCTAACACTATGGGATGCACGAAGGGGTGCACAAAGGGGAGTGCCCCTTTGTCGAGCCCCTTCGGTGCACGGCGCACGACGCCTGGTGTTCTGGCGCTTTAACGTCCGTCACAGTCCTCAGTGACGTTAGAGGGGGCGGGTCTCCCGATCGAGGATCACTCACCACCCCTCTCCTCTCAGTTCCAGATGGATTCTTTCACCTTTTTTTTCTTTCTTTCTGTCTTTCTCATCACTGTTAGTTATTTCAGGGAGCCCGGTGGTGATGGTGTGTGGCATCCCTGTGCGCAGGCACCCAGTGTTCTGGCGCCGTTTAACGTCCGTCACAGTCCTCAGTAACATCAGAGGGGGCGGGTCTTCCGATCGAGTATCACTCACTGCCCCTCCCCTCTCTGTTCCAGATGGATTCTTTCACCTTTTTTTTCTTTCTTTCTGTCTTTCTCACCACTGTTAGTTATTTCAGGGAGCCCGGTGGTGATGGTGTGTGGCATCCCTGTGCGCAGAACTTTATGCACTTTCATGACCACTCAAGAGAATCAACAGGCTCTGTGTGCCATTAAATTGAATGCCATATGTAGGGATCTTAGTTTGCAATTTTCATTTTATTTGTCCTTGAAATTTCAGTGTTATAACAAAAAACAATCAGTGGAAGAATGACATTGGTATAATACACAGGAGAAAAATCAATGGAAAAGTCATTTTTCTACTGATTCTTTTTTGTTATAACATTGAAATTCTCATAAAAAATAGAATAAAAGCTGAAAATAAAGGTCTGTAATGAAATGTGAGCTGCCAGAGGCTAATACTCTATCTATGTGTTAGATGTTTGGACAACATTTGACTGCCATGTGACAAATGTGGGTACAACATCTGACTTGCAGAGTACAGCAAAATGTAGCCTTACTATGGACCTTGAAATAAGATTTGAAACACAGTGGATACCAGCGCAATCATACTACAGGGTGCCTACTTCTGTCTTTTAAGAGACAGAATAACTCACGATCAAGCAACATGTTTGCAAATGAAGAAAGTGTAGGCTTCCTGATCCTTTGCTTCAGTCATGGCAGGAGAACACCAGGCAGCAGTGGTTGAAGCTCTTCTGCCTTTTTTTTCTCTTTGTGAGCCCACATCTGCTCGCTAGGTCCCATGCTTATGGTCAGCCAGGTCCAAGAGCCAGAGATTCCAGCAGAAGGTCATGAAAGAACGTATAGGGAGAGGCAGGTCCTCTCCCTAAGCATGCAGTACTCTCCATTCACATTACCTCCTGAGGCCCCTTTTTATTTTTATATTTTTTTTTCCTACTTTGAAGGTAGAAGATGTTATCCTTTTTAGAGTGTAACATCCTTACATGGTTTTGTTCTGCATCCTTTACAAGCAGTTGTGCCTCATTAGACAGAAACCATGAGGGCCTTGAAAGGCTGTACTAAATTGGATACTAAAGTAGTTTTCCTGTTGTCTAGATGCCAAGGTTCTTTGCCTGCCATGGACAAGGTCCTTCCTGGTTGTCAAGGATTTCTTGAAAGCTGTTTTCCATGATGCATGATTAATAGGTAGGTAGGTTAGTGTGGTTACTGTGGTGTAAAGAGACAGACTGATCCTCCATGCAGCCAACTGTGAATAAGTACTTTGAATGTGAAATGGATATGCTGCATTTTCCTGAAGATGCGAATGGATGGAATAGCTGCTTGATATTATAGAAGAAGGAGAGCTGCTGATGTGATGTTTAGAAAGTCACGAAGATATCAGGAAATATCTGCTCATCCCAAATATCTCTTTCTAGGCAATGGGAAATACTTTTTGTCTCCTCAGCATAGCTCCTGCATACCAACTGATAACTTAGAAAACCTGAATATCTTCCACTGTTCACCAAAGGGAGGCTAAAAAAACTAGGAGATGAATTGACCTCCTAATTTTGGTGGCATACTTCTTCCACCACTGTTTTGCATGGCCAAAATTCGAAGTTACTGGGTGATATTTTTCTCTCTGTGTAGTTTGTTTTCCCCCATGCTGTCAATAGTCACATTACTAAACCATGAGATACAAAAGCAATTTTACAGCTATTTTCCACCATCAAGATTGCTCAGCAAGAGTTGTCTCCACTCCAGAGTCAATTAACGCCTTTACCTGTACACCTAAAGCTATTTTAGAGTTTAATTTTATCTCTAAACTTTAATCCAGCAGTTGCTAAATGGCATTTTGCTGCCTGGTAAGCACTTTTGTCCTGGAGCTGACAGTAACCCTCGAAGAAGTAATAATATAAAGTGAAATTCAGGGACTTCAGTCTTGCACTGTATAGAAAATGATTTTCAGTAATAATTGAAGGTTGAAAACCCTTGTCGCTTTGCATACATGTCAGACAATTTACCATCTATGCAGCAATCCCCTGCTCTCCAAAGGTACTTATGCACTACTTGTAGGAGAGAGTTTTCCTAATACATTTTCTTTGCATCAACTGTTATTTGCTTCTTTCATGTCACTGCCAGAAAGATTTATTTAAGTAAAAATGAAAAGAGCATCCCCCTGACAGCACTGGCATTTCAAATTTTATTTCAACATAAAAGTAGCTTAAGGGAAATTTCTCTTCTTTCTGGCACAAAAAGCCCTACAAGGCTTTCGACTGCAACATAATGCAAACAACGCATGGCAGCTCCAGCAGAAGCATCAGACTTGGATTGAGGTTTTTTTATTGTTTCATGGTGGGCAATACTGTTGATCTCAAAGCGTGCTAGCTTGCTGTAGAAGGATGATAAACGCCTATGAAATCTTCATAAGAAAACATGACAAGATTGGCTATTTTTTTTTTATCATTATCGCCCTTTAGTGACTTGACCCCTTAAAATCTAGTATGCAATTCAGGTTTGAAAATCTTAAAAGGCTTAATTCTGGAGGGACGGATTGGATCGTTGAATTGAGAAGTTGATTCAGGGCCTATAAACTCTAGGTTGCTGTCTTAAATCATGCTAAGGTCAGAAATAATTAAAAAAAAACAAACCCAATTACCTCAACAAATGAATTTGGGTATGATTTGGAAATGTTTTCCTCATTTGCAGTGGATCCCCAGTCCTTCAAAGCCAGTTAGCGGTTTCGAGCGATGTGGTCTCCGTTCTTTGCGTCATTGCCGGTTGAGTTAAGAAATAAGTTGTTATGATAACTTTTTTCTCTACTTTTCCTACTCTGAGGGCAAGTCCGAAAATCTACAGTACATTGGATATGAAGTCTTTGGTGGAATGGACAATCAGCCAAAAATGTGGGGAGTGGGGGGGGAGGAGGGATATAAAGCTTAGTTTCAACCGAATATAAGTGTACTGTATTTGCATTTAATTGTAATTTGTGTGCTTTCTGGTTCAATGTCACCAAAATAGAGGCACCCATTGGTGAGTGCAAGGTACAGGAGGAAGGCACAGCTGAGGTAAGCATTTAAATTCTCGCTGCTTGTGATTTCCATTGCGTTGCTGCCTGACAAAGGGGCTTCATGGTGAGACCGCACCTTGAATAATGTGTGCAGTTCTGGTTGCCGCATCTCAAAAAAGATATAGTTACATTGGAGAAAGTACAGAGAAGGGTGATCAAAATGATAAAGGGGATGGCCCCTATGAGGAATGGCTAAAAAGTGGTTATGGCTGTTCAGCTTGGAGAAGAGATGGCTGATGGGGGATATGATAGAGGTCTACAAAATCATGAAAGGACTTGAACGGGTAAATGTGAATCGGTTATATTGTCTTTGGGATAACACAAGGACTAGGGGGCACTCCATGACATTAGTAAGTAGCTCATTTAAAACAAATCTGAGGAAATTATTTTTCACTCAATGTACAATTAAGCTCTGGAATTCATTGCCAGAGGATGTGGATACAGCAGTTAGTGTAACTGGGTTTAAAAAAGGTTTGGATAAGTTCCTAGGGCATAAACTGCTATTAATCAATAAGGATTAGTAGCTTGGGATCTAGTCATTTAATGTTTGGGTACTTGCCAGGTACTTGTGACTTGGTTGGTCACTGTTGGACACAGAATACTGGGCTTGTTGGACTCTTGGTCTGACCCAGAATGGCATGTCTTATGTTCTTATGTTCTAATATGAGTAGTTATACAGGTAGATCGGCTGAATGAACAAAAGTGGATTTTCACTTGCCTAGTTCACATGTTTAATTGATTCCATTGATCGTCGATGCTCAAGTTTATGCATATACTTTTAGATGCATAACAAGACAATCTAAGACAATGCACACAGTACCTTACGCTTCAAAACTGACTAGGTTTATGTGAGCTGAAAAGTTTGCAGATGATTTTGAAGTAAAATGTCCTATGAAACAGGAACATCACAGGATGGAAGAATTTAGATAGTTCCAGCATGCTTTCCCAGGCTATGCATACAGTGAGGTGGATCAGCTCCATTTTACATTTGACCCTCTTACAGCACTCCATTTTACATAGTGGAGCCAGCAAGGCAGGAGGCAGGAGTGTTCTCCTGTTCCCTTCAGCTTCTACACAGCTGCTGATGGAGTAAGTGGGGGTCATGATCTGGGAGAGGGAGGTAAGGGGATGAGTGGGTTTGAGTGATCTGAGGGTCCCTTAATGTGGCATCAAGTGGATTGGAGGATATCATAGCACCCAGTGCCATGCAATAGCTGCTGGTGGTAATGAGAGAGACTGCACCTGATACCACTGACACTCATTATTGAACAATTTGCTGCTATTGGGCCACCCTTATAGACTCTGCTCCAGCTTTGAATAGAAACATTTTTGTCTCTCTTCCTGAATAGCTGATCATCATGGCCTCCTTTCTGATTTGAGGAAATCAAGCCCCAGTTAGTACTATATTTCCCTGACCAGATACATTATGGGGCAGATTTTCAAAGGGGTAAGCACGTAAGATACGCGCGTAATCCCCGAAAAGCTGCCCCTTCCAACCCCTGCGTGTGACGAGCCTATGTTGCATAGGCTCGGCGGCACATACAAACCCCGGGATGCGCGTAAGTCCCGGGGCTTTCCTGGGGGGGTGTCGAGGAGGCGTGTTGTGGCCAGCGTATCATCGGGGGACGTTCCGGGGGACGTGGCCGCGACCTCCGGACCAGCCCGCGGACCGGAACATGACGCGCCGGCAGCTGGCCCGCGCACGCAAGTTACACCTGCCTTGGGCAGGCGTAACTTTTGAAATAAAGGTAGGGGGAATTAGTTAGGGCCGGGGGGCGGGTTAGTTAGGGGAAGGAAAGGGAAGGTGGGGGGCACCGGAAAGAAAGTTCCTTCCGAGACCGCTCCGATTTCGGCGCGGCCTTGGAGGGCACGGAGGCAGGCTGTGCGGCTCAGCGCGCGCAGGCTGTCGATTTTGTGCAGCCTTGCGCGCGCCGACCCCGGATTTTAAAAGATACACGCGGCTACGCGCGTATGCTGAATGCAATCCTACTGCCATGGAAGAAGAAAGACTTTAATCTGCATCTACATTAGATCTATCTGTGATTCTTCATTAACTCTGTCATGAAAAATTAAATCAAGTAACTGTTCAGTGGAGCTGCTGTGTTTGGAGCCTAAGGATACTCTGCTTCTGAGCCTTCCCCCAATGCAAACCTTTGAGTAGTTTTCAGACAGGAGTTGAAACTATCACAAGGACGAAATGAAGTCTTCAGATATTCTGTGATTCTTACTGGAATGTTTCTTTTGTAGGACACACCATTGTGAATTATTAATATCACATTAGCTGCTCAACTGAAAAATAATTAGTTTTGTTAGGTTCAGGGGTGTCAAACTACAATCTTGGAGGGACAAAGAGAGCCTTGGGTCAGCCAACATAATTTTGGATTTCAGTACCAGTGGGACAGCAGCAATGGAAGATCACTCCTGATCCATTATGACCCAAAAGCTCCAGCAGATAAAGAGGATCCAGAGGCCTTTTTTAATATTAATGAGTTGCTATGCATATATTTGCATGCAACATAGCACATTAATATTTTGCTCACATTGGGCCTGTATTTTCTTTTTGATACCAGGAAAGCATGCATGAGGTTGCTGATTAGGTGCGTTAATATGGTTTTAACATTTGTTAAATGCTAAAGTTGGTATTTAATGCATATTAGCATGTTATTGCAGCTTAGTGTTGAGAAAAACTCTGGTGACTAGATGTTGCGGGACTGGGCTGTGCCCCAGTCCCTCCACCTACCTTAGGGCCGGCCCGGCCCGCGCAAGTCCGTCTCCGGCCTCCCGGGCCTGTTCCGCGGCCTGCCGCGGCGACCCCACTGCGAGGGAGACGCCGCCGACTCCCCGTCGCTGGCCCGCCCTCTAGGTGCGCGCGAGCGCAGGGGCTCCACTCTTAAAGGGGCTAGAGCGGGAAACCAAGGACAGCTCCTAGGATGACTTCAGAAGCTGCAGGGTATATTGGTTTTGGTATCGATGTCTGACTTCTGGCTTCTGACCCGGCTCCGTCCCACGACTTCTTCTTCAACTTCTGTTCCTGGCTTGGTATTGTCTTCCGACCTTCTGGCTTCCGACCCGGCTCCGTTTCCGACTCCGTCTTCTGCTTCATCCCTGGCTCTGGCGTGGATCTTGGACTTCTGGCTCCTGACCCGGCTTTGCTCCTGGACTCCGACTTCGCTCCTGGACTCCGACTTCGGCCTCTCCCTCCGCTCAGGTATCCGGTACTTGCTGGCCCAGAGGTTTCTCCTAAGTCCCAGCGGCTCGGGCTCTAACGGGCTCCTCCCGGGGGAACCACGGGCTTCCGAGGGTGAAGACTCTTCATCCACCTGGATCCAATCATCATCCATCTCTTCAGCCATTACCTGGGTCCTTGGTCGCATAGGACTCCACCTAAGTCCAAGAGGTCCGGGTCCCTATGGGCTCCTCCTGGGGGGACCTCGGACTTCCAGTGGTGAAGCCTCCTCTGTGTCTTTTCTGAGCCGCCTCCCGGCTGGGACTCTTGCTGTAGCCTTCCATAGCATACCATCCTCAGTCCCAACCGGCCCAAGGGTCCACGAACGTAACAGTTTGCAAGGCCATGGACCCGGCGGACCTTGCTGGCCTGAAAGCCATTCCGTGTATTGCCCAGAGGCTGCAACAGCAGCAGACCTGCCTCGACGCTCTGACAGCGACTGTACAGGGGTTAGCCGACCGTGTCGGTGGAGCCACGGCTGCCACCTCCACGGTACCAGGAACTGGGGCCACTTCCGCAGCTACAGCCCCCATCCAGATGCCAGTACCTTCGCGGTATTCAGGGGACGCGAAACTGTGCCGAGGGTTCCTGAACCAATGCTACATTCACTTTAACCTGCTTCCGCTTCAGTTTCCGACTGTCCGGGTCAAGACAAGTTTCATTATTTCTCTGTTGGACGGGAGACCCTTGGCATGGGCCTCCAACCTTTGAGAGCATCAAGATCCTCGCCTGGACAACCTGGTGCACTTCGTCTTTGCCTTTAGGCGAGTCTTCGACGAAGCCTCCCGCAAGTCTACTGCTGCCTCAGAGTTACTTCAGTTACGCCAGGGGAACTGGCCTCTGGAAGAACACGCCGTGGATTTCCAGACTCTCGCCGCCGAACTAAACTGAGGGAGCGACAGCCTGCACGGCATTTTTCTGGAGAGTCTCTCCCCAAAGTTGCAAGATGAATTGGCGGCTCGAGACCTTCCTGATGACCTGGACGCTCTAATTGTTCTCGCAGGCCATGTGGACCGCCGCATCCAGCGCCGGTTTCGAGAAAAGAGGCCGACTCATAGGCCGGGGCCCTATGGATCTGCTCCTTCCCGCAGCGGGAGTTCTCCGCCTGTTTCTTCAGGGGCCCAAGACATCGAGCCCAGGCAGGTGGGTCGGGGACCCATCTCCCAAGAAGAAAGAAGGAGACACTGGTCGCTGGGCCTATGCCTGTACTGCGGTGGCAAGGGCCATTTCCTTGCCCGTTGTAGTGAACGTCCGGGAAACGCTCAGACCTAGGGACAGTCGGGGAGCTAACCCTAGGTCACACCGCTTCCAACTCCCTGTGCTTTGTGCCAGTGACCTTACTCCTCCCAGAGGGAGAGTTCGAGATGCAAGCCTTGATCGACTTTGGAGTGGGGGGTAACTTCATACTTCAAGATCTGGTTCAGCAACTCCAGATCGGAGTTCAACCCCAACGACCCCCTCTCCGCGTGTCCTCCATTCAGGGGAGAATCTTTCCTGGCGCCATCACCACCTGCACCAAGCCTCTCGTTCTACGCACGGGTGTTCTGCATCAAGAGGAGATCTCCTTCTTCATTTTAGAGAAGTCCATGCACCCGGTCATCCTGGGCCTACCTTGGCTTCGGAAGCACTCGCCCGTAATCGCTTGGGATTCCCTTCAAGTGGCATCCTGGAGACCTGCGTGCTTTGATTCCTGCCTAGCCACGGTTACTCGGTCACCGATTCCTCGCCTGACATCGACTCTGGGTCTGCCACCTCACTATCAGGATTATCTCGATATGTTCTCCAAAGAGAAGGCTGAGATCCTCCCAGAACACCGCCCCTTTGACTGTGCAATCAACCTGCTCCCAGGTACCACACAGCCACGAGGACAGGTCTACCCGTTGTCTCTCCCGGACAGGTCTACCCGGACAGGTCTACCCGGACAGGTCTCTGTCCGTGTAGACTGTTAACCTGCCATTGGATGCGCGTTTTCCCTTACCCCTTATTCAGTAAGGGACGGAAAACGCGAGTCCAACCTGCCGAACGTAATAGCGCCCTCAACATGCATGTTGAGGGCCCTATTAGGTATTTGCGCGCGATTCAGAAAGTAAAATGTGCAGCCAAGCCGCACACTTTACTTTCAGAAATTAGCGCCTACCCAAAGGTAGGCGCTAATTTCTTCTGGCACTGGGAAAGTGCACAGAAAAGCAGTAAAAACTGCTTTTCTGTGCACTCTCCGACTTAATATCATGGCAATATTAAGTCGGAGGTCCCAAAGAGTAAAAAAAGTTTAAAAAAAAGAAAAAAAAATTTGAAGTAGGCTGGCGGCTGTCGGGTTGAAAACCAGATGCTCAATTTTGCCGGTATCCAGTTTCCTAGCCCATGGCTGTCAGTGGGCTCGAGAACCGATGCTGGCAAAATTGAGCGTCGGCTGTCAAACCCTCCTTTTGCCCGTTTCTACTGCCGGGCCTCATTTGAATACTGTATCGTGCGCACAGGCGAGTGGCCTGTGCGCGCGCCCTCCCACGGACTTTACTGAATCGGCCTGAAAGAGAGAGACTTTTGGCCAATCCTATGGGATTTGTAGTCCCTGCTCTATTGTTTGAAATCAGTGCTACGGGTAATATATTATATCAGAATGGAGCTGTCAGACATCCAGAACTGGCCTAAAATTTCCCTTCTTGCACTGGGTCCTTTGGTATCTCTGGGAGAAAAAAAAACGCCCGATGACTGAACTGGATTATGGCATAGAAATGAACAATGAAATGCAGTAAGTAGCAACAGCTTGAGCTTGTGCTATAGCTATTACAAAAAAAAACCCCAGAAAAGATAATGGCCAGCTTTTATATACCTTCTTATACATTGCAGAGCATATTTAATAATTGTACCACAGTCTGTTAAATCACTCAGTTGAATCAGACTATAGCATGCCAGAACATGGGCTTAAGATCGTCCATCTGGCACTGAGCATAAAACAAAAGATCAAAAAGGTAATTCTGGCCAAGCACTGTATGTGAGTACAAAGTAAGACAGCTACTAGTGTGTTCAGTTCAGCTAGCTTTTGAAATGCAAATTTCAGCTGTCACATCCTAATTAAAAAGTAGCAATCAGCACTATTTAAAAGGTGGAAGGGAACTAAGTGGTAGGTTGTTGAGAAAGAAATGTGTAAGTTGCTTTTCTAAATGTAGTAGGTAGGGTGACAGGTATATAATTAGCATCACATCAAGCAAAGGACATGAAGCAGGCTACAACACTGTGAGGGGGTGGAGCTTCAGCAATTTTCATTGCCGGAAAGTGCTAGTGTTAAATTATAATCTTCTTTATTTTGAGAGAGAGAGAGAGAGAGAGAGAGAGAGACAATCAACACAACTTTTCTGTTGAATCTCCATGACCATTAGAAAGATTTGATATTTACGGACTTTAAAGATTTTTATTGATTGCCTAGCACAAATGTATATTCTTAATCTATGATTTAGGAGCTTTTAGGACAATATGCTGTTCAGATGTGTTCCTTCCTGTGCACTACAAGGTACTCTGTGCAACTTGCAGAGTACTTTTGTGATGCAGTGGTAGAATATAGATGATAGAACTAGCACACAATGTCTGTAGGGAGAAGCATGCATGGATTTGTAGTTCCTGTTTTTTTGAGAAATTAGAATAACAGAAAATAACAGAATAATGACTCATGACAGCAGAAAAAGATCCTAATCTGCCTATCCATACCAACTACTCAGCTCTTCAATCCCTGCCACTCCCTCAAAGATCCACTGTGCTTAAATTTAATGTTTTCTTGAATTCAGCTACTATCCTTGTCCTTACTACCTCCACTAGAAGGCTGTTCCATGAGTCCACCGCCCTCGCTGTAAAGTAATATTTCTACCCCTCTTTCAAGCTCAGCCCATAACCCCCCTCTTTCCAGAACCTCCTTTTTGTTGGAGGTATTTAAATGCTCTATCATGCCTTTCTTCTAGGGTACACATGTTTAGATCTTTAAGTCAGTCTTCATATACTTTAGAATATAGGCTATTAACCATTTTAGTAGCCAGCTTCTGAACTGACTGTATGTGGTTTATAAATGGATAGAGTATAACCAGGACTGGTTCAACGTCACCCTAAAGGCATGGAGCTATCCGATAGCCCTATCACCTATCTCCAAGCAAAAAAGAAAAAGGCGAATTGTTTGTGACTTTTTAACTACTGCTTTAAAGCACTCTGGGAGCGTCAGAGCATGAAAACCATTGAAGCGGGAGTTGAAAAATGAGTATTAACACAATTAATTTGCTGATCAGGAAAACCCGATTAAGTTAAATGCCTTGCTTTAAATAGGGTCTTAGTGGCACAAGGAGATAAAATGACTTCCTGAGGTTCAGCAATGATTCTTTAATTCATGTCTCAGGATGTCTTCTGACTCATAGTCCTGTGCTCTGTCCAGTAGGCAAACACAAAGAAATAGATGCCTGGATCTTTTCCAACACTTTATTGATGCAGAGACGTGTCAAATAAAATCGCCCAACTCAGGCCGAGTTTCGCAGCTTTACAGCCGCTGCCTCAGGGGCTCCACTCTTCCAATCAGTGAGCTGTTTCGTCCAATCAATTGTATTAGTATGCCAGCAGTACAAGACCAACTTATGCACGATAGTTCCAGACGCAATACAGCATAGCATACAGCAGACTCCGTGGAGACTGTATTGCGTTTGGAACTATCGTGCATAAGTTGGTCTTGTACTGCTGGCATACTAATACAATTGATTGGACGAAACAGCTCACTGATTGGAAGAGTGGAGCCCCTGAGGCAGCGGCTGTAAAGCTGCGAAACTCGGCCTGAGTCGGGCGATTTTATTTGACACATCTCTGCATCAATAAAGTGTTGGAAAAGATCCAGGCATCTATTTCTTTGTGTTTACCTGCCGGTATCATAGATCGCCTACCTCTGTGTTTTCTTGGACTCTGTCCAGTAGGCCCTGCCTCTTCACTGTGGCCTAAAGACAGTCACCCTCACTTACAGTGATTTGGTGATCTCCCTCCATTCCCAAGTGGACTGGTATCATCCCTCCAAAGCCTTCTTAGTATCCTAATTAATAATGTACCTTCTCCTCTGTCATATTCTATGTTTCTATGGTTCTATGCAACTTCAAAGACTGTGTATAAATGTTTAAATCTAAATGATTTTGTTTGTTCTATGGATTAAATAATAATTTAATAAAATGGTAGAATTGTTGCCTTAAATGAAACCTGTCCATCTGTTCCACAGTATAATTATAAGTGTAAAGAGAACATAACTAACAGGAAAGTAAAGCAGAACTTGATAGAATATATGAGTATTTTCTTTATTTTCCACGTAGAATATATCTGCTGCATTTTCCCTATGCACAAAAGAAAATCTCTATCTTGAGGCAGCAACTTTTGCGAAATTAATTTTTCCCTAAAAAAAATGCCTTTTATTGAGAATGACTTGTACTTTAAATTCAAGCCATCCTACGCATCCTTTTAAAGTAGCCAAGTCAGTCAGTCAGACTCTGCACCTATCTCATGCTGTTGCACCATTTTCCTATAATATTGCACTTATCTGGAGAAGTATTGTAAGCTACATCATGTCTGTCATTCATAACACATTCTTAAAGACACTAGTGCTTCTATTAAAAAAAAAAAATAATAACTCTTTCCAGTCTATATATGTATGACTAAAATACTGTACCTGTAGACTTTAAAAAGTAATCCAAGAGAAGTTTGCTACTAGGCTGGGAATCATATAGATTCCTCTAGCAATTCTCTGTAAGAATATTAAGAAAATAGTATTTTGCAGCCAGGTCCAAGAGTCTCTTCGAAAAGAGCTAATGCTCAGGATATTCACAAAGAATGTGCATATTCCAATCATGAAACTAAAAATAAAATGTTTTCTTATTGTTTTACCTTTGTTGTGTGGACAATTTATTTTTCTAATCAGATTTATTGCAGTCTCTCTTCTAACTCATTTCCTCTTTTCTTCACTTCCTTCCCTACACCTACCTCCAACATTGATTTTCATCTTTCAATCTCTCTTCTGCTTTTCTGTCCTCTAATTTCTAGATTTCACTATATCTTCTCCCTTCTCCCACTCTCTCATTCTCCTTTTCATCTCTCACTTACTTGCCAGCTTTTCAACTGTCATGCTCATCCCTTTCCCAACCCAAATCTCATGCTTTCCCTTCCCAGCCCTCCTATTCCCCTTTTTTCACTTTTCCCCACCTATTTCCCCTTTTGTCTTTCACCCACTCCCTAGAACCCCCTTTTCTACCCTACCCAGCCCTCAACTACTCTTTTCTGCCTCTCATCCTCTCAATAGGCTTAGTTAGTTTTGTCACTCATCTGTCTGCCTCCAGTCTCTTTTTTCTTACTCTCTACCCACCCAGCCACCTCCTTCCCAGCTGCATTTCTACCCTTTCTCACCCATTTCATAGACCCATCCCTTTCCTCTACCTCTCACTCCTTCTCCAGGTCCTTTATATCACATCTTGACCCATCTCCAACAATTAACCTTTCTCTTGTACCCCACATCAGGCATCCACAGTTCCATCTCATATATCTTAGCTTATCTAAAGCACCCCCACTCTTCCCCACCACCCAATTGCCAAGTCCCTATTCTAGCCATTCATCCACAAGACCCTGCTCTCCCCAATCCAAAAGACTTTACTCTCCACAACCATTTCCTAAGTCTTCACTCTATCCAAACATCCCTGAGCATCAACTTTCTCCTCCACACATGATCTGTTCCCCCTTTCCCCAATAGGAATGTCCCTAATACTTCCCCAACCCCCACCAAATCTGAGCATCCCCTTCTCTTTCACCCCTTCCTGAGTCTCCCCCTTCCACCCAATTCTCATTCTGTCTCCAATCACCACCCGTTCCCCCAAATCCCTGCTCTCCGCTCCACCTTCCCATTCCCAAATCTATATTCTCTGGAATAGAGATGTGCATCGGAACCGGAATCGGTTCTGATTCCGGTTCCGATTCTGGTTCCGATTCACATCGTGGGTTTTTTTTTCGTCTGGCCAGATCGTGGTTTTATCGGCTGTGCCCGAGCCGATAAACAAAAAACCCACCCTGACCCTTTAAAACTAATCCCTTAGCATCCCCCAAAAACCTTTTACAGGTACCTGGTGGTCCAGTGGGGGTCCCGGGAGCGATCTCCCGCTCTCGGGCCATCGGCTGCCACTAATAAAAATGGCGCCGATGGCCTTTGCCCTTACCATGTGATAGGGTATCCGTGCCATTAGCCGGCCCCTGTCACATGGTAGGAGCCATCCAGTGCTGAGTATAGAAGAGGGAGGTGTTGGGAGAAAAAGTCAGGGACAGAGCAGATGAAAAATGTGTTTAAAGCTCCAAGGGAGGGGTACTGGACGGGATGGGGAGATTCGGGGCATGGGCCCCATGTTTCCATACCTAACAACGCTGAGATGGGGGTCAAAGGAAAGAGCCGGTAGCAGAAGGCAGCAGCTGTGCAGCAGTTTGAACCCCACAGAGCCAAAAGAAGAGTAACAGGCAGTGACTCTAAGAACATATCTGGTTGCCCGAGCTTCGGCACGTGTCTCCTTTGTTCTGCAGCTGCATCGGGAGGAACATGCACCTGATTGGATCACCACTGCAAAGCTTACTCCGATTGGCCAGCACTTGAGCACGCCTTTCTGGACCGGATGTCACGTTGTCTGGTTACCCTTGTAACCAGGCTGGAAAACCGGGCTGTCCGGTCCAAAACCGGACAGTTGTTCACCCTAGCTTCTCACCCTCTGTTATGTACTAGTCCCTTGAATTTCTGTGTCCCAAATACATCTGCGGTATTTTTCATTGAATCTTAACTGCCAAACATTAGGCCACTTCTCATTCTGTCTAGTGTCTGTGCCCTTAGGGTTTCTACTCTGTTGCAGATATGCCACTGACAAAAACACAAACTTTCCTCCTAACTCCTCTGCAGTATTGCTCACAAAGATGTTGAACTGAAATATAGCAGTATAGTAGTGCATAAAGTTTCAGAATTAGACAGGTCCTTTCTTCAGGGAACATATATACTACTATATCTTTAAACTATTCTTATGTTGGTTCACTTAAAGGTATCACAATCTACAACAAATCCATTTTTTTTTCAGGATCAATATGTCTATTAGAATGCCATTCTACTGCAACCCTAAACGATAGATGCAATGGTTGCCAAAATGAGCGTATGGCAATTTATAGCCAAAGTCCTAAAGATATTGTTGTATATACACAAATATTACATAAGAACATAAGATATGCCATACTGGGTCAGACCAAGGGTCCATCAAGCCCAGTATCCTGTTTCCAACAGTGACCAATCCAAGTCACAAGTACCTGGCAAGTACCCAAATATTAGATCAAAAGCTACTATTGCTTATTAATTACTGTAATAGTTATTTATGGATTTTTCCTCTAGGAATTTATCCAAACCTTTTTTAAACCCAGTTACACTAACTGCTGTAATCACATCTTCTGGCATTGAATTCCAGAGCTTAACTATTCTCTGAGTGAAAAATAATTTTCTTCAATTTGTTTTAAATGAGCTACTTGCTAACTTCATGGAGTGTCCCCTGGTCCTTCTATTATCTGAGAGAGTAAATAACCGATTTACATTAACTTGTCAAGTCCTTTCATGATTTTGTAGATTTCTATCACCCCTCCCTCCCCCAGTCGTCTCTTCTCCAAACTGAACAGCCCTAGCTTCTTTAGCCTTTCCTCATAGGGGAGCTGTTTCATGTCCCTTATCATTTTGGTCGCCATTCTCTGCACTTTCTCCAGTGCAGCTATATCCTTTTTGAGATGTGGTGACCAGAATCGCACACAGTATTCAAGGTGCGGTCCCATCATGGAGTGGTACAGAGGCATTATGACATCCTCCGTTTTATTTGCCATTCTCTTCCTAATAATTCCTATCATTCTGGTTGCTTTTTTGATCACCACAGCACACTGGGCCAATGATTTCAAAGTATCCACTAAGATGCCTAGATCTCTTTCCTTGGCAGTAACTCCTAAGATAGAACCTAACATTGAGTAACTACAACAAGGATTATTTTTCCTTATATGCATCACTTTCCACTTGTCCATGTTAAATTTCATCTGCCGTTTGGAAGCCCGAATATATATCATTGTTAGATACATTTGCTAAAAAAGGAAAGAAAGTGAAAAGGGAAAGTGTATAATAAAAACTATGCTTGAAGTTCACAGGCATAAACAAGAATGTTTCACTTAGACTTTAAAAAATTGATATGACAGCCTTTAATAATTCTGCTCCTGTTAATGCTGGTTGAGAGAGTCTTATGATTTTTTTATATCAAGTCACTTCTTCCAAGTCCTAAAGTTTAATAATCTTCCAGTTATAAAGACAGTCTCTGTTGCAATGGGTGGGACTGCCACTCTTACTTCCAGCCCTATGGCCATACCGATGCCACCAGACATTGGGGAAATCCACCTAAGAAGAACGCAGCAGACCACCACATTCCCCTTGCCTCTGCCACTCTGTTGGACATCATGGCTGCTTCCCTCTTGCTTGCGTAGCCAGCTGCCACGCTCACCTTGCCTCCGATGCCATAAGCTGGTTTGGGCCCTTCCTAGGTGCATGCCTGACCGTGCCCTTCTTTAAAGGCCAGTGGCAGGAACGGACCAGTCGTACCCTTGGATGACATCACCTTTCGGGGACTATTTAAGGCCTCTGCTGCAATAGCTCCTTACCTCCGCAATAGGTCAACTCCATTGGAGAAGTGCATTGCCTCAGTGTTCCTATTTACTGATTCCTGGTTCCTGGTTCTGCTGTGTGTTGTTCAAGAGTTCTGGTGTCCCGTTTCTGGTTCTTTGGCAGTCTGGTTTGTATTCTGAGTTCTTGTCTTCATGGTAAGTCTCCCCTTCGTCTGTCTCCAGCATCTCATCTTGCTCCTATGTCCCCTCATCCTTCTTCCTCCTCTTTGTTCCTTGTCTCATTGGATTGAACTTCTGGCTTTGACCTTGGATTAGACTTCTGGCTTGACTTTGGATTGGACTTCTGGCTTGTCCTTGGATTGAACCTCAACACTTCTTGACCTCCACCTGCCACTGATCACTTCCTGTTTACCGTTAATGACTGAACTTTGCCTGCCCCGACCACTGCCTGATCTTGACTCTGCTTTGTCTTCCGCTTGCCATGACTGCTACTTGTCCTGACTCTGTTGTCCTCTCTGTGCTGACCTGCAGCATCTTCTATGCTATAGATTTTCACCTCCACAGTGACCCGTGCCTAAGATCAGCCAGCCCTGGCACCCGAGACTCAACCTAAGGGGTACAAGGACTGGTATTGATGAAGCTCCAGTTGGACCTCTGCTTAAGCCAGGTCCACCTGCTGATGTTGGGGACCTGCAGAGCTCCTCCCTGAAGTTTTCTCCAACTACACCTAAGTCCAAGGGTCCACTCCTACAACAGTCTCAGAATTAATGTAGTCTGCTTGTCTTAAGCATCCTGTTTTAAAAACTATCAGAGAGCGGGTAATCCAAGATGGCCATTTGAATGAAAGATGCTGTGGAAACCCTCTCTTATCATTTATTATTTCCTTGAATTTTCTACCCTTTTTTTTACCTGCTATATGGTCAAGAAGGAAGGTAAGTTCTGAGCTGATCCTTCAGCATCCCCTGGGACAATCCCTCTTTGGCAGCCTACCATTGAGGGTGTTTTGGTGCAAGCAGCTAGTACTAAGTCCGATATGCAGTCTTTGGCTGGAACGGGACGAGTTACCCTCCAGCCAATCTTGGAGACCAGGCTGAGTCTGGGCCCCGTAGTGATCCTTGCTCCTCTGTTTCCTGCTGATTTGCGAGGGAAGCATAGTTACTCATTGTGACAAGCAGAGAAGCATCAAGTAGAGCAACATCTGAAGTGTGCTTTTCTCCTCCACTCTGGGGACACACAGTATTTCCAGTTCATAGAGGGAAATTGATTTGGAAGAGGAGTAGCAGATCGGTTGGCAGCTGAGAGTGGTGCTGGGGTGAGTTCACCTCCTATAGTTGTTAGTTGACTTATGCCTTGGTTTGATTGTCTGCTGAATAGATCTTCACATGAGAAGCCTGCCACCTGTACCTTGAACTTTCTTTGGGGCATGATGGCATCGTTAGAAAATGTTGTTTCCTCTATGGCTACTCTGACTGTTGAAATGAAATCCATAAGAAATAACTTTTTAATTAAATTTCTTTAAATTCACAATTGGAGAAAGTTGGAACTTTGGAGAATCATTTGGATCATGTCACTGATATACGAACAGATGTTGCAAACTAATTCTGTGGTTTTGAGGAAGATTGAGAACCTGGAAAATTCCTTTCAATATTTAAAAATAAAGGCCTTGAATTTTCCAAAGTTACCCTTAGTACCCCAAATGGGATCTTTAAGGAATACTTTCTGAAGATTTTATAATTACCTTTGGAGGCTCTCCTCACTATTTCTAAAGCTTTTTTTTTTCCGTCATTTGTGGGAGAAGGACAAGACTCAGCCACTTCTCAAGGTGAAGGCCAAGCTGTTAATGTGTATCTTCTTGGATACCTTGGAAAGGTCTACAGAAGCAGAAGAACTAAATCGAGGAACACTTCTTATTACTTTCACCTTTCCTCAAAATAGAGATTCTGTTATGAGGCTCTTTTTTAGGAATAGAGCTGCTTTATTCTATGGTCAAAAGGTATGGCTTTTTCCTGATCTCCAGGGCTATGGAAGCCCACAGGAAAAAATTCTTTGCCATTCATTCGGAGGCCTAAGCCCTTGGAGCCTCCTTTATAATTCATTTTGCTTGGAAATGCATTTTGCATTTGAATAATGTTAAGTATGATTTCTTTGAGCTTTCTCAGTTGCATTTTTTCTTAGGTTCCAAAATGCCTACTCAGGTAACCTAATTGGTAATGCTATGATCGCTGTGCTATAATTTACTTATGCTGCCTTTATTCTTTCCTTTTTATATTAGATTTCTTTTTATCTTTTTCTTTATTGTTAGTTTAAGCTTGAAACCTTTGGATTCACCCCAATTTTGTGGATTTTAAGCACATTAACTTTGATAGTGTGCACGATCACACATATATGAGCGTATGTCGGCTCGAGACAAAGGATGCAGCTATTTTATAACATGTACGCAAATGCTATAAAATGGGCTGAGCGTGCACGCATTTGCGTGCAATTTTAAGTATGCATGCAAAAATGTTCAAAAATCCTGCTTCTACTGCAAAAGTGTTTTTTTTTTTTAAAGTGGCGTGCATCCACACCATTGCCAGTTTCACCAGTTTGCTCCCAGTTCACCCAGGCAGGGGATAGGACTTTCAAGCCCCCTGGTTTAATGGTCTCCCTTTCGATCTGTTAGTCCCAATCTTTAAAACCCCACTGACTAGTCTAGATTTTAATTCATTACTTACACACCATCCATAGCAGTAGTAAAATTATGCAGCAGGGGACCCCAGCATGCACTTTGAAGGGTAGATTTTAAAAAATTGCGCGATCGCATACTTTTGTTTGCACACCAGGTGCAAACAAAAGTATGCTGGATTTTATAAGATACGCACGTAGCCGCGCGTATCTTATAAAATCCGGGGTCGGAGCGCACAAGGGGGTGCACATTTGTGCAACCTGCGCGCGCCGAGCCCAGCGCGCGCTGCCTGTTCCCTCTGAGGCCGCTCCGATTTTGGAGCGGCCTCGGAGGGAACTTTCCTTTGCCCTCCCCCGACCTTCCCCTCCCTTCCCCTACCTAACCCACCCCCCCGGCCCTATCTAACCCCCCCTTACCTTTATTCCATGATTTACGCCTGCGAAAAGCAGACGTAAATCTGCGCGCGTCGGCCGGCTGCCCCGCTCCGTGTTCTGGTTCTGGGGGCTGGTCCGGAGGCCGCGGCCACGCCCCCGGAACGCCCCTGGGCAGAAACCACGCCCGCGTAGCCGCCCCCAAAACGCCGTGCCACGCCCCTGAAACGCTGCGCCATTCGGCCACGCCCACGACACGCCCCCTCCCACCCCTTTTAAAAAACCCCGGGACTTACGCGCATCCCGGGGCTCTGCGCGCACCGGCGGCCTATGCAAAATAGGTGCGCCGGCGCGCAAGGGCCCTGCAAGCGTAAATCCACCCGGATTTACGTGCGCAGGGCATTTAAAATGCGCCCCTGAGTGTAAATACACACACAGTTCATGTTAAAGTCCCAGAATGCCCATGTCCCACCCTTGCCCTGCCTGGACCACGCCCATACCCCACCCCCAAAAAGGGACATGGGCATTCCGGGACTTTAACATGAACTGTGGTCATGTTATGGTCAAAAGGTACCGAGAGATATGCACGTTCACGGGCGGCTTTTAAATTCTAAGGGGGTAATTTTCAAAAGGCTTTATATGTGTAAATTTAACTACTATTATAGCAATTTCCAAAAGCTATTTACCCACGTAAAGTTAACTTATGCGAGTAAATGCTATGGACAATTCAATGGCATATATTGTAGCAATTTTCAAAGGCCCACTTACACGGGTAAAGTGCATTTACACTTGTAAAACCCAGTTTTAAGCAAGTAAATGGTTTTGAAAATCAGGCCCATAGGTTTTTGCTTTCTTTTTCTTGGTTTGTTTTTCTCTTGGTGTTTTTCCTTTTTGGATGTCCTTTTCCTGTTACAAGATATTCTTGTACTATAATTTGAATGTTAGTTTAAAAAGAAAAACCCCTCAGAGAGCCGAGAGAACTATACAAGTGACAAGCATTTATGTCTATACAGTTCATTTATTACTTTAAAATTCCAGAGCTGCAATATTAAATTAGCTTTTCAAAATGTAAGAACTCTAAACCGTAATATGAATGCAAAGCATAATTGAAATGCTGTACATTCGGCACATGAATACGAAGAAATTCAGAAATTATGAGAAATATCAGCAGATCCTGTGTATTTTTTTGAAAATATATACCATTGATTGGAATCTATTATTCTGCTTTAATGTAAATAAGGTAGAGATAAATCTGTTTATCACCTCTATCACCAGAGAAGAAGAACCAGAAGCTTGGATTTTTAGAATCCACAGTGGTAGTGTTGGGGGATGGAGGGTGCAATACAGTTATGTACATCCGGCAAACCATGGGGTGGGGCAGTAGTCAAAGCTCCAAACTATGTAGAGGGCAATGTTCACAATTTTTTCTACCCATAGAAATTGGGGCTTTGAATATTGCCAGCATTTTTGCAGGTAAAAGTACTTTGTTGAACAATTTGTCTAGTTTTACCCGTGGATTGAACAGACAATCTCAGGGCTGGGGGAGGGAGAGCAGAAACCGTAAAAACAGGCATAGTTTTGATTATTCAAAATTATTCACGCTGTGTCTGATGAAAAATTATCTGCAGAGAAAACAGGCGTAAATCTCTGTGGGTAACTTTTTCCTAGACAATAACTGAAGCAAAACTAACTCTGTTGTTTTGCTTTCATTCCTGCTGCAAACACCGTAAAGACTTATTATTGCCTACGGAGATGGTAACTTTTAAACAGCCACGCGGGCGTACATGTATAGATGTACGCCGGCTTGCGCAAATGGACACGGCCATTTTATAACTAATCAACTATATGCGTGTACATGTGCGCACAATTTTATATGGATGAACGCATGTGCGCGCCTATGCCGCCTTTACTGCGTACGTGGGGGATTTTGCTGGGCACGTGCTTCGACACAAAAACCCTTTTCCCCAGTTCATTCCCAGTTTGCCCCATTAAGAGAGACATTCTTCAATGCCCCCCCCCCCCTCGGTTTGATAGCCTTCACTTCCGTCAGTTAGCCCTGACTCTTAAAACCCTGCAGATCTGCCTAGTTTTCTTTAAATTTTAGTTACATGGCATCCATAGCAGCAGTAAAGTTACACAGCTTGGGGACTTGGCATGGACCGGGTCGTGACAGTATTTACATGCACCATTTAGGTTCACGTTCCAAAAGGTCCATGACCCGCCCAGACCACACCTAGGCCCCTCCCCTTTTTGAAAACTTTCGAGATGTGCATGCTGCAGGAGATATGTGCGTATCTCGGGGGCTTTTAAAATCTGCTTGGCACACACAAGTCCAACTTATTTGCACATCCCCAGATTGAAGCACCTGTCGGGCTTTTAAAATTCACCTTAAAGTAAACAGTAAAATTTGCTTAACTGAGAAGTATGTCTAGTAAATTGGAAGTTCTGCAAAGAGATAAACAAAAACCGTGAAAAATCAATTCCAAAAAATAATTTTGAGGAAATTGCAAGCAAAGTTTAATGGGAGGAGAATAAGAAAAATCTGCATTTATCTGAAAAGCACCTTAGCTCTTGTTCAGTGAACTGGTTCTAAAAAAAGAATAAAAATACAGGGGCAGATTTTCAAAGGGTTACACGTGTAACCTTGAAAACCTGCTCCTGCACGCGCCGAGCCTATTTTGCATAGGCTTGGCGACGCGCGCAAGCCCCAGGATGCGCATACGTCCCAGGGCTTTGAAAAAGGGGCGGGAAGGAGGCGTGGGCAGGGCACTGGTCCGGGGGCGGGACTGAGGCCTCTGGCACAGCGGCCATGCCAAAGGTTCACGCGCCACAAGTTATGCCTGCCCAGAGGCAGGCATAAATCACAAAATAAAGATAGGGGGGGATTTAGGTAGGGCTGGGGGGCAGGTTAGATAGGGGAAGGGAGGGGAAGGTGGGGGGCCGGAGGGAATGGGGAATGGGAAAGCCATCGCAGGGTTCACAAGTGTGCACCTCTTTGTGTGCGCCGAGCCCGTATTTTATAACATGCACGCGGCTGCGTGCGCATGTTATAAAATCGGGCGTAGATTTGTGCACGCCAGGTTGCACGCACAAATCTATGCCCGTGCGCATGTTATAAAATCTGGCCCACAGTAACATATTAGTTTACCTGTTGTGCTGCTAATTTGAGGCTTTAACTTTTAATGGTTTTAAATGTTTTAATATTTTTAAAGATTTTCATTATTATTTATTCAACCAACACATTGTTTTAACCCTTTTATAAAATAGAACCCTGGGGCATTCCTCTAATCACTTTTCTCCTTCTCCATTGAGAAAACTAACCATTTATCTCTACTCTCTGTTTTCTAACTTTTAAGCAATCCCTTATAGAAACAGAAATAAATACTTTTTTTTTTTTTTTAATTTTCACCATGCACGTAAAAACTTATCTGAAACTTCAGCGCGCTCCCCTACTGAAGCAAACTTGACACGGGCCAAGTTTTAAAAAAACATCTTCCCCTGGGGTTCCTCTTTAATATGAAAGCTGCTCCATATCAATGGGTCTGTTAAGGAATGCAGGCAGGGTACAGCCCCATTAGTACATCACTCCACCACAAGCCCATGACCTACAAAGAACCAATTAGATGCTAAGTTACACTTAAAGAGACCTTTTTTGAATGCTGAATAATAAACCTCTGTTAAAAATACCAAGAGAAGCACCAACGTGTACCAGTCTGGCATCTCATTGAGTCCTGTAGCAGCACCATATCTAGCATAAAAATCCAAAATTTTCCACAATGGTTTAATTTAGATTTTTGAAATCTGGTCTATGTCTGGGTGACTTTAGTGGGAGAGCATGCTGCAGTTTTCGGATTGGCTATTACTTGCACGGTGAAAATTTTCTGAACAGTATTTGTGTTTCTACAAAAGCGGCATTAAATGATTAAATTGTGGTCCCAGCAAGAAGAGTTACAATTGGCCAAGAGCAAACTGTGAGGAACCCACCTTGTTATGATTACATTTTTATATAAATCGTGGTCATATTTTGTGGGAATTTAAATGTAAGTGATCCTTTTTTTTTTAATTTTTAAACAATGTCCATGCCTAATGTAAAATCTTAACTATGCAGCTGCTCCTTTCATTTTTTTTTCCTAAACATTCTCCTCATTTTATCATGGTTTCCTTTTTGAAAGTTAAATGCTATCGCAATCCTCCCTCCAGTTATGAAGTCAAATTTATCATGTTATGATCACTATTGCCAAATGGCCGAACACCAAATCCTGTGTTCCTCTAAGGACTAGGTCAAAATAGTTTTCCCTTTTGTTGGTTCCTGTACCAGCTGCTCCAGGAGACAGCTATTTATTTATTTCATCTAGAATTTTTACTTCCTTGGCACGTCCTGATGTGATATTTCCTCAATCAATACTGGGGTAATTGAAATCACCCATTATTTCTGTGTTGCTAATTTTGTTAGCTTCCCTAATTTCTGCTAGCATTTCTGACACCTGTCTGTTCATTCTGGCCAGGTGGATGGTAGAACACCCTCACTGGTATTCTATTCCCCTTCTCACATGCAAATTCTATCCATAGGGACTGTAACTTTCAAACGGACGCGCCTGCACAAATGTGCGCGTGTTTGCTGGCGCGCACACATGAACGTGCCGATTTTATAACATACATGTGTCTATGAGCGCATGTTAGAAAATCAGCTACACATGCACACACGATTTTATATCGACGTGTGCATGTGTGTGCAAATCCCATCTGGAGCGCATGGGGGGGGGGAATTCTAGTAGGTACGTGCGGCGACACAATAGGCCTCTTTCCCAGTTCCCTTCCAGTTCGCCGCTGTAAAGAAGCAGACTTCCTAAACCCCCTACCTAACCTGCATCTCTTTTACTCTACTAGCCCTGACCCCTAAAACCCCACCGACTACCCTAGATCTTTTTATTTTACTACTTACCCGCAGTCCATAGGAGCAGCAATTTACGTGATCGTCGGATCCCGGCACTTGCTTGTGCACTGATGGCGCTCTCCAGGCCTGCCCATGGCCCACCCCTGCCCCACCCAGATTCCGCCCCCTTTTTGAGAAAGCCTTTCAATGTGCGTACCGGAGATACATGCGTGGCTGTGGGCTTCTTAAAATCCGCGTGACCTGCGCGTGTCCCAGTCACACGCGTAGCTCCCGGATTTGCCATGCATAGGGCTTTTAAAATTTGCCCTAAAGATTCCACAGTGGATTGTTCCTACAGTGGTATGTAGAGACCCCTACGGTTTTCTAGAAGAATTGAATCGGGAGTTCTGTGATTTAGTGTGAAGAGAGGAAACCGCTTTTATCTTTGCTCCCCTGTGGTGAGCTACTGAAGGTATACAGCACAGGAGCTGGTGTATCCTTAGGGAGTATGTGCAAGTCGAACAAAAGGGCTTACAGGGTCTTTCCCTATTTTTGGAGAGCAAAAGAGGGAAAACCAATTCAAAACTTTCCATTCCTATTGTTCTTTAATGTTGTGGTCAGGAGAAGTAGAGTTTTCCAGCAGTGGATGATAGCTCTCAATCTTATGATTTTTGCCAGGGAAGATTTTTGTGCTCTGGTGAGTTCTGTCTATTTTTTGGATGACCAGAAGAGATCTGGAACCCACACAGTACCATGCTGGGATTTTTTTTCAAATGAGAAGCTGCTTTTATTCTAACTCTTCCAGTCAGGGTTACCAAGTGTCAAAAGAAGAAAAGGAGTTAGCTCCAAACATATGCAGCAGAGGAGGAGAAGATGAGTTTGTACCCAATGTTGATTATACCCGGGTTCAATCCCCGGCTTCTCCATTATTGCTGAATATATTGATGGTATTTCTGATGAAGGAAAAAATACTAGGGATGTGAATCGTGTCCTCGATCGTCTTAACGATCGATTTCGGCTGGGAGGGGGAGGGAATCGTATTGTTGCCGTTTGGGGGGGTAAAATATCGTGAAAAATCGTTAAAAATCGTTAAAAATCGAAAAATCGAAAAACCGGCACATTAAAACCCCCTAAAACCCACCCCCGACCCTTTAAATTAAATCCCCCACCCAATAACTTAAATAACCTGCGGGTCCAGCGGTGGTCCGGAACGGCAGCGGTCCGGAACGGGCTCCTGCTCCTGAATCTTGTCGTCTTCAGCCGGCGCCATTTTCCAAAATGGCGCCGAAAAAATGGCGGCGGCCATAGACGAAAAAGATTGGACGGCAGGAGGTCCTTCCGGACCCCCGCTGGACTTTTGGCAAGTCTCGTGGGGGTCAGGAGGCCCCCCACAAGCTGGCCAAAAGTTCCTGGAGGTCCAGCGGGGGTCAGGGAGCGATTTCCCGCCGCGAATCGTTTTCTTACGGAAAATGGCGCCGGCAGGAGATCGACTGCAGGAGGTCGTTCAGCGAGGCGCCGGAACCCTCGCTGAACGACCTCCTGCAGTCGATCTCCTGCCGGCGCCATTTTCCGTACGAAAACGATTCGCGGCGGGGAAATCGCTCCCTGACCCCCGCTGGACCTCCAGGAACTTTTGGCCAGCTTGTGGGGGGCCTCCTGACCCCCACGAGACTTGCCAAAAGTCCAGCGGGGGTCCGGAAGGACCTCCTGCCGTCCAATCTTTTTCGTCTATGGCCGCCGCCATTTTTCGGCGCCATTTTGGAAAATGGCGCCGGCTGAAGACGACAAGATTCAGGAGCAGGAGCCCGTTCCGGACCGCTGCCGTTCCGGACTGCCGCTGGACCCGCAGGTTATTTAAGTTATTGGGGGGGGGGTTCGGGCGGGTGGGGGGATTTAATTTAAAGGGTCGGGGGTGGGTTTTAGGGGGTTTTAGTGTGCCGGCTCACGATTCTAACGATTTATAACGATAAATCGTTAGAATCTGTATTGTATTGTGTTCCATAACGGTTTAAGACGATATTAAAATTATCGGACGATAATTTTAATCGTCCTAAAACGATTCACATCCCTAAAAAATACCAGGGCCTTGAATGCCAGACTCTGCAGCAAGAGTTATAAAACAACTCTTGCAAGACTTCAGAGATAACAGATGAATCAACAAACCTGAGACACAGGAGGAGATAGCGTCAAGGGTACGAAAGATAATCTGTGGGAAGGAAGGAATGTGAGATAAGGTGGAGACGAAGCAGAGAAGCCTAGCATGCCACCTAGAGCCTACCTATTAGGACATCTTTTGATGGAGAAGAAAGGGGATCCTAAGAGTGTATAGCTTGTGAGTGTACAAATGAAATAACAGATTCATCTCTAGTTTGTGTCAGATTGATTTTTAAATATTTGGGATACTAATTTAAAGCATGCAGAGTGAATTGGCAGTCCTACTCCAAGGGCGTAGAAGTGTATCTTCCCCACTGCAGGGGAATGGATGTGCATCCACAAGAAATTTCCCCCTTTATGGTAAGGACACAGGAGGAAGTGCTACACAAACCTATGGAGCTGTTCAGTAATGATGCTCCAATTCAAGGAGGCTATGGGTAAAAAATTTTTCACAAGCAGGAATGTCATCTTCTGAGATACTGATTTTGTTTAGTTTCAGATAAGCAAACATTTAGTAGGATGTTTTAATGTGCAGACACCATTTTGCAGGGCAAAAAGGAAGGATTAGATCTAACATTATTTCAAGGTTGTTTAGAAAAAGAGTTTTCAATCCAGTCCTTGGGACACATCTAGCCAGTCAAGTTTCTAGACTATCCACAATGAATACATGAGGTAGATTTGCATGCACTGCCTCCATTTTAAGTAAGTCTATCTCATGCATATTCAGCATGGGCATCCTGAAAACCTGACAGGCTAGGTGTGTTTTTAGGACTGGATTGAGAGCCACTGGTTTAGAAACCATGGTCAGTTTTAGATCTACTTGCTTTTCCTTTGTAATCTTCATAATGCCTCTGTATTGCTCCATGATGAGACCACATCTTGAATACTGTGTGCAATTCTGGTCACCGCATCTCAACAAAGAGCACTGGAGAAAGTACAGAGAAGGGCGACCAAAATGATAAGGGGCATGGAACAGCTGTGCTATGAGGAAAGGCTAAGGAAGTTAGGCCTGTTCAGTTTGGAGAAGAGATGACAAGGGGGGGGGGGGGGGGTATGATAGAAGTCTACAAAATCATGAAAGGACTTGAACAAGTTATTGAATCAGTTATTTACTCTCTCAGATAATAGAAGGACTAGGGGGCACTCCATGAAGTTAGCAAGTAGCTCATTTAAAACAAAGAAAATTCTTTTTCACTCAGTGCATAGTTAAGCTCTGGAATTCATTGCCAGAGGATGCGATTACAGCAGTTAGTATAACTGGGTTTAAAAAAGGTTTGGATAAGTTCCTAGAGGAAAAATCCATAAACTGTTATTAATTAATATATTAATTAATAAGCAATAGTACCTTGGATTTATTTAATGTTTGCATACTTGCCAGGTACTTGTGGCTTGAATTGACCACAGTGGAAACAGGATACTGGGCTTGATGGACCCTTGGTCTGACCCAGTATGGCATATCTTATATTATGTTCTTATGTTATGTTATGTTATGTTAAAATTAAACACTATATATGAATGTGCTGAAAGTGAGATCCTAGAATGACCCTAATGAAGAAAAAAACATAAAATATGATTACAGAATACAGTACAATATGCTTACAAAGAGAAGAGACTATGCATAAAACAGCACACTATTCAGAAATTGTGCAGTAGAGGTAGAATGGAGTTCTCGCTTTTTCTATTTTTCTTTCCATTGTTCTCTAACAGTTGAAAGATACTTTTTTTCCCACTATGAATATTTATGTGAGATAATGAAATGTTGGCTGCAACTTCCTCTATGTATTATTTATCATTTTAATTTCTGCTATTCATGGCTTTCTCCTCAATGCCTGCTAACACAATTGGGGCATTTTTTTTATGGATTTTAATTCAAAATAATGAAATGCAATCTAAAATTTCATTTAACCCATTGGATTTCCAGCTGTACTTAAATCCTGTTTCAGTTCATATTTACCCATCAAAAACAATTTTTGCAAGCTTTAAAGTAATGGATCCCCTTCTTCCCCTCTCGTGCACCGCATCTCTGTTAGTTTTATTTTGTCACCTTTAAACATATTTCTACCTTGCCTTCCTATTTTTGTCCTGTGGAATCCAGGCTTCTAATTTGCTTTGACTTTCTTCAGCCTTGATTTCTTCAGTCTTGCTTTATTCTGCTACCTCGGTATTTCCTGCTCACCCATTTTATGGTTGGACAATCTATGTGATATCATTTGCTCTTACCTCTTCTGCTGGTAGACTTCTTTTCTGATTAGTTAACAAACTGAATTCAAACGAGTTAGAATAAAGAAAAATGTTCTGATGTTTATATAAATGTCTCTAAACCAGTGTTTGGACTTTGGCAGATGACTTTCTCCAATAACTGACAATAAACTAGGATTAAACATTTAGCAAGGGTGAGGCTGAGTGTCCTCACTTGACCAATCACAGCTCTAATGTCTCCTTTGACAGCCAATCAGCTAATAGTAAAAGACCTTGGGCCGGATTTTCAAAAGGTTACGTGCGTAATCCTCCTATTTTAAAAAGGCCCGGCAACGTGAGTAAAGCCTCGGAACGCGTGTAAATCCTGGGCCTTGCAAAAAGGGGCGGGGCGGGGGGCGGAGCATGAGTGGTCCGAGGCGGGGTAGGGGCAGGGCAGAAGTGGGGCCTGAGGCCTCTGACACAGCGGCCATTTGCCGCTGTGTCAGAGATTGCGTGCCAGCAGGTGGCCGGCGCGCGCAACTTACTTCCGCCCCAGGGCGGAAGTAAGTTTTGATATAAAAAAAATAAGTCATCAAAGGTAGGGAGGAAAGGGCGGGGGAGGTAGGGGAAGGGAAGGTGGGTGGGGGGGGTAGGGAAGTTCCCTCCGAGGTCGCTCCAATTTCAGAGCGGCCTGGGAGGGAACAGGGGACGGCAGCGTGGCTAGGAGTGGGCTCGGTGCGCGCAAGGTGCACAATTGTGCATCCCCTTGCACGCAAGTAAATCTGGAGGATTTACACGCACTGGGTCTATTTTAAAAAGGCCCGGCGACATGCGTAAAGTCCGGAACGCGTGTAAGTCCCAGGGCTTTACAAAAGGGGCAGTCCAGGCGTGGGGTGGTCCAGGGGTGGGACCAGAGGCCTCCAACACAGCGGCCACTGCCGCTGTGTCGGAGGATCGCGTGCCGGCAGCCTACCGGCATGCACAACTTGCACCTGCCCAGAGGCAGGCGCAAAAGGTAAGACAAAGAACAGGAGGGGGGATAGGGTAGGGCTAGGGGGGAGAAAGGTTAGGGGAAGGAGTGGGAAGGTCAGGATAGGGGGAAGGGAAGTTCCCTTCTAGGCCGCTCTGATTTCGGAACGGCCTGGGAGGGAACGGGGGAAGGCAGCGAGGCTCGGCGTGCTCAAGGTGCACAATTGTGCACCCCCTTGTGCGTGCTGACACCTGATTTTATAACTTGTGTGCACCTGCGCGTGCAAGTTATAAAATTGGGTGTACCTTTTAAAATCTACCCCTATATTCAGCCCATTCTTTCCAATATGGCCACCTACCGAAGAAAAGAGTTTTAAACATCTTCAGGTCATAAATGATAGACTGCCAGTGGTAGAATAATGATAACTTGAGCCCTGAAACTTGTTTATCGATGGAGTCCTATACAGTAGGGATGTGAATCATTTTTGAATGATTAAAATTATCGTCAGATAATTTTAAAATCATCCAAAATCGTTAGAGTGCACGATACAATACAAATGCCCCCGATTTATCGTCAGGGGCATTTGTATTGTATCGTTAAATAGGGCACGGGAATTATTTGGGGGAGGGCGGGAAAACCGGCACACCAAAACAACCCTAAAACCCACCCCGACCCTTTAAAACAAATCCCCCACCCTCCCGAACCCCCCCAAAATGTTTTAAATTACCTGGGGTCCAGTGGGGGGTCCCGGCGCGATCTCCCGCTCTCTGGCCACGGCTGCGTTAAGAGAAATGGCGCCGGTGGCCCTTTGCCCTTATCATGTGACAGGGCAAAGGTAGCACCGGCGCCATTTTGGTTCCTGGCTCCCGATGTCACGCGTGCAGGAGATCGCTCCCAGACCCCTGCTGGACCCTGAGGGACTTTTGGCCAGCTTGGGGGGGCCTCCTGACCCCCACAAGACTTGTCAAAAGTCCAGCGGGGGTCCGGGAGCGACCTCCTGCACGCGGGCCGTATTGCCAATATTCAAAATGGCGCCGGCGCTACCTTTGCCCTCACTATGTCATACGGGCGACGGTCGCAAAGAGCTCTTGTCTCTCAGAGAATGAGTCCTATGTATCGCTCCATGGTGAGACCGCACTTTGAATACTGTGTATAATTCTGGTTGCCACATCTCAAGAAAGATATAGTTGCGATGGAGAAGATACAGAGAAGAGCGACCAAAATGATAAAGGGAATGGAACAGCTCCCCTATGAGGAAAGACTAAAGAGGTTAGGATTTTTCAGCTTGGAGAAGAGACGGCTGAGGGGAGATATGATAGAGGTGTTTAAAATCATGAGAGGTCTAGAATGGGTTAATGTGAAACAGTTATTTACTCTTTCGGATAATAGAAAGACTAGGGGGTACTCCATGAAGTTAGCATGTGGCACATTTAAAACTAATCGGAGAAAGTTCTTTTTCACTCAACACACAATTAAGCTCTGGAATTTGTTGCCAGAGGATGTGGTTATTGCAGTTGGTGTAGCTATGTTTTGTTTTTTTTTTTATTTTGTTTTTTTATTTTATTTTTATTCATCTTTACAAATTATTTGAAGATACACCCAGTCAATATGCATTAACAATATAAACTCATATAGAACAAGAAAAAGACAAACAATCTATATTTCTGCATATTCCTTTGTGTTACTGTAATTCAAAATTAGCAGAAATTACAGAACCTAATCGTTAAGAAACTAAAGGGAGCAAAAATATTTAAAGTCTAAAAGAAAACCCTTAAGATTTGTGTCTAATCCATTTCTGCACTTTTATTCTCCCAAGAGATAGATATCAAGATTCAAGGTATGAACGCAATTGCTCTGGGTAATTAAACAAATATTTTGTATCTTGGTTTATAATAACGCATTTACATGGAAAACGCAAAAGAAATTTACCACCTCTTTGAATGACTCTATCCTTCATGGCTAGAAATTCTTTCCTACGTATTTGAGTATTTAAAGAAACATCTGGAAAAATCCTTAACGGAAAACCGTGAAATTTGGAATTCTGGTTTTTGAAATACAATTTAAGGATATTGTCTCTCTGAGAGATATCTCCAAATTGTATTACCAAAGTAGCACGCTGTCTAATTTCCATGTCAGATAATTTTTCAATAAGTTCAGACAAGTCTGTATCCTCTCTTTGCTCCTCTAAACCTAGTACTAATGGATCATTACTTGGAACTTTCTGAGATAAGTAATACATCCTGGTTATTGTTGGTAAAGTACTTTCTGAGAATTTTAACACTTTCAGGAGGTAGCTCTTAAAGAGCTCTCTAGGTGACAACAAATGTGTCCTAGGAAAATTTAAAATTCGTAAATTGGACCTTCTAATTTGATTTTCCAATTGTTCAATTTTACTTGATTGCATCCTTTCAGATTTAATCAGGTTCACTTGAACTTTCTCAGTTTCTTCAACTCTCTGTTTCATGTTAACTACTACCTCTTCCAATTTCTCTGTCCGAGATTGTAATATTTTACCATTATTCAGACTTTCCTGAACCAAAGTTGACAAATCATTTATAGATTTTTGCATTATATAAACCATTTTACCTATCCCCTCCAAAGTAAAATTTGAGGGGATTGTAAAGGATATCCCAGACAATACTTCCCCTTGAACTCCTTCCATCTCTTTTCCTTTAAAGACAGATTTAGAACTAATATCAAGTATATTAGTGTCAGTAAATAGAAAATGATCTCCTTCTTTCCCCGTTGGTGGATCTGGGGTTAAGGGAGCACCAGGGCTCAAAGATGTTTCATAAGTCAGGGAATTAAAGCCCTGCTCCTGGGCTTCAGTTCCAGCGACTTCTACCTCTGGTGTAACTATAGCGGATTTACCAAAGATATCCTGTATTTTTGGCTGGTTATAATTCACAACAGGTGTTGAAGTTGCTACTTTCCCTTTCCTCTTGGTATGGGGCATACCCAAGAGGAATAGGTCCCAGCTATTAATCAGAAAAAGTACCTCTTTTTTTTTTATTTGGACTCCTTGGAGACACAATTGATCCAATCAGGTTCCGCAATGGCTGTAAGCTAGCTCTCCCAACTCACCTTTTTTTTCACAGAAATTTTACAGTCCCAGAATCTCCTACGGACTCCTACGAACTCCAACGAAGCCCGATAAAGCCCGCGCCCCTTAGGCGCGCGGCTTTGGCAGCGCGCCGACGACGAACGCGCCGTCCAGACGCCGTTCTTATGGGCGTCTGCCTGGGCTCCTCCCTCTGACGTCAGAGCCCGGAAGAGGGTTCACCCGACCACTATCGCCAGCAGCCTACCGCTCCAGAAGAAAAGTCCAGCAGTAAGTATCCAAAGGAGAAAACTCCCGCAGAGCAGGACACCGGCAAGCAAGTAAAAGAAACGAGCAGCAGCAAAGAACTCCTTCCCCAGATGCCGTTCTTATGGGCGTCGGCCTGGGCTCCTCCCTCTGACGTCAGAGCCCGGAAGAGGGTTCACCCGACCACTATTGCCAGCAGCCTACCGCTCCAGAAGAAAAGTCCAGCAGTAAGTATCCAAAGGAGAAAACTCCCGCAGAGCAGGACACCGGCAGGCAAGTAAAAGAAACGAGCAGCAGCAAAGAACTCCTTCCCCAGACGCCGTTCTTATGGGCGTCTGCCTGGGCTCCTCCCTCTGACGTCAGAGCCCGGAAGAGGGTTCACCCGACCACTATCGCCAGCAGCCTACCGCTCCAGAAGAAAAGTCCAGCAGTAAGTATCCAAAGGAGAAAACTCCCGCAGAGCAGGACACCGGCAGGCAAGTAAAAGAAACGAGCAGCAGCCGGTGTAGCTATGTTTAAAAAAGGATTGGATAAGTTCTTGGAGGAGAAGTCCATTATCTGCTATTAATTAAGTTGACTTAGAAAATAGTCACTGCTATTACTAGCAACAGTAGCATGGAATAGACTTAGTGTCTGGGTACTTGCCAGGTTCTTATGGCCTGGATTGGCCACTGTTGGAGACAAGAGGAGAAACAGGCTTAATTGGTTTGGGGTAGTAAGCACCACAACAAGCAAGCTACTCCCACATTTATTTGTTTATCCAGGCTGAGCAATTTAGTCCTTGTTGGTTGTTGTCTCAAAGTAAATCCTCTTATCTTCATTCCCCCCTGCCATTGAAGCAGAGATCTACGCTGGATATGCATTGAAAGTGAAGTATCAGGCTTAATTGGTTTGGGGTAGTAACCGCCACAACAAGCAAGTTACTACCACGCTTATTTGTTTACCCAGACTGTGCTACCTTGTTTCTTGTTGCCTGAATGCAAATCCTCTTTTCCACATTTGCCGTTGAAGCATAGAGCAATGTTGGAGTTGCATTAACCGTGTGAACATTTATTGAATAAAGGTATTAATCACCAGACAGTAGCCGTCATTCCCGCAAGCCACCCCCATACCTCTTCTCTTCATTCCCATCCTCCAGGCTTTATGGATCCACAGAGTTTATCCCATGCCCCTTTGAAATTCTTCACAGTTTTGGTCTTCACCACTTCCTACGGAAGGGATTTCCTCTGTAGAGTAATGGAACTTCCTCTTTAGAGTAATGGAACTTACTCTCTTTAGAGTAAGTTCCATTAAACATCACACTTTGTCTTCTGTCCTTCAACCAGTTTTCTATTCAGGCCACTACCTTGGCACTCACATGGAAGCTTCTTGTTTTATTCACAAGCCTCCTGGGTGGGACCATATCAAAAGCTTTGCTAAAATTCATGTAGATGACATCGAGCTCTCTTCCTCGATCCAATTCCTTAGTCACCCAATCAAAAAAGTCTATCAGATTTGTCTGACAGGACCTTCCCTTGGTGAAACCATGCTGCCTCTGGCCCATCAATTTTGCTGCTTGTAGATAGTTCACTATTCTTTCCTTTAGCAGCGACTCCAATACTTTTCCCACCACCGAGGTGAGGCTAACCGGCCTGTAGTTTCCAGCCTCCTCTCTGCTCCCGCTCTTGTGAAGCGGGACCACCGTCTCTCTTCTCCAATCACTCGGTACCACTCCTGTTTCCAGGGAACTATTGAACAGGTCACTCAGCGGAGCTGCCAGCACATCTCTGAGCTCCCTCAGTATCTTGGGATGAAACTCATCAGGCCCCATGGCTTTGTCCACCTTCAGTTTTCCTAGCTCTTCCCATATATTCTCCTCCGTAAATGGGGTTTCATCCATTCCGCTCCCCTCCAGTTTCTAGTTAACTAGCATCGGTCCTTCTCCGGGGTCTTCTTTAGTGAATACCGAACTGAAGTATTCGTTTAATATTTCTGCCATTTCTTCATCTGTCTCGACCCATTCATCCTTTTCACCTTTCAATTTCCGTATACCACTTTGGACTTTTCTCCTTTCACTGATGTTTCTGAAAAATGTTTTGTCACCTTGCTTTACCTCTTTGGCAATCCTTTCTTCCGCTTGACTTTTCGTTTTCTTGACTGCTTTCTTTGTCTCCCTCAGTTCCACCAGATATTCTTCCTTGTGCTCCTCCCTTTGGGATTCTTTATATTTCTTGAACGCTGTTCTTTTAGCTTTTATTTTGTCTGCCACCTTCTTTGAGAACCAGATACTCAAGGTGAGGCCTCACCAATGACCTGTACAGGGGCATTATAACCTCCTTTTTCCTGCTGGTTTTGCCTCTCTCCATGAAACCCAGCATCCCTATGGCCTTAGCCTTTGCTTTGTCACATTGTTTTGCTGTCTTCAGATCATCAAACACTATCATCCCGAGGTCTTTCTCCCAGTCCGTGCACATCAGTCCTTTGCCCCCCTATCAAGTACAACTCCTTTGGATTTCTGCATTCCAAATGCATGACTCTGCATTTCTTGGCATTGAATCACAGCTGCCAAACCTTTGAACACTCCTATGTTTTCTTAGATTGCATTTCATTCTCTCTGTTCCTTCAGTGTGTCCACTCTGTTGCAGATTTAGTGTCATCTTCAAAAAGATAAACTTTTCCTTCTAATTGTTCTGCACTATCCCTCACAAAGATATTGAACAGAAATGGCCCCAGAACCAATCCTTGAGGCACTTCACTTAACACATTTCCCTCCTCAAAGTAGGTTCTATTTTCCACCAATAGCAGTCATCTGTCAGTCAACCAATTTGTAATACATTTCACCATCTTGGGATCCATTCCCAGGCTTCTCCTTTTATTCATGAACCTCCTAATGGAGACTTTGCTGAAATCCTGGTAAATCATATAAAGATTCATGCATGATCTAATTCTCTAATCATCAATCAAATAAAATTAAACAGATTCATTTGATATGACCTTCTTCTGGTAAAAAAAAATATATAAAAACTAATAAATGGACAGTTGGGGGACCAATGATTAAAAATGTAGCTGTATACCAAGATGAAAGTACAAAGTGTTTGCAAACTTGAAACACACTGTCCACTTGTATGAAGGTCCTAAAAGAATATTATGAATGTGTACCAGTGAGTCACAATGTGTTGGTGTTGTGCTCAGCAGTCTGCGGGACGGACCCGTGGACTGTTGATTTTACCTCCAACCTGGGCCCATTCTCACTGGCCTCCAATTTCATGGCCAGCCTCCTTGGAGAAGATGCGGGTATCTGCCACAGCAGTGCAAGGTTGCCGTGATTTAAAGGGCCCAGGGTGCCCCTTGATGAAATCAGCCTTCTCTCTCATCTTAAGGATGCCTCTCCCCTGCAACCAACGCCTCAGCAATAAGTTGACTCCGTTGAAGTAGCAGTTTGCCTCTGCGTGTTCCTGATGCTGGTTCCTGTCTTCTGCTGTGTATCCTTCCTAATTCTGTTCCTGAGTTCCGTTTCCTGTTCCTGGTTCCTGTATAGCAATATGGTCTGAGTTCTGAGTTCTTGTCTTCTTTGTGGTTAGTCTTCCACTTTATCTCTCTTCAGCATCTTCTTCCTGCTTGTGTGGCTCCTTATTCTCCTGCTTCTTCTTCATTCCTTTCCTTTTCGGTTTGACTTCTGTCTTTGACTACGGATGGGACCTTGATGCTGCTTCACCTCAACCTGCCACTGACCGAACTTCAACACTGAGTGAACTCTGCCCGCATTTGACCATTGACCTTGATCACCTGCCACCTGCCCTGACTGCTGCTGGACTCTGACTTTGCTCCTTTTTTATATGCTGGCTTGTGCAGCACATCTCAATGGATCTTCACCTCCATGGAGTCCTATGCCTAAGTCTAACCAGCCCTGGCACCCAAGGGCTCAACCTAAGGGGAACGTGGGCTGCCACTGGTGAAGCTCCAGTTGGGCCTCTGATTCAGCTAGCTTTTTCTGCCGATGGTGGGGACATGTAGGACTCCTCCCTGCAGGTTACACCAACTCCACCTCAGCCTAAAGGTCTACATCTCCAACAGCTGGGATAGAATTTTAATTTTATAATAGTAGAAATTGTTTACATAATGCAAGTAGAGGAAGTGGGGGTGACTAATATAGAACCAACTGACCAAGCATTACACCATGACTCTGCCTATCAATACAGTTGTTAAATGGAATATAGTATGCTTTATCTCTTGAAGTATATGATCAAGCTGAAAGTCAAATACTTTGTTAATAAGACAGTATTAAGATAAGATAGATAATAAGATAGAGGTCTTTAAGATCATGAGAGGTCTTGAATGAGTAGATGTGACTTGGTTATTTTCACTTTCGAATAATAGAAGGACTAGGGGGCATTCCATGAAGTTAGCAAGTAGCACATTTAAGACTAATCGGAGAAAATTCTTTTTCACTCAATGCACAATAAAGCTCTGGAATTTGTTGCCAGAGGATGTGGTTAGTGCAGTTAGTGTAGCTGGGTTCAAAAAAGGTTTGGATAAGTTCTTGGAGGAGAAGTCCATTAACATCTATTAATCAAGTTTACTAAGGGAATAGCCACTGCTATTAATTGCATTAGTAGCATGGGATCATCTTAGTGTTTGGGTAATTGCCAGGTTCTTGTGGCCTGGTTTTGGCCTCTGTTGGAAACAGGATGCTGAGCTTGATGGACCCTTGGTCTGACCCAGCATGGCAATTTCTTATGTTCTTATGTTCATTCTTTCCCATAAAGAGTCAGTATAATCATCTCCCATCTTCTCCAGCAAGCCAATTAAGTGAACAGTCTTAGAATGGATCTTATTAAGGATTAATTCATTCTAGTGCTCTAACATAGGAGTGAAGCACCGGTAGACTCCTACGGAGATTAGTGTGGCATTTTTTGGAAGGAAGAGGAAGGAGTTGGAGAGAGAACTGCTTTTTTGGTTCCCTTGTTCCTGGCAAACTAGGCCTCACACTTCTTTCTGCACAGGATAGGAAGAAGACAGTTACCTTCCTAATCCACAACTTGATTGGTGAGGGTGACTGTCTTTTGAAATTGTTTAAGGAATTTTTGACTTATATTTTAGGGATTTTTTTTTTCAGGATTCCCTGGCTCAGGAAGGAAAATTCCCTGCCCTGGGAAGGACAGGAAGAAAGAAATCCTGCTGAAATACATCCCATAGCCAGTGTCTGGACAGTGGTGACTAATTAGTAAATCTGAGTATTTTTGAGTGCTTTTGTTTTTTTGGGGTAAAAGGCTTTCCCATCCTTTCTGGCCAGGGGGAACAAGATGAGATTTCCTTGCTGTGCTGTATAATGGGACTTTCACCTTGAAAGATCCAGTGAACCAAATGAGAAGAGAATTGGGAGTAAGAGGATTTCATCTGGAAACCCCCACTGAAGTCTCTTCACTTGGAGGAAAAAAGAAGACTGGGAGACTTGGAGTACAGAAATTTTGGTTTTCCACCCTGGAGCATAACATTTCCATGCCCTGGAGGGAAGGATATATCAGGATCCAGAAAAGAAGTTTGGGGAATCAGTTTGTACATGAATGTAAACTGAACTAAAATGTGTATGGTGCCTATTGATTACAACTGAAGAGCTGCTGCAGTAAAAGTTAAGGGCCGGATTTTAAAAAGGTTAAGCGCGTAAATTGTCCTGCGCGCGCCGGGCCTAAAGCCCTGGGTCGCGTGTAAGTCTTGGGGCTTTACAAAAGGGGCGGGGCGAGGCCAGAGGCCTCTGACAGAGCGGCCCTTGCTGCTCTGTTGGAGGATCGCGTACCGGCAGGCTGCCGGTGGGTGCAACTTGCACCTGCCTCTGGCACCCCCTTGCGCGCGCCAACCCCTGATTTTATAACTTGCACGCGCTGGTGTGCACAAATTATAAAATCGGGCGTACATGTGTGCACGCCGGGTAGCGCACACACATGTAGGCCGCACGCGCTCCTTTTAAAATCTACACCTAAGTTTTCATCACTCATCCAGTGTCCACTCTAGTAATTTGTTATATAATCCACCCAACCTACACTCCTGAGATAGCCACAGAAAAGGTTCACTCCTGCACATTGGGCCTTTAAGAGAAGAGTAAGCAAAATGAGAAATTTGTGTGGAAGGAAATGTAGTTAAATGTACGGAAATGTACGGAAATTTAGTAATCTGCTGTAGTGAAAGGTCTGAGTGAAGCATAACTTAAACTGAATCTGTTTAATTGTGATTTGGGACACAATACCAGAGGATTTCTTCAGTCAGAGGCTGAAGAAACTATAAAAGCTGATTGAAACAGAATTTCAAATATGGCTCTGCACAAGTAAGTAACCTGGCAGAGTGAACTGCTGATAGAAAGGGCAGTTTTCAGACCTAAGAACATAAGAAAATGCCATACTGGGTCAGACCAAGGGTCCATCAAGCCCAGCATCCTGTTTCCAACAGTGGCCAATCCAGGCCATAAGAACCTGGCAAGTACCCAAAACTAAGTCTATTCCATGTAACCATTGCTAATGGCAGTGGCTATTCTCTAAGTGAACTTAATAGCAGGTAATGGACTTCTCCTCCAAGAACTTATCCAATCCTTTTTTAAACACAGCTATACTAACTGCACGAACCACATTCTCTGGCAACAAATTCCAGAGTTTAATTGTGCGTTGAGTAAAAAAGATCTTTCTCCGATTAGTTTTAAATGTGCCCCATGCTAACTTCATGGAGTGTCCCCTAGTCCTTCTACTATCCGAAAGAGTAAATAACCGATTCACATCTACCCGTTCTAGACCTCTCATGATTTTAAACACCTCTATCATATCCCCCCTCAGTCGTCTCTTCTCCAAGCTGAAAAGTCCTAACCTCTTTAGTCTTTCCTCATAGGGGAGTTGTTCCATTCCCCTTATCATTTTGGTAGCCCTTCTCTGTACCTTCTCCATCACAATTATATCTTTTTGAGATGCGGCGACCAGAATTGTACACAGTATTCAAGGTGCGGTCTCACCATGGAGCGATACAGAGGCATTATGACATTTTCCGTTTTATTCATCATTCCTTTTCTAATAATTCCCAACATTCTGTTTGCTTTTTTGACTGCCGCAGCACACTGAACCGACGATTTCAATGTGTTATCCACTATGACACCTAGATCTCTTTCTTGGGTTGTAGCACCTAATATGGAACCCAACATCGTGTAATTATAGCATGGGTTATTTTTCCCTATATGCATCACCTTGCACTTATCCATATTAAATTTCATCTGCCATTTGGATGCCCAATTTTCCAGTCTCACAAGGTCTTCCTGCAATTTATCACAATCTGCTTGTGATTTAACTACTCTGCACAATTTTGTGTCATCTGCAAATTTGATTATCTCACTCGTCGTATTTCTTTCCAGATCATTTATAAATATATTGAACAGTAAGGGTCCCAATACAGATCCCTGAGGCACTCCACTGTCCACTCCCTTCCACTGAGAAAATTGCCCATTTAATCCTACTCTCTGTTTCCTGTCTTTTAGCCAGTTTGCAATCCACGAAAGGACATCGCCACCTATCCCATGACTTTTTACTTTTCCTAGAAGCCTCTCATGAGGAACTTTGTCAAACGCCTTCTGAAAATCCAAGTATACTATATCTACCGGTTCACCTTTATCCACATGTTTATTAACTCCTTCAAAAAAGTGAAGCAGATTTGTGAGGCAAGACTTGCCCTGGGTAAAGCCATGCTGACTTTGTTCCATTAAACCATGTCTTTCTATATGTTCTGTGATTTTGATGTTTAGAACACTTTCCACTATTTTTCCTGGCAATGAAGTCAGGCTAACCGGTCTGTAGTTTCCCGGATCGCCCCTGGAGCCCTTTTTAAATATTGGGGTTACATTTGCTATCCTCCAGTCTTCAGGTACAATGGATGATTTTAATGATAAGTTACAAATTTTTACTAATAGGTCTGAAATTTCATTTTTTAGTTCCTTCAGAACTCTGGGGTGTATACCATCCGGTCCAGGTGATTTACTACTCTTCAGTTTGTCAATCAGGCCTACCACATCTTCTAGGTTCACCGTGATTTGATTCAGTCCATCTGAATCATTACCCATGAAAACCTTCTCCATTACGGGTACCTCCCCAACATCCTCTTCAGTAAACACCGAAGCAAAGAAATCATTTAATCTTTCCGCGATGGCCTTATCTTCTCTAAGTGCCCCTTAACCCCTCGATCATCTAACGGTCCAACTGACTCCCTCACAGGCTTTCTGCTTCGGATATATTTAAAAAAGATTTTAATGTGAGTTTTTTGCCTCTACAGCCAACTTCTTTTCAAATTCTCTCTTAGCCTGTCTTATCAATGTCTTACATTTAACTTGCCCAATGTTTATGCTTTATCCTATTTTCTTCTGTTGGATCCTTCTTCCAATTTTTGAATGAAGATCTTTTGGCTAAAATAGCTTCTTTCACCTCCCCTTTTAACCATGCCGGTAATCGTTTTGCCTTCTTTCCACCTTTCTTAATGTGTGGAATACATCTGGACCTGTGCTTCTAGAATGGTATTTTTTAACAATGACCACGCCTCTTGGACATTTTTTACTTTTGTAGCTGCTCCTTTCAGTTTTTTTCTAACAATTTTTCTCATTTTATCAAAGTTTCCCTTTTGAAAGTTTAGCACGAGAGCCTTGGATTTGCACACTGTTCCTTTTCCAGTCATTAAATCAAATTTGATCATATTATGATCACTATTGCCAAGTGGCCCCACCACCGTTACCTCTCTCACCAAGTCCTGTGCTCCACTGAGAATTAGATCTAAAATTGCTCCCTCTCTCGTCGGTTCCTGAACCAATTGCTCCATAAAGCTATCATTTATTCCATCCAGGAACGTTATCTCTCTAGCGTGACCCGATGATACATTTACCCAGTCTATATTGGGGTAATTGAAGTCTC
Organism: Rhinatrema bivittatum; assembly: GCF_901001135.1. Lineage (NCBI taxonomy): Eukaryota > Metazoa > Chordata > Amphibia > Gymnophiona > Rhinatrematidae > Rhinatrema > Rhinatrema bivittatum. Next base: position 48,108,454 of record NC_042619.1, on the reverse strand, counting down.
CCATTATTACTGCACTAACCAATTTGGTTAGCTTCCCTAATTTCTCTTAGCATTTCACTGTCCATCTCACCATCTTGACCAGGTAGACGGTAGTATACCCCTATCACTGTAGTCTTCCCTGATACACAAGGGATTTCTACCCATAAAGATTCAATTTTGTATTTAGTCTCATGCAAGATGTTTATCCTGTTGGACTCTATGCCATCCCGGACATAAAGCGCCACACCTCCTCCCGACTGCTCCTCTCTGTCATTGCGATATAATTTGTACCCCGGTATAGCACTGTCCCATTGGTTATCCTCTTTCCACCATGTCTCTGAGATGCCAATTAAGTCTATGTCATCATTTACTGCTATACATTCTAATTCTCCCATCTTACTTCTTAGACTTCTGGCATTAGCATACAAACATTTCAAAGTTTGTTTTTTGATTGTATTTTTATTCTGCTTTTTAATTGTAAGGGATAAGTTAGAATTTTTTAGCTCAGGTGAGTTTTTAGTTACAGGCACTTGGACTACTTTTCTAATTATTGGAACCTCACTGTTGGGATGCCCTAATTCTAATGCATCATTAGTATCCTTTAAAGATACATCTCTCTGAACCATGCGCTGCTGAGCGACTGTCGGCTTTCCCCTTTGTTCTAGTTTAAAAGCTGCTCTATCTCCTTTTTAAAGGTTAGCGCCAGCAGTCTGGTTCCACCCTGGTTAAGGTGGAGCCCATCCCTTCGGAAGAGACTCCCCCTTCCCCAAAAGGTTCCCCAGTTCCTAACAAAACTGAATCCCTCTTCCTTGCACCATCGTCTCATCCACGCATTGAGACTCCGGAGCTCTGCCTGCCTCTGGTGACCTGCGCGTGGAACAGGGAGCATTTCAGAGAATGCTACCCTGGAGGTTCTGGATTTAATCTTTCTACCTAAGAGCCTAAATTTGGCTTCCAGAACCTCCCTCCCACATTTTCCTATGTCGTTGGTGCCCACGTGTACCACCACAGCTGGCTCCTCCCCAGCACTGTCTAAAATCCTATCTAGGTGACGCGTGAGGTCCGCCACCTTCGCACCAGGTAGGCATGTTACCAGGCGATCCTCACGCCCACCCGCCACCCAGCTATCTACATTCCTAATAATCGAATCACCAACTATGACGGCTGACCTAACCCTTCCCTCCTGGGCAGTAGGCCTTGGGGAGATATCCTCAGTGCGAAAGGACAATGCATCACCTAGAGAGCAGGTCCTTGCTACAGGATCCTTTCCTGCTACATCTGGTTGGTGCTCTCCCATTATGAGACCTTCTTCCTCCAAGGCAGCACCAGGGCTGCCAGTCTGAAGTTGGGACTGGACTACTATGTCCCTGAAGGTCTCATCTATATACCTCTCTGTCTCCCTCAGCTCCTCCAGGTCTGCCACTCTAGCCTCCAGAGATCGGACTCGTTCTCTGAGAGCCAGGAGCTCTTTGCATCGCATGCACATGTACAACTTCTCACCGGTGGGTTAAAAAATCATACATGTGACACTCGATGCAAAAGACTGGGAAGCCCCCCTCTTGCTGCTGGACTGCTGCCTTCATCTCAATTTTGATCAGTTCCTAGTTAAGTTTTAGGTTGCTATGGGAGTAGGAATGTGTCTAAGTTCCTTTAAATGTATTAGTGAATTCACTATATGTCTGGTAGTGGCCTACTGGGGTCTGATCGAATTCTCAACAAAGTTTTTGTTGATGGGGTTTTTTTTTTTGGTTTTTTTTTGTGCAAGTGGCACCTGCCTATAAATTAAGGGAAGAGCTTGGGGTGGGTGGGCGAGGGGTGGGAGGGTTGGGAATTACAAACAGTCTAACTTTAGTTAGTCAGCCTGAGTGACTCACAGCTCCCTTGATTAACAAATGTTGTTCCCTATTCAAACCTAATCACACTACCTCAACACCTTTCCAAGGTGAGTAACTGAGCTGAACTATTCAACTTTTTTACTTTGGTATATACTGCTCCTAGCTTATTTCTAGCTTCTGGCTACTTTTTTGTGGGGGGGGGTTTTTTTTGTGTGTTTTGTTTTGTTTTTCAATACAATGCACTCAGTTATTTATTAAATAAAACACTTAGCTCTTTAAAAGTCTGGAGGACACTTTAATAGGCAGACTTTTTAAAAAATAAACACACTACCTACTGCTACCTTATTGACTGACTAAATACAAACAGTCTAACTTGTTTATTTATTCACTGCCAACCTACTGCTACCTTATTGACTGACTAAAAATACAAACAGTCTAACTTGTGTATTCACTGCCTACCTACTGCTACCTTATTGACTGACTATTTAAAAATGCAAACAGTCTAACTTGTTTTATTCACTGACTGACTATTAAAGGCACAAACACACAAACACACTACATAATATTCCCAAATAGTTAACTTTGCCCCAATACTTTTAAAAAAGTCAATGTCCCAAGCAAAAACTTACTGATTCCTTTCAGCCACCAGCAAGGTGATCCTCTCCTCTCAGTGTACAGGTTTTATTTAGATTGGAACTAAATCTCCTAGTTAATACTTAGGAAGATAAAATGAAGGTAGATTTCTTCACTAACTAAAGCCCTGCTCTTCTACAACTGCTCTGCCAGCCCCCACTGACCAACATCAGCGGTGGCGTGAAGAAGGACGAGGTGAGGAGCTCCCCTCCCCCTCTCGGATCGAGAGGGGAAGTGCCGGCGCTATGGCGACTGCTTTCCATGGCCCGCCCCCACAAGAACACCATGGTGGTGATAATGGGTCACACTCTAGACCTAATATTTGCTAACACCAACAATTGCTTAATCAATCCTTTGCACACAATATTACCCTGGTCTGATCACCAGTTAAGAAAAGCAGAAATAACCTTGTCCAAATCAATGCCATAATAGAATAGAGAATAAACATACTTTTATTTATCTTCAGGAAAAAGAAAGAGCTGGAAGTACTAAATGAAGAAGTAAAAAACAAGCTTCATGAACTAAATCAAACCAACCTCACATCAGCATTTGATTCCTGGGATAAGATAGTCAATGACATAGCGGAAAAACTTAGTCCTATCCAGATGAAAAATATTAATAAAAATAGGAATAACACTACACTTAAGCCCTGGTACAATGAAGAATTAAGAAGCACCAAAAAGAACCTTAGAAAATTAGAGAAACAATGGCAGAAATGTCCATCAGCTGAATCTCTAGGAAAATGCAAGTCCTTCCTTTCAAAATACTGAACACTAACCAGTAAAGTTAAAAAATATTGCTATGCCAAACAAATCCATGGGATCATATTCAATTCTAAACTGCTCTTTGATGTTGTGAAACATTTAAAGATCCAGCATCTTCCATCTCTGGAAATAACAACTACACAAAAACCTCCTGCAATGAATATGCATTTGCACACTTAGACAAAATCAATAAGCTGAAAACTCAATTCCCCAACTGTACCACAATAAAAATACCTGAAGAATCGACTGATATAATTAAATGGTCCACGTTTGACAGATTATCAAAGCTGGAAATCAGTCAAATCATTACTAAAATTAAAGCTGTCACTCACCCACGTAACCCAATTCTAGCTAGCTCCCTGAAACAAGTACACGGGGTTATCACTCAGGCAATCACAACATTAATTAACCTGTCTCTCTCAAAAGGAACTGTCCCAAATGGACTAAAACAAGCAGAGATAAAGCCGATCATAAAAAACAAGTCCGGTAAAATGGACGATTGGGACAACTACTGTCCAGTATCCAACCTATCATTTCTAGCAAAAGTTCTTGAGAAAGCAGTATTATCCCAACTTGATAATCACTTGGAAGATCAAAATATTCTATTCCCAAATCAATTTTGATTTAGGAAACATCACTCAATTGAGACATTACTCCTCTCACTAATGGACTTGCTTCCAAGAGGGCTAGATGCAGACAAATCTTACTGCCTTGTACTAATCGACTTAACAGCAGCTTTTGACACAGTGGACCATAATCTGCTATGCCATCAGATGAGAAACATTGGGATCGACGACAAGGTCCTCAGATGGTTCCATTCATTTCTATCCAACAGAACATTCCAAGTCAAATTAGGCAACCATATATCCAATACCTTCCAGTGTATTGCCTGAGTATGTTAAGGCTCAGCCCTCTCAGCAACACTTTTCAATATTTAGATGCTCCCTCCTTGTAAACTACTAACAAATCTAGGAATACCTTTCTTCTTATATGCTGATGACTTACAGTTTTACTTACCACTCCCCAAAACATATGAAAATAAGGCCTTGATTCTTTCTAACTATAAGAAAGCAATACAGCAAGAACTTTCACAATTTAAACTCACATTAAACCCCCAAAAGACCGAAATCATCTGGCTAAGTAAAAACACGTCGATAGTTAAACCACCTGTCCAGGACCTGGGTAATTTTCAAATAAATCCCTCAGACCAAGTACGGGACTTTGGAATACAACTAAATGAGAACCTAAGACTGAAAATGCACATCAGTAAACTAATTAAAACTGGTTATGCCAAGCTGTGTATACTACACCAGTTGAAACCATTATTAAAAATGGAAGATTTCCATACTGTTTGCAAACTCTAATATTCTCAAACCTAGACTACTGCAACTCCTTACTACTAGGTCTTCCAGCATGTTAATTAAAAACACTACAACTACAGGGTGGCCCATGGAAAAGTAACCCACCTCCAATACCAGTGCATTGGAGGCAGGCTACTTTTCCATGGGCCATCCTCTATTACAAAATGCCGCAGCAAGACTCCCTCCAGGATCCAAGAAATTTAGCCACCCAACACCCTTGCTTTTCCCACTGCATTGGTTACCAGTGCAATCCAGAATTTATTACAAAGTACTAACGATAATTTTCAACATCATTCATTACAATAACTCCAGCTTGTTAGGAGTGACAGTACAACCTTACACACCTCAGTGAACATTAAGATCCTAAAATAAAGGACAATTGACTAATATTTATTTATTTATTTTTAGATTTTTTTATACCGGTGTTCCTGTATGAAATACAGATCACATCGGTTTACATTGAAACAGAACATACATTTTTGCCTAGAGGCATTACATAGAACAAGGTTATGGAACTTGGAACAGGGTAAACTAGATCAAAATTAACATTGTAATGTAAACATATTGGCTAACAAGTCTCATTGAGCAGTAATAACAAAAACAAAAACATAAAATAATAATAATAATATATAGGGATGTGAATCGTTTTTTGACGATTTAAAATATCGTCCGATATATTTTAAATCGTTAAAAATCAGAGGCGCGATACAATAGGAATTCCCCCAATTTATCGTCAAAAATCGTAAATCGGGGGAGGGCGGGAAAACCGGCACACTAAAACAACCCTAAACCCACCCCGACCCTTTAAAATAAATCCCCCACCATCCCGAACCCCCCCAAAATGTTATTACCTGGGGTCCAGTGGGGGGGGGGTCCCGGTGTGATCTTCCACTCTCGGGCCATGGCTGCTTTAATAGAAATGGGCCGGCGCTACCTTTGCCCTGTCATATGACAGGGCAAAGGTAGCGCCAGCGCCATTTTGGTTCCTGTCCCCCGACGGCGCCATTTTGCAATACGGCCCCAGTGCAGTAGGTCGCTCCCGGACCCCCGCTGGACTTTTGGCAAGTCTTGTGGGGGGCAGGAGGCCCCCCCAAGCTGGCCAAAAGTCCCTGGGGGTCCAGCGGGGGTCCGGGAGCGATCTCCTGTGCTCGTGACGTCGGGGGACAGGAACCAAAATGGCGCCGGCACCATTTCTATTAACGTAGCCGTGGCCCGAGAGTGGAAGATCACACCGGGACCCCCCCACTGGACCCCAGGTAATTTAAAACATTTTGGGGGGGGGGTTCGGGAGGGTGGGGGATTTATTTTAAAGGGTCGGAGTGGGTTTAGGGTTGTTTCAGTGTGCCGGTTTTCCCGCCCTCCCCCGATTTACGATTTAAACAATTTTAAAAAAAACAAAACCGCGACGATCAGATTCCCTCCCCCCCAGCCAAAATCGATCGTTAAGACGATCGATGACACGATTCACATCTCTATTGACTAATACAAAAATAAAGAGCACACATCTCACGCAAATAAGAGATCATGAGTTCTCTGTAGTGGGCCCAAAACTATGGAATTCTCTGCCTAAGATGTTACATATTTTACCTGATAGAAAGAGTTTTAAATGTGAACTAAAAACATGGCTATTCAAAAACTCATATGAATTAATCTAATACACCTGAAAATAGAGAACCACAAAGTCAAGAAAGACAAAAGATAATAATGGAAACATGAAAATGAATCCAGAGAAGATGTTATTAATATATAATAGAAAATTCATAAGATAGATATTAATAATGTACAGGAATACTACCTCTATAACCAATCATTGTTTGTTTGTTGAGTCATAACTATGAATATCACTTTGTAAATCATTGTGATCTATACATGGAACGACAGTTTATAAAAAGTCTAAATAAATAAATAAATAATAAGATTGACATACATAAAGTCAGAAAAAGAAAAGTATATGTAAGTAATTGACAAATTAGATAACACTTTATTATTATTATTATTATTATTGTTATTATTAGCAAGTATATAACTCAGTCTAGTGGTTCCAGTGAATGAGGAATACATATACATAGATTTTGCTAGAAGATAATGCACATAGAGACCGATTCAGTAAACCGCGCGAAAGAGCTGGCGCTCTGAGGCGAGCGCCCGCGCTCTCAGGCCCCTCATCTGGGCGTGCGATTCAGTATGCAAATGAGGGTCCGCGGTAATAAGGAGGCACTAGGGACACTAGCGCGTCCCTAGCGCATCCTTATTGGCAGAAACGGATGCTGTCAGTGGGTTTAAACACAACAGAACATAAGAACACGGATTCGGAAAATGGACGCCGGCAAAATTGAGCATCCGTTTTCCAACCTGCGGGTCACAGGCAGATTTTTTTTTTTTTAAGATTTTTATTTTTGGGGCCTCCGACTTAATATCGCTATGATATTAAGTCGGAGGGTGTACAGAAAAGCAGTTTTTTCTGCTTTTCTGTACACTTTCCTGGTGCCGGCCGAAATTAACTCCCGCCTTTGGGTTGGCATTAATTTCTGAGAGTAAAATATGCGGCTTGGCTATACATTTTATTTTCTGTATCACGCGAGACTAACTAATAGGCTTATCAACATGAACATAAGAACATAAGAACATGCCATACTGGGTCAGACCAAGGGTCCATCAAGCCCAGCATCCTGTTTCCAACAGTGGCCAATCCAGGCTACAAGTACCTGGCGAGTACCCAAAAACTGAGTCTATTCCATGTTACTGTTGCTAGTAATAGCAGTGGTTATTTTCTAAGTCAACTTAATTAATAGCAGGTAATGGACTTCTCCTCCAATTTGCATGTTGCGGGTGCTATTAATTTCGGGGGGGGGGGGGGGGGGGGGTGGGGGGAGGTTAGATGCGCGTTTTCCACGCGCTATTACCCCTTAATGTATAAGGGGTAATAATAGCGCGTCAAAAACGCGCATCCAAATGGGGGCTAACGGTGCGCTCAGCCTGAGCGTTCTGTACTGAATTGGCCTGATAATGTGTAGATAGACTTTCTTTTCTTTTGTTTGTTAAAGAAGATAAGAACATAAGATTTGCCATACTGAGTCAGACCAAGGGTCCATCAAGCTCAGTATCCTGTTACCAGCAGTGGCCAAGCCAGATCACAAGTGCCTGGCTAGATCCCAAAGGGTAGATAGTTTCCAAGCTGCTTATCCCAAGAATAAGTTCAGGACAATAGGTATTGTATTGTGGTTGGACATGGATCAGAGGAATCGAGAACCAAAGGGGTAGATTTTAAAACGCTTATGCACGTAAATCCGGGGCTATTTTAGAAGGGCCCGGCGATGCATGTAAAACCCTGGGATGCGCGTATATCCCGGGGCTTTAGGGAGGGGGCAGGAGGGGGTGGGGCAGGACAGGGCCAGAGGCCTTTGGCACAGCGGCCATTTGCCGCTGTGTCGGAGAATCGCATGCTGGCAGGCTGGCACGCAAAACGTGCGCCTGCCCGGAGGCAGGCACAACAGGTAAAATAAAAGTCGGGGGGGGGGGGGGGTTTTACGATGGGGCTAGGGGGCACGATGGTTAGGGGAAGGGGAAGGGAAGTTAGATTAGGGGGGTGGGAAGTTTCCTCTGAGGCCGCTCCAAAATCGGAGCAGCCTGGGAGGGAACGGGGGAAGGCTGCAGGCATCGGTGCACGCAAGTTCCACAATTGTGCACCCCTTGCACGCGCCGACCCCTAATTTTAAAACATGCGCACACCTGCGTGTGCATGTTATAAAATCAGGCATCTGTAACCTTTTAAAATCTACCCCAAAGTGTTTAAGAAGAAAGCATGCCTATGCACTTGGCATCACTAGCAAAGGCTGCAGAACTTTGATCTATTTCTTGCACACCCTTTACAGAGAAGCACATTTCTGGCCAGAAACCCAGAGCAGTGGAGACAGAAATGCACATTAGGGATGTGAATCGTTTTTTGACGATTTAAAATAGCATCCGATATATTTTAAATCGTCAAAAATCGTTAGGGCCACGATACAATACCAATTCCCCCGATTTATCGTTAAAAAATCGTAAATCGGGGGAACGGGAGGGCAGGAAAACCGGCACACTAAAACCCCCTAAAACCCACCCCCGACCCTTTAAATTAAATCCCCCACCCTCCCGAACCCCCCCCCCCCAATGCTTTAAATAACCTGGGGATCCAGCAGTGGTCCAGAACGGCGGCGGTCTGGAACGGCCCCCTCAATTGAATCCTGTTGTCTTCAGCTTCGTTTTCCGTGCGGAAAATGGCGCCGGCAGGAGATCGACTGCAGGAGGTCGTTCAGCGGGGGTTCCGGACCGCTGCTGAATGACCTCCTGCAGTCGATCTCCTGCCGGCGCCATTTTCCGTACGGAAAACGATTCGCGGCAAGAAATCGCTTTCTGAACCCCGCTGGACTCCCAGGAACTTTTGGCCAGCTTGGGGGGGCCTCCTGACCCCCACAAGACTTGCCAAAAGTCCAGCGGGGGTCCGGAACGACCTCCTGCGTCGAATCGTTTTTGTCTATGGCCGCCGCCATTTTGCGGCGGCCATTTTGCAAAATGGCGCCAGCTGAAGACAACAGGATTCAATTGAGGGGGCCGTTCCGGACTGCCGCCGTTCTGGACCACCGCTGGATCCCCAGGGTATTTAAAGCATTTGGGGGGGGGGGGTTCGGGAGGGTGGGGGATTTAATTTAAAGGGTCGGGGGTGGGTTTTATGGGATTTTATTGTGTCGGCTCACGATTTTAACGATTTTCACGATAGTTTACACACCCAAACGGCAACAATACGATTCCCTCCCCCTCCCAGCCGAAATTGATCATTAAGACGATCGAGGACACGATTCACATCTCTAATGCACATAGAAATACTCAAGGACATACAGAAATTGGTGAGGGACCAGGAAAGACTAACATTTAAAGTTCTCACTTCTTAAGTATTGAAGAAAATGTATACTTATCAGGTGATTCTCTGAGTAAAACTGAAACCTGCAATAATAGACAATAAATGAAAATATTTTGAGAAAAGTATCATATTCTTGGTTTAAGAAATTAGTACTATAAGACTGTGTTAATTATTTGTACTGAATCTTAGTTGATAATTTTTTCTGTTGGTGAATTCTTGTAACTGCAAGATAAAAGAAAAAGTAAAGTTAATATTTTGTTCTTTGAAAAATATGAAAAAGGAAAAAACGTATTTAATAGTGAAAGGCAAACAGAGAAAATATACTTACCAGTTGAATAATATTTCACTTGAAGTTGTTAAAGGTGAGTCTGAAAATATTTAAAGAAATCTTACTTGTTACCAAAAGAAGTTTCTTCATTTTGTTTTCTTTTAAAAGTAATGTCTATTGAATTTGAGAATTTGAATTAAGGTTTTTAGTAACATCTATTGTATTTCAGAATTTTATCATTGATTATTTTTTTTTTCTACTGACAAACCTTCTCTCCAGGGAAACCACTTAATAGTCACTGTACATAGACATGTTCTTTTATATATAGGAAACCTTTGGTTTCTCTATCTAAAAGTAATTGATTGGGGAGATTCTGTGCAGAAATTAGTGAGAGAGGTTTGGGTTGTGCTTCCCCAAGTGGAAACATTAGATGGTGTGTCTTAGCTGTTTGTCATCCCAAAGCACCATCTATCCTCATGGATTTTTCAAAAAAATTTTTTAAATTATACTTTCAAGAAAGCTGGAGCTCTCAGCCGCCTGTCTTTCTTAATTTTTCGGAAGGGGTGAACCTCCTGTTTCCCTGTCTATCCAGCCTTCAAGCTTGCTTTGGATTCTTTTAAACCAATTTTTGGAGAATTCCCTGTGAGTGCCAATCCCCCTTTTTGCAGTGAATTGGGGCTTCCTTGTATTCAAGGTTGGATTCGGGGTAAAGAAGACCTGAAGTGGATTATCTCTCCTTCAGAGGATGGACCTGACAGTGACCTGATGCAGAAGAGTTATACTTTTTAATTAACTATCTTTTTTGCACTTTCTTATCTATTCCAAGGCAAGGAACCACCCTTCCTGCTTCTTTCTTGATTTTTCCCCTTTTGGGTTAAAAGACTATTTTTGTTCCACTGGGAGCTGAAGGCCCTTGGTACCCAGAAATCTGTAACCAAACCACTGGGAGTGTGGAGTGTTTCATCAGAAGTGTGGAGGAAAAAGTAAAGGTAACAAGAACTTTTTTGGTGCTTATTCAGGGCAAATACAAATGAGAGTAGAGTGCTCATCCAGCAGTGCCTAAGGAGTTAAAGGATTAAAGAGGATTTAGTGGGAGGAAAAAAATCTGAGACTAAGATCTGATAAAATATTGGGAATATATTCTAACCACCTACAGTGAGAAGAGCTAAAAGTACAATTTGGGATTGATGGAGGATTGAATGATTTCAATCTGATAAATTTGGGGAATTTAGCATACTTGGGGGACAGAAGGAATTCAGTGAAAATAAAAGGACTTCCAGAGAAAGGTAGAAGCTTTGCAAAAGGAATGGAGTTCCAAGATTATTAATCTTCTGCTGCCTTATTATTTATTAAGTTTAACCAAGAAACAAATTGAAGCTGTAAATATTATTCAGTCAACTAACCAACTATCAGTAAAGAAGTTGGAAACCACCATTCTTCTCATGTGTGTTTATTGGATGCAGGGACAGTGTTAATTAGCAGAGTTGTATACCAAGGACGGAGAAAGGGCTGGTCTTGCAAAAAGCAGGGTATAAGAACTATTGTTCATCCCCTCACTGGAGTCCTGGGACTGTAAAAGTAAAGCTATCTGGGGTGAAGGAGAAACTGAGAGACAGTGAAGGAGTGCTGTGCAGAAAGGGCCCCTCTCTTTTCTTTTTCCTGTGCACCTCTAGGTGCAAATAAAAGGATGCATCCTGCCGGGTGTTACATATGTATGACTGCCATTGGAGGAAAAGTGAGTAAGAGAGGTTATTCACGTTGACCCTGTGACAGTTCAAAAGCTCTCCTAGTCCTTTTCCTGTTCCACCCTTGGGGGTTACATTTACCTTCCACCTTTTTGAGAATCCATCCTCCAGGGCTTAGTCTTCTCAGCTAAATACCAGAAGAGGGGCTACATCATATTTTTTCTTTATTAAAGATCTGATTATTGTCTTGTATGATTCAGACTGCTTGTTAATTTTAGCAACAGAGTCTGACAGAACTTTCACACCATTTTAAAGACAAATTAAAGTAGAAAATGCCTGAAATTTGTAGTCAATCAGATTAATCCTCTTATTAATGCTTTTGTCTAGCCTTTGAATAGCAAACAAAAGGATCTGCATATTTTCCCTGGAGATGAAAAAACATTACTGAAGCAGAAGCCTCATCGACAGGACTTACCTTCTCAGACAAACTAGAGATTGGCCTGCTTTCTGGAAATTCTACTAACTGAACCACCCAGAAACTGGAAACGGGATTTATTAAACAGCAACCCAAGGTGTTCACCAACGCACTTTTCAGACTCAGCCAAATGAGGCAAAAAGGAGCACGAAGAGGACAGGCTAGACTGATTCAGATCCACCAATGTATGACATATTTTGTCCCTTTCTGGCATCTGCAGCATAATCTGCTCCAAGAGCGGTGAAGCATTCTTAAGCCGCCTCCTATCACTGCACAGCCTCTCAGCTGCTTTTGAAAGAAGGCTGAACCAGAGTTCCCAAGTTCTGTCCGAGCTCGTCTGCACATCCTCAGGCCTGACTGAAACCTGCGGCAATTTACTTGCTAAAGTCAGCCAGATCCATCTGATAATCCCCAGCCGGGCCCTGCTTCTAAACCTGCCACACCAGGGCCCACAATCCCAAGTCTCTAAAGGTTCATGCAACCTCTATAAATGTCCACTTATTTAATTATTTTTATGGTTCTGCCATCATCCAGCTGTCTTTTCAAGGCTGATCTCACTGCTCGTTAAAAAATATTAAAAGACTAGGTAAAGCGATTAGAATGAAGATGCTTCCAGGGAGCTCCACATTTGCATCCTACTCAGTAGTCATCTTGAAACCTCTGACTCCCTTTAGCACATTTTTTACCTCCTATTTACTGATATTTCTTATTCTTTCTTTATTAGTAGATTTAAGGCATATGGCAGTCAATTATTGTTGTGATATTTTCAAATATGCTTTCCCATCTTTTAATAACTTCTTCAACTATCAATAGTATTTTTATTTAAGATTTTAAATATTTTAAATAGCCATATTTATTTAGTTGTTTTTGTTTCCTTAATACCACAGTTACTGTTCAATGTAAAGGCTTCGCCTAAAGTTAATAAGTTACTTGTAAACCAATGCGATGTGCAAATGGATGTCGGTATATAAAAGGTTTTAAATAAATAAATAAATAAATAAAATAAATAGAAAATAACTTTCCCTATATTTGACTGCTAATTTCATTACACTTCTTTTGCTGTAGTTTTATGGGTTTTTTTTTTACTTCTTTCTTTAAGGAGCTTTGTTGTTTCTCTACTTCTTGGAGTTCTTAATCTTTTATTGTTGAAAATTTCTTTGCCTCTCTACAGTCTGTAAATTTTTCTAATTCCAGCAGTTGAGCTTTTTTGTTCTCATTACTCACCATTTAAGACTCTTCCTTATTGATATTTTAATTAGTATTTCAATGGTTATCTTTTCCTCATGCCTCAATAAAAATGGAAGAGTTAAGATCTTTCAGTGTATCCTGAAACATGGCATATGTGTACTTTTTTCTTACAGAAATCAATTTTTTTTCAGTTGATTGGCACATAAATGCCAAATATAATATTTTCCAATAGCATGTGTGCAGCAAGTTTGCAGAGTGTGCATTGTGCTTGTACTATTGTAAATTCAACAATATAAATCTATTTTCTGGGACTCAGACTTATTTTATATGCTAGGACGAATTGAATAATATAACAGATGAAAAATACAATTAGTACAGCATAGACTGAACTGAAGGAAATCAGGCCAGTGGCACATCAGTGAAAGACTGGATTCGAATTCATTAATGCAGCCGAACACAATCAGCTTTTGACTTGGAAAGTGATAAAATGTAAATTATGTTCACATGGTGTCATCAAATATGATGGACCCCTGGGAAAAAAATGCAGAGGCAGTTTTTAGGAAAATTAAAATATATGGAAATGTTGCTTTGGTAATAGGTTAGGTGGAGTAAGAATGAAAATATAAGCGTGGATAAAAGTCTGAAAATGGTGAGGAGGTTTCGATTCACTTATTTGCAAGCTGACATACCAAGGAAGGAAGATGATGAAAAGGCTGATTAATTTAATGTGCAAAACACTGAAAGTATGAAATGAAATGAAACTGTCCAGTCATATGAATAATTTATTTTAGAAATGAAAAAGAAGCAGGCACCTAGGTCCTGAAGGAGCAGGCCTGACAAGTTAGCTTTGTAAGCAGTTTGGACTGTTTGGCTTCTCTCCCCCCAGCCCCCTCCCCCGGCTTGTGTCTGCTGGGTCTTCGTTTCTCACCTACCTGCTAGCTTGTCTGCCGCTGCCCCGAGCGTTTTAGCTGTTCCCCTTCCCTATATGAGCAGGCCTAAATCTGGTTGCCAGCTGGCCACACTCCCTTCCAACTGGAGGGTGTCTCTTCAGATTTAAGACTGTTATTGTAGTGCCTAGATTTGGCCAGATGCTAAGTGGTTAGCACTGAAAGTCAGCACTAGCTATTTAACCCCTCTCTCTCTTTCTCTGAGCCTGTCCAGAATTTGGCTGATAAAACCTAGCCCCTCGGTCTGGCTAATTTTCAAAGGCTTTGAAAGTAAAAGCTTAGCTGGCTGGATCCCTTTGAAAATTAACCTAGAAACATTTTTTTTTACCATAGAAAAAAGATTTCAGCAAATAGATCAAAAGTATTTTCGCAATCAGAGTTTGGTGCTCTACACCAGAGATGGTCCAATACAGTATTTATAATTCAGTTAGAGGTTCATGAACTAGTGATTTGTTTAGGTGTTTTGTGAACCTATCCTCTGATTCATAATTCAGATTTAAATTTGCAGTGCAGTCTATAGTATTGTCATTTTCTAGTGCCACTACTGCTTGCTGATTAAAAAACAAAACAAACAAACAAACAAAAAAACAAACCAACTAAATAATTCCCTTACTTCAGGCCCTGTGTGGTTGATTTTCCAAGGAGTTTATCCGGATAACTTCTGAGTTATCCGGATAAACCCCGAGGTTTGAATATCATGGCTACTCTTATCTTGCTTAAGAGTTTGTTAGACAAAACAAGTGTTTTTGGTTCTTTGTGTTTTACTCTTATCCTGATACATTTTATCTGGATGTTATTATCCAGATAACTCTCAGGCATTGCAAGGGTGTTCCAGAGTGGAGTTGATGTAGCTGAATAACTTATCCTGCTAAGTCCAGTATTTAGAGTTAGCCAAATAAGTTATATGGCTAAATCTGAATGTGAACAAGAGCAGGATTAAAATTATCTGGACTGTACTGGTCCAATCTCCCCACCTGCACCATCTACTGAAATAAATGTTGGCCACTGTTGCTGATCCCTCTCCCACAAATCCTTCCAAAATATTCTAAAAACATAGGTGGTCTAAAAGCTCAAGAACCCTCCCATCCCCTCCCTGCTTCCAAATTCACTGAATATAATTTTAAATTAGGCTCCTTTCTAAAGCCCACCCTCCTTTCTTCTCTCCCACCGTACCCAGAAACCTTCCCCCCCCCCCCCCCCCCCCCCCCCCCCCACACACACACACAGCAAAGCACTAACCTCTGCTCGGAGCCCAGTACTATTTTCCTGCTCCCAGGGTGTCCAGCATTGCTTTGATAGAAACACTGGTAGCATAAGCTATCAGCATTTTTGTCAGAGTATTGCTTTGACAGCAATGCTGGATGTGCTGGGTGTTAGAATCCAGCTGCTTTCCCAGACTCCTCGACGGCGGATGTTCACCATGTGGCAGGGAGCCACCATTGGATGCTCTGGCACGTGTGATACTAGGACCCAGCAAAGAGATGCTTAGGGCATGCATGCACATCAGTTTGCACAATTCGGCACACATTGGCAGGAGAGTCAGGTACCCACCCCAAGGATGATGTCATTGCTCAAGACTACTTAGCCTGCCTGAAGTTGGATTTGTTACTTTAGCAAGAAGGTGTCCTGGTTCCTGCTCTGCTTGGTTCTAGTTGTGTGTCTTGTTCAAGCTCTCTAGCCTGGTTCTGTCTCCTCAGCCTTCAGCTTTGCTTTATATTTGCCTGTGGCTCTGCTGCAGTCTTTGGCTCCGTTTCATCTATCAGCCTTGTCTCAAGCTGTCAGTCTTGTCTTTGCCTGGCTTCAGACACAAGCCTGATATTTGTATAGATTTTGGACTCAATTGTAGTCTGGCCTGTATTAAGTCTTTCTCACTTGCCATTTGTGTGGGTCTCAGAACTCTACCAAGAGGCTGTGTCATGGCAAGAGGAGCTCATGCATATGCGGTTCCTGAAACCATGAGCTTGGTGAATGCATCCCTGTGATGGGCCGTCACTGTCTTGATCACCCAGATGTGGATGCAAAAAACAGAATTGATTGGTCTCCTGCACCAGTTCATGCAACAGGCCCAGTAGCAACTTGATCAAGTAAAATACTCATTATGGCCCTTGTCTCAGGGTTTTGATGTAATACAAGTTCAGTGTCCAGCTTCAGTCTCAGTTACAGTTCTGGCAAACCCTGCACTAGCACCTAACTGGACTAGTGAGTCCATGATTCAACTACTGCCACCTCGAAGATATTGGGTGATCCTAAAGTATACAGAGAATTCCTTAACGTGTATAAGATGCAATTTTAATTACAGCCGGCTCGTTTTTTTCACTAACCATGTCAAGATCACATGAATACTCTCCCTGTTGGATGGTTCAGCTCTTGCTTTGGCTTCTCCCTTGTAGGAATATATATAAATGATCTGGAAAGGAATACGATTAGTGAGGTTATCAAATTTGCGGATGATACAAAATTATTCAGAGTAATTAAATCACAAGCAGATTGTGATACATTACAGGAGGACCTTGCAAGACTGGAAGATTGGGCATCCAAATGGCAGATGACATTTAATGTGGACAAGTGCAAGGTGTTGCATTTAGGGAAAAATAACCCTTGCTGTAGTTACACAATGTTAGGTTCCATATTAGGAGCTACCACCCAGGAAAAAGATCTAGGCATCATAGTGGATAATACTTTAAAATCGTCGGCTCAGTGTGCTGCAGCAGTCAAAAAAGCAAACAGAATGTTAGGAATTATTAGAAAGGGAATGGTTAATAAAATGGAAAATGTCATAATGCCTCTATATCGCTCCATGGTGAGACTGAACCTTGAATACTGTGTACAATTCTGGTCGCTGCAGCTCAAAAAAGTTATAGTTGCGATGGAGAAGGTACAGAGAAGGGCAACCAAAATGATAAAGGGGATGGAGCAGCTCCCCTGTGAGGAAAGGCGGAAGAGGTTAGGGCTGTTTAGCTTGGAGAAGAGACGGCTGAGGGGGGATATGATAGAAGTCTTTAAGATCATGAGAGGTCTTAAACGAGTAGATGTGAATCGGTTATTTACACTTTCGAATAATAGAAGAACTAGGGGGCATTCCATGAAGTTAGCAAGTAGCATATTTAAGACTAATCGGAGAAAATTATTTTTCACTCAACGCACAATAAAGCTCTGGAATTTGTTGCCAGAGGATGTGGTTAGTGCAGTTAGTGTAGCTGGGTACAAAAAAGGTTTGGATAAGTTCTTGGAGGAGAAGTCCATTAATGGCTATTAATCAATTTTACTTGGGGAATAGCCACTGCTACTAATTGCATCAGTGGCATGGGATCTTCTTAGTGTTTGGGTAATTGCCAGGTTTTTGTGGCCTGGTTTGGCCTCTGTTGTAAACAGGATGCTGGGCTTGATGGACCCTTGGTCTGACCCAGCATGGCAATTTCTTATGTTCTTAATTTCTTATTTGCTTCTCAGGAATTTGGACAATTTCATTCAGTAATTCTGTCTGATCTTTGGTCAACCTGGGCATGTCACATCCGCTACCACAGAGCTCTTTCATTTTTGCAAGGCAATCGTTCTGTTGGTGAATAAACAGTAGAATTCTGTACCTTAGCTTTCAAACTTGGTGGGGGTGAGGATAGCCAAACCACAATTTTTGGTAGGGATTATCTGAGAGAATAAAAGATGAACTTACAGCCCGGGACCTTCCTCCATCCCTCAAAGCATTCATTGCCTTGGCTATTCATATTGACCTGAGATTCCAGGAAAAGGCTTGTGAAAAAGAAGAACTCTCAGTGGACCTCGCTCGTGGTTCCCAGAGCTCCGAAATTTTCGAAACTTATCCTAGAACCCCCAAAGTTGGCTGTCTTTGAAGAACCTATGCAATTGGGTAATACCCGAATTTCACTTGATGAGAAACAAAGGTGAAGATTGCAAAATCTTTGTTTCTACTGTGCAGCACAAGATCATTTTGCCTGTCAATGCCCACTGAGATCAGAAAAATCTATAAAGAGAAATCTTGCTGGGAAGGCGATCTTGCACCATCCTGCTTCCTCTCCACTACTAAGTTCCAGTGAGTCTCTCCACTACTAAGTTCCAGTGAGTCTTACCTATGGAAAACACTCAGTTCAGACTGAAGCTTAGTAGATTCTGGAGCCAGGGGCAACTTTATTAAAAAATCACTGCTATGTCAATGTGGTTGCCCTAATACCAGCTTTACCACCTCCTGTATCATTTTGTCCATCTACGGAGAACTCCTACCTGGTTGTGTGACTACAGCTTCCTTGCCCATCACGATGAAGATTGGGTCTCACCAAGAGAACATTCAGTTCTATGTACTATCTAAAGCATCCAGCTCTCTTGTACTTGGACTACCCTGGCTAAGTCTTCATCAATCATCTATTGACTGGAATTCCTTACAGATTGACCAGAGGGGTTCATTCTGCTGAGAACATTATATCATTTAATCTTTGTCTCCAACCTCTTCACTTTAAACCACTTCGTCTGAAGGGCCAGTTTTGCTGCTTCAATGTACATCCTGTTCCTACATGAATTCTGAACTGTGTTGTCCTCCTGCCAAAGAATCTTTGTCCGTTGAACAGGACCAATCTCAGTCCTTGTCCAAGCTTTCAGCTTTTTCTTCAGTTAAATCTTCTGCTTTGAATGATTTTTCAGTCCGGTCTCAAAACCAAAGAATCACTGAATCCTGGGTTTGGAACCTGAGGCCCCAGGTAATAAAATAGTACCTTAATCTCCTCAGAAGCCGAAGAGAAGAGGTTTGAGGAGGGGGCTTGAGGAGGGGTATTGTTAGAATCCAGCTGCCTTCCCAGACTCCTCGGCAGCAGTCACCATGCGGCAGGGAGCCACCACTGGATGCTCTGACAAGTGTGATACTAGAACCCGGCAAAAAGAAGCTTTTGTCATGTATGCAAATCAGTGCACATGATTTGGTACACGTTGGCAGGTGAGTCAGGTACCCACCCTGATGATGATGTCACATATATAAGACTATTTACCCTGCTTGGAATTGGATTTGTTGCCTTAGCAAAAAGGTCTCTTGGTTCCTGTTCTTCCTTGTTCCTAGCTTCCATCTTGTTCAAGTCTGTCAGCCTGGTTCCATCTTCTCAGTCTTCAGCTTTGCTTCAGTTTTCTCCTGTAGTTCTACTGCAGTCTTTGGTGCTGGTTCAGCCCTTAGCCTTGTCCTTGCCTGGCTTCAGTTGCAAGCCTGGTCTTTGTATACACTTTTGGACTCAGTCATAGTCTGGCTTGTGTCAAGACTCGCTCACCCACAGTTGATGTGGGTCTCAGGACTCTATCTATGAAACTATGGGCCTCATTTTCTAAAGTATCGCAGGCCTGCGATACTTTAGGGAATGAGGGGCGGGGGCCGAAACGGGGGGTGGGCCTGCGCTAGCCGGCAGCGATCGCACCGTCGTGGTGCAATCGCTGCCGGTTTCGCACCCGATAGCGCCACCATGGGTGTTTTGGGGGCGGGGTCGGGTGGAAAATGAGGCCTTATGTCATGGTAAGAGAGGCTCAAGCATATGTAGTTCCTTATACTGGGAACTGGGTGATTATACCAAGCTCCCGGTGGTGGTAACAGGTTTATTTGGGGAGGGCACTTTGGTGGGGTGGGGGGATTAGAGTTGGGTTCATGGGGGGAAGGAAGGTGGATGGGCTTCAGGAATAAGCCTTCCTTAAAATTCAATTAAGCAAATTTGTGAGGGAGAGGCTTTTTGGGCCTATAGACCTGCTACATTCTTGAAATATTTGAGGGCCATGAAAGGGAGGGGTTAAGCCATAATGACCAACTTTTATTTCACTGATTTGAGGGAAATTGCTTAAGTGATCAATTCAAATTATAATTAGCAAACAAAAACCCTCAAATTCACCTTACAACCCTTGTTCAGGAGTCTTCTTCAAAGCTATTGGTCATCATGCATACTCTTTTCTCAGTAGTCTAGTTAACCAATCATTAGAAACAGGACAATTTCCATCTAATCTGAAAAAAACATCAATTCTACCAATTCTAAAATCAAAAACAAAAGGTACAGCCGATCTCAATAACTACAGACCTATTGCCTCCCTCACATCATTAGCTAAACTAATAGAATCTGCAGTTTTACGTCAACTTTCTGACTTTCTATTCGAAAATAACATTCTCCACATTAACCAGCACGGCTTCAGAAAGGGACACTCTACAGAAACACTTCTCCTATCTACCTTTGACACATTATTCCGGGCATTTGATTCATATACAGATTACATTATAGTATTTTTAGATATCTCAGAAGCATTTGATACGGTCGATCACCAAATTCTCATCTCAGGCCTACAAGCAATAGGCATCACTGGAACAGTATTAAGTTGGTTTTCATCTTTTCTCACAGATCGTCCTCAGCAAGTTAATATTAACCATCAATCCTCTACCCCCTACACAATCCCATCCGGCGTTCCCCAAGGATCTTCATTATCTCCCATATTATTTAATATATATCTCCTTCCGCTTTGTCATATTTTATCATCACTCAACCTACAATTCAAAATTTATGCAGACGACATTCAATTTCTGGTCCCCTACAAAACTTCCTGGTCCGATACTCTATCTTTAGTTTCACTCTATCTTTCTACCATTAACTCTTGGCTATCTCATAATCGTTTAAAATTAAATCCATCAAAAACTGAATTAGTCCATTTAACATCCATTACAGATTCCTCTATAGGCCCACCATCTCATTTCACTTTCAATGGCTCAACCATCCCAATTAACTGCCATGCCATAAATCTAGGTGTAACCATAAATACAGACTTATCTATGAAACAACAAATTTCCTCCCTAACAAAGAAATCATTCTACAAATTACAGCATCTGAAACGTCTTCGTCCTCTTCTTTTCTATCGTGATTTCAGGACTGTTCTACAATCTCTTATATTTTCTGGTCTAGACTATTGTAACACTCTATATCTAGGTCTATCTGACTCATCAATTCACCCGCTACAATTAGTTCAAAATAGTGCAGCTCACTTATTATCCAGTACCTCCATTCGCAATCACATTACACCTATCTTACATTCCCTTCACTGGTTACCCATAAAATACAGGATAAAATACAAAGTAATCTCAATCATTCATAGTTTAATTTACAACTCTACATCCACTTGGCTTTGCACCTTACTCCGCATTTACAAACCCACCCGACACTTAAGATCACTTACTCAAAATCTCTTAGACATTCCATCACCACGACAGGCCAGATTAGATATCACCAGGAAAAGAGCTTTTTCAGTTGCAGGACCATCTCTCTGGAACTCTTTACCCAACCCACTCCGTTTAATATCAAATCCTCATCATTTCAAAAAGGCTTTAAAAACATTCTTTTTTCAACAAGCATTTAACATTCCCACTAAACATTTCCCCGATCAAAAATGAAACTCCATCCCCTAAATTTCTCTCATCAGATACATATTACATTATCGTCTCTCTTCTATTATCCCATCCGTGTTCTTTCTAGGACATTACAATTCGATAAGTTGTTACCCCCCCCTTTCCTCCCCCCCTCCATCCCTTTTACCCTCCCTACTCTTTACCCATGGCATGTTACCATTATTATTATTTTGTTATTTAATAATTTGTTTTAGCTAACATTTATCTAGCTATTTAGTTAAATTTATGTATTTTAAGTTTATTTTAGTTATATTTTATTTTTACTTTATTTTAACATGTTGTAAACCGTTTTGATAAAATTTTATTTTAAAAAGCGGTATATAAATACTTTTAAATAAAATAAATAAATAAGAAGACCTCATAGGTTGATATTTCTAAAGTTTTGATCACCATTTAACCAGATATATTATTTGAATATAGGCTGTTAATGTAAAGTTATCTTGAAACACATTCCCAGTTAGCTTTCAAACCTAACCGGCAATATGCAAACATACCATAATGTATTATTGAAGGTAACAAAATCTGGCATCAATGTTATAAAACAAAATAATATAAAAGATGCCACAATTGTCATAAAAATAATTGAATTTTTATTTATGAGTAATTTACATAACAATAGCACCAATGCAAAATACTGTCAGGAACATTCCTCCCACTAAAAATAACCTAATCCTAATCCCAACTAGGACCCTACTTTTGATGACCATATGCAGTCTTCTTCAGGGGATAAATCCAACTTTAAGGATACATACTTATCCTTAAAGATACCCTAGATATTATCCCAATACACATCAGTTAATTAAACTTATTATTTAATAGATAATCCTAAATATATTCAGATCTGAATGTTCCTTAGTTGCCAATGTTCCACTGCATAAATATGCTAATGTAGTCGCTGTAAACAAAAAATAAAATGCATATGTTGTATGAATGTAAGGGAAAAACTAATAGTTTCAAAACAATTGTCAAATAATAAATTATTAAACTATACCCTGTGACTTCATAGAAATAATAGTGAATGTACCTAGCCACTTAATTTTCAGTTATTTATTTATTTATTTATTTATTTATTTATTTATCTATTTTACATTTCTTATATACCGACATTCAGTAATAATGTCACATCGGTTTCCAAAGAACATAAATGCAGCAACAATGGCTTTACAATCAAACTGATTTTGAACTGGGGAGGAGAGATACTATGCAACAGGTCGTAAAACTTAACAGGGTCTAGGAAGGGGGGTGCTATATTTAAAAAGGGGGATATTACAATAATCTTCTATAACTAATGTACAATCAATAAATATGTGATACTAAAGAAGTTGGTAACATACAAGGGAAGTAAGATGGACAAAGTTATAGTAAATTATTAGTCGGCATCATTAGACATAAAAGTGGGAGAAATTACATTTTATAGTTAATTCTGCAGGATTAGAAATGGAAAGGTAGAAACATATTACTGAAGGGAGAATATACATTATACATTTAAATCAGTGGGTTGAGAGAATTTGCTTGGAACAGGATGATAAGGACGGGAAGAGGAATGTGCAGTTGAGGAGGTCTCAGGAGTAAGCTTGCTTTAACAACCAGGTTTTGAGTTTCTGCTTAAATTTTTTTGGACAGAGTTCTTGGCGTAAGTTGGTTGGCAAGGAATTCCACAGCACAGGTCCTGCTATGGATAGTGAGCGTTCCTTGGTGCAAGTGAGTTGAGTGAGTTTGGGGGAGGGTGTTTGTAAAGTGGCAAGATACTGCATTCGGGTGGGTCTGGTGGAGGAGCGAAACTGTAAGGACTCATTGAGCCAGTGCATATTTGGGTTGTGGATGGCTTTGTGTATGAGTGAAAGTGTCTTGAAGTGGATCCTGGAGGCTATGGGAAGCCAGTGGAGTTGTTTAAGAATAGGGGTGATATGCTCTTTTTTTCTGGTGCTTGTCAAAATGCATGTTGCGGCATTTTGTAGCAGTTATAGGGTGGCAATAGAGTTTTTAGGAAGTAAGGCGTTTGAGTAGTCTAATTTGGACAGAATGAGAGACTGCAATACTGATCGGAAGTTGTTGAGGTGGAGGAGGGGCTTTTGTTTTTTTAGTGTGTGCAGCTTGAAGTAGCAATCTCTCAAGGTGGAGTTAATGAATTTTTTAAAGTTAAATTCAGTGTCAATGGTAACGCCTAATTCCCGTACTTGTTGTGAGATGGAAGGAAGGGAGGGCAGTGTGTTAGAGGGTGGGGGGTTGAGACCGTGGTGTGGGGGTGTGACGATGAGTTCTGTTTTTTTGGTGTTAAGAGCTAGGTTGAGTTTTGTAAGTAGGTTGTTGATGGAGGAGAAGGTGCTATCCCATGTTTTTAGAGCGTTGGGGAGGGTGTCAGTAATGGGTATGAGGATTTGCACATCGGCGAAGAAAAAGTCGACCCAGCCCAGCACAGGGTCAAGAGAGCCTTCCCCTGCACGGCGACCCACCTCAGGAGTAAGAGGCCCCCTTCCGCCGACTCCGCAGAGCCGACCGTCACAGGCCCACTCCGCTGCCACCACTGAGGACACCCGAAGCCGCGCCAGGTCCACGCCGCCGCCGAGGACACCCAAAGCCACGTCCATCCTGACCAGACGGCCAATCGGAGGCTGAAAAACCCGGGAGCGGCAGCCCTTTAAATTAGGGCTTACACATCGGCGCCCTCCTTTCTCCCTGTGGCCTTGGCGAAGAAAAAGTTGACCCAGCCCAGCACAGGGTCAGGAGACCCTTCCCCTGCACAGCGACCCACCTCGGGGGTAAAAGGCCCCCTTCCGCCGACTCCGCAGAGCCGAAGCCGCGCCAGGTCCACGCCGCCGCCGCTGAGGACACCCGAAGACGTGCCAGGTCCATGCCACCGCCGTCAAGGACACCCGAAGCCATGCCCACCCTGACCAGACAGCCAATCAGAGGCCGAGAAACCCGGGAGCAGCAGCCCTTTAAATTAGGGCTTACGTATCAGCGCCACGCGCTGAAGGAGCGCGACAAAGGGGCCAGCCCCTTTGTGCGAACCTGTGCCTGTGGTCACCTGCCCATTCACCTCAACTTTGCAGATGACATAGGCGCAAGGCTAAACATCAATTATTCTCTATCACCAGACCAACACCTGGATCAGTGCCTCACCCCAACCAATTTATCCACTAACGCACATCTTAAGAAGCAAGAAACAAGATGCAATCTTACCCCATCCCCATTATATATCACCACCACATCTCTCGATTAAAGGTACCACCACAACTTTCGAGCCAACCCTCCAGATCCCTCATCTCTGTCATGGCCTCTCCCCTCTCTCAACTACTAGGACTCACGCTCTTCACACTATCACTATTCAATGCTCAGTCCCTAACAAAGAAAACTCACATTCTCAATGACTATCTCATGGATTTGAAACCGGACATCTGTGCCATCACAGAAACTTGGCTCAGAAATTCAGACATCACCCTTATAAACCAACTACCTACTCACAGTTATGACATTTTTTCTATTCCCAGACAAAAAAAAAGAGGAGGTGGTCTTCTTTTAGCAGCAAAAAAAGCTCTCAACCTCACTAACCAACCAATCAAGACTTCTTCTTCAAAACTTGAATTAGGTTTTATCAAATCGAACCAGCTTCAAATCCTTTTAGTATATGCTCCCCCCTCCCCCCGGACTTCTTGACACTGATGCCTCCCCTCTCATAGAAGCCACCATGAAATACATAAACACGGACTCCCCTGCTATGATCCTGGGGGACTTCAACCTCCATGTCAATGCTACTCCACCCTCTTCCAATTGTGAGGCCCTCCTTACCACCCTCAGAGCCATGGGCTTTGAACAAATCATAGACAAACCTACACATAGAGCGGGCCACACACTGGACCTTATTTTCATTAATTCTGGCATATCATATTCCTCTCCCTCCGACTGTACTCCAGTCCCCTGGTCAGACCACGCACTGATATCCTCTACTCTGATGACTAAAGCACGCTCGAACCACCCACAACCCCCATCCACCATCCACTTCCGGAA
The DNA here is from genome assembly GCF_901001135.1 of Rhinatrema bivittatum. Lineage (NCBI taxonomy): Eukaryota > Metazoa > Chordata > Amphibia > Gymnophiona > Rhinatrematidae > Rhinatrema > Rhinatrema bivittatum. Next base: position 48,082,994 of record NC_042619.1, on the reverse strand, counting down.
GTCATGCCTGTCCGACATCCTTAGCGAACACCTCTCCAAAGAACTCTCTAACCTGGATATAACCAACCCCAACTCAGCCATACAAACTTGGCATGACATCACAGAGGGAATAGCCAACAAATTATGTCCCTCAGCAGTCAGAACAATCAATACGGATCATAAAGGAAAACAACCTTGGTTCTCTTCAGAACTTAAAAAATTTAAGCAGGACCTCAGACTCAAGGAACGCCAATGGCGCAAAGCACCCAGCACCACTACTTTGTCCATTTATAGAGGCTTCCTCCCCTGCTATAGAAACCTCATACTACGGACAAAAAGAGAATTCTTCGCCAGCAGAATCCATGACCTCCAATTCGATGCTAAGGCTCTCTTTGCCTACATTTCACAACTCACGAAAACCATTGCCCCTGCTATTCCGGAGGAACAGGCACAAGTCAAAGCAGAAGAACTCGCTCTTTTCTTTAAAAAAAAAATCTCAAACACCCTAGCACTGCTGCCCTCCAACACGACTCCACACCAGATTACTCCCACCATTCCTACTGACACCGGAGCCAAACTTGATACCTTTGAACTCACCACAGCCAAGGAGATCAAATCCCTCCTGAAGAGACTGAAACCATCCAGCCACCCGTCAGACCACTTACCCAAAAAACTTCTTCTTCGTATCCCAGACACCATCTCCAGACCTCTGGCAGATGTCATAAATTGCTCTTTATCTCACGGAATATATCCAGACTCACTAAAATCTGCTTTCCTCAAACCCCTTCTGAAGAAACCCAACCTTGACACTCAGGATCTCTCCAATTTCTGCCCTATTTCCAACCTCCCTTTTGTTGCTAAAATCACAGAGAAACTGGTCAACTCCCAACTCTCGGATTACCTTGATGAACATAAAATGCTCTACCCATCTCAATACGGGTTCCGCAAAACTTATAGCACAGAAACCCTCCTCCTTTCCCTCATGGATCACATCATCATAGGCCTGGACAAAGGTCATGCATTTCTTCTAGTTCTACTTGACATCTCAGCAGCATTCGATATGGTGAACCACTCCACTCTGTTAAACCGCCTCTCAGACATCGGTATATCAGGATCCGTACACAGATGGCTCAATTCCTTCCTTAGCAACCAAAGCTTCAAAGTCAAAATCAACAACAAAGAATTACCCAGCATCAAATCATTGATAGGGGTTCCCCAAGGATCCTCATTATCCCCCACCGTCTTCAACATCTATCTCCTCCCCCTCTGTCAGCTGCTAACAAACCTAAAATTAACACATATCTCTACGCATACGACGTACAGATTCAGATCCCCATAAAAGAGTCCCTCTCAAAAACACTTATATTCTGGGAAAATTGCCTTCAATCTATCAACCACCTCCTTAACAGTCTGAACCCTGGTCCTAAACGCTTCCAAGACTGAACATCTTATTATCTCCTCTGACCACACCGACACCTCGCTTCAGTCCCCTCTCACAACCCAAATCACACGTAAGAGACCTCAGAGTAATCCTTGACAATCATTTAAATTTAAAGAAATCCATTAACAACACGATGAAGGACTGCTTCTACAAACTGCAAGTCCTAAAAAGGCTCAAACCCCTCCTTTACTTCCATGATTCAGGACAGTCCTCCAAACCACACTCTTTGCCAAGATCGACTACTGTACCACACTTCTTCTGGGGGTTCCCTTCGCCTCCACAAAACCACTACACCGGACCTCAGACAGGAACCCTGCCTACAAACATTTTGGAAAAAACTCAAAACCTGGCTATTTCGCTAAGCTTTCCCATAATCAATCCGAATCAGGATTCCCACAATTTAAGCTCACCTTGCTATATATTTAGCCAAGCCCCCTTATACTCACTTTTCTTTCTTCAGTTCCCAAGTTTTGCTTCTCCTTGTTAAATGTAACTTTGCCTCCTGTGAATGACCTATTGTTAATTGGTTGTTAAACAATGTTAACCCCCAGGTTCCATGTAAACCAATCTGATATGACACATGTCATGAAGGTCTGTATATAAAAGAATTAAATAAATAAATATGAAGAGAGGGAGTCCGAGATCTGACAGGAGATGGCAGAGGGGCAGGAGGTAAATATTAAAAAGGGTGGAGGATAGCGAGGAGCCTTGCGAGACACCTCGTGTTATGCTGATAGCCCTGGATTCATAACTTCCTATTTTAACTTTGAAATGTCTGTGTGAGAGATAAGATTTAAACCAGAGAAGGGGGATCCCTGAGATGCCAATTTCAGATAGCCTGTCGATAAGGATCTTGTGGCTAATGGTATCGAAGGCTGTGGATAAATCCAGTAGAGCTAATATGAATGTTTGGCCCTTGTCTAAGCCTGTGAGGATATAGTCAGAAAGCGAGATCAGGAGTGTCTCTGTACTGAAATGTTTTCGGAAGCCATGTTGGGATGAAAAGAGAAGGTTGTGTTGTTCCAGGTAGTCGGTTAGTTGAGTATTGACTGTCTTTTCAAGAATCTTTGCTAAGAGAGGTAAGTTAGATATGGGGCGGTAGTTGGCTAGATCCGAGGGATCAAGTTTTGGTCTCTTGAGTATAGGTTTTACAATAGCTTGTTTAAGTGGATTGGGTACATTTCCAAGGGTCATGGATTTATTAACGATGTCAGCTATGGGTTGGGATATTGTATTGGGGATAGATAGGAGAGCTTTGGAGGGGATCGTGTCTGATGGATGGGTGGAGGGTCTCATTCTTGTTAGAATGGATTCAATTTCTGTGGAAGTAGTAGTCTCAAAGGTGCTAAAATTAGCGTTGCTGTTTTTAGGGGAGGTTTTGATGGGTGAGGTAGAATTGGGGAAGCGAGTTGTGAGGTTAGTTATCTTATCGTGGAAGTACTGCGCAAGTTCTTCACATTTATTTTTGGCTTCTTCACCGGGGATAGAGTTTATCGATGTTTTGGTTATATCTGAGATGAATGAAAAGAGGGCTTTGGAGTTGAAATGGAGGTTATGTATCCTTGGGGCATAGAAATCTCACTTGTTTTTAAGTGTGTTTTCGCGGTAGATGTGAATCTGATTTTTACTCTTTCGGATAATAGAAAGACTAGGGGGCACTCCATGAAGTTAGCATGCAGCACATTTAAAACTAATCAGAGAAAGTTCTTTTTCACTCAATTAAACTCTGGAATTTATTGCCAGAAGATGTGGTTAGTGCAGTTAGTATAGCTGTGTTTAAAAAAGGATTGGATAAGTTCTTGGAGGAGAAGTCCGTTACCTGCTATTAATTGACATATAATAACCATCACTATTATTGGCAACGGTAACATAGAATAGACATAGTTTTGGGGTACTTGCCAGGTTTTTATGGCCTGGATTGGCCACTGTTGGAAACAGGATGCTGGGCTTGATGGACCCTTGGTCTGACCCAGTATGGCATGTTCTTATGTAGGTATGAAGGAGGGTTTTGTACTTTGCTAGTTGTGTGGGGGAGGGGTTTTTGCACCATTTCTTTTCTTGTGCTCTGAGGTTGTGCTTCATGGTTTTTAGTTCAGGCGTGTACCATGGTTTCTTGTTATTTTTCTTCTTTTTTGTTTATATCTTGTTTGTTTTTGACTGCCAGTTGGCCACTAAGGACCGGGGGGGGGGGGGGGGGGGGGGGGAGCGAGAGACTGCTTGCAGGGACAGCAGGGATTAAACCAATGGCCCCAGGTATTCAAGTCCAAGGGATACTGCAGTGGAACCACAGGGATTCTGACACACCAAGAATCCTGTAGAAAATACTAATCGAAACAAAGTTAGAGAAACCTGCTTTTGGGAGCACATTATTGGACCAGTATTAGGTATGGCCAAAATTGAGGGCTGTATATAAGGAACTCTAGTCTGACACACCTTTACTGGTCCAATGCTCCACAGACAGTTCAATTTATGATATCCTGTTGCCTAGGATATCTGGCACCAGATTTTCAGGACAGGTTGATCCAGTTCTGATTTTACCCCATTGCATGCTGAGATTATTTCTGATTTTCCTTTTGCATTCCCTAAGAAAAGCAAGACTATAAGTACCTGCATGTAGGGGGAGTAAAACCAGGACTGGATCAACCTGTCCTAAGAATCTGGAGGCAGTTGGCAATTCTACTGTTGCCTGACAAATTTCCTGTGTGTTCCTCACTCTTGCTGAATCCAGATTCCTGCTTCGCTCCTGGTCATCAACTCCATTATTGATCTTCAGCTCTGCTCCTGGTTTCTGCTCCAGTCCAGGTCCTCAACTGCTCTCCTGGCTCCTGCTTTTGTCTTGGTCCTCAGGTTCTTCCTGTTCCTGCCCCCTCCTAGGACGTCCAGGTGGCTGCCTGTACCCAAAAGCTCAATCCATGGGGAAGAACAGCTGCTTTAGGCAGAAGACATTAGCAATGGAAAAATGTAAATAGTGGAGAGTCCCAGGGATCAGTTCTGGGACCAATGCTTTTTAATATATTTATAAATGACCTGGAAATGGGAACGACAAGTGAGGTGATCAAATCTGATGATGACACAAAATTATTCAAAGTTGTTAAATTGCAAGAGGACATTACAAAACTGGAAGACTGGCTATGCAAATGGCAAATAAAATTTAATGTGGATATGTGCAAAGTGATGCACTAGGGAAGAGTAATACAAATTATAGCTACGTAATGCAAAGTTCATCATTAGGAGTCACCATTCAGGAAAAGGATATAGGTGCCATCTTTGAAAACATGTAGAAATATTCTGCTCCGTGTGCACTGCAGCAGCAGCCAAGAAAACAAATATAATGCTAGGGATTATTAGGAAAGGAATGGAGAACAAAACAGGGAATATCATAATGCCTCTGTATCTCTCCATGATACAACTTCATCTTGAGTATTGTGCAGTTCTGGTCACCATGGGCCTCATTTTCCAAGCACTTTACCGCGTGCGATAAATTCGCAAATCAGTAATTTGGTATTCAGGGGGCGGAGTATATGTAAAGCGGGAACCTATTTATCGTGTGCGGCGAAACAGCCGCAGTGTTAGCGCAGCTGCTATCGCGGCTAATAACTACAACTTCAAATTTGCGTTATGGACCAGAAAAGGATTATCGCCATCTATGATAGTCCCAGACAGCCTGTTGCAGGAGAGGGAGAGAGAGAGAGAGACTTACTATAGTGCCTATGCCCTACATAGGTATTTGAATCCCTATGGGAGGGCTACCAACTAACTCGGGGTGGGGATTAGGTATGAGCGTCGGGGGTTGGGGGCCACTTTCGCATTCCACATGAGACCTACGGACAGAACAGTGGTCTCTAGTGCAGATTTGCTGGCCGTCGGAGTGAGGACGCTCACTCCAAGAGGAGATTTGGGCAACATTCTCTCCACCTAGCATGTTGTTGCCCAGGTAGAGTGTCCATCAAGCTAGGTAGAGAGAACGTTGCCCAAACCACTTCTTGGAGTGAGCGTCCTCACTCCGACGGCCAGCAAATCTGCACTAGAGACCACTGTTCTGTCCGTAGGTCTCATGTGGAATGCGAAAGTGGCCCCCAACCCCCGACGCTCATACCTAATCCCCACCCCGAGTTAGTTGGTAGCCCTCCCATAGGGATTCAAATACCTATGTAGGGCATAGGCACTATAGTAAGTCTCTCTCTCTCTCTCTCTCTCTCTCTCTCTCTCTCTCTCTCTCTCTCTCTCTCTCTCTCTCTCTCTCTCTCTCTCTCTCTCTCTCTCTCTCTCTCTCTCTCTCTCTCTCTCAGCCTGCAACAGGCTGTCTGGGACTATCGTGGCCTGTGATGATTGAAGTCCAAAAACTGGCAAATATATGTTATGGAGAACACATTGCTGCACGTGATGTTTCCCCACTGCATGAAAGAAGCCTCATTTGCATTGGTAACACCCCCTAATGCGATATTGAGGCCCCATATCACAAAAGAGATATAGCAGAATTAGAAAAGGTACTGAGAAGGGTGACTGCAATGATAATGTGTTTGGAAGAATTCACTTATGAAGAAAGGCTAAAGAGATTAGTAGGGATGTGAATTGGGCTTCGGATGAAATTGTCAGAAATCAGGGGCTCCCCCAAAATGATAGGAAAACCCCACAATATTGATTGTGGGGGTTCTCTTATCGTTTTGGGTGAGGGCAGGAAAAACGGCATACAAAAATAACCCCTAAACCCACCCCGACCCTTTACAACTAATCCCTTAGCTTCCCCCACCCTCCAGACCCCCCAAAAAACCTTTTACAGGTACCTGGTGGTCTAGTGGGGGTCCCTGGAGCGATCTCCCGTGCCATTGGCCGGACCCTGTCACATGGTAGGAGCACTGGATGGCCCGCTCCATCTTGTGCTCCTACCATGTGACAGGGGCTGACCAATGGCACCAGCAGACCCTGTGACATAGTAAGGGCTAGGGATGTGAATCGTGTCCTCGATCGTCTTAACGATCGATTTCGGCTGGGAGGGGGAGGGAATCGTATTGTTGCCGTTTGGGGGGGTAAAATATCGTGAAAAATCGAAAAATCGAAAAATCGCAAAACCGGCACATTAAAATCTCCTAAAACCCACCCCCGACCCTTTAAATTAAATCCCCCACCCTCCCGAACCCCCCCCCCCAAATGACTTAAATAACCTGCGGGTCCAGCGGCGGTCCGGAACGGCAGCGGTCCGGAACGGGCTCCTGCTCCTCAATCTTGTTGTCTTCAGCCGGCGCCATTTTCCAAAATGGCGCCGAAAAATGGCGGCGGCCATAGACGAACACGATTGGACGGCAGGAGGTCCTTCCGGACCCCCGCTGGACTTTTGGCAAGTCTCGTGGGGGTCAGGAGGCCCCCCACAAGCTGGCCAAAAGTTCCTGGAGGTCCAGCGGGGGTCAGGGAGCGATTTCCCGCCGCGAATCGTTTTCGTACGGAAAATGGCGCCGGCCATATGCGTATGGCCGGCGCCATTTTCCGTACGGAAAATGGCGCCGGCAGGAGATCGACTGCAGGAGGTCGTTCAGCGAGGGTTCCGGCGCCTCGCTGAACAACCTCCTGCAGTCGATCTCCTGCCGGCGCCATTTTCCGTACGAAAACGATTCGCGGCGGAAAATCGCTCCCTGACCCCCGCTGGACCTCCAGGAACTTTTGGCCAGCTTGTGGGGGGCCTCCTGACCCCCACGAGACTTGCCAAAAGTCCAGCGGGGGTCCGGAAGGACCACCTGCCGTCCAATCGTGTTCGTCTATGGCCGCCGCCATTTTTCGCCGCCATTTTGGAAAATGGCGCCGGCTGAAGACAACAAGATTGAGGAGCAGGAGCCCGTTCCGGACCGCTGCCGTTCCGGACCGCCGCTGGACCCACAGGTTATTTAAGTCATTTGGGGGGGGTTCGGGAGGGTGGGGGATTTAATTTAAAGGGTCGGGGGTGGGTTTTAGGGGGTTTTAGTGTGCCGGCTCACGATTCTAACGATTTATAACGATAAATCGTTAGAATCTCTATTGTATTGTGTTCCATAACGGTTTAAGACGATATTAAAATTATCGGACGATAATTTTAATCGTCCTAAAACTATTCACATCCCTAGTAAGGGCAAAGGCTATCGGTGCCATTTTGATTACTGGCAGCCGATGGCCCGAGTGCAGGATCGCTCCTGGACCCCCGCTGGACCACCAGCGGCTTTTGGCAAGTCTTGGGGGACCCTCCTGACCCCCACAAGACTTGCCAAAGTCCAGCGGGGGTCCAGGAGTGACCTCCTGCACTCGGACCGTCTGCTGCCAGTATTCAAAATGGTGCCGATAGCCTTTGCCCTTACTATGTCACAGGGGCTACCGGTGCCATTGGTCAGCCCCTGTCAAATGGTAGGAGCACAAGATGGCACCAGCCATCCAGTGCTCCTACCATGTGACAGGGTCCAGCCAATGGCACGGATACCCTGTCACATGGTAAGGGCAAAGGGCCATCGGTGCCATTTTGATTAGTGGCAGCCGAAGGCCCAGGAGCAGGAGATCGCTCCAGGGACCCCCACTGGACCACCAGGCACCTGTAAAAAGTTTTTGGGGGGGTTGGGAGGGTGGGTGAAGCTAAGGTATTAGTTTTAAAGGGTCAGGTGGGTTTTTTATTTATCAGCTCGGGTGCAGCCGATAAACAAAACCGCGATCGAGCCCGATGAAAAAAAAAACCACATGTGAATCGGAACAGGAATCCAAACCAATTCTGGTTCCGATTCACATCTCTAGAGATTAGTACTTTTCGGCTTGGAGAAGAGATGGCTGAGAGGAGATATGGTAGAGTCCTTTAAAATAATAACTGGAATGGAATGAGTAAACATTAATCAGTGGTGTACTCTTTTGAAAATTACAAAACCAGGGGACATACAATGAAGTTACTAGGTAATACATTTAAAACTAAAAAGAGGAAATATTTCTTTACTCAATGCATAATTAAGCTCTAGAATTCGTTGCCAGAGGATGTGGTGGAAGTTATTAGAGTAGCTGCATTTAAAAAAGGTTTGGACAAGTTCCTGGAGGAAAAGTCCAAAAACCATTATTAAGGTACAGTTGCAGAAATCCACTGCTTATTCTTGGGATAAGCAGCTTGGAATCTATCTACCCCTTGGGATCTTGCCAGGTACTTGTGACCTGGCTTGACCACTTTTGGAAACAGGATACTGGACTTGATGGAACTTTGGTCTGACCCAGTATGGCAAGCCTTATGTTCTTATCTTCATGTTCCTTTGTGGACTGTTGCAGAAAGAATTAAAAGTTTGGAGAAAAACCATTCATCTTCATGTTGGCATAGAAACAGAAATGATGGCAGAAAAGGACCTAGTGATCCACCCAGCAGGGATGTGCAGAGCAAAATTTTATGTTCATATTTCTTATGTCCGAAAGGGGGTCCCACTTGCGGCCAATATGGACATAAAAAAAATCCAATGAGTTGGGTATATGTACATATGTGCAAAAAAAAAATTTAAACCCCCTCACCCTCCTTAATCCCCCCCCCCAGACTTACCACAACTCCCTGGTGATCGAGCGAGGAGTGAGGACATCATTTCTGCAATCCTTGGCGAGAAGCATGTGACGTCGGCGGCACGTCGAGTGACGCGGCGTCACGTGATTCCCGGCGAGTTCGCGCCAGACGGCTCGTTCGGCCCAAAAAGAACTTTTGGCCAGCTTGGGGGGGCCTCCTGACCCCCCCAAGCTGGCCAAAAGTTCTTTTTGGGCCGAACGAGCCGTCCGGCGCGAACGAGCCGGGAATCACGTGACGCCGGCGTCACTCGACGTGCCGCCGACGTCACATGCTTCTCGCCAAGGATTGCAGAAATGGCGTCCTCACTCCTCGCTCCATCACCAGGGAGTTGTGGTAAGTCGGGGGGGGGGGGGAATTAAGGAGGGTGAGGGGGTTTATATTTTTATTTTGGCTCAACAATCGCGATTTCCCACATATCGAACATATCTATGTTCGATATGTGGGAAATCCGATCGTTTATGTCGAATCAATTTTTTAAGTTAAAAAAAAATATGAGTTGCGTTTTACTAATGCGGTCAATCCGAATGCACACCCCTACCACCCAGTCTACCCTGCAAACGGAAGCCAGTATCTGCTGCTCTGTGCAGGTTACCCCCATGCTTATCAGTTTACCAGACTGAAAAAGTCAGGACCCTTGAATGATGTTTGAATCCAATTCCCTTAACCATTGCAGTGAAAGCAGAGAGCAATGTTGGAGTTGCATCAAAAGTGTCAAGCTTAGCGATTAAGGGTAGTAAGCGCCACATCAGCAAGTTAACCTCATGTTTATTTGTTCCCCAACCATAAAAGTCAGGGCCCTCATTGGTTGCTCTCTGAATCCATTTCCTCTTTTCCCACTGCCGTTGAAGCAGAGAGCAATGACAGAGTTGCTTCAGGAGTATCAAGGCTTCTTTCTTAAGAGTACTCTACTGACTGCCACACCAGCAAGTTACCCCCAGTTACCCCCATGCACTCTTTTCTTTATTTCCAACCTCTAGCCTTTAGGGATCCACAGTGTTTATCCCATGCCCCTTTGAATTCCTTCACTGTTTTCATCTTTTCCACCTCTTCCGAAAGGGCATTTCAGGCCTTCACCACCCTCTCCATGAAGAAATATTTCCTGATATTGGTTCTGAGTTGTCCTCCCTGGAGTTTCATTTCATGACCCCCTAGTTCTATTGATTTCTTTCCAACGGAAAAGGTTTGATGGTTGTGCATCATTAAAACTTTTCCGATATCTGAAGTTCTGTATCATATCTCCCCTGCACCTCCTTTCTTCCAGGGTGTACATGTTCAGATCCTTTAGCCTCTCCTTATAAGTCTTCCTATGTTGAACCCTCACTATTTTAGTTGCTCTTCTTTGGACCGCCTCTTCCTGACTTTATCCTTTTTTAGATATGGGCACCAGTATTGAAAGCAGTACTCCAGGTGAGGCCTCACCAAGGATCTGTTCAAGGGCATTATCACCTCTTTTTTCTTACTGGTTATTCCTCTCTCTATGCAGCCCAGCATCCTATTGGCTTTAGCTATCACCTTGTCACATTGCTTCGCCATCTTCAGATCATCAGACACTATTACACCAAGGTCTCTCTCCCAGTCCGTGCACATTAGTCTTTCACTGCCCATCATTTAAAGCTCTTTTGGATTGCTGCATCCCAGATGTTTGTCTCTGCACTTCTTGGCATTGAATCCCAGCTGCCAAATCTTTGACCTCTCTTCAAGTTTTCTTAAATCACTTTAAATTCTTTCTACTCCTTCAGATGTATCCACTCCGTTGCAGATCTTAGTATCATCTGCAAAAAGCCAAACTTTACCTTCTATCCCTTCCGCCAGGTCACTCACAGAGATACTGAACAGAAACGGTTCCAAAACCAATCCCTGTGGCATTCCACTTAACACTGTTCTTTCTTCTGAGTAGGTTCCATTTAGCATTACATGCTGTTTCCAGTCAGTCAACTAGTTTGCAATCCATGCTATTACCTTGGCACCCACTACCAAGCTTCTTATTTTGTTCACAAGTCTCCTATGTGGGACCGTATCAAAAGCTTTAATAAAATCCAAGTAAATCACATTGAGTGCTCTCTCCTGATTCAATTCTCTAGTCACCCAATCAAAAAAAATCAATCAGATTTGTCTGATAGGAACTTCTGGTGAATCCATGCTGCCTCACGTCGAGCAACCCACTGGATTGTAGATAGCTCACTATCCTTTTCTTCAGCAGATTCTCCATTAATTTTCCCACCTCTGAGGTGAGGCTAACTGGCCTGTAGTTTCCAGCTTCCTCTCTGCTCCCACTGTTGTGAAGCAGGACCACCACCATTCTTCTCCAATCATGTGGCATTACTTCCGTTTTCAGGGATCCATTGAACAGGTCATGCGGCGGACCCACCTGCTCTGAGCTCCCTCAGTATCCTAGGATGTACCTCATCTGGCCCCATGGCCTTGTCCACTTTCAGTTTTCCTAGCTCTTCCCAGAGGATGTGGTTAGTGCAGTTAGTGTAGCTGGGTTCAAAAAAGGGTTGGATAAGTTCTTGGAGAAGAAGTCCATTAACGGCTATTAATCAAGTTTACTTAGGGAATAGCCACTGCTATTAATTGCATCGGTAGCATGGGATCTTCTTAGTGTTTGGGTAATTGCCAGGTTCTTGTGGCCTGGTTTGGCCTCTGTTGGAAACAGGATGCTGGGCTTGCTGGACCCTTGGTCTGACCCAGCACGGCAATTTCTTATGTTCTTATGTTCTTCTGTAAATGGATTTTCATCTACTCCACTTCCAACCACTGTCTTTTCAGCCAGCGACGGTCTTTCTCCAGGGTCTTCTTTAGTGAACACCGAACTGAAGCATTTGTTTAATATTTCAGCCATTTCTTCTTCTCTCTCCACACATTGATCTTTTCTGCCTGGGAGCTGTCAGGGACTGCCAGTAGAGACTAGAGAGTGAGCACACAACCAGACCAGGTGCTCTTATAGTGATGATATTTTACGTTTTCCTGATTCTTTCTTCGAACCATGTGCCTTCCCAGCAAAGATAGCCTTATTCTGAACCTGCCTTCCTTTTCTGAAAAGGCAATGAAAATATTCCTCAAATATTCATTTTTTGTGCTATTTTATTAGTGATCTGAAAATACAAGATTTAATAACCCTACTGGTTAGTGTTTTCAGTAATCAGCCTCTCACAGATGCTCATGTTAATCCAGCACCCCTCCTCCCCCCTGCTTTAGGTTCAAAGTGTATGTGATTAATCATTGAAAACCAACTCTATTCTACAGCAAGGGCAGGTTTTGGCAGAGATTTTGACAGTCCACATATGAAATAACAAAAAGAAAAACTTAAAGTAACTCTAATGAACTAAACATTCATTTGTACCGTCACACCAGATCTATTACGACTTATTTTCATAGTTTAAGGTGTCATGTGCTATGGTTTTATAGAGAATGATTTTATAGAGAATAAAACAATTGAAAAGAGTTACAGCAGTACCAGTTAATTTAACAGCCATTAGATGGAATGTGAGAACATATGGCATAAATCCAAATGACCATTCTGTGTAAGTGTTTCTCTTGATAGGATATACTATATATCTGTAGGCATTTAAGTGCTTTAAGAGAAGATCAAGGCATTGTGTAGTGAAGGAACCTATAAACTTGAAGGGAGTTGAGGTGAGGCATTGGAACAAATGGCAACATGTAAAAGCTTTTATAATGCTATAGAACATCCAGCCTGAATGAAAGAAAAGCAAAATGTGCTATTCAATTAGCGTTCTGAAACAAAACAATAGAAATATTTCTTCTGAATTTCAGAAAACACATTTTAAACGTTAAGAACATAAGAAATTGCCATACTGGGTCAGACCAAGGGTCCATCAAGCCCAGCATCCTGTTTCCAATAGTGGCCAATCCAGGCTACAATTACCTGGCAATTACCCAAACATTAAGTAGATCCCATGCTACTGATGCCAGTAATTGCAGTGGCTATTCCCTAAGTCAACTTAATTAATAGCAGTTAATGCACTTCTCCTCCAAGAACTTATCCAAACCTTTTTTAAACCCAGCTACACTAACTACACTAATCACATCCTCTGGCAACAAATTCCAGAGCTTAATAGTGCACTGAGTTAAAAAGAATTTTCTCTGATTAGTTTTAAATGTGCTACTTGCTAACTTCATGGAGTGCCCCCTTGTGCTTCTGTTATCTAAAAGAGTAAATAACCAATTCACATTTACCTGTTCTAGACCTCTCATGATTTTAAAGACTTCTGTCTTATACCCCCTCAGCCGTCTCTTCTCCAAGATGAACAACCCTAACCTATTTAGCCTTTCCTCATAGGGGAGCTGTTCTATCTCCTTTATCATTTTGGTTGCCCTTCTCTGATCCTTTTCCAGTGAAACTATATCTTTGAGAGGCGGAAACCCGAATTGTACACAGTACTCAAGGTGCGCTCAGACCATGCATCGATACAGAGGCATTATGACATTTTTATTTACCATTTTCTTTCTAATAATTCCTAACATTCTGTTTGGTTTTTTGACTGCTGTAGCACACTGAGCTGACAATTTCAATGTATTCTCCACTATGGCGCCTAGATCTTTTTCCTGGGTGGTAGATCTTTTTCCTGGGTGGTAGCCCCTAATAAAGAACCTAACATTGTGTAACCATGGCATGGATTATTTTTCCCTATATGCATCACCTTGTACTTGTCCACATTAAATTTCATCTGCCATTTGGGTGTCCAGTCTTCCAGTCTCGCAAGGTCCTCCAGCAATATATCACAATACACTTGTGATTTAACTACTCTGAGTAATTTTGTATCATCTGCAAATTTGATTACTTCACTCATTATATTTCTTTCCAGATCATTTATAAATATATTGAAAAGCATTGGTCCAAGTACAGATCCCTGAGATCACTGTTTGTAGTTTTCCATTGAGAAAATTGACCAGTTAATCCTCTCTCTGTTTCCTGTGTTTTAACCAGTTTGTAATCTACAAAAAGACATCACCTCCTATCCCATGATTTTTTAGTTTTCTTAGAAGCCTCTTATGGGGGACTTTGCAAACACCTTCTGAAAATCTAAATACACTACATCTACTGGTTCACCTTTATCCACATGTTTATTAACCCCTTTGAAAAAATGAAACAGATTTGTGAGGCAAGACTTCCCTTGGGTGAATCCGTGCTGACTGTGTTCCATTAAACTATGTCTTTCTATATGCTCTATGAATTTGTTATGTAAAATATTTTTATTGAAAACCAAAACCAAAATACAGAACAGGAAAATTTTCCTCTTAGTATATTTTGTTTTACAATATCTTTCCCCCTTTATCCCACTACTAAGCCAAACAATACAAATGATCTGAACAAATCATGTTCCATGATGGGGTCAACATTGTAGTCTGATACGTCGAGCCCACCCCTGGCTGTCTATCCGGTCATTTCTTGTCATTGCTTGTATTCCCCCCCCCCCCCTTCTTCCCCCCAGCCCTCTCCCTTCACAGGTTAGCCAGACATATATATTGATCTAAAGAAGTACCAAGTACTCAAGTAATCAGGGGAATTAATCCACTCCGCTCATAGTGTTGAGAATCATACTCCAAGCTTTGTGGGAAATGCTGCTCAAATACGGTTCCCAAATCCTGAGAAAATTAGATCTTGCTTTGACGGAAGAGCGAGCAGCTGGAGGCTCCATGTACATCATGTCGTGTATCGCATTACGCCACTGCCAAAAAGACGGGGCCGTGGTTTCCCCCCATACTATGGACCTTTTCCCCTATGCCAATAGCTTCTGAGTTAAACACCTCTGACACTGTGAATGAAGATATGTTGAGAGAGCTCTATGATTTTGATCTTTAGAATAGTTTCCATTATTTTCCCTGCTGAAATCAGGCTCACTAATCTATAGTTTCCTAGATTTCCCCTGGAGCCCTTTTTAAATTTCGGGGTTACATTGGTCACCTCCAGTCTTCAGGTACAATGGATGATTTTAATGATAGTTTATTAATTGTAACTAATAGATCTGAAATTTCATTTTTGAGTTCCTTCAGAACCCTGGGTTGCATATATCCAGTCCACATGATTTGCTACTGTTTAGTTATCTTTTCAATCCTACTACATCTTCCAGGTTCACAATGATTTGGTTCAGTTCATCAAATATTGTGATACATTTAAAATGGTCTTGGTGATAGCATAGAAAAGTCACTAGTGGACTTCAGTTCAGGGTAGAGGTACGAAGGAGGGAGACCAGAAGGAATGTTTAGTTATCCTAGCTAGAAAACAAGCAAAAAGAGTGCCCAAGTTTTATAGTGGATGCATCATGTTGTGACGTGGTAAGAAGACAATAAATTAAAACATAAAAGAAAGGAAACAGAGAATCAGATTTCTATAATGTTGTACAGTGCAAAAAAGTGTTAGCTACCAAGATTTGAGTTTTGAGATGAAAATACCAGGTTGTCCACTTTTAAGGTGAAAATACCAAGGATAGAAATTTGGTAGATATCCTAGTAGAATATCTGGCCCATGGAGCTGGCCAAAAATAATTTTGATACTGTTTACATTGTACCTAAGACATTAACAAAATGCAAATGTTATCATCCTAATATCAATATGATAATGCAAAATATAAATGGTACAGTGTCACTAAAAAAAAGTAAGGTGAAAAAGGCACATTAGACTTGACTCAAGTACTTAAGAACAATAATATGGTGAATGACCTTAAAGAGTACTCAGAATATTGAAAGGAAAGATATGGTTTAATACCAGTGCAGCTAATAGAAAGAGGTAATGGGCATAGAGCTGAGGAGCAAGCCTATAAGTAATCTAGGCAGTATTATCAAACACAATGTCTACAGAAAAATCAGTTATACAAACTAGCAAATATGACAATAGAAACAATGAGATCCATGGAAATTTAAGACAGAAAGTGGCACCAAGAACCACCACTCTTTGCCTCAACTGAAGGAATTGCTTCCTCTGAAGTTGAGTAATATGTGAAACATCAGGAAATACTTGGATTTTCTGACCACAAAACAAAACTTCTATATTCTTTTTTCTGTATGGGACATATGTTAATGGAAGATGCAAAATATAAAACAGTGTAAATAAACAAATAAATAAATAAGTAAATAAATAAATAAATAAATACATTCTTGAAATACTTCTGAAGAACAAGATCTTTATCACTATCAGCACAAACTGATTCCAATAAAGTGGCCCTAGTTGGAATATCATCTATTGATGCTTCCAAAAAAGTAGATACTGTATATTGGGGCTTACAGGAAACATGATATCCAACCAACCCTCATTCTCGGTCATGATCTTTCTGTAACCAGGCACATAATAAATATTTGATAAGGCTATTTCTCTTACTACTGATAAATAAATTCAACATTTTTCTAATATATTTCTAAAGCTGACTGAGCAATTCAAAAAATGCAAATTCTTCCTTCCTTGAGCATTTTCCAGCCTCTCAAGCTGGTTATGATACATTAAACTATTTTTAATAAATGAAACATTCAAAGCTTGCAGAGGCCACCTGAGGGAGCAGGGTAGATACCGTAGACTCTAATGCAGACAGATGTGCAGCATGATCTTCTAATTTGGTCTTAGATTTTATCATATATTGAATAAATTGAGAGGTGCTATAGGTCAAGATCTTGTCCATTTTTTACAAACTTCCACACATTTGTGAAAGTAGTATTAGTAGATTTGCTAACCTCTCCAGTTGTAACCATTTCCACATAAAGGTATAATTAATTTTCAAAATAACAGGTTAGGGGTTTTGTTTTTTTTTGTATCCTTCACATCTGGAAACATTTTTGATAGACAAGAATGGTTAATTTGTGAAGGGATTATGTCTGTAATTAGGATGTGTGGGTTATGACCATATTGATTGATTATTTTATCTCTTAGATGATGATTTTAAAAGCCCTGCATGTTAAAAGACGGCCACATACGCACATAAGTGGGTCGCATGGGAGCTATGCAAATTTAAATAGCCAGGAAGGATGCATGTACATTGATGTATGTACACCCAGAAAAAGGGGCAGGGCATGGGCATTTCATTGCAACCCCTAATTTTCCTCAGCCAGCACACACGTTACAAATGCTACTTTGCTACAGCTCTGCAGTAGGCATGTGAGAGAGAAAGAGAGAGAGAGGCTCAACCGGATGCTCAATATATGGACCATTGTAAGGGGGCATTTTGATTCCGGGTGAGTTTTTGGGAAGTGGGTTGGGGTTAGGGGGAGTGTTGTTACAGACACATTCAGAGGTATTCATTGTAAAATTGACATCATGAATGAATTTTAGACCTTATAAGTGATGAAAAGGAGTTGATGTGAATCAGTTATTTAAACTTTCGAATAATAGAAGGACTAGGGGGCATTCCATGAAGTTAGCAAGTAGCACATTTAAGACTAATTGGAGAAAATTCTTTTTCACTCAATGCACAATAAAGCTCTGGGTTTTGTTGCCAGAGATGTGGTTAGTGCAGTTAGTGTAGCTGGGTTCAAAAAAGGTTTTGATACGTTCTTGGAGGAGAAGTCCATTAACGGCTATTAATCAAGTTTACTTAGGGAATAGCCACTGCTATTAATTGCATCAGTAGCATGGGATCTTTTTAGTTTTTGGGTACTTGCCAGGTTCGTATCGCCTGGATTGGCCTCTGTTGGAAATAGAATGCTGGGCTTGATGGACCCTTGGTCTGACCCAGCATGGCAATTGCTTATGTTCTTATGTTCTTACATGCCGTGTACAATTTTACAATGAATACCTCTGAATGTGTCTGTATTAACACTCCCCCTAACCCCAACCCACTCCCGAAAACTCACCCCAAATCAAAGTGCCCTCTCTCTCTCCAGACATTTGCATGAAGAATATTTCATAACCTGCAAGATAAACATGTTTATGGGTGCACATGCAGCCCTTTAAAAATCTACCCATTAATTTCCTTTTACTTTTTATTAAAGGGAGGTTTTCTCTATGATACCCTCTGACAGGGCTTAATTTGTGAGTGAATGGCTTGAAATGCAATTCCAATGCTTCTTTTCAGGCTTAAGGGGCAGAGCAGCAGGGGTATTCAGCTCCTGCTCCTCTCCTCCAGGCAGCCTGCAAGGAAGAGAAGAGAAGGGGTGAGCCTGGAGCACACAGAGAAGAGAAAAGCCACTCTGTTCCCTAATCCAGTCTCTCTCCTCTTGTTCCCCCTCCCCCCACCTCTCCTCCTGTATTGAGGGAACAGAAGGGGAAGGTGTGATACTGAAGTGTACACTTCAGAGCAAAGAACAGACACAAAATAGGGTTTGAATTAGCACAAGTTTGAAACTTGTGAGCAGTAGTGACAATTGTCAAGGATTCAACCCTGGCCTTGATGAATGGCACTACTGCTCACAACTTTTAAACTAATTCAGCTCCTTTTTGTGTCCATTATGAGGTCTTAATTTCTGGCAGAGCAACCTTCTACCACCATTTTTCAGGGACCTGAGAAAGCCGTCCAAGGCCGGCAGTGTACATCAAGTTTGGCTCCCCTGAGAAAAACCAGAACAGAGCCAGTAGTTGCATGGATTGCCATATATACCTGTAAATCGCAGTCGTCTTATCCGTGGTTCAATCCACATTAATGCCAGTACAGTAATTCAAGATACATGATTGAATTGCTCACACACTACTCATCCCGATCTCTTAACTCACTGTTGCGCCCGTCGGTCGCAGACGGCTGCGCCCTCTCTGTCTTACCTCTTTTCTTTCTCTTTCCTCTCCTCCCGGCAAGATGGCTGCCACCGCTTATCCTCGGCAATCTCTCCGGCATCACCGGCATGGGCGATTGCGTTCGCCATTCTTACACTGAGGTCACTTAGAACATGCGTGTGCCACCCTCTCTCTTGAATACGTCATGGCTGGAACCTCAGGGGCGTCCCCACCACATGACATCACTACCTCTGGGTACTTAGCCTCCGATCTCCAATCCAGCTACAAGTTAGCAAGGATTCCACTCCAGCTAATTTCGACTCCTTCAGAGACTCCGCTCTGAATACTCGCTCCTACAAACCCTCTGGGGTACGCTGGCTCCACTAGAGCGTTCTAGGTACCCGCTCCTCGGTGCCCTTATTCGCTCCTATCTACCCCCCTGGGGTTTCACTACACCAGCAAGGACGCTCAAGGCACCCACTCCTCGGGGGTCTTGCTTCGCTCCTATCTACTCTCCAGGTTTCCCAGCTCGCCAGGATCCTAGGTACTCGCTCCCTGGGGCCTAGCACTGGCCTGCCTTCCTCCTGGGCTAACCTGTATCTACAAAGGACATCCTGGCTCCGGCGCTCCAGGCCTTGCATCATCTCTACCTCCGTTCCACGAGTCCATCTCTTCAACAGCTACCAGCCTTCATGAGTACCTTCTCTCTCAGTCTCTCTGCCTTGTCTCACCACAGAATAGATTCTCGGCGTACCCCGCTTCGCGGACCACTACCGGATCTACCATTGCTGACTACGTCATCAGTGACAGGGTTCTCAGCCTACCCCGCTCCGCGGACCACTACCGGATCCTTCACTTCCAGCTTCTGTTGAGACCTTCTCTGCACTTGATACAACTCAGTGCCTGGACTGAACTACCATCAGAGACCTACTCTATTGGCTAAGGAACGCAGCCCGCTTCTCGGGTCTTGCCAACTGCTGTATAATAAAGCTTCATTCCTCTCTGTGGTCTTTACTGAGAGTCAGCATATTGCTGTGTTTTCCCCATGGGGCCCCCTCCCCGTGGGAGGTGTCATCAACACAGCAACCAGGGGTCCACAAACAAGTCAAACTTACAACACTCACCCACTGCTATGGCATGCCCTCCCCCATGGTGTTCCATTGAGGCAGTCAGACACTTCTCCTTAGCACCCCCTCCCTATTCCTTAAACCACTCGCTCGCTGCTATCAGAACAACGATGGGACTTGAGGTTGCGCAGGAATGTCCTCCCTCCTTCCAAGCCAGGGTCTGATTGGCACGCATAGAACCACGTGTTTCAAGGCACGCCATTGAGCGACTGCAAGTGCTGTTGTCGTCCTCATAACAGCAGCAAGCATAAAATAGCTAAAAAGAGATTTAGGATTTCTAATTTACAGACACAATTTTGCAGCTTCTCTAACATCTGTCTGTGCTGCTATTAATGTTTTAATTGTGATCCGTTTAGCATAACAAAGTTATTATATGTGGAATATAAATATTTTAAATAAATAAACATCTTCTTATCACTGCTACTAACCCTTTTCTTCCCCTCTTTTCCTTCACACCATCTGTATAATGTAATCTGAGAGTCACTTATACGGCAAATTCAAAAATCAGCTTCTACCTTTGCCTGCTCACTTTGTTTTGACTTGATGAAGGGAGTGTAGCTCATGTCAGCTAACAAAGAACTGTATTAAATTAATCCAATGAAAAGTTATCACCTTCTATTTTTTTCACTGCCCTTTATTTTTGTGACTCTGAGGAAAGATTATTGGGACAATAGGGGAGTTCTGGCTTTGTGTTGAGTTCCTTTTAAAACAAAAAAAAAAAAAAAAACAACTTTTTATTTATGATTTAACAAACATTTGCGTCAAGCAATTTAACAGTGTAGAGAAAAAGAAATAACATGCTGAAATACCATTACACCAAACCCTCAAACAATTAAACCCTGCAATCCCAGTCCACAGTTAGAAAAGAGGGACTCTAAAGGATTAGCATGCAAAAGATCCACAATTAAATAAAGAAAGACACTGAGTTGCCTGGCCAAGGCACAAACCCAATAAGGAGAATTCACTCTGGTTCCATTCCAGGCGACTCAGCGAGTGAGGAGCTCAGATCTTTCTTGGCATCGAGGAGCGCAGTGATTTGAGGAGGATTGGAAAACACATATCTATTGGACTGGTGTTTGACAGTACATTTGCAAAGATATTTTAAGGAAAAGGGAGCTCCAATCAGCAAAACGGTTAGACACATTAACAGGCATAGCCTGCATCTCTTTGGGTTACTCCTGAAAACATCAGGGAACATGTGTGCAGCCCCAGAATTGTTGTATTGGTTTTTCTTTTCATTTGATATTTTTTCTCACCTTTTTTTTCATTTTATTTTGGTTTTAGTTTCCTGCTTTATGAACAACTGCAGTGTACAGTATATATACATATTTGCCACACACTAACATCTTACGTAGCTCAGCACAGTCATAGGCATTCTTGGGTTTGTCATGAACATGGGCAAAGGCAAAGAGAACATAAACTGTTGTAGAAATGCTATGCATTAGTCTAATGAAGAAGAATTCTGTTTATATTACCTTTTGCTCAGATTTAGTGGAAGGAAAAATCTGCTTGTCTTTCTGAAAATTAAGAAGTGGTTGTAACATATAGTAGGTAGAATCATATATCTGAATCACGTTAAATTGTCATTTAGTCAATGTAGTCAAGTCGGGTTAATAAAAGTAGTAAGGTGGCTGATGTGCGAACCGTACAATATTGTGGAGTAATTTGATCACTGGGAGCATCTCTCTTAACCTCTGCAACAGCAAATCTTTAGTATTGATCAACAAAATGTACAGCAAATGACCAGAAATGCACACAGTTATAACACAGAGTGACATATCATGAATAAAGCTTAGACTGAAACTAAAGTTTGCATTACAATTTGAGATGAATGATCCAGCTTACTGAGTAATGCAATTCATTCAAGCTAATAAACTAAGACTGAAAATCAAAATTTACATAGCAATTAGAACATAGATCACATTCTGGATCCTGTTCAACACCACAGTACAGCAAAATTGCTTTATGTTTATTGCATTGATTGCTAACTGGATTAAAACTGTACAAAATTCCATGGTGGCAAGGTAGGGAAAGAAAGAGAGTGAAATACTGTATTATGAGTTGAAGAATTACATACTGCTAGAGGTGTGCAGAGGGTCACTCAAAGACAAAGCAGAGTTTGTGAGTTCTACCAGCTGCGGTCTAATTAATCATCTGCTGGGTGTGTAGGAAACATGCTCCTGAAGCCCAGAGCAGGGAGGAAGCTCCCAGGGAAGCAACAAAAAGATAATCTTCTTAGAAAGCAAGTGACTCTGGGAAGAGAAATCCCATAGCAAGGGTAGATGACCTTCAAGGAGTAAAGACAGAAAAAAAAGGCTCTCAGGTAGGATGAGGTACAGTGAGAATTCTGTGCTGCCACCACTGTGATATTCCTAGCTCCATAACCATTAATGATACACCCATCAATATTTCCTTCATTGACGACCACATAGCATTTTCCTTGATTCCAAGGTTGACATGAAAGAAATCAACCTTCTATAAAATTCATCTCCTCAGACATGTTAAGCCTCTCTTTGATCCAACAGCCTTTCACATTATATTATAATCTCTAATCCTTACTGGTCTCGATTACTGTAACTCCTTCTATCTTGGCCTCCCACTAACTGCTACTAAACCCCCTTCAACTATCACAAAATGCAGCGGCATATCTTTTGACCAACACCAAATTACATGAACACATTTCCCCTGTCCTTCTAAAATTACATTGGTTACCAATTTCCTGGAGAATTAAATACAAAATCCTAACCATTTTACACAACCTGATTCACAACCATAATAGCCCATGGCTTTCCACAATTCTTCACCTTTATACCCCCTCATGAACCCATAGGTCTCAAAACCAGTTTCTTCTTCAGATCCCTACCCCCAAATTTATGAGACTCAACATAGCAAGAGAGCAGGCCTTTTCCATAACTGGCCCCATCATAGGAAATTCCATACCCAATTCCATCAGAATTTTAAACGATAAGCAAGATTTTAAGAAAACCCTAAAGTATCACCTATTTAAACAGGCTTTCAAAGCCTTTTTATGATTTTATCCTGTCTGATTATGTCCACTGACATGATCTACCTTAAGTTTGTCTGTAGTTCCCTATTACCCTGTTTTTGTTTACTCATTTATTGATTTTAATCATTTTAATATTTAATTTATTTTACATATAAATGCTGTACTATAATCCTTTATATTGCTTGTTTTATTATAAACTGCCACGAACCTTGAAAGCCTGTTTAAATAGGTGATACTTTAGGGTTTTCTTAAAATCAACAAATCTATTCAAATAAATACATAAATAGATAAATAAATAAATATGGGTATCTTAAATATTATTGGACCTACACATTGAAACTTGCATCATTTATTTTATAGTGCATGTACTAAAAATATTGACATGCATGCTAAAACATTAATTAGGGGTCTGTGAAATAAAACTTATGCTAAAAATGTTGAACTTGTGTGTGCTAAAAATGTTAACATACATATTAAAATGCCATTTAACGAGTGATACAAAAAGTTTTGACATATGCACTGTAAAACAATTGGCCCATTACAGTGCTTATATTATTTCATGCATGGAAAGGAATCCTGAAAATATATTCAATAAATCATATGAATAAGTTGCTTACTGATGAGAAGCTAACATAGGGCCTCATTTTCTAAAGTATTGCAGGCCTGCGATACTTTAGGGAATGAGGGGCGGGGGGCCGAAACGGGGGTTGGGCCTGCGCTAGCCGGCAGCGATCACACCGTCGCGGTGCGATCGCTGCCGGTTTCGCACCCAATAGCTCCACCATAGAAGGTGTAGCTATTGGGCGCGAACTCGGACGCGAAAAGGGCCTTACCTTTTTGTCATCCGTGGTGTCTTTGAGGAGTCGGCCCCGGTGATGCCCCGACTCCTCCTCTTCCGGGGCCGACTCCGCCCCCATTTTGGTATCACGTGCAATCCCTCTGGAAAATGGGGCCCATAATCACATTAAACTAAAAACTTATGATGTGCCATGCTGGGTCAAACTAAGGTCCATTGAGCCCATCATCCTCTCTTCAATAGTGGCCAGTCCAGGTCACCAAGACCCAGCAATCCCCAATAGCTGATATATTTCTTATATCACACTTCCAGAGATAAACTCTGGCTTTTTCCTCAAGTCTACCTGGCTAATAACTACTTATGGCCTTTCTTTCAGGAACTTGTCCAATCCTCTTTTAAAACCCACTAAGGGGGTCATTCCTCAAATCGCTTTAGGGCATTATCGTGGCGTTAGGGCCCTAACGCCTGCGATAACGCATGTGATAAATAACACATCTCACGATGCTTATGGAAATTCTAAAAATTTAGTCAAAAGGGAGGAATTTATGAAAATGAGTGGTTTATTGTTGTGTGCAGTAGCATAATGCATACTATAACTGCACATTTTTTGAGGGTGTTATGAGAGAGCACATCTCTGGGGTGGCACACATATTGGTCAACTTTTTATACCACTGTAAGAGGGGCAACTAGTAACTCGGGATAAGGTTTGGTGGTAGTCAGAAGTACAAACAGCACAGTAGACATCA
Source organism: Rhinatrema bivittatum (assembly GCF_901001135.1). NCBI lineage: Eukaryota > Metazoa > Chordata > Amphibia > Gymnophiona > Rhinatrematidae > Rhinatrema > Rhinatrema bivittatum. The sequence continues at coordinate 48,058,706 of NC_042619.1, read as the reverse complement.
GTGAAGATTTGATGTGATTTGGAGTGATGAAAGGTATAAAAAGATGAGATCTGTACAATGTAGTCTCGATCCAGCTTGATGCATTCTCTGCCTAGCTGCTATCAGTTTGGTTAAGAGTACTACAATATACAAATCTCATCTTTTGTGTACCTGTCATCACTCCAAATCACATAAAAACTTAACTGATGTCTATGTCTTCTGTGTTGTTCATACCTCTGACTGTGCACGTAAAACTGCTCCCCAAAACCTCACCCCGAGTTACTAGTTAACTCTCTTACAGTGGTATAAGTAGTTTACTTATATAAGAGTCTCTCTCTCTCTCTCTCATATAAGTGGAAAATTGCCATGCCCCTTTTTTTATCACAGGCACTATTCTTGCAAAATTTATAGCAAAATGATGAATCTAGCTCTAGGTTAGTATCCTTGGCCATGTCCTCCGACAACAGATTCCATAGCTTGATTGTGTATTAAGTAAAAAGATACTTGCTGTTAGCCAACTTTCAACTTTGCTGGATAACTTGGGAGTGGTCAAACAGGCAGGAAATTCAAAACCCGAGGGTTTATCCTTTGAATATGGACCTCTAAATGTTTGGTATAAAAGTATAAAAGTATACCATTTCAAACTGACTGGCTGGCTTCTTGGCCTATTTTTGACCAATCTTTAAACCTAAGCTTTCTTCTTTCATATTCCAGGTTTAGAAGGTTATTATTTGTCAATCATCACAGTTATTTTTGTTTGTTTGTGAAACTTTTTGATCTTAGGTGTTATACATTGTTTTCCATAAGGGATATAGGCATAAAAAGATAGACGGGTAGAATATTTTTTTTAAGCCTGATCATATACTTTCCTCTGAGGGAATGTTGCAGTCTAAACTGTGAAACATTTTCCAGAGTGATTGGATGGCTTCATTTTTTCCTGGCAGTGATCCAGCTCTGGGTTTTTCTTTTTCACATAACGTGCAAGGCCTTGTAAAGGCTTTGATTTCCTTACATAGGGCCTTACAAAGGGCCTGTCCCAGTAAGCTTATAGCCTTTGGTTTGCAGGCTACGTGCAATGAATATGCATGCATATACTGTATTGGAGACACAGTATAAGCAAACATATTTCATGCATATTCATTGTGGATAGCCAGAAAATTCAACTGGTTGTGAAGTCAGCAAACAGAGATATTAGTAATAAACTTATTAATATATAAGGGGAGAAATCATAGAAGGTTCCACTTTTTCATGCTGTTACCTTCAAATTAATCATTAATCTCCTTAAAGTTCAGACTGTGAAATCCCTTTTTCTTTTTTTTTCTTTTGTTTATGCAATTAAAATCCTTAATAAACTTGCAGCGCACTCTTATGTTGACTGATATTCTCATATGAATTGTCCCATTGCATCACATTAATTAAACAAAGAGAACTAAGGCATTTATCTTCAGCTCAATGAGATGTGCTTTTGGTTGACTGTTCAAAAAGTACATAATGCTAGGCCATGGTTTGACGTCCTTCTTTATCTGAGGTTCGCAAGTGTATGCTGCTGTAGTTCAAATAAAGCTCTTTGTGGTGATAGCTGTACACTGTAAAAAAAAATGAAAAAAGGAATGCTGAGTTAGTTAAGAAGAAACAAGTGGCTTATATATATATATTTATTTATTTATTTTGAAAAATTTCTATTCTGCCTATAATGGATCTCCATGCTAGGTGAATTACAACAAGGTAAAAATACAATGAAAATATAAAACAAATAAAACAATAATTAAACTGATAAATACACAATATTAGTAATAAGATGGTGGTGGATGCCTGGAATGCCCTTCCGGAGGATGTGGTGAAGACCAGAACTGTGAAGGACTTCAAAGGGGCGTGGGATAAACACTGTGGATCCATAAAGTCAAGAGGCCGCCAATGAAGAATGGGTGACTCACCAGAATGATGGCTACTGCCTGGAGACAATACCCTTATTCAATAAACGTACACATGCTTACTGTGACTCCAACATCGTTCTAGCTTCAACAGCAAGAGGAAATGTGGAATAAAGGATCTGCACTCACAAAGGGGGGAGTAGCTGGCTTGTTACGGCGGTTACTACCCCAAACCAAATAAGCCTGTTACTTCCATTTCTATGCATATACAGCATAGTTCTCTGCTTCAATGGCAGGGGAGAAGAAAAAACTGATACTTCACGCATATCCAGCATAGCTCCCTGCTTCAACGGCAGGGGAGAAGAAAAAAGGGTTCACACTCACAAAGCGGGGAGTAGCTGGCTTGTTTCGGCGGTTACTACCCCAAACCAAATGTGCCTGATACTTCACTTTCGATGCATATCCAGCATGGCTCTCTGCTTCAACAGCATGGGAGAAGAATAAACTGATACCTCAAGCATATCCAGCATAGCTCCCTGCTTCAACGGCAGGGGAGAAGATAAACAACCAATAAGGGCTGTATAACATAGTCTGAGTAAAACAAATAAGCATGGGTGTAGCTTGCTTATTGCGGCGGTTACTACCCCTACTACCCCTAACTTATCAGCTAGATATTCACTTGGATGCAGCTCCATCACTGCTTTCTACATTAATGGTGGGGGTGGAAAGGAAATAGAACCAAGAGCTAAGAGAAACAGATAAGTATGAGAGAAAAAAGTGTGTGAAGCTTGCTGGGCAGACTGGATGGGCCATTTGGTCTTCTTCTGCCGTCATTTCTATGTTTCTATGTTTCTATGTTTCTATAAATGTGCCATTGCAACAAGGTCACTTCCTGCAAAACAAAAATGTTTTCAAATGCTTGCGAAACTGTAAAACATCATAGATATTTTTCAAAGCTTCTGGTAGTGAGTTCCACAATAATGAAGCAATGACAGAAAAAGCTCATATACGGGTCTCCACTAAACATGCCTGCCTAATAGATGGAACCTACCACTGCCTGCCTCTTGACCACATTTGACAGCTGCCTGGAACTGACCTCTGCTTAGCCTGACTATGTACAGACGGACCTTGGTCTAGTCTGATGAAGGCCACAGGTAGTGTCCGAGCAGGCAGGTCTGGTAGTCACAGGAGCAAAGAGGGTATCCGAGTGTAGCGCAAGGGTCAAAGCCAGGGTATCAGTCCGAGGGTGGTCAGCCAAAGCACGGGTCAGTTCCAAGGTCTGTCTGTACATAGTCAGGCTAAGCAGAGGTCAGTTCCAAGCAGCAGTCAGACATGGTCAAGAGGGAGGCAGTGGTCGGTTCCAGGCAGCGATCAAACGTGGTCAAGAGGCAATGGCCGCTCTGTCGGAGGCCTCTGGCCCGCCCCTTCCCCACCCCTGGACCGCCCCGCCCCTGCCCTACTCCTGAACTGCCCCTTTTGTAAAGCCCTGGAACTTACATGCGCGTCGCCGGGCCTTTTTAAAATAGGCCCGGCGTGCGTAGACCCGGTTACGTGCGTAAACATAACCTTTTTAAACTCAGGACCAATATTTGTAAACTCTCAAAATCCCCAAAAGTTGAAAGATACTTAGCTTCTAAATGATCCACAGCATATGGAAAACTAAAGCTGTGTTCACAACAATCTGCCCAACTGACACGGGCCCATGTTTCGGCATGTGAACGCCTGCATCAGGGACTCAAGTTACCTAAAAGTGAAAATATTCAAAGAAAACATAGTTACAAGAAAGAGCAAACCCACTGATAAAAAATTCACAGCAAACAAACATACTTAAAAATGTTAAACACACATCTCACTACCGCATATGCCCAAGGCATTTAAAAATGGCCGCTGGCTCTACAATGCATAACTCAGTAGCATTGGTTGAATATTGCCAAAACCCCACCCCTTAGCCCAATAGCCTTCAATCAGAATACAGAAACAGCATACCCATTCAATCAGTCTCTAACAGGGAAAGAATAGCAATATCAGCACATAGCTCATTTGATCTCTTTATACAGGCTATTCATGTAAACAGAGTTCAAGCGATGAATCCATTGCTGTTCCTTTCTCCACAGGAAGGAATCATAATCTCCTCCCCAGGGATGTGGAGCCACATTCTCCAATACTACAAACAAAAAAATCAGAAAGCAAATGAGCATAAGCTAAACTTTGAGACATTACTGGGGCTTCCAGTCTCTGTCGAGTAATAGAACTGCGATGTTCAATCATCCTGGTCCTTAATTGTCTATTGGTCTTACTCACAAACCATAAACAACAGGTGCACTACATGATATACACAACCCCTTTCCAATCACATGATGTCTCCACACGCAGCTGATATCTTGATAAACTCTCAAAAGGCAACACTGTGCCATTAAACAATTATGGCCAGACAGAACACTTGCCACAAAGGAGATGGCCACACAGTTCTTCGACACCTTCAGAGTAGAGACAATCACGCCGATATTCGTATTTCACAACCATATCACATATATTACGACCCCTTTTAAAAGCAAAAATTGGGAGTTGACAAAACAACAGATATGCCAGAAAAATATGCCAGTGTTTTTTTAATACTACGTTGGATAATGTAGATTCCCAGCAAATACGGAAAAACACAAGTCATACAGTCACACTCCTCTCTACTACAGGGCTGCAATAGAAGATCATGATTTATCCACCTGGCTTGTTTATATGCTTTTTGGATCAGAGACTTAGGATACCCCCTCTCCTGAAAAGCAGCATGAGGTCGATTGGCTTTAACCTTATAATCAAACAGGGAGGAATAATCTCCTGAGCCTAAAAAATTTGGCTCACTGGCAGATTATCACAGAGATTCTGTGATTTATTTATTTATTTATTTTATTTATTTATTTCAGATTTTTATATACCGGCATTTGAGACAGCAGTCACATCGTGCTGGTTCACATAAAACAGGGGTGCATAGTAAACATAACTATAACAATGGTGCTGAAAAGGCAGTTACATATAACAGGGTGATAAGAACTTGGCTGAGAAGGACGAGAAAGGACAGGTTATTAATTCACACAGGTAAACGATAGAAGATAAGGTTAACCATGGTGTAGTTGGAGATTAGTTAACCATGTTGGAGTTGTGATGGCAACTGCTGTACTCCAGCAACATAATATGATCAGTGGGTTTCCTAAAAATCCTAAATTGAAACTTCCCTTCTTCAATAGAAATTTAAATATCCAAGTATGGCACACAGTTCTTACTAAAAGAATGGGTAAACGTCAAGTGCACATTACATTGATTGAGCCACTGCATAAAACTACTGGAACAGACTACCAGATCCTGTGCAGAGTACTAGGATATCATCTATATATCTGTGCCAGAGGGCAATGTTAGAACGATAATGATACCTTTCAAGCCAATACCCCTCAAATTGCCCCATGTATAGATTAGCTACATCGGGGACCATTGTGACCCCATTGTGACACCTTTTACCTGTTTGTAAAACTGACCATCAAAGACAAAAAAGTATTCATACGAGGCAACAGCCGCCAGATCACAGATAAATGATGTGCGTACCCTGTTATGTGCAGACCAAGTAACAAGGATCTGCTGAATGACCACTAGAACCTCATGATGTGGGATGTTTGTGTACAGAGACACTACATCAATGGTTGCCAACAACACCAACTCCAAAGAGCCTTGCACCTATATTTAGTCTGATGCTGTGTTCATTTAGAAAGTTGATTCTATATTATTTACAGAATAATTGTTAGACCTACCCTCCACATTTCGGCCGTCCCTGTCGTCCGCAGCCGTGGATGTCTCAGCAGTCCCTGCTGGCCGTCCAGCAAGCTGAGGGACCCGCACCTCCAGGGTTCCCCTTATGCACTCGGCAGGCCCGGCAGACTGCCGAGGCTGCCTCAGGCCTCCCTGAAGCAGAAGGCCGGTGACTCCGCCTCTCCCTGACGTTCCCCTAAGCACACACAAGCGCGTCACCTAGGGATTCTTAATGAGGCTGTGGCGGGAAATTGTCGTCGGCTCCTCCTGATGACATCAGAGCTGGCTAATATTTAAACCTCCTTCCAACCTGCAGCTGATGACTTGGTTACAGGTCTGCTTTCTCGGTGTTCTGCCTTGGTCTCTTGATCCAGCGTGTCCTGCTCCTGCTCCTGTTCCTGTTCCTGTGCTCCGTTCCTGCTCCAGCCTTCCTGTTCTGGATCCTGCATGCCAGTTCCTCTTCCTGGCCTTCTCCCTTCGGATGGATCTTCTAGCTTCCTGACCTCAGACCGGCTAACGTGTATTCTTCTGGCTTCCTGACCTCGGACTGGCAATCGTGTCTCCTTCTGGCTTCCTGACCTCGGACCGGTTACATTACCTCTTCCTCACCTTCCATCATCCCAGGGGCCCACCTAAGTCCAGCCGGTCCTGGCACCCAAAGGCTCAACCCGCAGGGAATGGGATTGGTATTGGTGAAGCACCGGCTGACCCCTGTCATCCACCAACCTCACCTCCTGTCATTGGGAATCTGCGGCAGGTCTTCCTCCTAGGTAGCGTCAATCCCAACATAGGCCAGGGGTCCACATTTCCATCGAGGTCACAACAGTAATTAAATAATACCGTTTGTGTAAACTGTGTTTCCTGGTGATTTTTACATTTGGGGTTCTTGCTCTTTTTCTGTGTGAATATATTTCATCTGGTTTTTAAGCAGTGTATTTTTGACTATCTGAATAGGATTTCTACCAGCTGATGATCCTGGAAGGCTTTTAACTATAGTGTTCCCCACAAAAAGAGTTCCCAAATTAGTACCTCTGATGACTGAGTTGCCCAGCACAATGAGCTTTATCTTATGATTTTTGGTTGTACTATGGAATTTCTACATGTATTGGGTTTTTTCTTTACTTTCAGATACCACTCCAATCTCCATTGTAGAACTTCTTTATTATCCAATGCAGAGAAGGCATTTTGTATTTGTGTCACTTGAGAGAGTGGGTGTCTCCACATCACAGGTCTCATTCTACCAGAGTCCACTGTAATCCATTTATTCTTGGACTTCTGTATGCTCTGTGTAAGCAGGGGAGGACATATGGGATGCATAATTGGGAAGAATGGGTGTCTTTGGGTCACAGGTATTAGCCTCCCTGAGCCCACTGTAAACTACTATTTTCTGGATTTCTGAATTATCTACGGTAATTTATTTATTTATTTATCAAGTTTTATATACCGTTGTTCAGTTTCGCCATCACAATGGTTTACAGATTTCGAAAGGAGGGATATAGTCAGGTATAAGTATAGGGAGGGACAGGTACAGGTACAGTCAGGTCAAAGTACAGTAAGGTAAAGGTGCAGAGTAAGGTAGCAATAAGATAGCAGTTAATCAATGGGAACAGTTATGTTCTCAGCTGGCAATATTAAGTGTTCATGGTGTTGTGTTGTCTTTGGGAACTGAGCATGTGTTTATGTCCGGTTGGGATGTCTGTTGCGAGGGGGTTGTTGGATGACCTTGGGTGTCTTTGCAAGCTTTGATGAACAACCAAGTTTTCAAATCTTTTTTGAATGTTTTTAAATTGGGTTGCAGTCTTAGTTCAGTTGGGAGTGTGTTCCATATTTTGGGACTGGCGAGGGAGAATGCTCTTTCTCGGGTTGTTGTGAGTTGTGCTGTTTGGACGGAGGGAATTGTCAGGAGGCCCTTGTTGTTTGATCGTAGGTTTCGTTGAGGCATATGAGGAATGATGTTTGTGGCTGACCAGTTTTTTTTTGTTTCTTTTTAAATTCTTTATTTATTCAATTTTTATTTTGCAAAGCAAACCAATGCTTGTAACAGAAAAACTCAGGTACAGTCAAAGAATCGTACATTATATATCACAAAAAAGAAATGTTATATATATATCTATAATAAGACAAATTGCAATTTCTCAATTTAATCAGAATAAGTGTTTCCAGTAACTTTTACCTTTCTGACCAGTTTGTTTGATCTTTATGTATTAGTTTGTGTGTGATGGTCAGGGTCTTGTGTTCTATTCGGTATTTTATTGGTAGCCAGTGTAGGAATATAAGGATGGGTGTTATATGTTCTTGGGTTTTTTTTTTTGTGCCTGTTAGGATTCTAGCCGCTGTGTTTTGGAAAATGGGAAATGTAATGTAATGTGATGGGAAAACAATTCCTGAATACTGTAAAGTGGGTGAAGATTCCTTCTCAGTGCAATCAAAGAAGAAAATAAAGATTCCAAAGTTGATATTATCATCCATCTGGGAACCAATGACCTTGCTAGAAACAACATCCAAGCGGTACAGAGAGATTTCCAGACTCTGACGAAGCTAGTTAGTCACATGTCAAAGATTATTGCCTTATCAGAAGTGTTACCTGTTCATGGAAAGGGGAAGAAGAGGCTAAACCATATAGATAACTCCAATACATGGTGTAGGGAAGAAAGTTTTGGATATATTGGGGGCTGGGGCCATGTATGGAACAGTATAAGGTTCTGTGTCAAAGATGGCTTACATCTGTCTGTCTTGGAAAAAAATTCAAGTGATAAATTCAAGTCCTATGCCATAAAGCATTTAAACGAGAGGATGGGGTGGCAGAAGGAAATTGAAATGTCACCCCCTACATCTCCAAGAAATGAGTGAAGAAGATAACAAAAGTCAGATTAATAAGGCACAAAAATCATCCAAGAAGAGCAGTAATCTGAAGGAGGGAAGCTGGAAAGCTATGACCACGAATGCTCATAGTCTGGGCAATAAAATCCCAGACCTGCAGGCTCTAATGGTGGAAGCAGATCTGGACATCGGTGCTGTTATAGAGACATGGTTCACAGAGTCACATGACTTGGATATAGCCATCCCTGTCTATAACTTATTAAGGAAGGACAGAGAGGACAAAAAGGGCACTTTATGTCAGAAGCAATATCCAAGAAATTGAAATGCAAGGGACATGGGGCAGAGAAGAAGCATTATGGGCTGTTCTAAAAAAAGAAGAAGATGCTTCCATTGACATCGGTGTGGTCTATAGGCCTATTTAGACAGAATTGCTGGACAGAGATCTGATCAAAGACATCGAAAAGATGGGAAAGAAGGGAGAAGTATTGCTTATTAGAGATTGGAGTATCCCTTCAGTGGAATCTACGAGAAGTAGAGAGATAGTGGATGTCCACCAAGGAGCTATGCTCAAACAAATGGTAATGGATCCCACGAGGAAGGGTGTAATACTTGACCTAGAGCTCACAAATGGGGATAATGTCTGGACAGTTGCCCGCCTGAGTACAAGTGATCATCAGACAGTATGATTTGATTTTGCAAATAAGATACAAAGAAGTTACACGAAGACCCAAGTTTGAATTTTAAATTTATGGGCTTTGACAAAATGGGGATGTACCTGGAGGAAGAACTGGAAGACTGGGAGAAAATAGGTAAGGTGGAACTACAGTGGTCTAAATTAAAAGGAACTAATACAAAGGCAATAAATCTATATGTTAGAAAAGTAAACAAAAGTTCAAGGGAAAAGAAACTAATTTGGTTCTCAAAGGAGGTGACTGAAAAAATAAAGGCAAAAAGATCAGCATTCAGGAAGTATAAAGGATCCCAAAAAAGAGGAACACAGGTAACAATACCTGGTGAAAATGAGGGAGACGAAGAAAGGGGTGATCAAATTTGCGGACAACACAAAATTATGCAGAGTAGTTAAATATCAAGTGGAGTGTGATGAATTGCAGGAGGACCTTATGAGACTGGAAGATTGGGCTTCCAAATGGAAGATGACGTTTAATGTGGACAAGTGAAAAGTGATGCATATAGGAAAAAATAACCCTTGCTGTAGTTACACAATCTTAGGTTCTATCTTAGGAGTTACCACCTAGGAAAGAGATCTAGGTGCCATAGTGGATAATACATTGAAATCATCGGCCCAGTGTGCTATGAAAATCAAAAAAGAAATCAGAATGTTAGGAATTATTAGGAAGGGAATGGAAAATAAAACAGAGGATGTCATAATACCTCTGTATCGCTCCATAGTGAGACTGCACCTTGAATACTGTGTGCAATTCTGGTCACCACATCTCAAAAAGGATATAGCTGCACTGGAGAAAGTGCAGAGAAGGGCGTCCAAAATGATATGGGGCATGAAACGGCTGCCCTAAGAGGAAAGGCTAAAGAAGTTAGGGCTGTTCAGTTTGGAGAAGAGATGACTGAGGGGGGGATATGATAGAAGTCTACAAAATCATGAAAGGATTTGAACAAGTTAGTATAAATCGGTTATTTACTCTCTCAGATAATAGAAGGGCCAGGGAGCACTCCATGAAGTTAGCAAGTAGCTCATTTAAACAAATCGAAGATAATTCTTTTTCACTCAGCACATTATTAAACTCTGGAATTCATTGCCAGGGGATGTGGTTTCTGCAGTTAGTGTTACTGGGTTTAAGAAAAGGTTTGGATAAATTCCTAGAGTTTAAATCCATTAATTTCTATTATGGTAGTTAATAAGCAAAAGTAACTTGTGATCTATCTAATGTTTGGGTACCTGCCAGGTACATGTGACTTGGATTGGCCACTGTTGGAAACAGGATACTGGGCTTGATGGACCCTTGGTCTGATCCAGTATGGCATTTCTTATGTTATGTTCTTAAAAGCAAAAGGTCAAGTGGAAGAAAGGATTGCCCAAGAGATAAAGAGAGGTGACAAAACATTTTTCAGATCTATAAAAGAAAGAAGGAAAGTCCAAAGTGGTATAGTGAAATTGAAAGGTGATGAGAAGCAGTGTGTCAATACAGACAAGGAAATGGAAAAAATATTAAACAAATACTTCAGTTCAGCATTCACTAAAGAAGACCCTGGAGAAGGACCATTGCTGGTTATCAAGACCATAGAAGGAAATGGGCTAGACACAACTCCTTTTACAGAAGAGTATATATGGGAAGAGCTAGGAAAACTGAATGTGGACAAGTCCATGGGGACAGATAAGATACATCCCAGGAAAATACGAGAACTCAGATGTTCTGGCGGGTCTGCTAGATGACCTGTTCAATAGATCCCTGGAAATGGGAGTGGTGTCACCAGATTGGAGAAGAGAGGTTATGGTCCCTTTCATAAGAGTGGTAGCAGAGAGGAGGCTGGAAACTACAGGCCAGTTAGCTTCACTTCTTTGGTGGGAAAATTAATGGAGACACTGCTGAAAGAAAGGCTACTAATCTATCTACAATCCAGTAAGTTGCTGGACCTGAGGCAGCATGGATTTACCAGAGGAAGGGCCTGTCAGACAAATCTGATTGATTTTTTTATTGGGTGACTAGAGAATTGGATCGAGGAAGAGCACTTAACATCATCTACTTGGATTTCAGCAAAGCTTTTGATATGTCCCACATAGGAGGCTTGGGAACAAAAAGGGATGCTTCAGAGTGAGCATCAAGATGGTGGCATGGATTACAAATTGGTTGACTAATAGAAACCAGTGTGTAATGGTAATGGAACTTACTCTAAAGAGAGAAATGTGTTACGTGAAATGCCACAGGGATTGGTATTGGGACCGGTTATGTTCAATATCTTTGTGAGCAACATTGTGGAAGGGATAGAGGGTAAAGTTTGTCTCTTTGCAGATGATTCCAAGATCTGCAACAGAGTGGATTCGCCTGTAGGAGTAGAGAGAATGAAAAGTAATTTACGAAAGCTTGAAGAGTGGTCAAAGATTTGGCAGTTGGGATTTAATGTCAAGAAGTGCAGAGTCATGCATCTGGGATGCAGTAATCCAAAAAAAGCTGTTTGTGATGGGGGAGGGGGGGAGGCTGATGTGCACGGACCAAGAGCGGTACCTTGGGATGATTGTCTCTGGCAATCTGAAGATGGAAAAGCAATATGACAAGGCATTAGCTAAAGCCAGAAGAATGGTGGGTTGCAAAGGCAGAGGAATAACCAGTAAGAAAATGGAGGTGGTGATGCCCTTGTACAGGTCCTTGGTGAGGCCTCACCTGGAGTACTGTGTCAGTTCTGGAGCCCTTATCTCAGAAGGGATAGAGACAGGATGGAGGCGGTCCAGAGAAGGGCTACCAAAATGGTGTAGGGTCAGTATCAGAAAACCTATCGGGAGAAAATGAAGGATATAAATATGTATACCCTGGAAGAGAGGAGGCACAGGGGTGATATGATACAGACCTTCAGATACCTGAAAGGTTTTAATGATGTACAAATATCAAACCTTTTCCATTGGAAAGAAATCAGTAGAACTAGGGGTCATGAAATGAAACTCCAGGGAGGACTTCTCAGAACCAATGTCAGAAAATATTTTTTTTACGGAGAGGGTGGTGGATGCCTGGAATGCCCTTCTAGAGGAGGCGGTGGAAACCAAAACAGTAAAAGAATTCAAAAGGGAATGGGATAAATATTGTGGATCCCTAAAGGTTAAGGATGGAAATGAAGAAAAGAGTGCATGGAATAACTTGCTGGTGTGGTGGTTACTTTAACCAATAAGCCTAGATACTGTTGATGCAACTCCATCATTGCTCTCTGCTTCAATGGCAGGGGGAAAAGGAGAATTGGATTCATACAGTGACCAATGAGGGCTGCAACTTTTACAGTCTGGGAAAACAAATAAGGGGGGAAACTTGCTGATGCGGTGTTTACTACCCTTAACCAATAAGCCTTGAAACTGTTGATGCAACTCAAACATTGCTTTCTGTTTCAACAGCAAGAGGGAATGAGGATTTGAATTCAAACAGTAACCAACGAGGGCCCTGACTTTTACAGTGAGGGAAACTGATAAGCATGGGGTATCCTGCAAGGTGCAGCAGATATTACCAATCGCTTACTGAGCAGAAGGGATGTTAGGAATTGTGGACCCGTTGCCCGAGGTGGGGTTCTTGCTACCTGATGGATTGGGCCCCACAGATTCCCACTGTCAGGAGGCGAGGTTGGCTGGGAACAGAGGCAAGCTGGGACTTCGCCTGTACCGACCCTCGTTCCCCGCAAGTTGAGCCCTTGGGTGCCAGGGCTGGCAGGACTTAGGTGCACCTCTGTGTGGCTGGTCCCAGAGAGGGTAGCTGAGTGGGTGCAGAGAGTGTCGGGGAGGATAGGCACAGTTTGAGACAGGAGCACTCGAGGAGGGAGGAGGATAAGCAGATTCAGGGAGTATAAGGCCACTGCAGCTCTGAAGGGAGTAGAGCAAGACCACGTGAGAGTGACCTCGGGATGAGGAGGTGCAGGTACAGAGACACGAACTGTAGAATGCTGAGTAAGGACTAGAGCTGACGGAAGCTGATGACCAGAAAGTAGCAGCATAGCGGGGTGCCCCGAGGAACGAGGCGCCGAGACACAGTCTGATGGAGTACTGTGCTGAGTCCAATCTTGAAGAGAATAGGCACAGTAGAAATCCACAAGGAGGAGTGCCTTGGGGGGTCACAAGGTGCAGAGGACACTGCGGATGGGACTCACGATTAAGGTGGCATTGAGTCTGGCCCCGAGGAGCGGGAAGCGCTAGAGAAAGTCCAGGTGAGGTAGAGCAGAGCCAGAGCCCGTGGAGCGGGAAGCGCAGAAAGAGAGTCCGGGTGAAGTTGCACTGAGCCTGGCCCCGAGGAGCAGGAAGTGCTGAGAGGAAGTCCAGGTGAAGTAGCGCTAGCCAGGGCCCGCGGAGTGGGAAGCACTGAAAGAGAGACCAGGTGGAATTGCGCTGAGCCTGGCCCTGAGGAGCGGGAAGCACTGAGAGGAAGTCCAGGTGAAGTAATGCTGAACCAGGACCTGTGGAGCGGGATGCATTGAGAGAGTGTCCGGGTGACATGGCGCTGAGCCAGGACCTGCAGTGTGGGAAGCACTGATAGAGAGTCCAGGTGAAATGGCACTGAACCTGGCCCCGAGGAGCGGGAAGCACTGAGAGAAAATCCAGGAGAAATAGCGCTGAGCCAGGACCCGCGGAGCAGGAAGCAGAGGCAGGAACCCGGAAGGAGAAGTGATGAGATCCTAAGGCAGGAACAACTGCTCCGTGGAACAGGAACTGTCACGTAGAAGGAACAAAGGAACTCGCTGACAAGTCGATTAGTGGAGGCTGGAGGTGAAGCTTCCGGGCCAGTGATGTCATCAGCCTGGGACCAGCCTGGAGTTCTCGCCATTGGTTCTTTAAAGGGCGGACAGATGGCGCGTGCGTACCTAGAGAGGCCCAGGATCGGAACGCTGGTCGGTGGCATCTCAGCCGCCGCGTGGAGTGTAGGGAGTCAGAAGGAACGCGGCAGTAGTGGCTGGCCACCGCCGCGAGAGTACCGGAGTTAGAGAACCAAGCATGACACGATGTGAGTTGAGCCTGCTGCGGGTGGCTGCGGCCGATGGTAATAACACTGGATGGATCATTTGATCATTTTCTGCCGTCATTTCTATGTTTCTATGTTTCTGTTCAAAGTTCTTAAATCACAAGAGAATTGTAAGAAATTGCAAGAGGACATTGCAAAACTGGGAGACCGGGCATGCAAACAACAAATGAAATTTAATGAGGGCAAATGCAAAGTGATGCACTTAGGGAAAGTTAATCCAAATTATAACTACATAATGCAAGGTTCCACATTAGAAGTCACCACTCAGGAAAATGATCCAGGTGTCATCGTTGAAAATACATTGAAATCTTCTGCTCAGTGTGCAACAGCAACCAAGAAAGCAAATAGAATGCAAGGGATGAGGTCGCACCATGGTGTGACCTCATCTTGAGAATTGTGTGCAGTTCTGATCATCATATCTTAAAAAAGATATAGCAGAATTAGAAAAGAAAGGTACAGAGATGGGCAACCAAATGATGAAGGGGGTGGAACAATTTCCCTATGAAGAAAGGCTAAAGAGGTTAGAACTCTTCAACTTGGAGAAGAGAAGGCTGATATGATAGAGGTCTATAAAATAAATAATGAGTGGAATGGAACGAGTTAACGTGAATCAATTGTTTACACTTTTGAAAAGTGCAAAGACCAGGGGACACACAATGAAGTTACTAGGTGTATATTTAAAACTAATAAGAGAATTTTTTTTTTTACTTAGCGCATAATTAAGCTCTGGAATTCATTGCCAGAGGATGTGATGAAAGCTATTAGTGTAACTCTGATTAAGAAAGGTTTGGACAAGTTTCTGGATGAAAAGTTCATTAACCATTATTAAGAGAGAGTTGCAGAAATCCACTACTTATTCTTGGGATAAGCAGCTTGGAATCTATCTACCCCTTGACATCCTGCCTGGTACTTGTGATCTGGCTTGGACACTGTTGGAAACAGGATACTGGGCTAGATGGACCTTTGGTTTGACCTAGAATGGCAAGTTTTATGTTCTTATGTTCCTATATAAAATTAAAAGGTATGACAAGTTGGAATGTTTGACTTAAGATAAAGTTCTAGATACCTAGCATCTACCCTCTGTTGTAATGGTATTATGATTCCTGCCCGTGGTACCCATTCCATGAGCAGGCCCCTCACCTCTTGCGGCATGCACCACCAACTGTCTTTGCAGCTAGTGCCGCTGCCTGGACGCCTCACGTGGCTGGGAAACAGCCGACGAATCGCCAGCTCTTTGCAGCCTAGCCATGGCTGCCGACCACCCAAGCAGCCTGGAGGCCACTGCTGCGCTGATGCGGCCCATGGCCATGCCCAGAACCATCATCTCGCGGCATTGAGTCACCGCCGAGACCTTCCTGGAGCAGCAAGGGAAAGCCGCTGCCACTCCAACATCATCCTGCAGCCTGGAGGCCATCCCGAAGCCTGCCTGCTCTCTTACCTTTGCCTGCAGGGAGAACGTCGCTGTCCATGGTCCTGTGCTCTCTTCCTGGCCCTGCTCTTAGGCGCCGGTGTGTGCCTCGTCAGTGTATTTAAAGGGCCAGTAGCAGGAAGTGCTACTGGTCCCACCGGAATCCAGCTGGTCCTCATTTCTTGCTTCAGCCCTATAAAGGGCCCTGCCTGCCTTCATTCCTTGCCTTCGGATCGGGTTTCACAGTTGTCTGTGTCCTTCTCTTCTGTCCAGGTCCTTCGTGGTCTTCTCTTGCTTTGACGGCTTCGTCTTCATGTTCCTGATGTCCTTCATCTGTGCCTCCAGATGTCTTCGTGTTCCTGTTGTCCTTCGCCCATGCCTCCAGATGTCTCCGTGTTCCTGATGTCCTTTGTCCATACCTCCTGATGTCCGATGTTCCTTCCTGATGCCTTTGTCTTCACCTCTGCCTCCAGCTCCTTGGTCCCTTGATGTCCACTTTCTCGGCATGCCATTGTCGTGGTCCGTGACCAGCCCATGGGCGGGCTGTGTAGGGTGCCTCATGGCACATTGCCATCTTCATCTCCGCAGTGCTAGTCTCTGGAAGACTTCTGCTTGTCTCTTGAGTGTTGAACCCCGAGTTGTCTGAGAATCCTGTATTTGTATTTGAAGCTTGTATCTTGCCTCAGTCTTTGGAGCCCCTTGCATTGCATCCATCTATGCCAAAGACTCTGTTTGAACCTGCTCCATTCAGCGTGGTCCGCGACCAGCCACTGGCGGCTGTGTAGGGCACGTCCCAGTGAAGGCCTCTTCGGGTTCTTTGCCATGTTCCAGTCTCATCTACTCCACACCTTGTCTAGAGCCTGCTTCGAGCCTAGCGTGGTCTGCGACCAGCCCCACAGGTGGGCTGTATAGGGCGCGCTGCGTCACAGTCTTAACCCAGTACTTGATCTTGCTCCTGTATACTTTTGCCTGCAGTACCTTGCTCCTGAATCCTCATCTGCTGTACCTTGCTCCTGAATCATCGTCCAAGAGTCTTCGCTTCTGTCTTCGTCCAAGAGTCTTCTATGTTCCTAGGCCTCCGTCTGCCCTCGTCCTCTGTCCGGCCTGCCACCTTTTTCCGTTACCCAGTGGCAGATCTGAAAGGGCTTGGAATGGTCAGAGGACTGTTCATTGACCAACATTGCGTTGCTGGTCTTTTTGGGGCATGCAGGTCCGGTAGAGGGTCAGACCTTCTATCTCCTTGTCTCCGCTTCAGCCGTCTTCTGTTTCTTGTTTGCCCGTGCTTGCATTGGCTCACCTCTCTCTGTGCTCTCGGGGCTCCTCCCTGAGTGGAGTGGCGATCCAAGTGCTCACATATCCCATCAGAAGCGACCGCGCCTCTGCGTTCGCAACAAATGGCCCTCATTGAATTGATCAGAGGGTAGCATGTGGCACAAGAAAGGAGAAAATTCTTTTCCACTCAACGCACAATAAAGCGCTGGAATTTGTTGCCAGAGGATGTGGTTAGTGCAGTTAGTGTAGCTGGGTTCAAAAAAGGTTTGGATAAGTTCTTGGAGGAGAAGTCCATTAACTGCTATTAATCAAGTTTACTTAGGGAATAGCCACTACTATTAATTGCATTAGTAGCATGGGATCTTCCTGGTGTTTGGGTAATTGCCAGGTTCTTGTGGCCTGGTTTGGCCTCTGTTGGAAACAGGATGCTGGGCTTGATGGACCCTTGGTCTGACCCAGCATGGCAATTTCTTATGTTCTTATTGCAGAGCCTTGAGTATGTGGCCATGAAAATAAGTGTTTGCATGTGTGACTCACACACCATATACATATTCAGGGAATGTATGGATTTTCTGTTCCTAAAGGCCCTTCTCTTTCATGAGATGGAACAAGCTTTATCCTGTATAAGCTCCATTGGATCCCCATTGAGAGCAGAATAAATTTAAAGAACTTTGTATTGTGTTCAAATGCATGAACCAAACAGCACCAGTATGCTTGTTTCATCTCCTGCCTACATAAATGCGAACCAGAGAACTCCTGTCTTCCCAACAAGCTCTTTTATCTGCCCCTTCACTAGCTACTGAAAACTTCACACAAAACTTTTGAAACAATATCCCACAGGACTTACGCAAAGAATCCTGTTACTCTTCCTTTCAAAAAAAGAATCAAAGCCTGGCAATCCAGCCAAGCCTTCACCTGAATTCTGCATTTCCACCCATCTTACTGCTAGGTTTGTAATCTACCTTTATTGCCATTTTTGTAGTAGTCATCCTCCCTACACTGTGAAATCAGTGTACACTTAACATTTCTATCTATGTAGTTTTCCTAGTTTTATTTTATGTCCTCGCTTACCAATCCCAGATTATATGTAATGCATTTCAATTTTTTCTTTCTAATATGTCTTATGACTTTCCTAGGAAAAGGCTGAAAATAAAAACAAGTAAGTAAAACCAGAACTAGATCAACTTGCAAGGAAAAATAAAGCAGTTAGCATTCTCTCTGTTTTCTATCATCTCATATATGTTGCACACAAGAGTCTTCAATCAAAAATGTGATGAACATGAAACAAAATTATTTCATAACTATAACAAAACAATATGATGTCCAAAATGTTGCAGTGCAAAATGGTTCAAGGGGCAGGTGGGGACAGACCTGGGAGACCTGTGGTACTCTGTTGCTTGGGTATCAATTGTGCGGACTGGAATATCCTGGAGCATTTTCATTTAAAAGCTGTCCTTCTTCTAAAAAGGTTTTATTAAATTCAGCCTCTAGGCATAAATCTCTGCAAAAATAAGACATCTGTCCTATATAAAACAACTTTATAGCTTAAATTTTATATCTACTCAGTTCAAATGCACATTTTTCAGATGGAGAAGACAATATTCAAAGGAATTTGCTCATATCAACAAGCTTTACCTTGGTACATTTGCTGGACTGAAAATTGCATATGCACAGTGCGTGTACTTTAGCTGCAGCTGGAAGGGTAAACCCAAAGGCCAGGATTAAGGATTAGTGCCTTCAAAACTTTAGGGATTAGTTCCTTCCAAACCCAGGACACAACAAGAATTCACACCAAGCTTTATTTAGCTAAACTGTTTATCTCTCCTTTGAATAAGCCTGTGAACCCAATTCTGTTTTTGTAGGATAAGAAAATCAAAAGAATTAAAACCCCTACATGAGTATCTGTCAGCAAGCTGAATCAGGAATGCCTCCGATGGCCAGTTGAAGTTCTCCAAGCAGAGATTACAGTGCCCAGCAGGGTCCCTCTCTCCTGGGCAATCTGGTCTCAGTGTAGGGAGCATTGTGATTTTCTCCTCTATGCAACTCAACTCCTGATGCAAATTCAACTCTAGTTACAGAACAGTCTACTGCTCCAGTGATGCTCATGAGTTTTCTTAATCCATGTCAAAGTGATCTTGCCATGATGCATTAGGCGATGCCAGCTGTTGCTGTCCAGTTAGGCAATGCCAACTTGCATCTAAAGGGGCATTATCTAGCAGGAGAGTAATAACCAATGTCAAACTGGAATATTTAATAATAAACAAATAGCCCAGTGAAGCAAACTCAAAACAATCTCAAATATTAATGTAACATGAATTGCTGAAACTTCAATAGTTGAAAAAGTAAAGACAAGCTTTAAATTGTGATTGGGACCTTCTCATACCACCCGTTTGGTTATCATGATATAATTTCAAATGACCAACCTCTGGGGTCTTATATAATCATCGGTCCTTTTTTGCTTGCAATAATTTTCTTAACAATATAATGTAGTGTAAAACAATTTCAAACTCATTTTTTTGTAAAAATATATAATTTCACCAAGCCCAAAATATAGAAAAAGTGATTTTTTTAATACTTCCCCCTTTTTTTTTTTTTTTTTTTAAAGAATATAGCCTCGTTAAGCTCTATTCTCACCAAGTCCAACAAGATATCATGTTTCGCTGGAGCTGCTTCAGGGGCATCTTATATGCTAAATACTTTCAAAATTTTCAATAATCAAAACTTGGTCCCATACGGGATTTCAAATCCATAAATTTCTTCTGCAAAAATAAAAGACGTATTAAAATGTCTCTTACATACAACGGACACCAAGATGTTAAGAAATAAAGTTTACTCACTATACCGGCATTTCCTGTGAATATCCCAATGCCAGGCTAAAGATGCCGACTTGAACGTGAGGTTTTTACATTTTTCACGTGACGGCACATAGCTGTGCATAAATGTCATGTCAATTAGAGCCTACGTAAGAGTTACTAAAAGACAGTCCATTTAATTTCCTTATTTAAACCCCATGGGGCCTCTGTGTCTAAGTTGTAAATCCACTTTTGTTCCTGTTGAGCCAATCTTAAAGCGTGGTTCCCTCCTCTCCAATGCGCTGATACTTTTTCCAATACAGTCCATCTTTGAAATCATGATATTTTTGCAAAAAAAACAAGCCTGTCATCTATAATACCCTACTCTCCTCCATGCAAACACCTGAACCATGCAAACCCACCCGAACCCTCCATACAAACCCACCCGAAACCTTCGAGCCATGCTAACACACCTGAACCCTCCATACAAACACACCCTAAACCTTCGAGCCATGCTAACACACCTGAACCCTCCATGCAAACACACCCTAAACCCTTGTAAATAATTCTTTTTGTTTTTTACAAATATCATCCTCAACGTTAACTTTTTGGCTATCTCATGTTTCAGAGCAGCCTGATTCTAATGTACTTCAATCTACGTTCTCATAGTTCCTATCTCTCCCTCCCCACCTCCCTGTTTTATGTATTTTCCATTCTATATGTTTTCTATTTGATATAAACTGATATGATGTCCCCACTAATATCGGTATAGAAATGTAATAAATAAATAAATAAATAAATAAATAAATAAATGTAGGCATGACACAACAAACTGTTAAAGTCAGAATGACGGAACATAAAAGTCATCTTAAAACACATAGGGGTAGATTTTCTAAATTTGGGCGAGCACGTACTTTTGTTCGCGCACCAGGCGTGAACAAGAGTACGCGGGATTTCAATAGATATGCGCGTAGCCGCGAGTATCCATTAAAATCTTGGATTGGCGCGAGCAAGGCTGCCGATTTTCTCTCGCCCTCCCTCACCTTCCCCTCCCTTCCCCTACCTAACCCACCCCCCCCCCCCGGCCCTATCTAAACCCCCCCTACCTTTATCTATGGATTTCCGCCTGCCAGAGGCAGACGTAAATCCGCGCGTGCCAGCGGGCTGCTGGCGCGCCAAGACCCAACCCGGGGGCTATTCCGGAGGGCACGGCCACGCCCCCGGAATGCCCCCGGGCTGAAACCACGCCCCAGCCCCGCCCCGAAACGTCACGCGCGCGTGACACGCCCCCAAAACGCCATGTCACTCCGGGCACGCCCCCGACACGCCCCTTCATGCAAGCCTCGGGACTTACACGCGTCCCGGGGCTTGCGTGCGCCGCCAAGCCTATGCAAAATAGGCTCGGCGCACGCAGGGGGGGTTTGGGGTAGGTTTTCGGGGGGGTACGCGTGTATCCTACATGCGTACCCCTTTGAGCAATACAGGATAATCCCTCAAACATAAGGCAAAATCCAGAAAAAACAAAAACCCTATAACTATGACAAATAAAAAAAACAACAGGGAGCTAAAACAGCAAATAGGCTACTCTATGCATGCCTAAGCTAGAGCTAAAGAATCCCCCTATCCCAAAAGTACATTACAACGTGATATCCATCCATCAAAGCCTGATACCCACCTCCAAGGCTTCGCTGCTGGGTAGGGATGTGCAGAGCAAAATTTTATGTTCATATTTCTTATGTCCGAAAGTGGGTCCCACTTGCGGCCAATATGGACATAAAAAAAATCTAATGAGTTGGGTATATGTACATATGTCGCCCATTAAAGTCAATGGGGGAAGGATTTCCAGCCTATTTTTGGCTGCAGAATTGTGGTTTTCTTATCAATTGGCCCAGGAGAGAGTTCCCTTTCCTTTGTGCAGGGAAGTACTCCCTGGAAAGGGTCCACCCCTAGAGTTGTGTGTACCCGGTGTTTACATTGGCATCCAGTGAATATCGTTGGCGTCTAGTGAATTCCGTTGGCGTCTAGTGAATTCAGACGGTACTTACGCACTTCAGCAGATGACAAAGGAATTGGAGGATCTCTCAGAAATAAGAATACGTGTGGGAATACAAGGTCTGGATGAACAGGCAGGCACAGCAATGGAGTTAAAACAGCAGTAGGAACACAAGGCCTGGATGAACAGGCACTTCATTCGAGGACAGAGGTCAATCCCAGCTAGGGACACAAGGCCTGCATGAACAGGCACAGGAACTAGGTTAAAACACTGGTAGCTCGCCAGCATCTTTCTGATGCATGCTAGAATATTGGCAGCGGTATGGGCATGGTCCGTCAGGTGGGTGTGCAGTAAAGCCCACCTCCACCCTCATGCTTGTTCAGGGAAGGACTCCCTGGAACGGGTCCACCCCTAGAGTTGTGTGTACCCGGTGTTTACATTGGCGTCCAGTGAATATCGTTGGCGTCTAGTGAATTCCGTTGGCGTCTAGTGAATTCAGACTGTACTTACGCACTTCAGCTGATGACAAAGGAATTGGAGCCTAGGATCTCTCACAAATAAGAATACGTGTGGGAACACAAGGCCTGGATGAACAGGTACATCATTCGAGGACAGAGGTCAATTCCAGCTAGGGACACAAGGCCTGCATGAACAGGCACAGCAACCAGGTTTAAAACACTTGTGGGAACACAAGGCCTGGATGAACAGGCACAGCCACTGAGTTAAAACACCTGTGGGAACACAAGGCCCGGAAGAATGGGCACAGCAACTGAGTTAAAACACCTGTGGGAACACAAGGCCTGGATGAACACGGATACTCGGATAGTAATTATGTGTTTTTTTAATGTATTTATATTCTTATTCGAAAACGTTTCTAGCACGTCATACTTGATTACACTCAGGTACTGTAGGTATTTCCCTATCCCCAGAGGAACACAAGGCCTGGATGAACAGGCACCGCCACTGAGTTAAAACACCTGTGGGAACACAAGGCCTGGATGAACACGGATACTCGGATAGTAATTATGTGTTTTTTTAATGTATTTATATTCTTATTCGAAAACGTTTCTAGCACGTCAGACTTGATTACACTCAGGTACTGTAGGTATTTCCCTATCCCCAGAGGAACACAAGGCCTGGATGAACAGGCACCGCCACTGAGTTAAAACACCTGTGGGAACACAAGGCCTGGATGAACAGGCAGGCACAGCAATGGAGTTAAAACACCAGTAGGAACATGGATGAACACTGATACTCGGATAGTACAATTTTTTTTTTATGGATTTATATTCTTTTTTTAAAAAGTTTATAGCACTTCATTTATTTTTATATTTATTTGTCATTTTTATATACTGACATTCTTGTATTCAATGCAAATCATACTTGCTTACACTCAGTTACTGTATGTATTTCCCTATCCCCAGAGGAACACAAGGCCTGCAGGAACGGGCACAGCAACGGAGTTAAAACACTTGTGGGAACACAAGGCCGGGATGAAGAGGCGCAGCAGTCGAGCACAGAGGTCGATCCCAGCTAGGGACACAAGGCCTGGATGAAGAGGCACATCATTCGAGGACAGAGTTCAATCACAGCTAGGGACACAAGCCGCGGAGGAAAAGACACTAACCAGGATCCTCCAAGCCCTCATTTTCTCCAAATTAGACTACTGCAACTCTACATTTCTTGGACTCCCTTCCTCATACACAAAACCACTCCAAATGGTTGAAAACGCAGCAGCCCGTCTACTAACAAACACTAGGAAAAGAGACCACATTTCCCCAGTCCTAAAAGACCTCCACTGGTTACCAATTCAGTTCAGAGTCATTTACAAATCCATCACCTTGATATACAAAATCTTTCACCAACACACCATAATCGACCTACAAATTCCTCTCCGTTTATACAAATGCACAAGACCGACCAGGGAAGCCTACAGAGGATGCCTCCTTGTTCCACCCTCCAAAACCACTTATCACAGCACCTTTAGAGATTGAGCCCTTTCCACAGCAGGTCCACCGTTATGGAACTCCATCCCCCCAGATCTCAGAAATGAACCTTGCCTCCTAACCTTTCGGAAAAGACTCAAGACATGGCTTTTCAGGCAAGCCTTCCCGAACTGCACCTAACACACACCATCAATAAATTCTCAGCTCAGAAGCTGTATATATTGGACGCCATATTTGTAATGTACTCTTGTATATTTTTATATTCTACACATGTATATAATTAACCTCCTCTATCCCTCTTTATTTCTTACACTCCCAGTTCATAGCCCCAGTTAATTGTAACTGCATCTCTTCACCACGTGTATTTATGTTATAGGTTGTTTTCTTTGCACCCCTGTTTTCTGTAAAGCGACATCATGTGAACGATTTCATGAATGCCGGTATAAAAAAACCTTAAATAAAATAAATAAGTAAGTACCGCAAGGGAAAGTTGAAAACAACTTTGAAGAGGGAGTTCAAGAGGGCGTGAAATTGTAAAGAGGTAAATGGGTGGGGTCCGTGCAGTCCGCCCGCAGGATTCAACCCGGCGGGTTCGGTCGGACCGGGGTTTCGGCGGATCCCCCACCCCCACCCCTTTCGCGGGGGGTGGGGGAGGGGCGGGGAACGCCTCCCGGACGGCCCCGGGCCCCGCAGGGCGCATTTCCTCCGCGGCGGTGCGCCGCGACCGGCAACGGGTCGGCTGGGAAGGCCCAGGGGGGGCAGGTGGCCCGCTGCTCTGGCGGCGCGTGTTATAGCCCCCCCTCCCGGCGTTTCCTCCTTCCCCTTTGGCAACTGTTAGCTTGTCTTAACCTCATTCACTACATCTATGCAGACGATGTTCAGATTCTTATTCCCATAACAGAATCTATTAACAAACTTGGCTATTCTTACAAGCCTTCCCTGATCCTTCAAACTTTCACTAGATAAGTACAGCTACTCAGCTTTGAATATGGAACTTCGCCCCTCCAATATTCTCCTCATTTAGCTACCCTACTTATGCACTTCAGAAAATGACAAAGGAATTGGAAGATCTCTCAGAAATAATAATACGTGTGGGAACACAAGGTCTGGATGAACAGGCAGGCACAGCAATGGACTTAAAACACCAGTAGGAACACTAGGCCTGGATGAAGAGGCACATCATTCTAGGACAGAGGTCAATCCCACCTATGGACACAAGCCGCGGAGGAAAAGAAACTAACCAGGATTCCCTCCGTAACGGCGAGTGAAGAGGGAAGAGCCCAGCGCCGAATCCCCGCTCGTCCGGCGGGCGCGGGAAATGTGGCGTACGGAAGATCGCCTCTCTGGCGCCGCTCGGGGGCCCAAGTCCTTCTCATCAAGCCTCAGCCCGCGGACGGTGTTAGGCCGGTAGCGGCCCCCGGCGCGCCGGGACCGGGTTTTCTCGTAGTCTGTTTGTTTGGGAATGCAGGCCAAAGTGGGTGGTAAACTCCATCTAAGGGTAAATACCGGCTCCGGCGCGTGTTATTGCCCCCCCCCCCCCCGGCAGCAGCTTCGCCGTTTCCCCGGCCGTTTCCTCCTTCCCCTTTGCCAACTGTTAACTAGTCTTAACCTCATTCACTACATCTATGCTGACGATGTTCAGATTCTTATTCCCATAACAGAATCTATTAACAAAGCCATCGCACTTTGGAACAACAGCTTACAAGCCATCACTAATCTCCTCAACAGTCAAAGCATGAGATCTTATTAAGAAACTGACATTATCCTCAACAAATTCTTACTCCTAGCAAAACCTCTACCAAGTAAGTACACAGGGGTCTGTATTTTCATACCCCAGTGCTTGCTGTTTGAATACCGCTCTTGCCGTACCGACCCGCAGGGACCACCTAGGGACACAAGCTGTGGAGGAAAATAAACTAACCAGGATTCCCTCAGTAACGGTGAGTGAAGAGGGAAGAGCCCAGCGCCGAATCCCCGCCTGTCCGGCGGGCGCGGGAAATGTGGCATACAGAAGACCGGCTCCCCAGCGCCGCTCGGGGGCCCAAGTCCTTCTGATGGAGGATCAGCCGGCGGACGGTGTTAGGCCGGTAGTGGCCCCCCAATAAAACCACCAAAGACTGCTTCTATAAACTGCAAGTTTAAAAAAGGATAAGACCACTCTTCCACGCCAAACACTTCAGAACCATCCTCCAAGCCCTCATTTTCTACTACTGCAACTCTACATTACTTGGACTCCCTTCCTCATACACGAAACCACTCCAAATGGTTGAAAACGCAGCAGCCCGTCTACTAACAAACACTAGGAAAGGAGGCCACATTTCCCCAGTCCTAAAAGACCTCCACTGGTTACCAATTCAGTTCAGAGTCATTTACAAATCCATCATCTTGATATAAAAAATCATTCACCAACACACCATTATCGACCTACAAATTCCTCTCCGTTTATTCAAATGCACAAGACCGACCAGGGAAGCCTACAGCGGATGCAATGCCGGTATAAATAAATAAAATAAATAAATAAAATCAATAAGTACGTAAGGGAAAGTTGAAAACAACTTTCAAGAGCGAGTTCAAAAGGGCGGGAAACCGTTAAGAGGTAAACGGGTGGGGTGCGTGCAGTCCGCCTGGAGGATTCAACCCGGCGGGTTCGGTGGGACCGGGGGTGGTTTCGGCGCATCCCCCACCCCTTTCGCGGGGGGGCGGGGAACGCCTCCCGGACGGCCCCGGCCCCGTCCAGGAATAAAAAAAATTAAGTAAAGCAGTAAAATCAATAAGTACGTAAGGGAAAGTTGAAAACAACTTTCAAGAGCGAGTTCAAAAGGGCGGGAAACCGTTAAGAGTTAAACGGGTGAGGTGCGTGCAGTCCGCCTGGAGGATTCAACCCGGCGGGTTCGGTGGGACCGGGGGTGGTTTCGGCGCATCCCCCACCCCTTTCGCGGGGGGGCGGGGAACGCCTCCCGGACGGCCGCAGGGCGCATTTCCTCCGCGGCGGAGCGCCGCAACCGGCTCCGTGTCGGCTGGGAAGGCCCAGGGGGGGCAGGTGGCCCGCCGCTCCGGCGGCGCGTGTTATAGCCCCCCCTGGCAGCAGCTTTGCCGTTACCCCCGCCGTTTCCTCCTTCCCCTTTGCCAACTGTTAAGTAGTCTTAACCTCATTCACTACATCTATGCAGACGATGTTCAGATTCTTATTCCCATAACAGAATCTATTAAGAAAGCCATCGCACTTTGGAACAACAGCTTACAAGCCGAAGCCACCACTAATCTCCTCAACAGTCTAAACCTGGTCCTCAATGCCTCTAAAACTAAACTCCTCTTCATTTCCTACAAGCAAGAAAACCTCCCATCTCAGATCCATCACAAACACCTTCTCACCCACAACCATGTGAGAGACCTGGGAGTAATTATAGACAACCGTCTTGACCTAAAGAATATGATCCAAACCACAACTGTAAGATATAATATTATATCTTAATGGGCCTCGACAAAGGAAACTCTTTCCTATTGATCTTGTTAGACCTTTCCGCAGCGTTCGACACGGTCAACCACGCCATCCTCCTAAACCAGCTTTCGTCCATAGGAATCAGCGGCACCGTCCGATCCTGGTTCAAAACGTTTCTCGATAACAGAGGTTACAAAGTTAAACTCCAAAACAAGGAATCCTCAAGATTTGACTCTGTCATAGGAGTCCCTCAAGGTTCTTGATTATCTCCGACCCTATTTAATATCTATCTTCTTCCTCTCTGCCAACTTCTTACCGACCTCAATCTAAAGTACTTCCTTTACGCAGATGATATTGAAATCATCATCCATATCAAAGACACATACTCTAAAACTCTTGACTACTGGGAAACATGCCACCAGAAAATCAAACAAGTAGTAAACAACCTACACCTCATCTTAAACTCATCCAAGACAGAAATCCTACTCATCTCTCCTGAAAACAATATCTCCAACACTACTCTTCCCAACAACCTACCTACCACACAAGTTACAGACTTAGGAGTGATAATAGACAACCGGCTAAACTTCAAGGCACATATCAACAAAACAACCAAAGACTGCTTCTATAAACTCCAGGTTTGGAAGAGGATAAGACCTCTTTTCCATGCTCAAGACTTCAGAACGATCATCCAAGCAGTCATTTTTGCGAAATTAGACTACTGCAGTTCCCTATTGCTAGGTCTGCCCTCATCCTATTCCAAACCACTACAGATGGTTCAAAATTCAGCAGCCCGATTACTAACAGGCGCAAGAAAGAGAGACCACATATCTCCCATTCTGAAAGAGTTACATTGGCTACCCGTCCACTTCCGTATCATCTATAAAGCCATATGTGTCATCTTCAAAACTATTCATCAACGCATCTTATGCACTTTAGCTGATGACAAAGGAATCGGAAAATCTCTCAGAAATAAGAATACGCGTGGGAACACAAGGTCTGGATGAACAGGCACATCATTTGAGGACAGATGTCAATCCCAGCTAGGGACACAAGCAGCGTAGGAAAAGAAACTAACCAGGATTCCCTCAGTAACGGCGAGTGAAGAGGGAAGAGCCCAGCGCCGAATCTCCGCCACTCCGGGTTCGGGGATCTGAACCCGACTCCCTTTCGATCGGCCGAGGACGACGGAGGCCATCGCCCGTCCCTTCCGAACGGCGCTCGCCTATCTGTTAGGACCGGCTGACCCATGTTGAACTGCTGTTCACATGGAACCCTTCTCCACTTCGGCCTTGAAGAAGAATGCTCAGTCTGTTTAAAAGAACAAAATTAACGGACCCACTCAAGGAATATGCTCAGTCTGTTTAAAATAAGAAAATTAACGGACCCACTCTGAAGGTCAATGCTCAGTCTGTTTAAAAGAACAAAATTAACGGACCCACTCAAGTACAGGCAGGAACAGCAACGGAGTTAAAACACTTGTGGGAACACAAGGCCTGGAGGAACAGGCACATCATTGGTGGACAGAGGTCAATCCCGGCTAGGGACACAAGGCCTGGAGGGACAGGCAGGCACAGCAATGGAGTTAAAACACCAGTAGAAACACAATGGCTGGAGGTACAGGCAGGAACAGCAACGGAGTTAAAACACTTGTGGGAACACAAGGCCTGGAGGAACAGGCACATCATTGGAGGACAGAGGTCAATCCCAGCTAGGGACACAAGTCGCATAGGAAAAGAAACTGACCAGGATTCCCTCAGTAACGGCGAGTGAAGAGGGAAGAGCCCAGCGCCGATTCTCCACCACTCCGGGTTCGTGGATCTGAACCCGACTCCCTTTCGATCGGCCGAGGACGACGGAGGCCATCGCCCGTCCCTTCCGAACGGCGCTCGCCTATCTGTTAGGACCGGCTGACCCATGTTGAACTGCTGTTCACATGGAACCCTTCTCCACTTCGGCCTTGAAGAAGAAAGCTCAGTCTGTTTAAAATAAGAAAATTAACGGATCCACTCTGAAGGTCAATGCTCAGTCTGTTTAAAATAGCAATATCAACAGACCCACTCTGAAGGTCAATGCTCAGTCTGTTTAAAATAACAAAATTAACGGACCCACTCAAGTACAGGCAGGAACAGCAACGGAGTTAAAACACTTGTGGGAACACAAGGCCTGGAGGAACAGGCACATCATTGGTGGACAGAGGTCAATCCCGGCTAGGGACACAAGGCCTGGAGGTACAGGCAGGAACAGCAACGGAGTTAAAACACTTGTGGGAACACTAGGGCTGCACAGTAGATGCCGGTCAGACACAGCGATTCATGTCAAGAACATGTGCTGCAGTGCTTACTGCTTACATTATCTTGAGCATAGGAGGCAATTGGAACTGCTGCAAGGCTCCTTTCAATAGCTTTTATTCATTTTGCCATTCACAAGGAAAATCGGGAAAGCCAAGCACTGGCAGGTTTACTTTCAAAAACACTAGCATTTCCATCAAGACCGGTGAAAGCCTTGAGCGGTGAGGGCTCATGATATCCCCTGTCATTGAAAAAACACGTTCACTGGGCACACTTGTTGGTGGACATGACAGATATCCTTCAGCCACTTTGGCTAGGTGTGGCCAGACAGTGGACTTGTGTGCCCAATATGCCAGCGGATCTGTCTGCGTATTCTCTATCGGCTCTGAGAGATACCGTTTCACTGACAGCTCTGCTGCTGTCTCCTCCTGTGCTTGGGAGGGCTGAGAGTCACTCAATCCAGTTACTTTCTCTCTCGCCTGTTGCACTACTGATGTATCTTTATGGCCAACATGCCTTGGGCGTTCTGACGTTGAGGTGGAGGCACTAGTAATAGTATCTGTCACTGACACAGTCCTTCTCCTGCCAGGGCTAGCAGCAGCACAACTCTGTGACGTGCCTGCTGTTTGCACCTGTGCTTCAAGCCTAATCTGTCTCCGCCTATGGTGCTCCTGTTCACGGACCTGTGCTAACAACAGCTCCTTCACAAATGACAGACAATTGGTCTGTAGGGCGATTTTACCTTTCACACGGGGATCACAGACAGAGGCGAGCATGTATGTGCTGTCCTCTGTTAAAGGCCTTAATCTGTCTTTCACCTGCTGCTGCAAAACGTCCACACACTGCAGCACCTCAGCAGTCATTCCCTCTTGCCGTTTAATGCCTTCCAAATGGTCATCCAGGAATTTCACTATAGGGATGATGTCAGCCAAGGTGGAACTTCTGGAACTCAGCTCCTCCGTGACGTCCTTGAAGGGCTGCAGGATTTTTACCAGCTGACTCATGACTAACCAATCGTGATGCCCTAGGGGATTCTGTACACCTATGTCTATTGTACCAGAAAGTTCATGAAGGGGTGTCTGCAGCTCCAATAACCTCTCCAGCATCATAAAGGTGGAATTCCACCGGGTGGGAACGTCTTGAATGAGACGCTTCTGGGGCATATCCAAAGCAGTCTGATTTTCTCGGAGAACCTGCCCCGCCCTGACACTTCTGTGGAAGTGTGCTGCTATGTTCCTGCACTTCTGTATTAACCTACGCAGGTATTCAGTCTCCTTGTCCTTGGACTCCAAGCCCAAACCTGACTTCACTACCAGATGCAGAGTGTGTGCAAAACATCGGATGTTCTTAAACCGCCCATCGCTTATTGCCTTAACCATGTTTGCACCGTTGTCTGTGACAAAAAAGCCTGCCCGCGTTTTACTGTCTCGCTGGTGTACTTTCCAGCTCGCCAGCATCTTTCTGATGCATGCTAGAATATTGCCAGCGGTATGGGCATGGTCCGTCAGGTGGGTGTTCAGTAAAGCCCACCTCCACCCTGATGCTTGTTCAGTAATAGAGCTGCTGGCTGCCCCTGCCTCTGCCATGTCCCACCAGTGTGCTGTCAGAGAGAGGTAAGAGTGTGCAGCATTCATGGCGGTCCAGATATCGCAGGTGAAATGCACTCTTCCGTCTGCCTTACCTAGCAGTGCTTGCACGCGACTGACACAGTGCTTGTACAGGCTGGGGATGACCTTTCTACTAAATGTGGTTCTGGAGGGGACTTTGTAATTTGGAAGTACGACCTTCAAGAAACGTTGAAACCCACATTCTCAACTAACTGCAGGGGCTGGTCATCAAGGGCAATCATTTCCCCAATGCTCCTGGTTACTACTTTTGCGGCTGCCTGCCTCCTACCCCGGGATAGCGTTACCGCACTCCACCCCATTTCCTCCATGGTGCATTGTCGCTTCTCCCACATGTCAGTGGGTTTCTGGCCTGCCGCCTGACTGCTAGAAGGGTATGAGGGCGTGGGCTGACTCTGCTGCTTTCCTACCACTGCACCCTGGTTGGAAGGGGAAGGGGTCCCCTGACGGAAAATGCTACCATCCCCAGATGGCAGTAATCTTGTTGGGTGTTGCCTCTTAACATGATACTCCATGCCAAAATTTGACAGATGTCCCAGTTGCTTGCCTCTGCTAATATCCCTGGCACAGTAATTACACCGAGCATAACGCGGGTCTTCTGTCACTTTAAAATGTGCCCAGATCGCAGATTTCTTTTGTGATCCTCCTCTCTTTCCCGCCCTGGGGGTGGATGGTGGCACTGGAGTTGAGGTACTACTGGGTGTGGGTGGTGCACCCACTGCACCCGGCGAAGCAATGCCAGCGGGGGCAACAGTCACCCTCTGTCTCCCTTCTGACAGCTCTTCCTCCTCCTCGATATCAGTGGAATGTCTCCCCTGCCGCAGATTTCTGGAGGTGGAGGCTAAAACAGGACTAACTGACAATTCTACCGAAGATTGCTCAGGTATAACATCTTCCGTT
Source organism: Rhinatrema bivittatum (assembly GCF_901001135.1). Classification (NCBI taxonomy): domain Eukaryota; kingdom Metazoa; phylum Chordata; class Amphibia; order Gymnophiona; family Rhinatrematidae; genus Rhinatrema; species Rhinatrema bivittatum. The sequence goes on along the minus strand of NC_042619.1, from coordinate 48,026,897 downwards.
TCTGATGAGAATCCCATCCAAGAAGATTCTTCTTCTGAATCAGAAGCTAACAGTGCCAGCGCTACCTTGTCACCGCAAAGTTTTGCAGGACACTTCTGTCCCCTGGATGCTCTTGGGTGTGTAACTTTTGTCTGGCTAGACTCTGCCTCCTCTTCACTCTCCTCCAAAACTACAGTGCCAGAAACAGGTGCTGGCGATTGCAAAGTTTCATGGTCTGATTTCTTTTTTTTTGCCATGGAACTGCCATCCCCTACAAAGACGTTTGATTGCGACAGTTGCCTTTTTACCTGTACTGGTGGTGTTGCGCTGGTGTCTTTTGCGGTGCCTCCGCTGCCATTCCCACTAAGTCGCTTGCATCTCCCTTTCCCTGACATTATGGATTTAATGTCAATGAGTACTAGTGGTAACACTGCCCACTGTCCCACAATAATAATGTTCGGTCAGTTTAAAATAACTAAATTAACAGACCCACTCAAGAAGAATGCTCAGTCTGTTTAAAATAACAAAATGAACGGACCAAGTCAAGGACAATGCGGTTAAGTCTGTTTAAAAATAGCAGATTGAACAGACTCGCTGAAGGCCAATCTTCACTCTGTTTATGCCCACTGCCTGCCTGGCAATGCACGGAATGTGTCTGTCTGTGTGTGTGCAGTGAGTGCACAGAGAACAAGCTTCCTTTTCAGTAGATATGAGGCAGGGTACTCCCAGCCCTGGAACTGCTGCCCACCCAGCACTGAACCACTCAAGGACAATGCGGTTAAGTCTGTTTAAAAATAGCAAATGTAACAGACTCGCTGAAGGGCAATGTTCACTCTGTTTACAATGCCCACTGCCTCACTGTCTGCCTGGCAATGCACGGAATGTGTCTGTCTGTGTGCACTGCAGTGCACATAGAACTAAAGTAGATATGAGGCAGGGTACTCCCAGCCCTGGAACTGCTGCCCAGTGCCCACCCAGCACTGAACCACTCAAGGAGAATGCTTTTAAGTCTGTTTAAAAATAGCTAATGTAACAGACTCGCTGAAGGGCAATGTTCACTCTGTTTACAATGCCCACTGCCTCACTGCCTGCCTGGCAATGCACGGAATGTGTCTGTCTGTGTGCACTGCAGTGCACATAGAACTAAAGTAGATATGAGGCAGGGTACTCCCAGCACTGGAACTGCTGCCCACCCAGCACTGAACCACTGAAGGAGAATGTGTTCACTCTGTTTACAATGCCCACTGCCTCACTGCCTGCCTGGCAATGCACGGAATGTGTCTGTGTGTGTGCAGTGAGTGCACAGAGAACAAGCTTCCTTTTCAGTAGATATGAGGCAGGGTACTCCCAGCCCTGGAACTGCTGCCCACCCAGCACTGAACCACTCAAGGACAATGCTTTTAAGTCTGTTTAAAAATAGCAAATGTAACAGACTCGCTGAAGGGCAATGTTCACTCTGTTTACAATGCCCACTGCCTCACTGCCTGCCTGGCAATGCACGGAATGTGTCTGTCTGTGTGCACTGCAGTGCACATAGAACTAAAGTAGATATGAGGCAGGGTACTCCCAGCACTGGAAACTGCTGCCCACCCAGCACTGAACCACTGAAGGAGAATGTGTTCACTCTGTTTACAATGCCCACTGCCTCACTGCCTGCCTGGCAATGCACGGAATGTGTCTGTGTGTGTGCAGTGAGTGCACAGAGAACAAGCTTCCTTTTCAGTAGATATGAGGCAGGGTACTCCCAGCCCTGGAACTGCTGCCCAGTGCCCACCCAGCACTGAACCACTCAAGGAGAATGCTTTTAAGTCTGTTTAAAAATAGCAAATGTAACAGACTCGCTGAAGGGCAATGTTCACTCTGTTTACAATGCCCACTGCCTCACTGCCTGCCTGGCAATGCACGGAATGTGTCTGTCTGTGTGCACTGCAGTGCACATAGAACTAAAGTAGATATGAGGCAGGGTACTCCCAGCACTGGAACTGCTGCCCACCCAGCACTGAACCACTGAAGGAGAATGTGTTCACTCTGTTTACAATGCCCACTGCCTCACTGCCTGCCTGGCAATGCACGGAATGTGTCTGTGTGTGTGCAGTGAGTGCACAGAGAACAAGCTTCCTTTTCAGTAGATATGAGGCAGGGTACTCCCAGCCCTGGAACTGCTGCCCAGTGCCCACCCAGCACTGAACCACTCAAGGAGAATGCTTTTAAGTCTGTTTAAAAATAGCAAATGTAACAGACTCGCTGAAGGGCAATGTTCACTCTGTTTACAATGCCCACTGCCTCACTGCCTGCCTGGCAATGCACGGAATGTGTCTGTCTGTGTGCACTGCAGTGCACATAGAACTAAAGTAGATATGAGGCAGGGTACTCCCAGCACTGGAACTGCTGCCCACCCAGCACTGAACCACTGAAGGAGAATGTGTTCACTCTGTTTACAATGCCCACTGCCTCACTGCCTGCCTGGCAATGCACGGAATGTGTCTGTGTGTGTGCAGTGAGTGCACAGAGAACAAGCTTCCTTTTCAGTAGATATGAGGCAGGGTACTCCCAGCCCTGGAACTGCTGCCCACCCAGCACTGAACCACTCAAGGAGAATGCTTTTAAGTCTGTTTAAAAATAGCAAATGTAACAGACTCGCTGAAGGGCAATGTTCACTCTGTTTACAATGCCCACTGCCTCACTGTCTGCCTGGCAATGCACGGAATGTGTCTGTCTGTGTGCACTGCAGTGCACATAGAACTAAAGTAGATATGAGGCAGGGTACTCCCAGCCCTGGAACTGCTGCCCAGTGCCCACCCAGCACTGAACCACTCAAGGAGAATGCTTTTAAGTCTGTTTAAAAATAGCAAATGTAACAGACTCGCTGAAGGGCAATGTTCACTCTGTTTACAATGCCCACTGCCTCACTGTCTGCCTGGCAATGCACGGAATGTGTCTGTCTGTGTGCACTGCAGTGCACATAGAACTAAAGTATATATGAGGCAGGGTATTCCCAGCCCTGGAACTGCTGCCCAGTGCCCACCCAGCACTGAACCACTCAAGGAGAATGCTTTTAAGTCTGTTTAAAAATAGCAAATGTAACAGACTCGCTGAAGGGCAATGTTCACTCTGTTTACAATGCCCACTGCCTCACTGTCTGCCTGGCAATGCACGGAATGTGTCTGTCTGTGTGCACTGCAGTGCACATAGAACTAAAGTAGATATGAGGCAGAGTACTCCCAGCCCTGGAAATGCTGCCCAGTGCCCACCCAGCACTGAACCACTCAAGGAGAATGCTTTTAAGTCTGTTTAAAAATAGCAAATGTAACAGACTCGCTGAAGGGCAATGTTCACTCTGTTTACAATGCCCACTGCCTCACTGTCTGCCTGGCAATGCACGGAATGTGTCTGTCTGTGTGCACTGCAGTGCACATAGAACTAAAGTAGATATGAGGCAGAGTACTCCCAGCCCTGGAACTGCTGCCCAGCCAGCACTGAACCACTCAAGGAGAATGCTTTTAAGTCTGTTTAAAAATAGCAAATATGAGGCAGAGTACTGCCAGCCCTGCCTGGCACTGCCCAGGATAAAATGTACAGACTCACTCAATAAGAATGTTCTTTTTTTTTTTCCCTAACAAAGAATCTGTTCTGTGTTGTCTATCAAATCTGGTTCTGTTCTGTGTTGTCTATCAAATCGGGTTCTGCTATCTTCTCTGCCTCAGCCTGCCTAAGCCCACCCAGCACGATCCCAATCCCACCTCCCCACTGAATCGCTGAAAATGTCCGTCAGTCCTCGTGCTGCTGCTGCTTTTATAGTGCTGCTGGCTCGTCAGGAAATCCTCAGAGAAGCACGGAATGACAGCGCGATTCGCTGCATTCAGTGCTTCTCTGAAAAGGTGAACGCAGATTCGCTGCGTTCCGGTATCCATGCCGACCTGTCCCACCCTTTCCTGTGAGTCACTGAGACTCACAGGACAGGGTCAGACAGGTTGGCATGGTTACCGCAGGGGCGCCGCCATTTTCAGGTAATCCGGGGCTCCGAGCTCGAGTCGCAGGTAATGGCGGCGAGAAAGCGCGCGCATGGCGATTCGCCGTATCCGACATATCTATGTTCATTTATGTCGGAAATCTGCTCGTATACGCCCCATCTTTTTTTTAAGTTAAAAAAAAAATTTGAGTTGCGTTTTCCATATGCGGTCAATCCGAATGCACATCCCTACTGCTGGGCTTCCAAAGAAGAAAACATGTTATACCCTGTTAAAGGTTGCACGTGGAGAGTTCCCTTTGTCTACAAGGAGCTAATAATAGTCCTCTTTCTCTTGTTCTTTGAAGCTTTAATCTATCTTTGGGGCTAGCTCTCTCCCGGTTTTTTGCAAGAAAAATGTCCTAATGCCCTAAATTCAAATGCATTAATAATTTATTTCTACTTTTTTTGCCTTGGTTTTAAGTGTCCATTGATTTCTATTAGGGATTTGTTATAACACATGAGAAAGGGCAGCAAAAGTCAGTAACCATCATTGTTGGGATTAGATGAATGTTGTTGATTCATCTTAAATAGAACAGATGATAGGAGGTACTCTCCTTAAATTATGTATAAAAGGATATTCTATTGACCAGCAGTTTGTGTTGCTTTAGAATTTAATCTGCCCATTTTTCCAGTCTGCTGCATTACTGCAAACCTTTTTTCATCTCTAAGCTTAAACTCGATATCTGTCTCTTGCAGATTATCTGTACTTGTCCCATGTCTTATTGGACTTAAATACTATTTTTGTTCCTCTTATCTCCCCTGAGAAGTTGTTCAGCTTTCAATTTTCATCACCTTGTTTATGAATAGAAATAAAGGTTAATCTTTATTTCCATGCATTCAAGTGGACTAACTAAGCTAAACAAACAGAAGAAATGTTACATTATTTTACCCACATCTCCATATTGCACCTTCCACTAAAACTTCATTTCAAATGAATATACTTGCTCTCTGTGCATTACTTATATGTTTCAGTCATGTTCCCTCATTTCCATAGTAAGTATATGCATATTTAGGACTTTCAGTCTCCTCAAAGGGCTTATAAGGAAAACTCTGCCCTATTTTGTTAGTGCTTTCCTTGTCTATATCTCTGTAGGCATGTGACCTCCAGATGTGTGTATTGCCTTGTCACACTGGCAAACTTCGGGTCCATATTGAATTAGATACTTAGATCTGCTTAAATGAAAATCCCCACTGCTATGCACCTAAATTTAGAGATACACTAGGTACCTAAATGTAGGCACCTAAAAAATGGTAGGGTCAGGGGTGGAGTCATGTAGGGCTACAATGAGGAATCTTCTTTCTCATCTGTGAGTATACCTTTAGGTGGCAGCAGAGGAATAATTGTGGAGACAGACATGATCGATAAAATGAAATGGAAAAAGAAATGCTGAGTTAGCTAGGAAAGAGCAAGAATTGCAAAGAATACACTATAACTCAACTTCTGATCTTAGTTTCCCTCAGGTTGCTTCCTGACATCTGATAGGTGCAGATGGGATCTGAGAGGAGGAGGGGCTTAATGTGCGCATTGATGCAATACCATTGGGTCAGATTTTCAAAGGGTTGCATGTGTAACTCCGAAAACCTATCCCTGCGCGCGCAAGCCCTGGGACGTGCGTATGTCCCGGGGCTTGAAAAAAATGGGCGGGGAGTGGGTGGGCCGGGGGCAGGGCAGAGGCGGAACTGAGGCCTCCGGCACAGCGGTCGTGCCGGGGATTCGCGCACCGGCACGTGCAAACTACGCCTGCCCGGAGGCAAGCGCAACTTCGCAAACAAAGGTGGGGTTTAGATAGGGCTGGGGGGCGGGTTAGGTAGGGGAAGGGAGGGGAAGGTGGGGGTGGAAGGAAAGTTCCCTCCGAGGCCGCTCCGATTTCGGAGCGGCCTCGGAGGGAACAGGGAAATCCATCGGGGCTCCCTTAGGGCTCGGCGCGCGCAAGGTGCTGAGGAGCCATGGCCAACATCCATATCATGTGGCATCTGGGAGGAAACCACAGAAATGATTAGCTGCATTAAGATTCCTTGATGTCAACGGTCTGATTACCATGCATAACTTTCTTTTGAGGGTGTCTTTCCTACAAAATCTACTGTCCTCTCCTCTCCCATCCACAATCATAATAGTGGCAGCAATTGATGAATGTATATGAGAGTTTGTTTTCAGGAAAAAGTTGTGTCATACCGATCCTATTAGATTTGTATGGCTCTGCTGGGTAAAGTGTGTTGGAGATATGATTATAAAGTTGTAAGATGTGAACATGGTGGAATGTTTGACTTAAGATAAAGTTGTAGCTACCTAGGAGCTGGAATGGCCCTCTTTGAATCGATCAAAGAGGTTAAATTGTTGCTGGATAAGGAGTCATGGCAGAACCCTGAATATTTGGCCATGAAAATCAGAATTCACATGTGTGTCTTACACACCAAATACATATTCAGGAAATATAAGGATGTTCTGTTCCTAAAGGGCCTTTTCTTTCATGAGGTGGAATAAGCGCTACATGTATGTAGTCTATTGCATTCATCATGTTAAGAAGTCTGATGATGTAATAAAAATCCCTTTTGAGGATTTTAGATGATTGCCTCTGATTAAGCTATTTAATTAATATACATCCCAGTCTGTCTTTGCAGGGCTAGCAGTATGTGGTGGAAACATTTGGAGAAAGTACCATGCTGCATCTTACCGTGACCCCTGTCTATTTTTCACTTCCCCTTACAATGAAGAATTTTCCAGTAATTGGAAGTTCAGGAGGAGTGGTATAGAGCTTGAGTGAATGAAATGTCCTTCCTCCAAAGGGGTTGAGGAAAGTTCTGGGTATAAAGGTGGGGGAGGGGGGAGGAGTGCTTTATGAGTCACAAGGTGGAGTAGTAGTTAAGATTTTGAAATGAGATATCTTAGAGGGAGAACTAGGGAGAGGTAGCATAGGGACAGTGTTCTGCTTCAGGGGTCCCATTTGATCTGTGGAAGAGAGGTGTTTTCTTAGGCTAGTGGCAAAGGGTGAACTCGGGAAATTCAGACCACCAGAAACTGAGGAAAAATTTGTCTTGCGTCAGCCAACCAGTTGTAAGTAAACTGGTGAATTACAATAAGGATTCTATACCTTTTCCTGGGGCTGTGAAGTAAAAGGCTTTGGGAGATGGTTAGCAATTCCTGTGTTTAAGTGACTTTAAATAGCCTAAAAACTGTACCTGTGTATGTGATTGTTGAGAAGACTGAATGTACTGCATTCTTTGTTTTTTGGGTTTTTTTGGGGGGAGGGGGGATTTGAGATTTTGAGCTGTTTTACATTGTTTACCTTCTGAACTTTTAACTTTCCAATAAAATCTTTTTCTTTGGAACACAATGTGCTCATGGGGGCTGATTTTATTTTTGTGGACAGCAGGAGTGAGCCACTTAGGTCCTGCGGGACTGAATCCTTCTCCCGACTTACAGAACCCATGTTCCCATCCTTGCTGTGAGTAGGTCAGTGCTCTGCTGGGTAGGGAAGGGTCTCCCCACTTCCCCAAGGGGGAGTTACTTCACCAAATGCAGCCGATTGTGATTTGAAGAAACCCAGAAGCTAGATAAGGATAATGAGCTTAACTGTTATTTATTAAACTTTATACACCCCTGTAAAATGAATTAACCAAGCAGTTCGCAAATTAAAACATGCTTAATAAAATACAAAAACTAAGATTACAATCTGTACACATTTCTAAGCAAGGCAGAAGTCGATTCAAAAGCCATTTCGACAGATAACTGAAAAGCCTGGCTTTTACTGAAGTGAATGAAAGAATCTAGAAGGTTTTTTGTTGTTGTTGTTTTTTTAACTTTATTGGGAGAGGTTCAAGAGAGGAATCTGGCTATATAATGGACAGGGTGCTGTGGTTTTTTTATGTGCATTCTACAGAGGTGTTACAGAGGTGTTTGATAAAATACTGTACCTGTACTGTTATCAAAGTACAGAGCTCTGTATCCAGAGGTTTCCTGACACAACTGAACACACATACTATCTAGAGCAGTGGTTCTCAACCTTTTTTCTGTCGGGACACACCTGACAGATGGTTCTCACATGCGTGACACACTGACCCATGATCGTCACAGGGCTAGATGTAAATGTACAGTTTGCATCCACGGGAACCCCCCTGATCCACAATAATGGATGTAAAGCAGAATTATGACATTCCCCGTTCAACTCACTCTACAAAAAAGATATTCTGGTTCTGGTGTCATCTCAGTAACAGCAACTCAAACTCCTTCTACTTTCAGGCTCAATAGCCCTACTTATGAAAAGACAGCAGTTTACCACCAATGCATGTCCTCTTGAGAAAACGCAACAAATAAGACTGATAAAACACCTACATGCTAGTAAAATATCTCTGTAACAGACACAGAACCGACCTAACATACTCCCAGGATCTGTAGTAATGCACATAAACTAATCCACACACAGTTACACCTGTATTATGGAATACACTCAAACAGGATCAACCCTATCTATGAAAAGGCAACACTACAAATATTAAATCAGGCCCTAAAAACCAATACACCTCTTATTAGGAAAACAGAACTAGCAAGCAGCTATAGATCCCCACACAGAAATAATTGTAAAACTATACTAATAAGCAGAATAAATGTTTCACAACAACTATGAACAGAATAACATCCAACAATTAAAAACTCATAAAAACTATTAAAAATTCTCCAAACACCAATAAAATATTTCAAAAAAAGCAGACACATCACATAATATTAAATAATTAAAATAGCAGTCAATCAAGAAAAATAAACTTAAAAAGCCACCTTTACTTACCCCCTCCAGCAGCTTTCCTACTCCTCTTCCATGCAGGCTGTAGCACACACCAGAAGCAGCAGTAGTGGCTAAGCTCTATACTCATGGTCCTCTTCCTTAGGGCCCATGTCTCTCACACACACACACACCATACCAGTCATGCCCCCATGACCAGTTTCTGTCTCTCACACACCAATCATCTCCCAGTCTTTGACAAACACACCAGTCACCTTCCTGAACAGTTTCTCTCATGCCATACACACACACACAGGCTTCCCACTCCCGTGTTCCACTTACATATATGGGCTTCTCACTCTCATAATCACTTTCTCTTTCTCACATACACTCACCAGTCTCTCACTCCCATGCTTGTTCTCTCCACATGCACAGGCTTCTCATTCCCATAATCACTTTCTTTCTCTCCCACATACACACACACCAGTCACCTGATCTCTCTCATGCATACACACACAGGCTTCCCACTCCCATGTTCTCTTTCAGATATACAGGCTTCTCACTCCCATGCTGTATCTCACACACTCCCAGCTTTCTCACTCCCATGCTCACTCTTCACATGTACAGGCTTCTTATTCCCATAATCACTTTCTTTCTCTCTCTCACATACACGCAAACACACACCAGTCACCTGATCTCTCTCATGCATATACACACACACATAGGCTTCCCACTCTCATGTTCTCTTTCAGATATACAGGCTTCTCACTCCCATGCTGTGTCTCACACACACACAGGTTTCTCACTCCCATGCCCACTCTTCACCTGCACAGGCTTCTCATTCCCATAATCACTTTCTCTCTCTCTCTCTCTCACACACACCCGTCACCTGATCTCTCTCATGCATACACACACACACAGGCTTCCCACTTCCATGTTCTGTCTTACATACACAGGCTTCTCCCTCCCATGCTGTGTCTCACACACACCCAGGTTCTCACTCCCATGCTCACTCTCTTCACATGCACAGGCTTCTCATTCCCATAATCACTTTCTCTGTTACACACACACACACCCAGTCTCTCTCTCATTTCCATGCTCGCTCTCCACGTGCACAGGCTTCTCATTCCCTGAATCACATTCTCTCTCTCACATTCACATACACACCAGTCACACCGTCACCTTACCAACCAGTCTCTCTCATATACATGCACACACACAGGCTTCCCACTCCCATGCTCTCTCTCACATAATCAGGCTTCTCACTCCCATGCTTTCTTTCACATACACCCCCACAACACCAGGCTTCTTACTCCCATGCTTTCTCACATACCCAGATTTCTCACTTCCATGATTTTTCTCTCTCTCACACACACACATCCCTGACTGTCTCACACTCTCACATACACATCAGTCATCTCCTTGAGCATTCACTTTCATTGTCTCTCACATATACACATACATCAGCTCTCTGACCAGTTTCTCTCAATCACACACATACTCTCGATCAAATACATTCTCTCACTTACACACAGGCTCTCAATCACACATATTCTCTCACTTACACACAGGCTGGCTGGCTGCTTCTCTCTCTGTCACTCACTTCCTCTCTCCCCCCCCCCCGCACAAACGGTAGCTGCTCCTCCAGCCCCCGCAGGCCAAGAAGGAAGAATTCCATCGATCGCGGGAGGCTCATGCTGCTCTCTCCTTTCCCTTCCGCTTTCTCCCCCAGAGCAGGAAGATCAGCTGCCTCTCCTGCTGCCACCGGCCTCCTGCTATCTTCGGGCGTCCGAACTTCCTGTTGGGGGGGGGGGGGTAGCGGAAGCACAGCGCACAATGTCCGCTTCCTCCCTCCCCCCCCCCCAAGCAGGAAGATCGGCGGACCATACGGCCCGACGCCCGAAGATAGCAGGAGGCCGGTGGCAGCAGGAGAGGCAGCTGATCTTCCTGCTTTGGGGGAGAAAGCGGAAGCTGTGCGCGACGCTTCCGCTCCCCCACCCCAAGCAGGAAGATCGACGGACCATACGGCTCGACGCCCAAAGATAGCAGGAGAACGGGTGGCAGCAGGAGAGGCAGCTGATCTTCCTGCATTGGGGGGAGGAAGCGGAAGCTGCACGCGGCGCTTCCGCTCCCCCCCCCCCCCCCCGAACAGGAAGACCGGTTGGCCATACGGCCGCAGCAGCGCTTCCCCATGTGTGCCGTGATGGCGCGCGAGGCGTGGGTTCTCTTGCGGCACGGCCTTTCTTCTTCCCGCGCACCACTTCCTGTTCCGGGTCCGGGGGGGGGGGGGGGGGGAATGCAGGCGCGGGAAGAAGAAAAGGCCAGCCGTGGATGCCATACCTTTTTTTTTTTTTGCACCGCTGCCGTTCCCGCTGGGCTTGAACGTGCTGATAGCCCGGCGGCAACGGCAGCAGGGAAGAACGAGCAGCGGGAGGGACCGGGAGCCACTCGACACACCTGCCGGTGCTTGGCGACACACTAGTGTGTCGCGACGCACCGGTTGAGAACCTCTGATCTAGAGGTTTCTTATAGACACAGTAGAACACACACAAACTCACCCCATGATGGGAATACTACAATGGTGACTTTCAGTGGTGTATAAAACTCTAATTATGAAGAAGAAAATCTGTGAATTACTATTTAAAAAACATTTATATGAGCTCTACTGTTTTTATACAAACACTTAAGCACATGAGTAGTCTCTACAGAGAAAATAGCTAAAATAAAAGCCCTCAATGATAATCAAAGCAATTTTCAGGGTAATAATAGTGCTAACACAGAGAAATGCAAGATGTCAAGGAATTGCAATATACAGGCTGTCAATCAACATTCTGAAAAGACGTCCAGGAAAAATAACATTTTTTGGGATTAAAAAATCAGCACAAATAAGAAAAACATAAGAACATAAGAAAATGCCATACTGGGTCAGACCAAGGGTCCATCAAGCCCATCATCCTGTTCAGTGGCCAATCCAAGCCATAAGAACCTGGATTGAAACAAAAGGGGAAATTGTAACAAAATTTCCCATTCCATTTCATTTTTTTAAACTAAACAAAAGAAAAAGAAAAAAATATATATATTTTGTTCTCCTTCATTTTGTGATTTTAAAAAGTAGCTTTTCCATGAAAAAAAATCTCCTGTGTCTTTCACCAATACTCCCAACTTCCCCCGGTCCATCCTAACACATTGTCGGGCGGATTTTAAAAGCCCTGCTCGCGTAAATCCGGGCGGATTTACGCGAGCAGGGCCTTGTGCGCTGGCGCGCCTATTTTCCATAGGCCGCCGGCGCGCGCAGAACCCTGGGACGCGCGTAGGTCCCGGGGTTTTCGGAAGGGGGCGTGTCGGGGGCGGGACCCGATGACGCGGCGTTTCGGGGGCGGGACCAGGGGCATGGTGCCGGCCCGGGGGCGTGGTCCAGGCCTTCGGACCAGCCCCCAGATCGGAGCACGGCGCGCCAGCACTCCGCTGGTGTGCGTAGATTTACGTCTGCTTCTCGCAGGCGTAAATCTACGGACAAAGGTAAGGGGGGGGTTTAGATAGGGCCGGGGGGGTGGGTTAGGTAGAGGAAGGGCGGAGAAGGTGAGGGGAGGGCGAAAGAGAGTTCCCTCCGAGGCCGCTCCGATTTCGGAATGGCCTCGGAGGGAAAGGGCAGCGAGCAGGGCTCGGCGCACGCAAGTTGCATAAATGTGCACCCCCTTGCTCGCCGACCCCGGATTTTATAAGATACGCGCGGCTATGCGCGCATCTTATAAAATCTGGCATACTTTTGTTTGCGCGCGCGCTGTTTTTTAAAATGTACCCCATTCTGTTTGCTTTTCTGACTGCCGCAGCACACTGAACCGACAATTTCAATGTGTTATCCACTATGACGCCTTTATCTCTTTCTTGGGTTGTAGCACCTAATATGGAACCCAACATTGTGTAATTATAGCATGGGTTATTTTTCCCTATATGCATCACCTTGCACTTATCCACATTAAATTTCATCTGCCTTTTTGATGCCCAATGATCCAGTCTCACAAGGTCTTCCTGCAATTTATCACAATCTGCTTGTGATTTAACTACTCTCAAAAATTTTGTATCATCTGCAAACTTGATTATCTCACTTGTCATATTTCTTTCCAGATCATTTATTGAAAAGTAAGGGTCCCAATACAGATCCCTGAGGCACTCCACTGCCCACTCCCTTTCACTGAGAAAATTGTCCATTTAATCCTACTCTCTGTTTCCTGTCTTTTAGCCAGTTTGAAATCCACAAAAGGACATCGCCACCTATCCAATGACTTTTTATTTTTCCTAGAAGCCTCTCATGAGGAACTTTGTCAAACGCCTTCTGAAAATATAAGTATACTACATCTACCGGTTCACCTTTATTCACATGTTTATTAACTCCTTCAAAAAAGTGAAGCAGATTTGTGAGGCAAGACTTGCCTTGGGTAAAGTCATGCTGACATTGTTCCATTAAACCATGTCTTTCTATATGTTCTGTGATTTTGATGTTTAGAACACTTTCCACTATTTTTCCCCACACTTAAGTCAGGCTAACCGGTCTGTAGGTTCCCGGATCGCCCCTGGAGCACTTTTTAAATATTGGGGTTACATTTGCTATCCTCCAGTCTTCAGGTACAATGGATGATTTTAATGATAGGTTACAAATTTTTACTAATAGGTCTGAAATGTCATTTTTTAGTTCCTTCAGAACTCTGGGGTGTATACCATCCAGTCCAGGTGATTTACTACTCTTCAGTTTGTCAATCAGGTCTACCACATCTTCTAGGTTCACCGTGATTTGATTCAGTCCCTCTGAATCATTACCCATGAAAACCTTCTCCAGTATGGGTATCTCCCCAACATCCTCTTCAGTAAACACCGAAGCAAAGAAATAATTTAATCTTCCACGATGGCCTTATCTTCTCTAAGTGCCCCTTTAACCCTCGATCATGTAACGGTCCAACTGACTCCCTCACAGGCTTTCTGCTTTGGATATATTTTTAAAAGTTTTTACTGTGAGTTTTTGGCTCTACGGCCAACTTCTTTTAAAATTCTCTCATAGCCTGTCTGATCAATGTCTTACATTTAACTTGCCAACGTTTATGCATTATCCTATTTTCTTCTGTTGGATCTTTCTTCCAATTTTTGAATGAAGATCTTTTGGCTAAAATAGCTTCTTTCACTTCCCCTTTTAATCATGCCGGTAATCGTTTTGCCTTCTTACCTCCTTTTTTAATGTGTGGAATACATCTGGACTGTGCTTCTAGAATGGTACTTTTTAACAATGACCATGCCTCTTGCACATTTTTTACTTTTGTAGCTGCTCCTTTCAGTTTTTTTCTAACAATTTTTCTCATTTTATCAAAGTTTCCCTTTTGAAAGTTTAGCACGAGAGCCGTGGATTTGCATACTGTTCCTTTTCCAGTCATTAATTCAAATTTGATCATATTATGATCACTATTGCCAAGCGGCTCCATCACCGTTAGCTCTCTCACCAAATCCTGTGCTCCACTGAGAATTAGATCTAAAATTGCTCCTTCTCTCGTCGGTTCTTGAACCAATTGCTCCATAAAGCTATCATTTATTCCATCCAGGAACGTTATGTCTCTAGCGTGTCCCGATGATACTTTTACCCAGTTAATATTGGGATAATTGAAGTCTCCCATTATTACCACACTACCAATTTGGTTAGCTTCCCTAATTTCTCTTAGCATTTCACTATCAGTCTCACCATCTTGACCAGGTGGACGGTAGTATACTCCTATCACTATAGTCTTCCCCAACACAAAAGGGATTTCTACCCTTAAAGATTCAGTTTTGCATTTAGTCTCATGCAGGATGTATATCCTGTTGGACTCTATGCCATCCCGGACATAAAGTGCCACACCGCCTCCCGGGTGCTCCTCTCTGTCATTGCGATATAATTTGTACCCCGGGTTAGCGCTGTCCCATTGGTTGTCCTCCTTTCACCATGTCTCTGAGATTTATTTATTTATTTTTATTTATAAACTTTTAAAAATATACCGACATTCGTGGGTACATCATGCCGGTTTACAATGTAACAGAAAGATGGAAATTACATAAAACAGGGGTGGGGGGAGATGGGAGCAGCAGGAAGGAGGAAGAGAGCAGAGCAGGAGGAAGGCAAGGCAGGGAGGAAAGACCAGTGGTGAAAGAGGGCCACCGGAGGGATTAAGAACTATAACATTGGCAAGAGGCACTACAGTCAACTTTGTACAGGAAGGAGGTCTTAAACATATCAGATAATGGCATATACAATGGCATATACAAATGTGAGGGTCTTTTACATCTATGTGATTACGGACAGGTTTGTAGAAACTGGGAGGGTCTTTTACATCTTATACAACTATGAGAGTCTTATACATCTCTGTGATTACGGTCAACTTTGTACTGGGTGAGAGATGCCAATTAAGTCTATGTCATCATTCACTGTTATACATTCTAATTCTCCCATCTTACTTCTTAGACTTCTGGCATTAGCATACAAACATTTCAAAGTTTGTTTTTTGTTTGTATTTTCATTCTGTTTTTTAATTACAGAAAGTAATTTTAAATAAAATAAGTAATTTTTAAATACAGAAAGTAAAATGTGCAGCCAAGCCGCACATTTTACTTTCAGAAATTAGTGCCAACCCAAAAGTTGGCGCTAATTTCTTCCGGCGCTGGGAAAGTGCACAGAAAAGCAGTAAAAACTGCTTTTCTGTGCACCCTCCGACTTAATATCATAGCGATATTAAGTCGGAGGTCCCGAAAAGTAAAAAAAGTAAAAAAAAAATTTGAATTCGGCCCGCGGCTGGCGGGCCAAAAACCGGACGCTCAATTTTGCCGGCGTCTGGTTTCCGAGCCCGTGGCTGTCAGCAGGCTCGAGAACCGACGCCGGCAAAATTGAGTGTCGGCTGTCAAACCCGCTGACAGCCGTCGCTCCTGTCAAAAAGGAGGCACCAGGGACGTGCTAGTGTCCCTAGCGCCTCCTTTTCCTCGTTTTTACCGCGTCACCTAATTTAAATACAGAATCACGCGCGCCGAGAGAGCGGGTGTTCGTCTGCTCTCCCACGGACTTTACTGTATCGGCCCACAAGTGAGTAACTGAACTGAACTTTTCAACCTTTTTACTTAGTTATACAATGCTCCTAGTTTATTTCTAGCTTCTGGCTAAATTTTATTTTATTTTTTTAAATACAAACACTCAGTTCTGCTTACTAGTTGCCTTACAGACTTTTAAAAATAAACACACTACTACTACTTACTAGCTGCCTTACTGATTGACCATTTAAAAATACAGACTAACTTTTTTATTCGCTGCCTTACTGACTATTAAAAGCACAAACACACAAACACACTAAATAATATTCCCAAATAGTTAACTTTACCCCAATACGTTTGTAAAAGACAATGTCCCAAGCAAAAACTTACTGATTCCTTTCAGCCACCAGCAAGGTGATCCTCTCCTCTGTGCTCCTACATGCTAGCACCAAATGACTACCCCTTCCTGTAAATTATGAATTTTATTTATTTATTATTTTACATTTGTATCCCATTGCTTCCAAAAAGATGACTCTCGGCAGCTAGCAATCAATATGGGCCAGAATTTCAAAGGTTTACGCGCGCCGGGCCTATTTTCAAAAGGCCAAGCAAAGCGTGTAAAGCCCTGGGACATTTGTAAGTCCCGGGGCTTTACTAAAGGGGCGGGAAGGGGGCGTGGTGGGGGTGGGGGTGGGGTCAGAGGCTCCAGGCACAGCGGCCATTTGTTGCTGTGCCAGGGATCGCTTGCCGGCAGTCGGCCGGCGCATGCAACTTACTTCAGTCCTAGGGCTGAAGTAAGTTTTGCAACAAAAAAAAAGAACTCAAAAAAGGTAGGGGGGAAAAGGGCAGGGGAGGTAGGGGAAGGGAAGGGAAGGTGGGGTGGAAGGGTAGGGAACGGGAGAAGGCAGCGGGGCTCAGGATGGGCTCGGCACGCGCAAGGTGCACAACTGTGCACCCCTTGGGCGTGCCGACCCAGGATTTTATAACATGTGCGTGCCTGCGCGTGCATGTTATAAAATTGGGCGTACTGTTCTGTTCGTATGTCTCATTTTGAATGTCAAAGTGGTCCCTAACCCCTACACTAATACCTAAACCTCACCTCGAGTTACTAGGTGGGCCTCCTATAGAGATATAAATACCTACCTAGGATGAAGGCATTGTGGTTAGTCTGTCTCTGTCTCTCTCCCTCTCCTGACAGCTAGGCTGGCTGTCTAGGAGCTTAAAATGCATTTTGATAAATCCAGGCCTGTTAGGGCCTGATTTATTAAGTCTTTTCTCCCATTCTATGACTAAGGGAAAAATGCTTAGTAAAAGGTAGAATTTAAAATCCGTGCACGAGCATCCATGTGCACTCAGTGCATCAACACGTGCATATTATAAACTCTGCTACTTGCACACAGATGCGTGCGCTATTTTATATCGGCATGCGCATGTGCACACAAGTGCCGAATCGCGCGAGTAGGTGGGGGGATTTCAGTAGATGCGCGCAGCCATACAATAAGCCCTTTCCCCAGTTCTCTACCAGTCTGCTCCAATAAAGGAACCTTCCGAAACCCCCTACCTAACTTGCCTCCCTTTTCCCCTCTCTGCCCCAACCTCTAAAACCCTGCTAGCTATGCTTCTTTTTTTTGTTTTACAATTTACCTGCTCTCCTGAGCATTAGCAACCTGGACGGGCCGGTCAACTCCTGGCTCGTGCTTCAGTGGGACAGTGCCTAATGGCGCTGTCCCAATCTGCCCACGCCTCACCCCTGGCCTGCTCCTTTTTCCTAAACCCTGGGAGATACGTGCGTGGCCGCAGGCATTTGAAAATCCCCACAGCACACGAGTAGCCCAGCCACATGCGTATCTCCTGGTTTTCACTCGTGCCGGGTTTTTAAAATCCAGCCTTAAATGAGGCCCTTAGCTGCTTATTGTTAAAATTCAGCCAAGTTACCTTGATAACCTTACCCTGCCCTGGAACACTCCCAGAACAGATTATCCAGCTAAATTTTAGCTCGATAAGTGACTAAATATTCAAATATTTGCCATTTAGCTGGATAATTTGTGAGTTATTCTGCTAAATGCCTTTGAATATTGACCTCCTAGAGTCCTGATCTTGATTGCTTTCCTGAGCATTATGATTTCAGCATGTTACATGATAGCTTATAAAAGCACCACCATTTTATCTGCTATAATGTTTAACTGGAGGCTTTCCAGATCTGTGAGATTAAAAAAAAAAACCAAAAATCTTGCAGAAACATCTTTGTTCTCCATGGAAAAATGACTTACACTATTAAGCTTTAAAAAAGGTATACATGTGATGTAGTCTAGACTAATCTAGAAGGCACAAAGTTATGTCATTTTACATTCTGAGAAAAGCTTAGAAATAGCAGTTAAAACAATTATCTGCTCTTTCTTGTATTTCCTTTGCCATAAGAAGGACAACTGCGCTTTGCTGATGTTGCATTTCTGCAAAAATCACAAGCAGACCTCACTGTTATAAGTATATTTCAATGACTGAAGCTGGGGGCTTGTGATTTGTTTGGCTGGTGGTTGTTTTAATGCTGTGAGCCTTTGCATGGCCATACCTAGGGTCTGAAGATAACAGCATATAAAGATAAATGAAGGAAATCCACAACTCTCATCAGGCTACATACTAGTTCGTCCTAAGACTAAGCAGGAAAGGCACAGCGCTACATCGATTTCCATACCTCAATGAGGCTATTTTTCTTAATAAAACAAGATTATAGATTCAGGGACAGCACAGCGAAGTCATTGAACAACATTAATCCTTTGTGAAATCTGCAGATCTTTGGCAAGCTGTAAGGCTTCAAAGTTTCCTCCCGTTGTACTTTTTTTGCGTTTCACTGGGAGAGAAGAAAAGATGTCTCCAGTCGAAGCTGAACCTCTATGTCGCCCTTAATAAAAGAACACTTTTGCTAACTTGTCTTGCCTGTGCCTATTGGCACTGACAAAAAGCTTCTTAAGAGAAGTATAGACAACTTTTGACTTCTTGTCATGAAAGGTCCACTTGCTTCTGAACGTCAATGAATGAGCAGCTCAAAAACCACTCTTCATGCAGCTGTAATAATTTCTTTCTCTCTGTCCTCTAGTCCCTTCCGTACAATGGATTCAAAGCCTACTTCACACAACCTTGGCTTTAATTTGATTACAATTTAAAAAATAAATATAAGAAATACCCTTTTGTGTATGCCTCGGAAGGAACACAAAAAGTGGCAACTGAGGCTATAAAGATCCCTCCTAATACAAGCTAAGGTATTGTAGTACTGAAAAGCACATACTTTTTCTTTTTTAATCTCTGGGTCCATGTGGTAAGAATCAAAGTATTTCATTGCTTTTATAAAACAGATTAGAGAGAGAGAGAAAAAGCAGACAGAGGAAGGTTGTTTCAGAAATGTGATACATGAAATAGGCTGAAAGAAATTGGCAATACTCTGCATAGACCTTTAGTGATCTGACATATGAGTCATGTAACTAGAGCTAATGCATTAATGCTAAAATGCATTAATGCTATTGCAAGTGGTTATTGCATGTTAAAAGCACTGTTAATGTGCTCAAGCTAGTTAACAGGCATAAGGTACCTTGCTCTAGTTTTTAAACCAAAATCTATGCAACTGAGATAATGCAATGAAAAACTGTGCAAAATAGCTTATACCTGATAGCACAGAGGAAAAGTACTTGAGCAAACTGCTTTGCAGATTAATTGATATAAAAAGCAACTCTTCAGAGAGGTATAGCTAAGTGTATTCATACTTTAGCATCTATGCAATGCATGCCTTATTGGCAAATCATTGACATCAGCCTTTAGTATGTGCGATAAACACCTTGTTTATGCATAGCGAGGGACAAAATTAGTGCACTTTAGTATATTGGCACCTACATTTTCTTCCGTCAGTAATTAACTTTAGCAACCACTTTTTAAAGATTTTCTTTTCCATTTCTCCACAAGAGAAAACCATCTCAGAGCAATGCTGCAATTACCTGTGTTCAATATTTCCCATAAACTTATATGCACCAAAATTAAAAATTCAAGTGAACCATAAAGAAAACCAATTGCATTATGAGCAAACAGAAATGAGCTATCTGCACATCTGACTTTTTTTTTTTTCATAGGCATACATTAATAGAATGGGTTTCAGGAAAGAGGCTTATAAAAATAAGAAAGAAAGAGAAATGAAATGCTCTAAACGTGCAAGAAAAAAAAACAAGAAAGAGGCAAGCAGAGAGACTAGAGAAAGTGAAAGATGAAATTAGAGTAATAGTGGCATGGAGGGGATGGAGCAGCAGAAAATAGAGCAAGGCAATGGAGCACAGAAACAAAGAGGGAAGGGGAGAAATGGAGATCACCCTATATTGTCTCCCATAGAATGTCCATTGCTTGAAGTCTGCCAAAACCAAAAACATGGTCTGCTGAAAATGGAACTGAGAATATAGAAAGGTAAGAATTCCCCAAAATATTTAGGACAAGAGTACGGCCAAGCTGAATTTTTTTTTTTTTTGCAGTGGCATATTTCAGAGGCTTTGGTGGCATTTGCATGCCTGAGAACATTTGGAGCAGTGATCTCTCCAAGGCAATTTATTAGCAAAGGGATGATAGAAATAATAAGGGGCCAGTAGCATATTAAAGGGATTTTAGGGAGAGTGACATCTCTAAAAGTGTTATGTAGTGTTGTGGCTATTAACTAGAAAAAAAAAGGTCTTGAATGTGCCTTCTGGTTTACTGGAAAAATAATATTTTGTAGTTTTATTTATAATCGTCCACCAGGAAAGTGAATAATAAAAAAAATAAAACCTATAGTTTGACTCTTTGGCAAAACATAAAATTTTGAAAGAGGCAAAACCAAAACCAAACACAGCAGGTATGGTATACTTAAGCCCTGATTCCCTAAAGTTTTTCCGCGGCAACATAGGAGAAAAGATTTAAAAGTGAAATCTGAAACCATATATTCCTACACATTTCTTCTTTGTTTAATGGAGATTGCAGCTACTTTCGAGAGACAGTTATCACAAGGACAGTAACTTAAAAATGGGTGCATGGGCCCCCATACATACATGTATATAGCCGCGCAACCAGATGTACTGAAATTTTATATTGTGCGTGTAAGTACACGCACGCGTTATAAAATAGGCCAGGTGTTACGGAGGGGGGAAGCACTAGGAGAGCGATCCCATCTTGAGGGGATTGTATGCCCTTGGGCCTCGGCACGACCCCAGAGAACTCCAAGGCAGCACCGAGGGTTGGTGAGGCGTGTCCCCGCATGGGTGGAGATGGACGGTCTGACCCTCTGCCGGACCTGCTTGCTTCTGGAGCCAACATAATGGTGTTGGTTATTGAACAGTCCTCCAACCATTCCCAGCCCTTTCGGACCTGCCACAAGGAATGACAAGAAGCAGGAGGCCAGACTATGGACGAGGGCAGACGAAGGCACTACAACATAGAGATTCTGGATGTAGATGAGGAACTTGGAGGTACAGACGAAGACTCACTTGAGTGCGCAGATGAAGACTCATGCAAGGACTTTGGATGAAGGTTCAGAAGCAAGGTACTGCAGGCAAAGGTATTCAGAAGCAGGATCAAGTACTGGGTTGAGACTGTGACGCAGCATGCCCTACATAGCCACTACCCATGGGCTGGTCGCGGACCACGCTTAAATGCAAAGCAGGCTCTAGATGAGATGTAGAATAGCTAAAGCTGGAACATGGCGAAGATTCGGTAGAAGCCTATACCAAGGCATGCCCTACACAGCCCATCCTAGGCTGGTTGCGGACCACGCTGCAATAGCACAGGTTCAATCACAGTCTTTGGCATGGACGGACGCAATGCAAGGAACTCTGACGACCGGGACAGATGCAAGAAAGGATTCAAAGACAACTCAGGACTGAAGCAGAAGTCTTCCGGAGGCTTGTACTTGCGCAGGTGAAGATGGCCTTGTACCATGAACGCCCTACACAGCCACTACCAATGGGCTGGTCACGGACCACGACATGGCACACCAGGAAAGGAAGTGATGAGGAACCTGGGGTACAGGATATCAGGAACAGGTGAGGAACATCAGGACTGGATCACAGACATCAGGAACAAGCGACAGACATCAAGACAAGACATGGAGCTCCAACGAAGAACAAAGGCCTGACAGCGCACTGGAAGGCGAGACATCCAGGAGCAAGTAACTCCAATGCAAGGCAAAGCAGAACTGAAAGAGAAGTCCTTTTATAGTGCAGGAAGCAGGCAACTCCCTGGGAGGAGTTTAGATGGGCCACACCTGGCTGGCCCTATAACTAGAGAGAAGAGCTGCAGGCCAGCACCTTAGGAAGACAGGGCGAGGCCCAAATCAGAGAGTCCAGGAGGAAGCAGAGCAGGCCTCAGGCAGGCCCAGATGGCAATGAAGGCCTCCCAAGCCATGGAGCAAAACCAGGATAGACAGTTCAGGCAAGGCCCCGGCTTCAGTGCGGCCTCCAGAGAAAAGGTAAGAGGCCTCCTGTGGCACAGCTACAGGAGGAATCGTAACACTAGGCCTATGTATGTGTGCTCATAATTTTAATAGTGTACACGCACTGCAGGGAAATGTCGGCTTTGAGGCATGCAAGTGAAGGAATTTTATAATACGCCATGATCACCAGTTTGTCCACCAGTTTTCCCAGTCTATAGCCAGGTCCTCAAGACCCCCCCCAGTTATTTAGGCTGCACTCCCCCCAGTTAACTCAGACCCCTCAAACAGTTCGTGTGTGGCTAGAAATTGTTTTATTCTGACTTACACCTCATCTATAGCAAAAGTAAAGATGCACTGAATGGACCTGACACACGCCCAGGCACATAGCTATATGCAGGCATATATCTTGGCCCCGTCCCGGAATGCTTATTCTACGCCCACATTCCATCCCTTTATTTCGCAATGTTAGACATTTGCGTATTGATACTTGCGCGCTCATGTGGGCAGTGTATAACATCGGGTTGACACGTGCATGTGCTAGATGCGCTTCCAGCTCACAGTTTTGGCATCTGTATGATTTTTAAAAATTCACCTTTTATTTTTTTCACCAGATCTCTGTGGCATTATAAGCATAATAGATTCTATACTATGCCTATACAACAGGCAGTAATTAAACCAATCATGCATAGGTACAGGGAACCTTTGATAAAACATAAAAACTGTTCAGGGTACACAGAATGTTTTTCTATTTGTGTTATGATGCCACCAGCGATTGTATTGACTTTGCATTTGCAGGCTTAATTTATGAGTCCATCAAAACAGATGTGCAACTTTTGCTTTCCTTGGTTAAGTCCAGAGGGATAAGTTGTGTGCTCCTGGAGTTCTAATTGCATTCTGTGTGAGACTCTGTTTTCAGACAGCGGTTCTCAGCCAGTCTGCAGCTCTTTGTAACTTCTGTCTTTCACAGATTTTTAAAATTTATTTACTGTATGTATTTATTTATTTATTTTGATTTGTGTTCCGCCTTTCAGACACTTCAAAGCAGAATACATTAGGTACTATAGATCCCAGAGAAGGCATTGCTTTTTCTCCTGTTCAGCTTCGATTCATCTGTGGCACAGTTTAGAGAATTTGTTTTAATTAACTCTGGTCTCCATTTCATCAACCAGTAGGTCTGTGGTGTTCCATTTGTTCCCCTTCAGTAAACATTTTGGAGTTTAAGAATCCACCTATGAGAATTTAGCTATAGTTATGCAGTGTGAAATTTGGTGAGGACATAGGGGCCAGCTTTCAAATTGGTCTGAGCATCCAGTTCAGCAGACTATGGGGTAGAGTTTCAAAGGGGTGCACGCGTAAGATACGCGCGTACCCCCCGAAAACCTACCGCAAACCCCCCCCCCCCGCGCGCCGAGCCTATTTTGCATAGGTTCGGCGGCGCGCGCAAGCCCCGGGACGTGCGTAAGTCCCGGGGCTTGCAAAAAGGGGCGGTGGAGGGCGTGGCCAGGGGGCGCGGTTAGGGGGCAGTAGTAACTTCTCCGATAAAGGTAGGGGGGGGTCTAGATAGGGCCGGGGGGTGGGGTGGGTTAGGC
The DNA here is from genome assembly GCF_901001135.1 of Rhinatrema bivittatum. Lineage (NCBI taxonomy): Eukaryota > Metazoa > Chordata > Amphibia > Gymnophiona > Rhinatrematidae > Rhinatrema > Rhinatrema bivittatum. The sequence continues at coordinate 48,003,137 of NC_042619.1, read as the reverse complement.
AGGGGAAGGGGAGGGAAGGGGAGGGAAGGTGCGGGGGGGGGGGGTAGAAAAAAGTTCCCTCCGAGGCCACTCTGATTTCGGAGCGGCCTCGGAGGGAACGGGCAGCGCGCACAGGGCTCGGCGCGCGCAAGTTGCACAAATGTGCACCCCCTTGCGCGCGCCGACCCCGGATTTTATGAGATACGCGCGGCTACGCGTGTATCTTATAAAATCCAGCGTACTTTTGTTCGCGCCTGGTGCGCGAACAAAAGTATGTGCGCGCGTATATTTTTAAAATCTACCTCTATGTGTTAGTTGGCTAAGTTAAAGTGCCGTTATCTTTTTTTTTTTTTTGCTTAAATCCAGCCAGCTAATCCCTAGATTCATCATTCTGCTATAGGGATGTGAATCGTGTCCTCGATCGTCTTAACGATCGATTTCGGCTGGGAGGGGGAGGGAATCGTATTGTTGCCGTTTGGGGGGGTAAAATATCGTGAAAAATCGTGAAAAATCGTGAAAAATCGAAAAATCGAAAAATCGCAAAACCGGCACATTAAAACCCCCTAAAACCCACCCCCGACCCTTTAAATTAAATCCCCCACCCTCCCGAACCCCCCCCCCAAATGACTTAAATAACCTGCGGGTCCAGCGGCGGTCCGGAACGGCAGCGGTCCGGAACGGGCTCCTGCTCCTCAATCTTGTTGTCTTCAGCCGGCGCCATTTTCCAAAATGGCGGCGAAAAATGGCGGCGGCCATAGACGAACACGATTGGACGGCAGGAGGTCCTTCCGGACCCCCGCTGGACTTTTGGCAAGTCTCGTGGGGGTCAGGAGGCCCCCCACAAGCTGGCCAAAAGTTCCTGGAGGTCCAGCGGGGGTCAGGGAGCGATTTCCCGCCGCGAATCGTTTTCGTACGGAAAATGGCACCGGCCATACGCGTATGGCCGGCGCCATTTTCCGTACGGAAAATGGCGCCAGCAGGAGATCGACTGCAGGAGGTCGTTCAGCGAGGCGCCGGAACCCTCGCTGAACAACCTCCTGCAGTCGATCTCCTGCCGGCGCCATTTTCCGTACGGAAAATGGCGCCGGCCATACGCGTATGGCCGGCGCCATTTTCCGTACGAAAACGATTCGCGGCGGGAAATCGCTCCCTGACCCCCGCTGGACCTCCAGGAACTTTTGGCCAGCTTGTGGGGGGCCTCCTGACCCCCACGAGACTTGCCAAAAGTCCAGCGGGGGTCCGGAAGGACCTCCTGCCGTCCAATCGTGTTCGTCTATGGCCGCCGCCATTTTTCGCCGCCATTTTGGAAAATGGCGCCGGCTGAAGACAACAAGATTGAGGAGCAGGAGCCCGTTCCGGACCGCTGCCGTTCCGGACCGCCGCTGGACCCGCAGGTTATTTAACTCATTTGGGGGGGGGTTCGGGAGGGTGGGGGATTTAATTTAAAGGGTCGGGGGTGGGTTTTAGGGGGTTTTAGTGTGCCGGCTCACGATTCTAACGATTTATAACGATAAATCGTTAGAATCTCTATTGTATTGTGTTCCATAACGGTTTAAGACGATATTAAAATTATCGGATGATAATTTTAATCGTCCTAAAACGATTCACATCCCTATTCTGCTATAAATATAGCTAACGCGAAAAAAAGGGGCAGGGGGCAATAGTGGGCAGCCGGCCGCATTGCAGCTGTGTGTTATCACCCACCTCAGTGCGGCCCCACCGCACACTAATGCCCTCATAATGCCACAGGAAAAGGTGGTGTTATTTCCTGCGGTGCTGCCAGCGATAACGTGTAAAACATCGCCGACAGCGCTGCCGGGCCATAACTCCACCCAAATCCTGCTCACACTCCTCCCCTTCCCCTACTTAGCATGGCATCGCAGAATAAAGAATGACCCTGTTGGATGCTCAGGCCATTTTGAAATCGCCCCATCTTCAGAATGCCCACAAACTGAGGGGCTAATTTTAGTTACTAATGAACAGTGGCTGACTTTAGTTGCTCTGTAGGGGGGGACATTTTCATTTGAGGGATCTTTTTGTTTACTTAAACATTTGTATACCACATTATGTGCAATTCTAAGCCATTTACACTAGAACATTCTTAGTTAGGCAGGTATATCCCTTTGGAAAACTGTCCATAGGGATTTTTTCAGTAAAGTTTTTTTTTTTTTTATAGGCACAGAATGAGAATTATTTTTTAACAAGGTGTATAGCATGTAATAGCAGATGAGATGCACAAGGTTCATCAAATCTAAGGTTTACAGGTCTCACAGTTCAGGTTCTTTTCTGCTCAGCTCTTGGCCATCTAATTCCTGAGAACATCTCCCTAATTACCATAAACTCCTTTAGAATTCCTAATGTTGAATCAAATACCTCAGGGGCAAGATGTCCCTTTAGCCATTCGGATCCATGTGGAGTCTATTTTTATTTCTGCCTGCTACTTCCTACAGTGTCTGCTAAGGGACAAATCACCATCTAGCCCTGCCCCTTCCCAGACCAGCAATACCTTTCAAAACTCCTATGTCTCTTACAATTTGCTACACTTGCAAATATGGGTTGGAACCATTTTTAAATGTGTACAGTAAATTAGTCATGAATAATTATTTTTTTCTAAGTAAATAACCTTACTTTATCAGTATTTCAGGACCTCTATACATTTTTGATCCTTTTTTTAACTTTGAGTAAAAATATTCATTTTCAGTCCCTAAAGGCACAAATTGGAGTGGTTTTGTATATATTTCACTTAAGCCATGAGTCAATTTGCATATTTTAATATAACCCTGTCCTCCAATCAAGGCAAGAGATGTGTTTAATTATGGGTGCTGCTGAGAAATAGAGAAACTAAGCCCTTGGTGGGCCTTTTTTTATGCAATCCTTCATGATCTTTACCACAGGTATAACAGAGAACCAATCTTTCGCAGAAGGACTGCTCAGAGAGGAATCACCCTCTCCCCCCAGGACAGTTTTTTGTTTCCAGTCCTTAATGGCTAACGTTGGAAGAACTCCTGGATAATAAGACCTTGGGAGCAGCTCAGCAGTTTGCTTGTAGAGTGCTTCCCATTTGACAGTTTTAGAGTGCTATCAGGAGTTACCTCTGTGGACTGTTCTTCATGCTGCTATACTGCTAAGAGGGCTAATATTGAAGGTAAAGAGGTAGGTAAAATCTCATCTCAGATTGCATTAAGTGATCAACTTGTGTGGTCACATGAGTCCCAGGCAAAACTGAGATTGCATCTATAATACATGCCCCCATTTCTTTCTTTTCTCCTCTGAATCCATTTTCATGGTTGATACCTCCTCTTCCCTGACTACTATAATCAGACAGAGTGTAAGACCTTGGAGCCTCTCTGACACTGGAAGAGAATGTGCTTTTGATCCAGGAAATGTGCTTGTCTCTCAGGATAAGGTTACATGGAGCTCTGTGAATCCCATGAATAAAGTTGGGGTTGTAGTAGAAATTTGTTGTCAGGTTTCAAAACATGGACCCTTCAGGCCACTCACGGCCGTATGGCAACACGATTCGAATGCAGGAGGTCATTCCCGGACCCCTGCTGGACTTTTGGCAAGTCTTGTGGGGGTCAGGAGGCCCCCCCAAGCTGGCCAAAAGTCCCTGGGGGTCCAGCGGGGGTCCGGGAGCGATCTCCTATGCTCGTGACGTCGGGGGACAGGAAGCAAATTGGCGCCGGCGCTACCTTTGCCCTGTCATATGACAGGGCAAAGGTAGCGCCGGCGCCATTTCACAACGGGACCTCCCCCCACTGGACCCCAGGTAATTTAAGACATTTTGGGGGGGTTCGGGAGGGTGGGGGATTTATTTTTAAGGGTCAGGGTGGGTTTTAGGGTTGTTTTAGTGTGCCGGTTTTCCCGCCCTCCCCTTCCCCTCCCCCTTCCCCCGATTTATGATTTTTGACGATAAATCGGGGGAATTCCTATTAAATATCACCTCTAACGATTTTTGACGATTTAAAATATATCGGACGATATTTTAAATCGTCAAAAAACGATTCACATCCCTAATAGTCAGATAACTTTAACACTTAACCAGCTGTCTCTGAATATAACCGGTTAGATGTTAAAATTATCCAGCCTTTTGTGGCCAGGTAACTTGCTATTTAACCAGATATCTTCAAAAGATATCCAATTATGTTGCACTGTTTAGAAAAAAAAAAAAGATAAAATGTGGGCCTACAGCTCAGTTCTTACCTCTGCTCCCCCATTTTTACAAAAAGCCCTGCTGAGATGTGCACCGCCCATCCCCAAACCCACACCTAACTATCAGAAAGAAAATGTTGTTGGGTTTACTTATCAATCTCATCTAATTGCATCCTCGTCTTTATCTATTCAAAATCCACCTCATTCTTGGAAACATATCTCTACTTGTGCATTACCTCATGTTGTATGTTCTTTGTTTTATGTAATCTGCTTTCTGACTAATTAGGGAAAGGCAGAATACCAAATATTCTTAAGTAGAGAAATACAGTATGGGATAGATTTTAAAATGAGCACGCGCGTCCATGTGCACATGGTTCCTGGCATGCGCACATAGACGCGTTGATTTTATAATTGTTGTGCGTACCGGCTGCGGGAGCCCTACCTCCGGCCCAACCAGGCCGACGCGCCTCCTTCGAGCGGAGTCCCTCTGGCCCTCCTAGGTGCGTGCGCGATCCGCCCTGCCACTTAAAGGGCCAGAGGCAGGAAAATCCTCCAGTCCATCGGTGACATATTTAGCCCGGCCCGGCCCCAGCAACAGGTCTCTCTTCCTGAGTGTTGGTTGTTAGTTCCTGTGTTCCCGAGTCCTGGTTCCTGCTCCGCTGTTCCTGATCCTGATTCCTGCTCCTGCGTTCCTGCTTCCTCCTGGTTCTTGCATTCCTTGTTGGGAAACCTGGCCACAGGGACCCACGACTGGGTCCCCCCCTCACTTACCCGTGGAAGTAGGGGCTCTCTGCCAGCTCCTCCATGTTGCTCTGTCCTGAGATGAAGCCTCCCGGCGGTATCTTCTCCCCACGAGCGAGACGCTGACGAACTCCGTCGGGGACTCTGCCCCTAGGCACACGCGCTCGCGGGGGACCAAGATTTAAAGGGGCCGCAGCGGGAAACCTCGGCTCGGCCTCCAATGCGACGTCATCCACAGAGGCCTATAAGTTCACTTCAGACCTTCTTGCTTTGCCTTAGCAACAGGTCAGACTCTTTGAGTTGCTGGTTGCTGTCTCTACATTCCTGCTCCTGTGATCCTGTCTCCGTGCTCCTGATCCAGTTCCTGCTCCTTTCCTGCCTCCATGATCCAGTTCCTGCTCCATTCCTGCCTCTGTGATCCAGTTCCTGCTCCGCTCCTGCCTCCATGACCCAGTTCCTGCTCCGCTCCTGCTCCTGTGTTCCATTCCGTTCCTGCTTGACACCCTGGTTCCTGACTTCAGCTTGGCTCTGGTATTCTCTGTTCGCTGCCTGTCCTGACCTTTTGGCTTGTTCCTGACTCCGCTACGTTGCTGCCTCCCCTGACTTCCGGCCTTCCTCGTTTCTCATCGCTGCTGCCTGCCACGACCTCTGGACCGTCTCTGTTCATCCTGCTCTTTTGCCTGCCTTGACTCGGACCTTCTACCAGATTCCTCTTCACTGGGAGACCTCCGCCTAAGTCCTGCTGGCCCCGGCACCCAAGGGCTCAACCTGCGGGGAACATGGGTTGGCATAGGTGAAGGTCCTGTCAGGTCTCCTGGTTCTGTACAGCCTCCCGGCTACAAGTCCCACTGCGGGCCATCCTTCAGCGGATCCTCTTCATACTCTAGCCAGCTTAAGGATACACGTTTCATAACAGTGTGCTAAGGCCATGGACCCGGTGGACATTCCAGGCCTCCAGGCCATCCCAGGCATGGCCCAACATCTGCAGCAGCAGCAACATTGCTTGGATCTCTTAGCAGCTTCCGTGGATAGACTAGCTAATCATCTGGATTCTACACCTCCAGCTGCAGTACCGCCCCGGCTCCTATTCCAGCTCTGGGACCCACCGCATCTCTCCACTTGCCTGCACTGCCACGCTATGCAGGGGATCCCAAACAGTGTCATGGCTTCCTTAATCACTGTTTCATGTGATTTGTCCTGTAACCTGCTCAGTTTCCATCAGACCAGGTAAAGACAACCTATATAATGTCTTTATTGAATGGCTGAGCCCTAGCCTGGGCATCACCCATGTGGGAGCGTGGACATCCTATGCTTGGAGACATGCAGCGGTTTGTTTCTGTCTTCAAGCAAGTATTTGAAGAGCCAGGTCGGCATTCCACTGCAGCTACAGAACTGCTGTATCTGCGTCAAGGCGCGAGACCCCTGGTTGACTCTGTGGTTGAATTCCGCACCTTGGCGTCTGAACTAGGTTGGTGGGAGGACAGCCTCAGGAGCATCTACCTTGAAGGATTATCTTCTAGAATTAAAGATGAACTTGCAGCCTGAGACCTCCCAGATGACCTCAAAACATTAATTAATCTTACTGAGCGAATTGACCACTGCCTGCAGCAACGGGCCCGAGAACTGAAACCAGTTCGACGTCCAGTTTCATTGGCACCCTCTTTCTCCCGACCGCTGGCACCATCTCCGGAACCCCAAGCCGCCAGAGGAGAGGAGCCCATGCCATTGGGTCACAGCCCTCTTACACTGGAAGAGAGGCGTCGATGGTGCTCCTTGGGCTTGTGTCTCTATTGCGGAAGCAAGGGGCATCCGCTAACCCAATGCAAAGAGTGTCCGGAAAACTCCCGAGTCTAGGAGTCACCGGGGAGCTGACCCTAGGCTGTGTGTATCCTGCTCCCCAATGCACGGTTCCAGTATCACTCTCCTACTCGGGGGGGGGGGGGGGGGTCATTCCCCACCCTGGCCTTTATTGACTCTGGGGCTGGGGGAAATTTCATTCTGGTGGATCTGGTGGAACAGCTCCAGCTTCCAACACTACCACACACACCACCGCTGAGAATCTCTTCTATCCATGGCACGCCTCTGCCAGGTCAAGTGTGTGCTACCACTGCTCCGGTAACCCTTCGCACTAGAGTGCTCCACGAGGAAAGAATCTCCTTCTATATCGAACAAGCAATTCATCCTATCGTTCTGGGCCTACCTTGGCTCCAGAACACTCTCCGCTCATCGACTGGGCTACACTCCAAATCACAGCAAGGAGTCCTACTTGTTTCTCTGAATGTTTACTCAAGTTGCCATGCCACAGTATTCCCCTGGCAACCACTGCTTTACCTCTGCCACTGCACTACATGAAGTTCGCGGATATCTTTTCCAAGAAACAGGCCGAGATGCTTCCCGAGCATCGGTCCTTTCACTGTGCTATTGAGCTGTTACCTGGAATGATACCTCCTCGAGGGCAAGTGTACCCTCTATCCCTACCGGAAACACAAGCTGTGGCACAGTATATCAAGGAAAACTTAGACAGAGGATTTATCTGGCCCTCACCATCTCCAGCGGGGGCTGGGTTCTTCTTTGTCACCAAAAAAGATGGAACACTCAGACCCTGCATAGACTACCGAGGCCTTAATGCCATTACTCGTTGGGATAAATACCCGCTGCCACTCATCCTGGAGCTCCTGGATCGTCTGCATGGGGCTAAGATCTTCACCAAGCTGGACCTGAGGGGAGCATATAACTTGGTGTGAATCAAACCAGGCGATGAATGGAAAACCGCCTTCAACACTCGTGATGGGCATTACAAGTATTTGGTAATGCCCTTTGGGTTATGTAATACCCCAGCGGTTTTTCAAAACCTCATGAACGAAGTACTTAGAGACATGCTTCTGTCCTCTGTAATTAAATATCTAGATGACGTACTCATATATTCAAAGGACCTTTCCATTCACCGACAAGATGTATGTAAGGTTTTACAATGTCTTCGGGAGAACTGCCTCTTTGCTAAAGCGGAGAAATGTGTATTTGAACAGGAATCCCTACCGTTCCTTGGATACATAGTTTCCACTACAGGGTTTCATATGGACCCTGCCATATGCCATCCGAGATTGGCCGCGGCCTGTAGGAATAAAGGCTCTGCAGCGCTTCCTCGGCTTTGCAAACTTTTACCGCCATTTTCTCCCTCACTACTCTCAAAGAGTAGCCCCACTTACTGCTCTGATTAAGAAGGGAGCCAATGCCAAGAAATGGCCACCAGAAGCTAACCAAGCTTTCAAAGACATGAAGCAAGTCTTCCTACTTGATGAATGCCTACGTCACCCTGATCCCACTCGGCCATTCATCGTGGAGGTAGTCGCCTCAGACCTGGCCGTGGGTGCAGTTCTTAGTCAAGTTTCCGCTAAAGGCACACTCCTTCCCTGCTCCTACTTCTCCCGAAAACTCTCCTGCCGAGAGGAATTATGGCATAGGATATAAGGAGCTCTTAGCCATTAAGATTAGAGATGTGCTTCGTTTTTATCTGCCGGGTCGGGCTTCGGGTCGGGCGACCTGTGGAAAACTTCGTTTTCCAACAGGTTGGGTTTTTTTTCTCGGCAATTTTCGCCGAAAAAAAAACAGAACCCCCCCCCCCCCCACCCCAACCCTTCAAATTTACTTAAATACAACGCCCCCCCCACCATCCCGATCCCCCTCCCCAAAACTTACTAAAAGCCCTGGTGGTCCAGTGGGCTCCCGGGAGCGATCTCTCCCTCTCGGGCCGTCGGCTGCCAGTGCACAAAATGGCGCCAGTGGCCCTTTGCCCTTACCATGTGACAGGGGCTACCGGTGCAATTGGTCGGCTCCTGTCACATGGAAGGAACAATGGATGGCTCGCACCATTTTCTAAGAGTCCACGTTTCATAACATTCCTTTTCTGCTCCTGGCTTCCATTTCCTCCTCGCCCTCTCGGGCTGATCTCCCTGCTCTGACCCTCGCTTGGCCCTCGGATTCCGCTTGTCTGCCGCCTGCCTTGATCATCTGCCTGCCTCCGACACCTCTTGATTGCTGCCTGTAATGACCATCTACCTGTTTCCGATGTTCCTTGACTGCTGCCTGCCCCGACCTCTGCTACGTCCAGCTCCGCTTCTTCGCCCCTCCTCAGGGAAGGCTACTCCCAAGTGACCCGTGCCTAAGTTCTGTTGGCAGGACCTACAACACTTCGTGCTAAACATCAAGCAGGTCTTTGATGAGCCTGGACGCCTCACCAAGGCCGGCTATGACATCCTCCACCTCCGACAGGGCTCCTGGACCCTAGCTGAATTTGCCATAGAATTCTGTACTCTGGCGATGGAGTTGGGTTGGTGGGAGGACAGCCTCCGAAGCATCTTCCTGGAGGGTCTATCCCCCCAGATTAAGGATGAGTTCACTGTCCGAGATGTCCCTGATAGCCTGGATACCCTTATGCCCTAGCAGAAAGAATCAATCATTGTCTGCAGTAATGACTTTGAGAAACTCGTCCGCCCCGCCGGCCCATTCAACTGGCTCCCTCCTTCTCTCGCTCCCCGGGCCCAATGCCCCCTCCGGATCTGGAACTTCAATGTTCAGAAGAACTTAAGCAGTTGGGCCGCACCTGCCTCTCTCCAGAGGAAAGACAACTGAGATGTTCTCTGGGCCTCTGCCTTTACTGTGCTGGGGAGGGCCACTTCTTGGCCCAGTGCCTGATATGCAAGGGAAACTGCCAAACCTAGGTGTCAGTGGGGAAATGACCCTAGGTTGCACCTCTTCAGCTCCCCAATGCACTCTGCCAGTCTCTGTCATCCTTCCCCAGCGCATCTACCCTACTCTGGCACTGGTGGACTCCGGAGCCAGAGGGAATTTCATCTCCAGTGAAATGGTGACCCGAATGAACTTGTCCATCTCACCTCGGATTCTGCAGGTCATGATCTCTTCGATCCACGGGGAGCCCCTTCCCGGCTGGATTACATGGATCACTTCTCCGGTTCGCTTACGCACCAGGATTCTTCATGAAGAAATCATTTCCTTACTTGGAAGGAAATCATTCCAACCCCATCGTCTTGGGACTACCTTGGCTGCAAGCCCATTCTCCTCTCATCAATTGGAGCACCCTCAAAAGTGTCCTACCAACTGCCTCCACCAGGTCCAGCACATTCCAGTGTCCTTGGCCATAACCTCCTGTAACCTACTCCCCAGTACATTGACTTTGAGGATGTCTTCTCTAGAAAGATGACAGAGACCCTTCCCGAGCATCAGGTCTTTGATTGCGCAATTGACCTACTCCCCAGTACCATGCCTCCCAGGGGTCGGATGTACCCCTTGTCTCTGCCCGAGACTAGGGCAATGTCCCAATACATTAAAGAAAACCTGGAAAGGGGTTTCATCTGGCCATCCACCTCCCCAGCAGGAGCTGAGATTTTCTTCGTCGCAAAAAAGAACAGGTCACTCCGGCCCTGTATAGACTATCGCGGCTTTAACGCCATTACTAGGAAAGATCCCTATCCTTTGCCCCTGATCCCAGAACATCTGAATCACCTGCAAGGGGTGAAGATTTTTACCAAGTTAGACCTCTGGGGGGCCTATAACCTGGTCAGAATTCGGCCCGGCGAAGAATGGAACACTGCGTTTAATACCCGCAATGGCCACTATGAATATCTGGTCATGCCATTCGGCTTATGTAATGCCCCCGCTGTCTTAGTCTTCTCTAAAGATCTTCCATTTCACCGTCAAGACGTCCGACTGGAACGCCAATGCCTTAGGGCTAACAGACTCGATACGAAACTCAAGAAATGTATGTTCGAGCATAAGTCTCTCCCCTTCCCGCGGTATATTATCTCCCGTACCGGATTCCTCATGGATCCAGAAAAAATGGCTTGCATCCAGAAGTGGCCTCAACCATCGGGTCTCCAACCCCTGCAATGCTTCCTGGGGTTTGCGAATTTCTATAGACACTTTATCCTACATTATTCTCGGTTTGTGGTGCCGCTCACCGCCCTCACCAAAAAGGGGGCGGACCCCAAGCAGTGGTCTCCGGATGCCGTTTCCATCTTCAACCAGTTGAAAAAAGCCTTCCTCCAAGACACCTTCCTCCACCAGCCTGACCCCACACGTCCGTTCGTTGTAGAGGTCGACTCCTCCGATACCGCCGTGGGGGCCGTGCTGAGCCAGTATTCCAGCAATGGAACTTTATTGCCCTGTTCTTTATTTTTCAGGAAATTCTCCCCGACAGAGAAGAATTATGATATTGGAGATAAAGAGTTGCTGGCCATTAAGATGGCTTTAGAAGAATTGCATCAGTGGCTAGAGGGCGCTCAGGATACCTTTACCGTGTACACGACCACAAGAATCTGGAATATCTCAAACATGCCCAGCACCTAAACCCTCGTCAGGCTCATTGATCCTTATTTTTCAGTCACTTCAACTTCATTCTGAAGTACAGACCAGCTTCCAAGAACGCCCGGGCAACACCCTCTCACGGGCCTATGAAGCAGGCCCTGATGTATATCGTTGATCATGCCTACGTCCTTCTGGTTGCCACGCAGTCAGCTCCTCCTGCGAAAACCGTATTAACCCTGCAGCACCACCAAAGGGTCTTAGCATAGGTCCATGACTCCCCTATCACTGGCCTTCCCGGAACCAAGAGGACCTTGGAGCTGCTACAGTGATACTATTGGTGGCCACAGGTCAGAAAGGATGTCAAGGCCTATGTTGAATCTTGCTCGACCTGTGCTCGTCAGAAGCCCATGGCAGGGGGACCTTGGGGGCTTTTACAGCTGCTGCCGGCCCCCAAGGAACCTTGGACCCACATGTCCATGGACTTCATAGTGGACCTCCCCCTCTCTAGTGGCTGTCATGTCATTTGGGTTGTTATAGATCGGTTCTCTAAAATGGCTCACTTTACGGCCCTCCCAGGGCTTCCTTCAGCTCCTGAGTTAGCCCAACTATTTACCTCTCATATCTTCTTCTTACACGGTCTCCCTCAGCACATCGCTTCTGACCATGGAGTACAATTCACGGCCAAATTCTGGTGATCGTTGTGCCGCACATTCAGTGTCCGCTTAGACTTTACTACTGCCTATTACTCCCAAGGAAATGGCCAAGCTGAACAAACGAAACAGACCTTAAAAACCTTCCTTCGTTCTTTTGTAAACAAGTGTCAGGACGACTGGGCTAATCTACTTCCCTGGGTCGAGTTTTCACACAATTCCCACATCAACTCCGTTACGGGCTCTTCCCCATTTTTCATAGTATATGGCAAACATCCCACTCCGCCATTTCCCATTCACCTGACTGTGCCTTCCCCAGCTGCCCAGATGACCACACGACTCTGGGAGAAGACCCAAGATATGATCCAACGAGTGGCTACAAGGGCTAAGAGCACGACGGACAAGCATCGGCGAGCGGCACCCCGGCTCAACATCGGAGACAAGGTCTGGCTCAGTACTTGGTACATTAAACTTCAGGTGCCGTCGATGCGGCTAGCCCCCCGCTACATTAGGCCCTTCCCCATCTCTGAAAGAATAGGACCAGTCACGTACCGGTTACGACTACTGTCCTCCCTAAGAATACATAACTCTTTTCATGTTTCCCTGTTGAAACCTCTGCTATCGTCATGGCCCCACAGAAAACCTCTGAAACACAGAACCAGTCCTCCAAGGATGATCAAGTCTACCAGGTGAAAGAGGTCCTGGATGTCCGACGACGCAAAGGGAAGTGGGAATATCTACTCTCCTGGGAGGGGTTCGGCCTGGAGGAAAACTACTGGGAGCCAGCTTCTAATATTCTAGATAAAAGTCTCCTCAAATAGTTTCACTTGGCTCACCCCAAGAAGACCAGACCCCCTGGGAGGGGGCGTAGAGGAGGGGGTACTGTTGTGCCGGCTGTGGGAGACCGTGGCCAGCAGCCCTACCTCCAGGTCCCAGGAGCCGGTCCCCCATGATGCTCTCCGCACAGCCCTCCGGCCCAACCAGGCTGATGTGCCTCCTTCGACGCCGGTGTCCCTCTGGGCCTTCCAGGCACGCGCGCACGATCTTCCATGCCTCTTAAAGGGCCAGAGGCGAGGAAATCCTCCAGTCCATCGGTGACATCAGGGCTTGGGGCCTATTTAGCCCGGCCCAGCCCAGCCTATGAGACCTCGCCTCAGCAACAGGTCTCTCTTCCTGAGTGTTGGTTGTCAGTTTCTGCATTCCCGTGTCCTGGTTCCTGCTCCAGTGTTCCTGTATCCTGGTTCCTGCTCCTGTATTCCTGCTTCCCTCCTGTTCCTGCATTGCTTCTCCACTCCGATTCCATTTTCTCCTTGCCCTCTCGGACTGATCTCCCGGCTCTGACCCTCGCTTGGCCCTCGGATTCCGCTTGTCTGCCACCTGCCTTGATCATCTGCCTGCCTCCGATGCCTCTTGATTGCTGCCTGCCCCAACCATCTGCCTGTTTCCGACGTTCCTCGACTGCTGCCTGCCCCCTCTGGTACGTCCAGCTCCGCTTCTTCACCCCTCCTCAGGGAGGGCTACTCCTGAGTGACCCATGCCTATGTCCTGCCAGCCCTGGTACCCAAAGGCTCAACCTGCGGGGAACAAGGGCTGGTAAAGCTTAAGCTCCTGTTGGGTCATCTCGTCACAGCCGCTTCCAATGATGAGGCCCTGCAGGGGCCTTCCCCTGGTGGTAGCATCAACCTTGTCTCGGTCAGGGGTCCACCAAATAACAATAACATGCACGCCGGCGCACATGTGTTATAAAATCTGTTGGCCGTGTACACATGTGCACCAGAGTTTAAAATCTGTGCAGTCATGTGTGGGTGGCACATGAAGGGGGGGTAAATTCTAGTAAATTGTGTGCAACGATGCAATCAGGCCTCCCCCAGTCCCCTCCCAGTCTGCACCAATGAAGGAGCGGACTGGGAGAGAACTTCCCTACTCACCTGCCTAACCTTCCTTCCCTTTCCCCTTTACCTTCTCTACCCCAGCCCCTACCCCCTACCTAGCTACCCAAAAATCTTTTGTTTTTCTACTTTATAGCTCCTCCCGAGTAGAAGTAGTTTCCGCGAGTCGGCCAGCTGTTGGTGTGTGCTTCCTCGGGACAGCGGCTAATGGCCGCTGTCCCGGCCAGCCTACATCCCACCCTGCCCAGACCCCGTCCCCCGGCCCGCCCCTTTTTCAGGGCTCAGCACTTGTGCACGTATCGGGACTTATATATGTGGCTGGGCCCTTTTGAAAATGCGCGCGGTGTGGGCAGGGCCCGGCCACGCACATAAGTCCCGGTTTTTACACATGCGGCCCTTTGAAAACTCACCCTTATATGTTTGCTTTTTAAATTATGAGAGTATGCACAACAAAATCACCAGCAAAATGTTTCACCTGGTCTTTGCAATTCATAACTTCAGCATGTGAATTACGAACATACTTTTGAAAATTAAAAGCATGCATGTAAATTCAAACTCCACCATATCCCCAAGATATGCCTCTTTTTTGTCTGTGAAATTGGGTTGCCTACTTTTTAATGCACAATCACATAAGGCAATATTATAATAAACCATTTCTGTACATAAACCTATGATTTATGTTCATAAATGGCTTTAAAAATTCACCCCTTAAGGACTAATATTTTGTCAAAGTATAGTAAGAGGGAGGCAGATTTGGTATTCATGTGCTGTAAACAGGTTAGTAATATGTGAATTCTAAATTAAAACATTTCTCAACTGTAAGAATGTGCATTTATTTGAAACAAAAGTGTAAAACATGATGAATGAGCCCATTTCTGTTTCATTTCAAATTAACTAAGAAATTAAAAACAAAATGAAAAATTTCATAAATTTTTTGCTAGTAGGGCACATTATTTCCCTCCCCCAAAAATGAAAAATGAAGAAAAAAAATCCAAAACCCAAAATAAGTAAACAAAAAAAATCTGAGTTCACATCCCTAATCTTTATAGCTCCTTATCTGGATCTGCTTTTCAAGGTAAACAAAGAAAGCAAATTAAGCAGGTTATTAGATTAATAACATGCAAATGTAATCATTAATATATATTCATTACAATACCCTGATTTTTATGCTTTGGAGGATACATATAGTACATTTTTGACATGAATGCTTATCTATGTTTAATTATATTATGCAACAATTTTGTGATTTTTTTAAATGTTGCATTTTTAAATTGTTAATTTTGTGTAGCTTCCTAAATGTATATCAAGTTATTAGCAACAAAGGTTTTTCTCTAATGTTTGTAAATTTTTTGTGTCTACTAAAAGCACCAGATATAAAATAGTTGTAAATCTGAAGGAAAGACTAGATATATTTTTGCTTGAACTTAATGAACAATTTTAATCAGAAATGAGATATTCTTCTTAAGAAGCTATAATGAGACATTTTTTTTAGAAAAATGTCTTGCATCAGAGCAAATAATACTGAAAAGTTTTTATTAATGAAAAGCTTTTAAAATTGTTACTAAGTTAAGGTCTTCTCCTTTTGATCAGAGAGAGCATGATTTTCCAAAAGTATATTGAGCCTGAAAATGATGAATAGGTTTTTCCAACAAAGTTCATATAAACCTGCATTCCACAGACTGAAATAAGAATGTCACATTCATGGACAAAACAGCCTTCACAAAACAGAACTGCTTAACTAGGTCACTGAACAATTTTATCTCAAAGACATAGGGGGTAGATTTTAAAAAGTTGTGCGTGGGCATACATGTGCTACCCGCTACCCAGCGTTTGCAAATGTACACCCAATTTTATAACTTGTGCGCCTTGGAGGGAACTTTTTTTTAGCTCCCCCCCACCTTTCCCCCACCTTTCCCTCCCTTTCCCTATCTAACCCACCCCCCAGCCCTACCTAAATCCCCCCCTACCTTGTTTCGCCGAGGAGAAGAGGGACAATAAGGCAGGTCAGGTAGGCAAGGACAGGAGCAAGTGGGCAATGAAGATGGAGACAAGCTGGATGAGGACTGAGGAAAAGCTGGATAAAGACTGAAGACAAGCTGGAATGCAGAAAAGGAACACACACACTACTAGAGAGAAGCTGGACATGTTGCTGAGGCAAGTTGTCTCTGGAACACTGCCTTCTTATAGAGCCATGGGGCTGATGTCATCAATAGGGGCTGTGGGAACTTCCCCACCGTGGACACTTTAATTGTCAGCGAGAAACACGTGCACCTAGAAAGATGTAGCTTTCTGCCACATGGATGACTGAATGCATTCTCTGTGCTGGGAGGCAGCATGGTGCTTCTCCAGGTTGGGATGTGCCATGGCCGACCCAGGGCTGTAGGTAAGAGCTTTGGTTCATGGGGGCAGACCACAGACTGCCGAGCGTAACAATAGTAAACAATACAAATGGTTGAAAGATTAAAATGGCTATCATTACATTAAACGTCAATAAACTAAATCATCTCCTCCAATCCCCAGATTGACCAAACATTTCAAAATTAACTTTAACATGACTATGACTTCTATCTGAAACCATGTCCTCTCAAGGGCCAGTCTAGGCCACCCAGTTAGTTGGTTTTGGCATCTTCAAGATGAGGTAACTGTACCCATTAGCTCACTTCTATCAGCACCCTGTAACCTGTGGTATTACAAGCTGAAAGTTATATTCAATTAATTTGCTTTATTCTGTACAATCTATTACTCCACAGTGGTATCCTATAGTGCCCATGGAGACAGTTTTCAAATAGACTGGGAACACTAAAACCAGTGTAGGTTGGCTGTAATGATTAGACACTGCTTTAGCTATGAGGAACCCCAAACCACTCAAAAACTTCATCCTATTCCAAAAAATCAGCCCACTCAATTAAAAAAAACACATTTTAGCCGGAGGGAGAGAATGTCATCTACTGCCAATCAGGTGAGTCTTGGTAGGCAACTGCCCACTCAAAGCAGGCAACTGCCCACTCAAAGCACAAACATCACCCTTCATGAGCTGCCCCCACCACTTGGTCAGGATTGGATAAAAATCCTCTAACACCACCCTCTCCATTCACCTCAAAGCAACACCTTTCCTTTTCCTAGTCCGCAGTAGTAGCCCAGCCAAAATCAATGTCAATCCAAGCAAGAGGACAGGGTTCCTGGTCAGTAAAGTGCCATGTTATAAACACTCCTGTTGAACAAATGGTATCCTTTATCGTTCATTGTTTTTTGTTTTTTTTTCAGAAAGCTGCTCATGAAGCATAGGACCTTCTAATGCAGTACATAGAGTAAGGCAGTAGTTTAAAGAATGCCACTTAGGAAGTAAGCAGAACGTTTTTGCGACTCTATGGGATCAGATTTTAGCAAATCTAGGGCCAAGAAAGCACAAAAAGCTTGCAAGTCAGTTTAAATACACAAGTTTTGAAATGGAACATCTTTTTTTCCAAAGTATGCATAATTTTGCAAAACTTTCTGGTTGTTTCATGCAACTCCTGTGAAGTTAAATATGGTATTCTTTTATATTTTTATTCCACTTCAAGCATAATAAGAACAGCTGCTTTAAAATGAAAAACAATGGTTTTTGTAGTTGCAGACGGTGTTTTTCATGAATAACATTGATGTTTTGTCACATAATAGCAAACAGAGAAAGCTGCAAGCTAAAAATATTCATTGTGGTGTTCAGTTGACAATTAAGCAATTTCCTCTTTGGGAAAATTTGAGATTTTAGCAGCATATCAATTGATTAAGACTTGATGTCCTGGTGCACCTCACTATGTTTACAGCTTTAAACTATCATTAAATAGAATTCCACTGAGAGCCATAACATATTGTTGATCAGTGACTGATTTTTGCATGCCAGATGAAAAGAAGCATAGCACTTTTATTATGGCTGTGTTATGTCACTCATGTATGTACTGAGATCTGAAGGTGAGCTGTTAGGGAAAATGATGCTACATTTCCTGTAGGCCAAAATCACTACTAGTTTAAAGACAGAGAACTGATCTTTGTGCTCACTGCTCCTCTTTATGTCAGGGACTTGTTGAAAAAAAAAGTGTTTATGCCAGAAAAAGATAATAAAATGGGATCTTCAGAGCTATTGAATGGCAAAATCATGATATGGGATAATACACAGAGAAACATGTTATTAAATATCACAATTAGAATATGAAAACTACCTACCGGAGAAGTGATGCACCTACCACTAGTCAAGCAACATATAAGCATCGCAATAAAGAGGAGACATTTATTTCTTTTTTTTTTTATGTAGGTTTTATTGTGTTAACTATAGAACAAACATTTCTATGAAATCACATAACATTGTAAACACAAGTTTTTAACAATGACACTACCCTCTTTCCCCACCCCCCACCCCCTCCATGCTAACTCCACCTTTGCATTTAATACATTACTCTGTCACATTCCAATTATCAGGATATATACGAGTTAAATGAGATGGGGGTTCAAGAGATAACATCAAAGAGAAGCGATGTAGCCTTCCCCTCGCAGCTATCCTTGTCACTACGTGATGAACAACACCTTGTAACATATGGAGACCAAACTAAATTACATTTATACAAAGCATTTCTCTTTATCGCAGTAAGTCTGTTTAGTCAGCATACTCGCTCTAAATGTTTGATTACATCAGCTATGGAAGGTGCTGCTGGTTTCTTCCAATAAAAAGCTATCTCATAACAAGCATCTAAAAATATCTGTTGTACCAGCAGTTGTCTATGACTATCTGTGGTACTGGGCTTCCTAATAATACATATTTGGGAGAGTTGGCAGATGCTACACCCCTAATGGATTTAATTAGAGAAAAAAATATCCCCCCCCCCCCAAACTATATATAATGTCACAATCGCATCATTTGTCATCCAGGTTTGGAAAAGCTTTATGTTTCTGTTCAGAAGTTACATACCATCGTAGCAGTACCTTATATCCATTTTCTATAAGCAAACATGAGTTAATGGAACATTAAGCTCCTAATTCAACAGATTGTATATTTTCAATATAATCCCTTTTGTCCTGTTGGCATTATCACATATATTTTCAAAATATGTATTACCTTGCTGTAGGGACTTTTATTTATTACAACTATATTCATAAAATGGCGAATTTGTACGTATGAATAAACATCTCCTGCAGTCAGGTGGCATTTATTGGTTAGAGAGTCAAAACTTAGTACATCCCCAAACCCCCACATGTCCTCCATATAGATCACTCCTTGCTTCTTCCAGATCTGGAATGCCTGCCCAGGTAAACCTGCAAGGAAATCTATTATGAAGAACTAGCAGAGATCTATAGATATAATATTTCAGTCCTACTATCCTGGCTCACCATTGCAACCAGAGCCGCAGTGTGTTCGCTGATGTGTGGGTGTGGGAAAACCCTTCTCAATTCTCCTGACATGTTCTTTAGGTAATGTAAATTTTAATATCTCAGATTCTTCAAGCTTAATCTTGAAACCAGAAACTCCTCTAAATCACACCATCTCTCTCACTGCTCCCATCAATGATCAATCTGGATCTACAAGGGGAAACAAAATAATGTCTGTGAAGAGAGAAAATATATAAGATCAACCTTTAATGCAGACTTCCTGTATAGAAGCAGACTTCCTGACTTTGATAGCAAATGGTTCTAAAAATAGTGCAAAATGCAGCGGTGACAATGGGCAACCCTGATGAGTTCCACGATGCACCATGAAAACCTCAGAATAGCCACCATTTACTTTCATGCATGATCCAGGCTTATCATCAAACCTTTGAATCCATGTAATGAAGAATCTTCTAAAATTAATCTTTTCCAAAGTTTTGAATAAAAAAGGCCAATGAACCCCATATCAAAAGCTTTTTCTGCATCAACTGTTAGGAGTAGCACAGGAATGGTCTGTCTTTTCACCCACCACAAGATATATACTATCTTGTGAACATTGTTTGCAGCCATTCATCCAAGTATAAATCCCATTTGATCCAAATTAACAAGTGAAGCATTCACACCATTAATACAGTTTACAAGCACCTTAACTAAGTTCTTAAGATCAATATTAATAAGTGATATCAATCTATAGGACCCACACAATGTTGGTTTAGCTATTATGGATATTTCTACAACATTAGTTGCCAGCATCAGGGAACCTCCTTGTCTTAAGTAGTTAAACATCTTGGTCAGAAACACCAATAATCAAGGGGCAAATCGCTTATAAAATCTAATTTAAGATCTTTAATAATCCAAAGGACTTCATTTGTTATAATTTCCCTGTCTGGCATACTTTGATGCTCTTCGGATAGCATGGGAAATTCAATAGATTGCAAATATCTCTCTATCTCAGCCTCCACTATTGAGGCATCTGCATGATATAATTCTGCATAAAATTGTGAAAAGCAATCTCTAATGTCTTTGGTAGCAGTCAATATATTCCAGCTTTCCCTTTAATTTTAGCCACTTGATTCTGATTTTGGACGTTTAAACTTTTGAGCCAATAATTTACCTGCTCTGTTTCCCCAATCAGTGGGCTATAACCTCCATATCTATTGCTTATAATTCTTTTTTTTTTTGCATCACGGTTCTAAACAGCTTTTTGATAATGCAACTGCTCAAGTGTGGTCATCGGTCACAACAGCCTGTATCTAATTTTCTTTTTCCTTTTTTCATTTTTTGTAGGATGTTCTTCATATCAATTTCCTTCTCACTACTGCTTTTAAGCAATCCCAAAGTACTACCAGGGAAGTCTCTTCTTGGTTATTAAACCTAAGATATTCTTGAATTTCTTCCATAAACGGCATTGAGTATGCATCATCTGTCAATAGACTATCATTTAATCTCCAATAATGTCTCCCTGTATTATAATGTGAAAAACACATATCTATCCAAATGGGGGCATGACTGGATCATGTAATAGGCCCTATCTCAGCTGCAGTCACCTGATTGACTATTATCCTGTCATTAAGAATGAGACCAATTATTGACTATGAGTACGATGTGTAATCTTTTGTAATGGGGAATTTCTGTCACCAAATATCCACAAGATCAAAAGATTCTATCTTTCCATAAGTTATATAAGCTTTTGCCTGCTTTTTCATAGCAGACCCACCATTTGAAGAGTTATCTAAAATCAGGGTCCTGGTGAGATTGAAATCGCCTCTCAGAATCAAATGGTCCTCTACCTTTGAGAGCAATACTTTCTCTAGTGAGGCATAAAAATCTCCCCGGTCTTTATTTGGTGCATATATATTGACAAGCGTGAACACCCTTCACCACCACTACATTTTGATCTATGATATATCTGCCCACTGGATCTTCATGACACATTTTCTATTCACACAGAAATTGTTTGCTAAATAATATATCCACACAAGTATATTTCCCACCCTTCGAGCAAGCTGCAAAAAACCTGTGGAGATATTCTTTACATCTCATTGTTATGAATCGCGCTGCTCGCGGGTCTCCCCACGAGCAGGCACTCACCCCATGCTGCCGCTGCTTCCCCGACGCGGCAAGGACGCCGCCGTCGGGCCTTCTCCATGTGGCTGGAGCCACGGACTTGTTTCACCACTTGGCCCAGAGGCCGCCCCGGATCGTCTTCTTCACCGCGGCTGGAGCCACGGACTTTCTGCCTCTCCTTCGCAGCCGGGACCGCTGCCGATGCCATCTGATCTTCACGGCATGGAGGCCGCAAGCCCCGGGCTCAAGTAATGGCTGGAGCTGCCCCCGGGGCCTCCTGCAGTGGCTGGAGTCACTGCCGTCATCGGGCCTGCTCCTCAGGCCCAGCCCTGCAACTGCGCATGGAGTTGTGGGTGCAGGCCGCGGTCCTGCACAGCTCTTCCTGCTTCCTTAGGCGCCGGCGTGCGCCTCTCTGTGAGATTTAAAGGGCCAGGCACAGGAAGTGTGATGGCCCCACCTAGGGAATGGACTTCCTGCTCAGCCCTATAGAAGGGCTGCTCCGTCAATCAGTCTTCACCTTGCATCGGAGTTGCTTCACTCTGGAGGCTCCTGCCTGCCAGAGCTCCGTCAGGTCTTCCTTGTTTTCTCCATGGAATTCTTGTTGCTTCGTCTCATCATGCCAAGTCATGTTCGTGCCTGAAGTCCCCGTCCAGGTGTCCTGGTGTCTCGTCTTGGTCTTCTGCTCCCTGATGTTCCAGGTTCCTTGATGTCCTGCTCCTGCGTCTTCATCTTCAGCGCTCTTGAGCCGTCTGGTACCTGTTAGGCCGGGGGTCCCTCAGATGATGTCTTGCCTGGGCATGGACTAGCCTACAGATGGACTGGTGTCCTGTGCTCCTGAGCCGTCATGTCCTGCCAGCCGTTGGTGGAGCTTCGGATGACATCGACTCCGTCGTTGGAGTTCTGCTTTGTCTGGATCCTTCCCTGCACTTGTCCCGCTCCCAGCGTGGTCCGTGACCAGCCTTCTCGGGCTGTGTATGGCGCGCAGTGGGACAGGGTAGACCGCGACAGTCCCGCAGGTGGGCTGAGTAGGGCGCCCTGAGAGACAATGCCAATATCCTTCCGCCCAGCTTCTCATCTTGTCTGGACTTCGTCAGTTCTTCATCTCGTCCTGGATGCCATTGCATCACTCTTGGTATCATGTCTTGTTCCTGATGCCATCGCATCGACCACTGGTCTGTGATGTATTCGCATTAGCTTTGGTGTCAAGTCTTCGTCTGCGATGCCGATGCATCGATCCTGCTGTCAAGTCTTCGTGTCAAGGCTCGTCTGCCCTCGACCTCAGGCCAGGCCTGCTGCTCCATGCTGTTCCATGCAGCAGGTCCGAAAGGGCTCAGAATGGTCAGAGGACCATTCACATTCCAACATCATCTGTTGTTGGCCATGGGAGCTTGCCAGCCTGGCAGAGGGTAAGACCGTCAGCCATGGTGGAACATGCTGTCAACCCTCGGTTCGGTCCTGGATTCTTCTGGGGTCGGGCTGAGGCCCAAGGGCATACTAAAACATCCGTCACGTAACAGAATGCAAGGCCTTCAAGGCCCCCTCTCAACACTCATCAAATATTCATATCTTCTTTTCAAATGTGTCTCTTGTAACATCACTATTGAAGTTTTCAATTATGCTAATTCTTTATACAATAACTGCTGTTTTCTTTGTGAATTCAAATCTTTCACATTAAATGGAAATATTTATTTATTTATTTATTTATTTAAAAAGTCTTCTATACCGATGTTAGTCGAAACATCACCTCGGTTTACATGGAACAAAAGCAACGGAAATTACAAGTAACAGGGGAAGGGTAAGGGGTACAAAAAACCAATAGGAGAGCAGAGAAGCATAGGAACAAACAAAGTGAACTATAATGTCATAAGAACAAGGTCATAGTCAAATTCAGGTCATGATCCATCACAATTCAATATTCACCAAGGGTGTTGGGGAAAGGCTTGTTTGAATAGCCAGGTTTTGAGCTGGGCTCTGAATTTGGTGATGCAAGGTTCAAGTCTGAGGTGGGTTGGGAGTGAGTTCCAGTGCATAGGTCCAGCAATGGAGAGCGCCTGATCCCTTGTAGCTGTGAGGTGTGCTTTCTTTAGGGATGGCACATGGAGGGACCCTTTGTTAGTGGTCCTTGTCAGTCGATTCAAGCAGGCAAATTGGAGGGGATCTGCCAGCCAGTTGGAGTGATGGGAATATAAGGCTTTATGTATAATGGTCAGGGATTTAAAGAGGATGCGGGAGGGAATAGGGAGCCAGTGTAGGTCCTTCAGTATAGGGGAAATATGGTCGTATTTGTGAGCATTGGAGAGGGTTCTGGCCACAGTGTTCTGTAGCATTTGGAGGGGCTTTAAGGAGGAGTAGGGTAGGCCAAGAAGGAGGGAGTTACAGTAATCCATCTTGGATGCCAGTGTAGCCTGGACGACAGTGCGGAAGTCACTAGCGTGAAGGAGAGGTTTCAGGTTTTTTAAGACTTTAAGTCTTAAATAGTCTAAACATAGTCTAAACATAGTCATAATCAAAGTATTCTATAAAGATCTCTCCCATTTCCTCCAATACTTTCCAACTATCCCAGCTTATATCACCAAACCTAATTCTAAAAATCACCAGCAATCTCCATACCCAAAGCAAACTGCAAACTGACTCTTTACACATGCCCTCTGTCCCGAATTCTCCCATGTGTTAACCCCTACATCAATCCTTCATGCCAACATCCAATGCCTTTTCCATAAAGCCCTCACCTGTCCCCTTCCCTCCCACACCAACAATCTGCTAATTCCCCATCACAGATCTTCCCCTCTAGTGGGAGGTATGCCCATCAGCCCAGAATCAGTTTTGATTTTACTCCATTCCATTAATAATATATGTAGCCATATTGTAAAAGACAAATAAAATGTAGTAATTAGCCACAATTAAATATTCTTTGTGTGACAAATCTCCATATCTGAACTCATCTCACATGAGCCCCAAATTCCTATAGTGACTTTAAAGACAGTTCCAGTTATTTCCAAGTTGACTATTGTTTAAGCATAAAGGGGCCGATTTTAAAAGTTACGCGCGCGGGGTACATTTGTGCGTGCCACCTGGTGCGCACAAATGTGCACCCATTTTATAACATGTGTGCACTGCCGTGCGCATGTTATAAAATCCAAGGTCGGCGTGTGCAAGGGGGTGCACACTTGTGCACCTTGCGCGCGCCGAGCCCTAGGGGAGACCCAATGGCTTTCCCTGTTCCCTCCAAGGCCGCTCTGAAATCGGAGCGGCCTTGGAGGGAACTTGTTTTTTGGTCCCCCCCACCTTTCCTTCCCTTCCCCTATCTAACCCACTCCCCAGGCCGCTGTATCGGAGCACTTGGCCCCACCCCCAGACCGCCACAACACCCCCGGCCACGCCCCTGGCCATGCCCCCGGACTGCCACCATGCCCCCGGCCATGCCTCCAGACTGCCTCTTTTTCGAAGCCCAGGGACATATGCATGTCCCAGGGCTTGCACGCACCGCCGAGCCTATGCAAAATAGGCTCGGTGTGGGCAAGGGTAGGTTTTCGGGCGTTACGCGCATATCTTATGCCCGTAACCCTTTGAAAATCTACCCCTATGTATATTAAAAAAACAACTAGTTACTCCTCAATGAAGCATAGACACAGTCAATCAATTAGCAGTGTTTATAGATGTGACAGAGCTCTCTGATTGCCAATGCAATCTTTTGCCTCCATTGCCAACATGCTGCCATTTGTTCTACTGTTTAAACCGTTATATGTAAAGCCTGTTGCTAATTTATTGTTTCCCTGTAAACCGAAGTGATGTATAACTATACGTACCTCGGTATAAAAAAATCTATAAATAAATAAATAAATAAATAAATAGATAAATAGATAAATTGTGGGAAATCCTCCTTGGAAGCCATCACACTGAGGACAGGTCTGCTAGCAAGCTTAATCGTGAGGCCTGCTACTATAAGTAACTCCTCTGCCTCAGTCACTGTTTTTATTTTAGGTGAGACTCTCTGGATCGAGAATGGTAGACTGAAAAAGTAGAACCAGCGATAACATATCTTTTCTTTTCAAAGTGCTGCTGTCAATCTTTCAACTCCTGCCATTTGCGCAGAGTAGCCATGGAAAGATCAATGTATTCTGCCACTGACTGGTCATCCCATTACCATGAATTCTGCTTTTGCCCTACACTGAAAACACTTTCCTTCAAAACATAATTGTGAAAACATGCTATTATGTCACATGGACTATTATTTACTTGTTGTCCCAGCACTCGGTGTGCCCTCTCCAGCTCTATAATGGTTTTCTTCTCTCTCTTCTACTTGCTTTCATGGCTTCAAAAAGATTTACAAATGCCAGTAACAATGCTCCTGCAATCCATATACTCAGAATTCTCCGGCACTCCTCTAAATTTCAGATTGCATCAACGGGATCAATTGTGTAGATCTTCAAGTTTTTCGTGCAGATCTGATTGCTCTGCATTAATGCTTTGCATTGACCCTGGAGCCGTTCAATTATTCGGCTTGAGCATTGAGGTGCTTGTCAATTTCCTCCACCTGCTGCCCCATATCTGCTATCTTCTCACGGAATTCAGCCATCATGTTTAGTATTTCTTTTTGTTATTTTTTTTTATGTCCTGCCAAATTTCACAAAACCACCAGCTAAAACTCTGCTCGGAAAGGAATATCTCCTCCTGCCAAGCTCTGCGCTGATTCGACTTGTTCCAGGCCAACTTCTGGTAAGTCTCGGCCTACTACCTCTTTTTTGCCAGGCTCCCTGCTTGCCCTCACATTCGTTTTTGCCTAGGAAAACCTGCTTAAAATCCAGCACTTTTTTCTTAGCAGCCATCCTAAGGGTATACACTACTCCTTCTTATTCAATGAAATGTCACTTAGCTGTGGATGTTTGTGCAGTAATCTGGATTTTGCCCGATGGCGTCAGGAGCTTGATTTTAAGCTTCCATCTGGGCTGATGACATCCCTTCCTCCAGGAAGCATTTATTTCTGATGCAGTTAATAATACTTTTATTTTGAACTGTACATGAATAGGCCACAATAGAGCTGGAAAGAGAACCTCAGGGGCTATGATATGATGAGTAGGAAGGTCACTGTTTTAGGCACAGAAGCCCGAGGTGAGGGTCTGGGTGAAGCCACCACAGGTCCAGATCGGGGGGGCTAGCAGCAATGTGAATATTCTGAGAAGTCTTCTTGAGAAAGATTTGTCATAGTTATTTTACCCATGTATTCTGTTCCAAGTTTTAAGTCCCTGTTCTATGTAACTTGCATTCTACATGCATGTCTTGTTCAGTTATAATGTAAACCGAGCTGATATGCAATCCTGCATGAAGCCCGGTATATAAAAATGTTAAATAAATAAATAAATAAATAGCTGAAATGGGATCAGATTGAGGTTTGGTTTAAAGTTGAGCATGACGTTTTTTTAAACACTGTCTTTGCACTGTGCTTTGCACATTTTTCCTTTGGATTGCTGGATATAAATAATGCAAAATATATTCTCAAAGTAAAACAGTGGTTCAGTGATTATGGGGATAATTGTGTAATAGTCCGCATAAGAAACTTTGCAATTAGGTACATAAGTTCTATTCATTTGAAGCAAACTTGCATGCATTATGTTTGCTTTAACAGTTATGCCTGCTAATTTTTTATTCAATATTATTTTGGGAACTTTTATGTGCATACTTTTGAAAATCCAAAAATATGCATATACGTCCAAATCCCTTCCCAGCTCCACCCCTGACAATACCTCCTTTCATTTTGAGTGAATTTATGTGTGTATAGGACACCCTCATATTGGGCAAGCAATTTTATAGCAAAAGCTGTTTCAGTGGGTAAAGCTGTTTCAGTGGGTAAAGCTCGGTTTCAGTGGGTAAAGCTCGGTTTTACCTAGGGAAATGCCTTTGGAAATAGCCCTCCTTCCTGTTAGCAGAGGTATTGACTTCTAAATCTTTAAAATGTAAATGATTTGGATTGTTCACGCCTGTTAATTAAATAAGGTATACTGACTCATTTTCTTCATTGAGGATATCTATTTAAACAATATTGAAAAATTCAGCACTCAAAGGTTTCATGTTATAGAAGACATAATGAAACAAAGAAAATTCATACATTGAAATCTTCATATTCAGGAATATTCATGAAGGTATACAGTGTCAGAAAATTGTTTGTGCTTATATGAATCTCTCTATAAGAACATCCTTAATTTCTGTCCTTTCCTTTGAAACTACAGAAACTCTTGAAAGGGATAATTAAAAAGAAAACAAGCAAACAAAACCCCTTATGCATGGTATGTGCATGTAAATTTGAGGTATATGTACTCAAGTGGCCTGTATGTGTGGCACACAGATTTTTATATAGATGGCAGAGCCATTGCTTGGTACCTAAAAGATCCATTGCATGGGCCCATAAGCCTTCCTTTTCCCTCTCTCCAAGATTTTGATAATTAACTCAATCATAATCGACTGCTTCCCCTCCCCTCCCAAAAATGATCCTATAAAAACACGCAAACAATCTCTGTTCTGTGTTTCCATACAGCTGTCGGTAGACAGAAGAACTTCTAAGAAACCCCTGGCCAGTTTCAGCTATCTAGTAAAACTACCATAAAATTATTCGAAAGCATCAATAAAAATTCTTCTATATGGGAATGAAATCTGGGTCTATATAGGATAGACGAAAATCCCAATATATAAAAACTGCACTTCAAATTCTACAATACACTGTGTTCACAGAAATTCCCCCAACAAAGGGTGCAGAGGAGAACAAGGATATTTCTTCTTACCATTCGTTATTGAACAGGATTTCCCAAACCTCTCCTAGGGATTCCACAGCCACCAATAAGCAATATTAACCTTTACGACATGCTTAATGATATAATCTCACTAATATAGCACTGCTCAATTAGTTGGGTTCACTTTTGGCTAACTCTTCCATATCAGTGTGGTCCTCTTGGACAGGTCTATCAGCCACAGACATCATGATGACTATAGCGTTTTATAGTTTACTTAATAGCAGATGTCAGGTGGATGGCTTCCTATTTGGACTCTGGTGCTTGAATTACATCCACTGACATCAGGGAGTGTTCATATGCTGTTATATTAAGAAGTCACTTTCTTTTTCTTCTGAGTTTCTTGCCTGAACCAGTGTTTAACAGATATGATCTGGTACTCAGTCTCTAAAGTAACTTTGCATGTCCTTCCCAGAATATAGGTGGGTGTGATGGAGGGACCCTGGTTTCCCCCTTGTCCACCTTAAATCCCGCAGAGGGAGATACTGTGTGGGCAGGAGAATCCAGAGGGTAGGACCAGATGGGGCAGGATAAGAGTGTAAGCCCAGCTGTCTTCAGGAGGCCCCCTGCATCTCCAGGAGAGGCAGCTTCTGTAAAGCTATTCTGACCAAACCCAAGGAAGTTGGAAGTCGATAAAATGAAAGTGTATTTGAAAAGATTGGAATCATTGGGGTTTTCTGCTCCAGCCAAAGTGATTTGCTTGGTCACCCTCACAGTGGGAAACCATTTGATTCTCTTCTAGAAGTGGCAGGTCTTTTGCATGCTTTGCCTGAGGCTTATTGTGATTGGCTCATCTGTAGCTTTTACTACATCACAATTTCATTTTTGTAAGGAGATATGGTTTAAGGGTAAATACCCTTGTTACTATCTTGTGGCCAAATAAAAGTTCTGCTGGTATACCATCAGATCCAAATAAAGGTCCAGTTCAGCTTCCCTTGTTTTTATTTTTAGTATGCTTGTGAATATACTAACTCCTACTTCCTCTAATCCATTACTCTCTGGATGTTCAGGGCTTGAATTTAGCTGCAGAAACTCATAATTGAAAGCAAAGGAGATCATTACCAAAGGATTTATTTATTGATTTATTTATTTATTTAACATTTTTATATACCGAAATTCATGTAGCAAAGTTACATATCATTTCTGTGTGTAAAAGTAGATTTTATCAGCCCAATCTTAAATAGCACACATGCATAAAAAACAGGGGTTATGTGCGCAGCCGGGCCTTACCCGTGCCACACGGCCCGGCCGCACATGTAACCCCTGTTACTCGCACAAGAGCTGGGCCTTAGGCAAAGGGGTGGTCTGGGGGGCAGGGAGGGGCGGTCCAGAGGGCGGGGCAGGGCTGCAGGCACCGGTACAGTGGCCATTTGCTGCTGTGCTGGGGGATCACGCACTGGCACCCTGCCGGTGCGTGCAACCTGCCATGGCTCCTTTGGAGAAGCAAAAGGTAATTTAAAAAAATTGGGAGTACCTAGGATAGGGATAGGGCGGGTAGGAGAGGGGAAAGGGAAGGGAGGTTAGGGTAGTGGTAGGGAAGTTCCCTCCCAGTCCGCTCCTTAATTGGAACGGAGTGGAAGGGAACTGGGGGAGCCCCGATCTCGCCGCCACGCAAATTAGCTAATTTCTACCCCTCCTTGCGCATTCTGCGAGGGATTTGATAACATGTGCACACCAGTGTGCGCATGCTGGAAAATCATGCGTCCATCTGCGCGTGCGTATTTTTAAAAAATCTACCCCTATGTGCGTAAATGGGCTTTTGAAAACTGCCACGATATATACTTTTTTTCTGTACATTACACCTTTGAAAATGAACTCCAAACTCTTTAAAGATTTTTAAAGCAAATTAAAA
This sequence comes from Rhinatrema bivittatum, assembly GCF_901001135.1. Lineage (NCBI taxonomy): Eukaryota > Metazoa > Chordata > Amphibia > Gymnophiona > Rhinatrematidae > Rhinatrema > Rhinatrema bivittatum. The sequence goes on along the minus strand of NC_042619.1, from coordinate 47,973,313 downwards.
TCCATTGCTTGTAATGAAAACCCCTGGTTTGCCATGTCACACTACAAAATGTTTAGCATGCTTTACAATCTCCTCAGCTTGCAGATCTTCCTGCTTTGTCAATTCAGCTTAGTTTGAGACGTAAACTATGACTGTCAGAAAGTGTTTTCCATAAAAAAGTGAAAATGTCCATGCTAACCTTCTCCCAAGGTGACAGAGGTTAGTGTTCAACCAGGAACTTTTCTTTTGTTTGTCTTAGGTGAAACTTCTGACATACCTGGCAAAGAGCAATATAATCAGCTATATCTTCATTAATTTTGGGCCAGTAAAGACAGTTCCTTGTTTTTTGCTTGTTTTTTTCTATTCCACTGTGTCCTTGACAGAATCATCTTAGTTACTGCAATGGGAATGATAATGTGGGATCCTCTCAACAGGACCCCATTCAGTTCTGACAGTTCATGTAGGTATTGCAGTTATGTTGGTACATTCAAGATTGCAGTATTATTCTCCAAGGCCCTTTTAACCCTTTGTAATGTAGCATAACTTTGTGTAGCTTTTGCTATTTGTGCTCAGACAGCATAACTCATTCTGGAAGTTGACTTTACCAAGTCCACATGAACAGAGACAACTTTTGTTAAGTCAGATATGACATTGACAAGGTATATGCCACCACTAGATACTTCAAAGGCTTATATTCTAGAGTAAAGTCAAAATACTGGATACACAACATTAACCTCTGTATTCTGGGTGGTGTATTTCCCATATCCCATTGCATGATGGTGATGAGTGGTTTATGGTTTCTCAGCTTGAAATTTATGGCCATAAAGACACTCATGAAAACATTCGCTATCAAACCAAGTATCTCATTTTCTATTTGTGCATATACATGTTCTGTCTTGGTCAGTGCCCTGATGCATAGGTCATTGGAAGTCAGGCATGCAAGAACAGAATTCAGTCCACAAGACATTTGTAGAAAGTCTACTGGGCAGAGGAGGATCAAAGAACTGTAGCACTGAGTTTGTAGTTAATGCTTACTTTTTGTGCTGCAACTCTATTTAAGATGTTTAATTGTTTATTCTATTTCCAAACAGTGTCTAGTTTGAGCAGATCTTTGATTTTTTGTGTGACAAATCTGGTATGCATTTACAAACAAAAATAAGCATACCCATTATTTTATGAACATTCTTCTTGTATTGAGGGCTGGGCATTCCTTTTATTGCTGCATTTTTTTCTTTATCTGGGCATAGATCAGTTAGATATTCTCCCAGGTATTTTATGGAAGGCTGTCAAAATTGACTTTTTTTTTTCAGTTTAATTTTAGATTTTGCTCTCGGGCTATTTGCAGTAGGTCCTGCTATTTGCCATTATGTTCCTCTTTATCTTTTCCCCAGACAAGCATGTTGTCCATCTAGACTATAGTATCTGACATATCATCCAGCCATCATTTGTTGAATAGAGTAATGAAACACATATGGTGCCAAATATAGTCCAATAGCAAGCACTGAATGCAATAGCACCCAAAAGGTGTATAAAATATAAAATACTTTGACTCCAGACATTTCTCCTAGAACATAAGAACATAAAATTTGCCTTATAGGTCCATCAAGCCCAGTATCCTATTTCAAACACTGGCCAATACAGGTCAGAAAAACTGGCAAGATCCCCAAAAGGTGGATAGATGCTACTTATCCTAGTAAGAGCACCGAGAGGAGATGATCACCTTGCTTTTGGTAGGGGTGTGCATTTCTTTTCAACGTATTATGAATCCACAACATATATGCCAAATTTGTTGTATTCATGGGGGTTCTGAAACGTATGGCGACCCCCAAGAATACAATGGATCACCAACGTATAGGCCCCCCACCCTCCTGACCCCCCCCAAGACTTGCCAAAAGTACCTGGTGGTCCAGCGGGGTTCTGGAGCGATCTCCTGCACTCGGGCTGTCGGCTGCCGGTATTCAAAATGGCGCCGATAGCCCTTGTGACATAGTAAGGGCAAAGGCTATACCAGTGTACAAATTATATCGCAATGACAGAGAGGAGCATCTTGGTGGCTGGGTGGCGCTTTATGTCCTGGATGGTATAGAGTTCAACAGGATAAAGATATTGTATGAGACTAAATGCACTATTGAATAGGGATGTGAATCGGGCTTCGGACGATTGAAAATATCGTCGATATTTTCAAAATTGTCAGAAATCGGGGGCTCCCCCGAAACGATAGGAAAACCCCATGATATTGTTCGTGGTGGTTCTCTTATCGTTTTGGGGGAGGGCGGGAAAAACGGCACACAAAAATAACCCCTAAACCCACCCCGACCCTTTAAAACTAATCCCTTTGTTTCCCCCACCCTCCCGACCCCCACCCCCAAAAAAAACATTTTACAGGTACCTGGTGGTCTAGTGGGGGTCCCGGGAGTGATCTCCAGCTCCCGGGCTGTCGGCTGCCACTAATCAAAATGGCGCCGATGGCCCTTTGCCCTTACCATGTGACAGGGGATCCGTGCCATTGGCCAGCCCCTGTCACATTGTAGGAGCACTGGTTGGCCAGCGCCATTTTTAAAGATTTAGATAGACATAGTTTAATGGGACATGACCAGCATGGATTTACCTAAGGGAAGTCTTACCTTACAAATCTAAAATGTTTTTGAAGGAGTGAATAAAATGTGTTGACAAAGATGAATCAGCAGATGTGGTGTATTTGGATTTTCAGAAAGTGTTTGACAAAGTCCTGCATAAGAGGTGTCTAAGAAAACTAAAATGTCATGGGGTAGGAGGCGATTTCCTTTTGTGGATTGTAAACTGATTAAAAGACAGGAAACAAAGAGTAGGATTAAATGGTCAGTTTTCACATTGAAAAAAGGTAAACAGTGGAGTGCTCAGTGATCTTTTCTTGGACTGGTGCTTTTTAATATATTTATAAATGATCTGGAAAGGGGTACGACGAGTGAGGTGATCAGATTTGCAGATGACACAAAATTATGCAGAGTAGTTAAATCTCAAGCGGATTGTGATAAATTGCAGGAGGACCTTGCAAGACTGGAAAACTGTATTTCCAAATGGCAGATAAAATTTAACATGGATAAGTGCAAAGTGATGCATATGGGGAAAAATAATCCTTGCTGTAGTTACACAATGTTAGGTTCTATCTTAGGAGTTACAACCTAGGAAAGAGATCTAGGCATTATAATGGACAATATATTGAAATCGTCAGCTCAGTGTGCTGTGGCAATCTAAAAAGCAAACAGAATGTTAGGAATTGTTAGGAAGGGAAGGGCAAACAAAATGGTAGATGTCATAATGCCTCTGTATCACTGCATGGTGAGAATCCACCTTGAATACTGTGTGCAATTCTGTTCACCACATCTCAAAAAAGATATATTTGCACTGGATAAAATGCAGAGAAGTGTGACCAAAATGATAAGGGGCATGGAATGGCTGTCCTATGAGGAAAGGCTAAGGAAGTTAGGGCTCTTCAGTTTGGAGAAGAGATGACTGAGGGGGGATATGATAGAGATCTACAAAATCATGAAAGGACTTGAACAAGTTAATGTAAACTGGTTATTTACTCTCTCGGATAATAGGAGGACTAGGGAGCACCCCATGAAGTTAGCAAGTAGCTCATTTAAAATAAATCAAAGAAAATTCTTTTTCACTCATCACATAGTTAAGCTCTGGAATACATTGCCAGAGGATATGGTTATGGCAGTTAGTGTAACTGGGTTTAAAAAAGGTTTGGATAAGTTCCTAGAGGAAAAATCCATAAACTGCTATTAATTCATAAGCAATAGTAGCTTGAGATTTATTTAATGTTTGGGTACTTGCCAGGTGCTTGTGACTTGGATTAGCCACTGTTGGAAACAGGATACTGGGCTTAATGAACCCTTGCTGTGACCCAGTATGGCATTTCTTATTTTCTGATCCCAGGGATAAGCAGTAGATTTCCACAAGTCCGCCTTAATAATGGTTTATGAATTTTATTTTGCCAGGAACTTGTCCAAGCCTTTTTTTAGAACCCAGCTTCACTACCCACATTTACCATGTCCTCTGAAAATGAGTTCCAGAGCTTAATTATGCTTTGAGTATAAAAAGATGTTTTTCAATTTGTTTTACATGTTTTACTTAGTAACTTCCTTGTGTGTTCTCTAGTTTTTGTACTTTTTGAAAGAGTAAACAACCGATTCGCATTTACACATTTCGATCCACTTATAAACCTCTTATCATTTCTCCCTTACTGTCTCTTCTCAAAGCTGGAGAGCCCTAACATATTTAGCCTTTCCTTAAAGGGTACTTGTTCCACCTCCTTTATTAGTGTGATCACTATTATCTATACCTTTTCTAATTCTGCTATATCTTTTTTGAGATACGGTGACCAGACCTGCACACAATATTCAAGATGAGGATGCACATGGAGCAATACAGAGCATTTATGATATTCTCTATTTTATTCTCCATTCCTTTCCTAATAATTCCTAGCATTCTATTTGCTTTCTTTTTGACCACTGTACACTGAGCAGAGGATTTCAATATGACAATGACTACTAGATCCTTTTCCTGAATGGTGACTTCTAATATAGAACCTTGCATCGCATAGCTATAATTTGCATTGCTTTTCCTGATGTGCATCATTTTGCACTTGTCCACATTAAATTCCATCTGCCATTTGGATGCCCAGTTTTCCAGTCTTGCAATGTTTTCTTGCGATTTCTCATAACCCTCTTGTGATTAACAACTTTGAATAATTCTGGGTCATCTACACATTTGATCACCTCACTCACTGTTCCTATTACAAATCAGTGGTACCACTACACAACCCTGGGGCATTCCACTATTCACCTTTCTCTATTGAGAAAACTGACCATTTAGACAAACTCTGTTTTCTAACTTTTAACTAGTTCCCAATCTACAATAGTTCATTGCCTCCTATCCCATGACATTTTAATCTTCTAAGAAGTGCCTTATAATGTGCTTTGCCAAATGTTTTCTGAAAATCCAGATATACTGCATTAAATGACCATCCACATGTTTATTCCCACCTTCAAAACAATGTAGCAGATTGATGAGGTAAGACTTCCCTTTGCTAAATCCATGTTGACTTTGTCCCATTAAATTATGACTATCTATATGTTCAATATTTTTGCTCTTTATAAGAGTGTCAACTATTTCGCCTGGCACTGACATTAGGTTCACCAGTCTGTAGTTTCCAGAATCCTTTTTAAAAACTGGAGTTATGTTGGCCACCCTCCAATCTTCAGGTACCATGGCCAATTTTAATGATAGCTTGCAAATTACTAATAGTAGGTCTGAAATTTTATTTTTCAGTTCTTTAAGCACTCCTGGATGTATCCTTCTGGTACAGGTGATTTTGTATTCTTTAGTTTGTCAATTTGCCCTTTTACATCTTCCAAGTTCATTGAGATTTGTTTCAGTTTCTCCAAAAGTCACCTCTAAATATCATTTAGTCACTAGCACCCCCCCTCCAACTCATTACCTCCCTCCTCTTCCCTCACCCCCCCCCCCATCCTTTCCACCTCCTATCCCCACCCTCTCCACTTCACCTGACACTCTCCCATCTCCCCTACACCCCATAAAGTGAAATTACCAGGACAGCATATTGTATATTGTACATAAGAACTTGTTATTCCCAAACACGTGTTTATATGCCGCCTACAAATGTTGATATCCTTCCTATTTATCAGAATTTCTTTGCCCCCCCCCCCCCCGTTTAGATGGATAACCTCTATCATGCATACCACTTAGTTAATTATTTATTGTATATTCTACTCTGTTAATTGTATGTTTTTAATGTTCCTTGTATATTCTACACTGTTAATTGTATGTTTTTTAATGTTCCTTATATAATTATATGATAATTGTAAAGCCTGTTGCTCAGTTCTGTTCTCTGTAAACCGACGAGATGTTCCCAACGTTCGTCGGTATATAAAAGCTATTAAATAAATAAATAAATAAATAAATAAATTTCTGGCATGGGTATCTCCTTTTCAACTTCCTCAGTAAAGACCAAAGCAATGAATTAATTCATTCTCTCCGCTATAGTCTTGTCCTCCCTTAGTGCCCATTTTAACTCTTGATCATCTTATGGTCCAACTAATCCCTTCACAGGCTACTTGCTTTTAATATATCTGAAAAATTATTTTATTATGAATTTTTGCTTCCACAGTAAGCTTCTTTTCTAAATCTACCTAACTTACCAGTGCTTATCTTGTTTCCCTTTTCATTTTTTGAAAGCTGTTCTTTAGCTATAATTACCTTTCTTATCTCACCTTATAACTGTGCTGTCAGTCATTTGATCTTCCTCCTCTTTTAATGCATGGAATACATTTGGTCTGGGCTTTGAAGATGGTATTTTTAAACAATGACAAATATCACAAAAAACACACATCTAAATGACAAAATATATTTTAAAAAATGATCACTTGGTGAAAATCTAATAGATTTAAATTTCCACAAAATCAGACCACAATTTTTATAAAAAAGTAATAATATTAAGGTGGGTTGTTGTTAATTTGCTCTCGACCAATTGTGATTCTTCTTGCTGGGACTACAGTTTAATCTCTGAATGCCATCTTGTAGAAACACAAATAATTTTTTTTTTTAATTCACTGTACAAGTAAAAACTTATCTGAAACTGCAGTTTGCTCTCCCACTGAAATTAGCCCAATATGGGCCAAGTTTCAAAAACATATCCTTCACATGGGTTCCTCTTTGATATGAACACTGCTCCATATCATTGTATCTGTTAGGAAATACATGGTAGCATTAATACATCACACCAATATATATACTTGTGACCTACAAAGAACCAATTAGATGCTAAATTACACTTAAAGACACCTTTTTTGAATGCTGAATCATAAACCTCTTTTAAAAATATCAAGAGAAGCAGAATGTAGTAATACCAAAGTATGCCAATCTGGAGTCTCATAAAGTCTTGTTCATAATGTTTTAATTTAGATTCCAAATTGCCAACTCTCTCTAAGGGTCTGATTTTAAAAAGCATTTACATGCTTAAAACTGTATTTAAAAAAAAAAAATGAAGTGGGCTTTTGAAAATTGCTACAGTATATGCTATTGAATTGTCCATAGAATATTCACATGTAAGTGCACTGTAAGCATGTAAATGGCTTTTAAAATTGTTATGACAGTATATTACATTTATATGCATAACTCCATTTAATAAAATTACCCCTAAATATATTTTATTGTTTTACAAGCATGCATTCAAAATTATTTATTTATGTATTCCTATTTATCTGAAACCTTTGACATTATTGGCTTAGGCTAAATTCCATGTATGTACATTTGGTGTTTTCCAGTGATATGCAAACCCTTCCATGTAGTATTAATAATAGTATTGAATGTGTTATATATGCAAGGCATTCAAGACAACTAAATCAAAGTGTTAATTACTAGGACCATTCTTGCACACCTACCTTGCTTTGGAATCAAAATGTAGCAGATATTAGCACTTTAGGATAGTGTTAATTGAAATTGCTTTATTTGGCTACTTGCGGTATTAAGATATGTGATGCTGTGTTCGTAGTTTGCTGAATATATCTGGCATATTATCAGGTACCTTAGAGAAATGTGAATGATTGATTCCAGATGGAACTCTGTATTTTAAAAAGAGATTTGTTGTTTGATAATGTTGTACTACATACCATACCCTGTGAATTCCAATGTGTTGGTAATAAGAGGACCACCTGATAGTAAAAATAAGTCAACTGCAAGAAGTGAGATAGTTGGTCAATCAGTCTTAACCTTAACCTCTAGTAATGCTGATGAGCAATCATGTGTAAGGATTGCACATTGACTAAGTATTTTGGAAACTATAAGAGAAGGATATGAAATCATTCATAAGGAGTAACTATAAAGGATTAGCCTCTATTCGGGATGTGGTAGATGTGGGCCTTGATCGCTTGCTAAGGAGATTCTTGGAGAGCAGGTCATCTGCTTTGTAGCAAGAGCCAGGCTCCTGTGCACTTGGCATTCCTAAGAGGAATAACAACAATAACCAACAAGGACCCTGACTTTTATTTATTATTTATTTATTGATTTTTATATACCGACATTCGTCGGAACATCATGCTGGTTTACATTGTAACAAAAATAACAAGAGAGTGAAATACAATAAACAGGGATGGGGAAAGGGGAGCAGCAATGAAAGAGGAGAGAGGACAGCAGTATGGTCTGGGGAAACAAATAAATATGGGGGTAACTTGCTGATGCGGTTGTTACTACCCTTAACCAATAAGCCTGATTCTTTTGATGCAACTCCAACATTGCTCTCCGCTTCAATGGCAAGAGGTAATGGGGAATTATACTCAAACAGCAACCTACAAGGCCCTTACATTTATGTTCTTGGACACAACCTGGAGGTCGGGTCCCGATGCCGGGGGCCGGGGCCTAGGCCAGGGCCTGGATCTGGGCCTGATGCCACGACCCGGTCTGGAGGCCAGGTCCTAACACTGTGACCCAGTCCAGAGGCCAGGGCCTGATGCTGGGGCCTAGGCCCGGACTCAGGCCCAATGCTGTTATCCAAACCTGAGGCTGGGTCCTGATGCTCAGGAGGCTGGGTCCTGAGCTCAGGATCAGACCCAAGCCTTGGAGCCCAGTCCTGGAAACTCTGCTTCAGGCATTCTCTTCTTTCTTCAGCACATGCAAGCTAAATGATGCAGTCTGCTGGGGTGAATGAGCCAGAGTTAATTAACTTCACCGTGACCCCCATTGAATGCCATCATTGTGCTGTAGGCTGAAGAAAGAAGAGAATGCCTCAAGAGGAGCTTCCAGACCTGGGCTCCAAGGCCTGAGTCTGACCCTGGCTTGAAGACAAGGTGTTGGTACTTGACCTCTAGGACGAGTCCCCAGCATCAAGCCTGCGTCCGGGCTGAGGCTCCGGCGACGGGACCTAGCTTCTGGGTCAGGTCGCAGCATTGGGTTAGGTTCCAGGCCAAGGCCTCGGCGTCGGAACCTGACCTCTGGGTCAAATCACATCATTGCTGCTGGGTCTGGACACGAGGCCCCAGAATCAGGTTCATACCTCCAGGCTGGGCCACACCATCGGGCCTGGTTCCAGGCACCAGCATAGACTGAGGCCTAGGCATCAGGCCTAGGGTTAGCCTGAAGCCTCAGTTTAGACAAGCCCGCAGTTTCAGGCCTAGCATGTGACCCTCAAGTCCGAGGCTTCGGTCTAATCCAAGATGGCGATTTCCACTGGACTGGGTAAGAGGGGGCCGGGGGGATTCTGGCCCTGGTGTTTTACTAGGAGGGTGGGAGGGAAGGCTTGTTTTGGTTTTTGGCCATTTTGGGGATTTTTTTTTAATTGCTTGTGTGGCAACGAATCAAATAATTTATAAAATATGAGTATAACTTTATGTGCACCCACTTACTCATACTATTGAAAATTATCCTCTCTATATAATTTGATTTGCATATGTAACCTCTTGTGGATGTTTTATGTCCCAGGACACATAATCCAATTTATTTTTTCGGGTGGGTGGGGGGATATCTGGCTATCATGTTACTTCCAAGGCTAACTCTCAATCTCTGGGGTGGGATTTTTTCATGGGAGGAAGCTCTCACTCATGGCCCAAACAATATAAAAAGGGCGCCAGTGTATATCTTTAAAATGTAAGTGCTTTTCATGAAATGAGATGCAATAAAAAGTCAGACAGAACCGGACCAGGTGGGGTGTAAAATAATAGTTTACTGATTCATAAACATAGATACATAGAAATGATGGCAGAAAAAGACCAATGGTCCATCCAGTCTGCCCAGCAAGCTCCCACACTTATTTTCCCATACTTATCTGTTTCACTGATCACCAAGTTCAGGGTCCTTGTTGTTAACTGTTTGATTCAAATTTCCTGCCCCCCCCCCCCTGCCATTGATGCAGAGAGTAATGTTGGAGTTGCATCAAAGGTGAATCATAAGGCTTACTGGTTAAGGGTAGTAACCACCGCATCAAGCAAGTTACCCCGATGTTTGTTTACCCAGACTGCACAGATCAATGCCTTGTTGGATGTTATCTGAACGTAAATCCTCTTTTCCACATTTCCCCCTGCCATTGAAGCAGAGAGCAATGCTGTATATGCATTCAAAGTGAAGTATCAGGCTTAACTGGTTTAGGGTAGTAACTGCCGCAATAAGTAAGCTACCCTTAAGACTGTGTAGTTCAGTCCCTAATGGTTGTTGTCTGAATGCAAATCCTCTTTTCCACATTTCTCCTTGCCTTTGAAGCAAAGAGCAATGCTGGAGTTGCATTAACCGTGTGAAGACTTATTGAGTAAGGATAGTAATCACCAGGTAGTAGCCAACATTCCAGCAAGCCACCTCCATGGCTCTTCTCTTCATTCCCATCCTCTAGCCTTTATGGATCCACAGTATTTATCCCATGCTCCTTTGAAATCCTTCACAGTTTTAGTCTTCACCACTTTCTCCGGAAGGGCATTCCAGGCATCCACCACCCTCTCCGTGAAGAAATACTTCCTGACATTGATTCTGAATCTTCCTCCCTGGAGTTTCAAATTGTGACCCCTGAATCCACTGATTGTTTTCCAACGGAAAAACTTTGTTATTGACCATGGATCATTAAAACCTTTCAAGTATCTGAAAGTCTGTATCATATCGCCCCTGCTCCTCCTCTCCTCCAGGGTATACATATTTAGGGACGGATTTTAAAAGCTCTACGTGTGTAAATCCAGTGGATTTATGTGCGTAGAGTGCCTTATATGCACCGGGCCTATTTTCAAAAGGCCCGGCGACATGCTTAAAGCCCTGGGACACATGTAAATCCAGGGGCTTTACTAAAGGGGCGGTCCGAGGCGGGCCAGGGACGGGGACATTTACCGCTGTGTCGGAGGATCGCGTGCCGGCAGGCTGCCGGCGCTCGCAACCTGCTTCCAGGCAGGCGCAAAAGGTATGATAAAAATTGGGGGGGGGGGGGTTAGAGTAGGGCTGGGGGGGGGGAATGTTAGGGGAAGGGGTGGGAAGCTTAGGTTAGGGGAAAATGGAAATTCCCTCCCAGGCTGCTCCGATTTCGGAGTAGCCTGGGAGGGAACGGGGGAAGGCAGCGTGGCTCGGCGCACACAAGGTGCACAAGAGGATCATCACTTCCTTTCTCTTACTAGATATTCCTCTCTCTATGCAGCCCAGCATTCTTCTGGCTTTGGCTATCGCCTTGTCACATTGTTTTGCCGACTTCAGATCGTTAGAAACTATCACCCCAAAGTCTCTCTCCTGCTCTGTGCACATCAGCCCTTCACCCCCCCTTAAATACAGTTCTTTCAGATTTCCACACCCCACATGAATGACTCTGCACTTCTTGGCATTGAATCTCAGCTGCCATATCTTCGACCACTCTTCCAACTTCCTCAAATCTCATCTCATTCACTCCACTCCTACTGGCGTATCCACTCTGTTGCAGATCTTAGTTTCATCCCCAAAAAGCCATCTATCCTGTCCGCAATGTCGCTCACAAAGATATTGAACAGGACCAGTCCCAACACCGATCCTTGTGGCACTCCACTTAACACCGTACTCTCTTCAAAGTAAGTTCCATTTACCATCACACATTGTCTTCTGTCAACCAGTTTGCAATCCAGGCCACCACCTTGGCACTCACTACTAAGCTTCTCATTTTATTCACAAGCCTCCTGTGCGGCACCATATCAAAAGCTTTGATGAAATCCAAGGAGATGACATTGAGTGCTCTTCCTCGATCTAATTCCCTAGTCACCTAATCAAAAATGTCAATCAGATTTTTCTGACAGAACCTTCCCCTGGTGAATCCATGCTGCCTCTGGTCCAGCAATTCTTCTGACTGTAGATAGTTCACTATTCTTTCTTTCAGCAGCAATTCCATTACTTTTCTGACCACCGAGGTGAGGCTAATTGGCCTGTAGTATCCAGCCACCTCTCTGCTCCCACTCTTGTGAAGCAGGACCACCACCGCTCTTCTCCAATCACTCAGCACCACTCCCGTTTCTAGGGATCTATTGAACAGGTCTTTCAGCAGACCCATTAGCATATCTCTGAGCTCCCTCAGTATTTAATTAATTAAAGTTAATTAAAGCCCATTTGTCCAAAATGATGAGTGTACATCTGTCTGTTGCCTCAGGATTTTCTGCTTGGTAGATGTCCTTATTACAGACATATGGGTAGAGCCCAAGGTGATTTTAAATGTGCATACTCTCCCAGTGGCTGTTCCCTTGGAATCCTAGTGATAAAGTCCCATCTGCATTGCAAACATTCTACCTTTAGTCATCTCCATCTTGAGCACCCAAGCCTGTCCTATTCCCTTGATGCTGGCAGGCCTAGGGATAATACATTACATTTACGCATACGACATTCAATTAATTCTACCAATAGACGACACAATTGAAAAAACATTAAGTCTAGCTAACATGTACCTAGACATAATTAAACAACTACTAAACCAGATGGAACTGGTTATCAACATTGACAAAACTGAATTCCTTCACCTTGAGAGAAAACATACTAAAATCATTCAAACACCGATAACCCTAAGAAATAACCAAAAAATTGAGCTAGCCGAAAAAGTAAGGAATCTGGGAGTAATAATGGACCCAGAAATCAACCTGAAGCAACACATATCTATAAAAGTAAGAGAAGGCTACGCAAAACTTATGGTCCTCAGAAGATTAAAACCATTACTCACACCTGCCCACTTCAGAACAGTATTGCAAACACTTATCTTTTCTAGCACTGACTACTGCAACACACTCTTACTAGGACTCCCAAGCACATCGATAAGACCACTCCAGATACTTCAAAATACTGCAGCCAGAATACTAACGGGAAAAAAGAGGAGGGACCATATAACTGAAACTCTAGCAGACTTACATTGGTTTCCCATCGAATACAGGATAAAATACAAAGCCTTATGCACCATACACAAACTAAGACTGGCTAAACACAGCCTTACGAGTACACGTTCCACAAAGAAACCTCCGCTCAGCAAACAAAGCACTACTAACACTAACACTACTAGCTAACACTAACACTACTAGCTAACACTACTAGCACTACTTCAGTAAAGTCAGCAAAATTAACCCAAGTGAGAGAAAGGGCTTTATCATTGGCTGGGCCCATACTATGGAACACGATGCCACCCGAACTCAGATTACAGAATAATCTCAAAACTTTTAAGAAAAATCTAAAAACATGGCTCTTTAAAAAAGCCTTCACTAAAGAGTGTGGAGGGTAGAGAATGAACGTACAAGTTAATGCAGATGAGAATGAATTTAATCAATCCTACTTTTAAGAAGTAATATTTCAAATGATAGTAACGCAATAATATACCTGGACTTGACCAACATTACTCAAGTAATGATTTTATTTATGAAATTGTAACCGAACTTTATTGGCACCTGTTAGAATGTAAGATATCCTACATTTACTTACCTTAGTCTATGTGCCTATTTGTAAATCGTTGCGATGGTATATAACTTAGCGACGGTATAGAAACGTTTTTAAATAAAATAAATAAATAAAAATCTCCTGATTTAGGCTCTTCACTCCTTTAGTTCAGTCGTTCCTTAATCTTTGATTGTTTCTTTTTCCTGGGGACTTCTCTTAGGGAAACGTCAATGGGATCAGGCTTTATCAAGCCTTGCAATCCCTGTGGGGAAGAGGGATCCAGAACCTCCCCACTTAACTCTAAGTCCAAAAAATACTTTAAAGTTTATTCTGCATATTTCTTCTTAAACTGGTATTCATGCTGTCACAGTTGCTTGCCACGTTCAGGTTGTGAATGTGCTCACTAGTCTTCAGCCCTTTTACTTTGAGTATGGCCAATGAGGATAATTTTCCCAAAAGAAACAGTGTGAACTCAATTCCTTCCAAAAATAGGACTCTTCTAGGCTTCACAGTTTCCTACAGCAGGATCTGTCACTGGTGTTGCCTACCTTGGGGTCAGAGTAGGTTCACAGGTCTTCAGACCCCTTGGATGAGAGCCCTCTCACCCCAAGAAGGTATCTGGCTCAACAATCTATCTCTCTGTAACTTATAATGAGAAGTACCCTCTGGCAGGGATTGATCTATGAGGTATCTCTCCTAAAAGAGAACTTCTTCAGGCAAGGCCAGGAGGCCCTATCAGAGTGTGGAAAAAGTGCATTTTTACTCTTTGACTGCTACATGGCTGAGCTAAATAGCACTGAGGCATCCAATCCAGAACTTCTTGGTGAGAGAGACTAAAGGTATGGATGGCTCCTATGTAAAAGGAATTAAGGGTTAGTGGCATCTAGTGGTCAGACCAGAAGGGCCCGTCACACATGTTTTCCTGATTTTTTCCTGCCCTTTTAGTGTGAATCTTAGTTTTCCCCTTTGCTATATTGTTTATTGATTCATTATTCCATTTTTGTTGCAGTTTATTTCAAACAGCATATACATTAAATCAAATAGTGGAGGCAGGATTATATTTCTGACTTCTTCACAGAAATGTGGTGAATGTATGGAACAGCCTCCCAGCAGTAGTGTTGGAGGCAAAAGTGGTAACAGAATTCAAGAAAACATTGGAAAAATTCAGAAGAATCTTAGGTAGGAGGACATGAAAGTAAAGCCAGAGAACAAGAAGTCTCTGCAGTCCTGCAAAATGAATGGATACTGGGCAAACTACATAGGTGCAATGGTCTTTTTGTGCTGCCATATTCTCTATTGCTATGCAAGTATGACTTAGGTTTCATATGAAGCATTATCACGTATGTTAAGAGAGAAAGGAATTCAAGTTCTAGTATTGCTAAATTTACTAAAAACTAGATTTCCAGGATATAGTGCTAAGAAAAGGTTTGTTAACCCCCAAGGACTGTCTATATGTTTGCATAATTTAAAGTCAAAATATGATTAGATCCTAATCTAAACCCTGCCTTGGATCAGAAAGGTCTCCCAGTAGGAGAACATCACCCTGGTGTAGCAGGAAGTGATCCTGTAGCAAGGACCTGCTCTCCAGGTGATGTATAGTCCTCTCACACTGAGGACAAGTCCCCCAGAGTTACTACCCAGGAGGGAAGGGTTAGGCCGGCCATCATAGTTGGTGATTCGATTATTAGAAATGTAGATAGCAGGGTGGCTGGTGGGCATGAGGACCGCCTGGTAACTTGCCTGCCTGGTGCGAAGGTGGCAGACCTCACGTGTCACCTAGATAGGATTATAGACAGTGCTGTGGAAGAGCCGGCTGTCGTGGTACATGTGGGCATCAATGACATAGGAAAATGTGGGAGAGAGGTTCTGGAAGCCAAATTTAGGATTTTAGGTAGAAAGCTGAAATGCAGAACCTCTAGGGTGGCATTCTCTGAAATGCTTCCTGTTCCACGTGCAGGTCCCAAGAGGCAGGCAGAGCTCTAGAGTTTTAATGCGTGGATGAGACGATGGCGCAGGGAAGAGGGATTCAGCTTTATAAGGAACTGGGGAAACCTTTGGGGAAGCGGAGACTTTTCCGAAAGGATGGACTCCACCTTAACCAGAGTGGAACCAAGCTGCTGGCACTAACTTTTTAAAAGAAGATAGAGCAGCTTTTAAACTAGAACAAGGGGGAAAGCCGACAGTCACTCAGCAGTGCATGGTTCGGAGAAATGTATCCTTCAAGGATACTAATGAAACAGGAGAGTTAGGGCATCCCAACAGAGAGGTTCCATTAAAAGCAAACATAGTCCATGTGCTTATATGTAAAAAATCACTGAAGCTAATGATTTCCGAATTACCCCTAACAACTGAAAAGCAGGTTGTTAATACAAACAAAAAACACACTTTGAAATGTCTGTATGCCAATGCCAGAAGTCTAAGAAGTAAGATGGGAGAGTTAGAGCGTATAGCAGCAAATGATGAGATTGACCTAATTGGCATCACAGAGACTTGGTGGAAGGAGGATAACCAATGGGACAGTGCTATATCAGGGTATAAATTATATTGCAATGATAGGGAGGATGAACTTGGTGGGGGTGTGGCACTTTATGTCTGGGAGGGTATAGAGTCCAACAGGTTAAAGATCATGCAAGAGACTAAATGCTCAGTAGAATCTATATGGGTAGAAATCCCATGTGTGTTGGGTAAGAATATAATGATAGGAGTATACTACCGTCCACCTGGACAAAATGGTCAGACAGATGATGAAATGCTTAGAGAAATCAGGGAAGCTAACCAATTTAGCAGTGCAATAATAATGGGAGATTTCAATTAACCCAATATTGACTGGGTAAATGTACATCAGGACTTGCTAGAGACATAAAGTTCCTGGATGTAATAAATGACTGCTTCATGGAGCAATTGGTTCAGGAACCAACAATAGAGGGAGCTATTTTAGATTTAATTCTTAGTGGAACACAGGATTTGGTGAGAGAGGTAATGGTGGTGGAGCCACTTGGCAACAGTGATCATAACATGATCAAATTTAAACTAATAACTGGAAGGGGGACAATAAGTAAATCTGCAGCTCTAACACTAAACTTTCAAAAGGGAAACTTTGATAAAACGAGGAAAATAGAAAAAAAACTGAAAGGTGCAGCTGCAAAGGTTAAAAGTGTTCAACAGGCATGGACATTGTTTAAAAATACAATCCTAGAGGCGCAGTCCATATGTATTCCACACCTTAAGAAAAGTGGAAGGAAGGCAAAACGATTACTGTCATGGTTAAAAGGTGAGGTGAAAGAGGCTATTTTAGCCAAAAACACTTTCTTCAAAAATTGGAAAAAGGATCCATCTGAAGAAAATAGGATAAAACATAAGCATTGTCAAGTTAAGTGTAAAACATTGATAAGACAGGTGAAGAGAGAATTTGAATTGAAGTTGGCCATAGAGGCAAAAACTCATAATAAAATCTTTTTAAAATATATCCGAAGCAAGAAACCTGTGAGGGAGTCGGTTGGACCATTAGATGACAGAGGGGTTAAAGGGGCTTTTAGGGAAGATAAGGCCATTGCAGAAAGACTAAATGAATTCTTTGCTTCCTTGTTTACTAATGAGGATGTTGGGGAGATACCAGTTCCGGAGATGGTTTTCAGGGATGAGAAGTCAGACGAACTGAACGAAGTCACTGTGAATCTGGAAGATGTAGTAGGCCGGATTGACAAACTAACTAAAGAGTAGCAAATCACCTGGACCTGATGGTATGCATCCTAGGGTATTGAAGTAACTAAAAAATGAAATTTCTCATCTATTAGTTAAAATTTGTAACCTATCATTAAAATCATCAATTGTACCTGAAGACTGGAGGGTGGCCAATGTAATCCCAATATTTAAAAAAGGCTCCAGACTATAGACCAGTGAGCCTGACTTCAGTGCCAGGAAAAATAGTGGAAACTATTCTCAAGATCAAAATTGTATAGCATATAGAAAGAAATGGTTTAATGGAACACAGTCAACATGGATTTATCCAAGGGAAGTCTTGCCTCACAAATCTGCTTCATTTTTTGAAGGGGTTAATAAACATGTGGATAAAGGTGAACCAGTAGATGTAGTGTATTTGGATTTTCAGAAGGCATTTGACAAAGTCCCTCATGAGAGGCTTCTAAGAAAACTAAAAAGACATGGGATAGGAGGCGATGTCCTTTCGTGGATAACAAACTGGTTAAAAGACAGGAGAGAGTAGGATTAAATGGTCAATTTTCTCAGTGGAAAAGGGTAAACAGTGGAGTTCCTCAGGGATCTGTACTTGGACTGGTGCTTTTCAATATATATATATATAAATGATCTGGAAATGAATATGATGAGTGAGTTTATCAAATTTGCTGATGATACAAAATTATTCAGAGTAGTTAAATCACAAGCGGATTGTGATACATTACAGAAGGACCTTGCAAGACTGGAAGATTGGGCATCCAAATGGCAGATGAAATTTAATATGGACAAGTGCAAGGTGTTGCATATAGGGAAAATTAACCCTTGCTGTAGTTACACGATGTTAGTTTCCATATTAGGAGCTACCACTCAGGAAAAAGACTAGGCATCATAGTGGATAATACTTTAAAATCATCGGCTCAGTGTGCTGCAGCAGTCAAAAAAGCAAACAGAATGTTAGGAATTATTAGGAAGGAAATGGTTAATACAACAGAAAATGTCATAATGCCTCTGTATCGCTCCATGGTGAGACCGTACCTGGAATACTGTGTACAATTCTGATTGCCGCATCTCAAAAAAGATATAGTTGTGATGGAGAAGGTACAGAGAAGGGCAACCAAAATGATAATGAGGATGGAACAGCTCCCCTATGAGGAAAGGCTGAAGAGGTTAGGGCTGTTCAGCTTGGAGAAGAGACGGCTGAGGGGGAATATGATAGAGGTCTTTAAGTTCATGAGATGTCTTGAACGAGTAGATGTGTATCGGTTATTTACACTTTCGAATAATAAAAGGACTAGGGGGCATTCCATGAAGTTGGTAAGTAGCACATTTAAGACTAATCGGAGAAAATTCTTTTTCACTCAACGTACAATAAAGCTCTGGAATTTGTTGCCAGAGGATGTGGTTAGTGCAGTTAGTGTAGCAAGGTTCAAGAAAGGTTTGGATAAGTTCTTGAAGGAGAAGTCCATTAACGGCTATTAATCAAGTTTACTTAGGGAATAGCCACTGCTAGTAATTGCATCAGTAGCATGGGATCTTCTTATTGTGTGGGTAATTGCCAGGTTCTTGTGGCCTGGTTTGGCCTCTGTTGGAAACAGGATGCTGGGCTTGATGGACCCTTGGTCTGACCCAGAATGGCAATTTCTTATGTTCTTATGTTCTTAAATATAGCCCCATTGAATAAATAACTTAGACAAAAAGGATGTGAAAAAGTATGTGGATCCTTCATTGAGTAACTGGTGGTTCGTCCTTGGGCAGTAATAACTTTAACTAAACTTTTCCTGTAACTGTTGATCAGTCTTTCTCATCACCTTTGAGGAATTATGGCGTATTCTTCAATATAGACCTGATTCATCTTTGACATTCAAGTGCTTCCTTGCATGAACAGCTCATTTCACATCTTGCCACAACATTTCAATAGGTCAAGACTTTGACTTGGCTAATACAAAACATGAAATCACATCTTCTTCAACCATTCTGTAGTAGATTTACTTGAATGTTTAGGATCAGTATCTTGCTGTATGACCTACTTTTGGCTCAATTCCATCTCACAGATATATGGCCTGACATTCTGCTCAGAATTCATGGTTCCATGAATGGAAACCAAACTCAAAACCTATGGAGCCTTTACATTAGGGGTGTGCATTCGTATTGAACATAAATGTAAAACGCTACTTATTATTTTTTTTTAACTTAAAAAAGTGATGAGACATAAACGATCGGATTTCCAACTTATTCAACATAGCTATGTTGAAAAAGTTGGAAATCGCGATTGTTGATCCAAAATAAAAATTTAAACCCCTCACCTTCCTTAATCCCCCCCCAAAGACTTACCACAACTCCCTGGTGATCCAGCGAGGAGTGAGGACGCCATTTCTGAAATTCTTTGCGAGGAGCACGTGACGTCGGCGCCACGTCGGAGTGACGCGGTGTCACGTGATTCCCCGCGGGTTCGCGCCGGAACGCTGGTTCGGCCCAAAAGGAACTTTTGGCCAGCTTGGGGGGGTCAGGAGGCCCCCCCAAGCTGGCCAAAAGTTCCTTTTGGGCCGAACGAGGGTTGCCGGAGGGAACTCGCGGGGAATCACGTGACGCCGCGTCACTCTGACGTGGCGCCGACATCACGTGATTCCCCGCGGGGTCACTTCCGGGATCCTCGTTCGGCCCAAAGGAACTTTTGGCCAGCTTGGGGGTGTCAGGAGGCCCCCCCAAGCTGGCCAAAAGTTCCTTTTGGGCTGAACGAGGGTGCCGGAGGGAACTCGCGGGGAATCACGTGACGCCGCGTCACTCCGACGTGGCGCCGACGTCACGTGATTCCCCGGAAGCGACCCCGCGGGGAATCACGTGACGCCGCGTCACTCCGACGTGACGCCGACGTCACGTGCTCCTTGCAAAGTTGGTCAGAAATGGCGTCCTGACCCCGCTGGACCACCAGGGAGTTGTGGTAAGTCTTGGGGGGGTGGGATTAAGGAGGGTGAGGGGTTTAAATTTTTATTTGCACATATGGACATATACTCAACTCATTGAATTCTGTTTATGTCCATATTGACCGCAAATGGGACCCCCTTTGGACATATGGACATATGAACTTAAACTTTTGCTCTGCACATCCCTACTTTACATAGACTGGGATGCCTAAAGTCAGTCATGCAGATTTACTCTACAAGATGTTTTAGTTGTTACCCAATTATTTAAACACCTGATATTAATTAGACAATTAATTGTGCTAAAGAAACTAGGGGTTCACCTATTCTTTCACACACACTGATTCTGAATTAATCTTATTGTTGCTACTTTGTACATTATTGTGTTTCAAGAAACACAAAATTGTTTCATGTATATCCTTTTTATTGCATAAGAAAAGACTGACTTCAATTAAACAGAGTATCATGGTAAGAAGAACTTGTAATTTTTATTATGATACTTGAGTTAACAAACTTTTTCTCAGCACTGTATATGTTGACCAATAACTGCATATTTTTCTTACATCTTTAAGCAAATTAAAATATCTGCAAAAACTGTGCTATTTAAGGTAGCATCTTTTGCTTTGTGACTCAGTTTCAAAGAGCATATTCAAAGATCAATGAAACAAATGTTTAAAAGGCAACCAATTTAATTGGTCTTGTTATATAGTTTGAATGAATAATAAATGTGTTAATGCTGTTAGCATTAAATATTCATCTGCATTATCAAATCTAATTAAAATTAAAAGATAATTATAAATCAGCAATCATCAAATAATGAGACAAACCTCTTTCATCAAGCTGCAGAAATATAGAGCAAAGAATCACAACCATATTACAATTTAGGGTTTGAATCAACAAAAGTTTTACATTGGGAGGTCTGTTTTCTATATATTGTTACATGTTAAATTTCATAATGATAATAACTGCATGTTTGTTCAAACTGAGTGATAAGAATGAATAGCCATGCATTTTTAAGGACTCAGTTCACCAAATGTTTTTGGCATCTGGAGGGAAGACAGAGAGAAAATATTCATGGAAATTGTTGTAAAAGCAGATATTCATGAGACATTTGATTTTTTTTTTTTTTTTAAATATCTATCACAACTGAGAAAAAGATATTCAGATTGGGGTAGATTTTATAATTTTGCGCTAGCTCGTACTTTTGTTCGCGCACCAGGCGCGAACAGAAGTACGCTGGATTTTATAAGATACGTGCGTAGCCGCGCGTATCTTACAAAATCCGGGGTTGGCGCGCGCAAGGGGGTGCACATTTGTGCAACCTGCGCGCGCCGAGCCCAGCGCACACTGCCTGTTCCCTCCCTTCCCCTACCTAACCCACCCCCAGCCCTATCTAAACCCCCCTTACCTTTGTTGGCAGATTTACGCCTGCTTTCAGCAGGCGTAAATCTGCGCGCGCCAGTGGGCTGCTGGTGTGCCATCACCCGACCCGGGAGCTGGTCCAGAGGCCTCGACCATGCCCCCGGGCCGGCGCCACGCCCCCGGGCCTGCCCCCGAAACGCTGTGTCATTTAGGGAACGCCCCAGACATGCCCCTTTTACGAAGCCCCGGGACTTACGCTCGTCCTGGGGCTCTGTGCGCGCCGGCAGCCTATGCAAAATAGGCGCACTGGCGCACGAGGGCCCTGCGCGTGTAAATCCGGCCGGATTTACGCGCGCAGGGCATTTAAAATCCGGCCCATTGTGCAGAAGAAGAAGCTGATACAGATGGTGCATTAATTCTCACAATTTGCTAACAGACATACCCACAAACATCCTTTCACCCAAATATATATGTCCCTTAATCAGGGGTGTACACGTACAAAATGTTTGGCTTAGTTTGAATTTTTAGTTCATTTTTCGTTTGATTCAGATTAGAAGCTCATTTGTTTCATTTGGGTGATTTGTTTCCATTAATGTCAATGGAGTAAGCACTGTTTTCTTTTTCTGACTCTGAATTTAAGATTAAGCTGGCTAAAATAAAAATTTTGATAGATTAATTGATCAGGCTAAAAGTTGTTCTAAGATTCTGTTTAAATTGATTAAAAATTTTAAAAATCCACCAATTCAAGCTGGGGTTTTAAACCCACTACTCCCTGTTAATGGTGAGGCATTTGCTATGTATTTCTGTCAGAAGATGATCAGATTGATCATATTTGGATTTAATGACCCATTTATTTGTTCCAACTGTTTCTGAATGTCCTTTTCAAATTATTCAAGACACATTTATAAACATATAAACACAAAACGTGATGACAGCTAAAGACTATGTGGCCCATCTAGTCTGCCTATGCACATCTCCTACTCAGCTTTATAGGCCCTTCTTCTCTCTCAGATATCCTCTGTACTTATCCCATATAGAATTATGACAGCAGATAAACACAGATGACAGATGAGCAGTTGTCTATTACAGATGTCAAGGAAATTTTAACCAGATAAACAGATACAACCCTCTTTTTGTTGATTGTTCAGAAGGCAGGGGCTCATGATTGTCCCTGGGGCCACTCTCTCCCAACTCTCTCTTTTCTCAAATAAAACAGCCCACTTACCGGGGTTCTTGCTGGTGGAGAAGGGTGTTTAAGCTCCAGGGCTCTAGGCACACAAGGGTGGCACAACTCTCATCTTTTTTCTTCTCAGATCTACTCATGCTTGGGATATCCTTGTTTTAGGGGCACCTTGCATTCTCAAAGAAGACACTGGACACTGGTGGGGTGTTCTAACAAAAATTTTACTGTAACAAAAAATATCTTAAATCCAATTAATACAACATCAATTAATGTTCACAAAAATCAAATCCGAAAAGTTCTGATGGTCTCTCACTTGCCAATTTAATCAGTGTACCTTTCAGTGGCAAGCACTAGCACAAATACCTCGGTCCTCCAGATAGTGGAAAGTGGACTCCTGTTGTGGGCTTTCTCTGGATATCTGGTTTAGAGAGTTCCAAAACTGCAAAAAAAAAAGACAAACCAAAGTCTTTTGCCTTCTCACAGACAGGAACTGGTGGAATAAAATGCCCACTACATTACGCCAGGAACCCTGCCATAAGAAATTCAAACAAAACCTTAAAACCTGGCTGTTCAAACAAGCATTCCCAAGAACTGACTTGGCCCTCAAATGTGCTCCCTCTCACTCTCCTCTTCCTCCCCCCCCCCCCCCCGAATATTTCCATGCTCTGGCCTCCTCTCTCCAATATGTGTCCCATTAGAATTTCCTTCCATTGCTCCTTCTCTTTTTCTACATTTTGTGTCCCTCTAGAACATTCTACCTTTTATATAGATTTCACTTGTTCCCCAAATGCTGTGCTCTTATTGTCCATGTAATGCAATGAATGTCATTAACTTATGTATTTCAATGGTTTTTAGTTCATTATTGTATTGTAATGCCTGTTGCTGCTTTTTTCAATGATTGTTTTTTTAATTAGTTTATTGTAAAGCCTGTTGCTGCTTTGTGGTTCATTGTAAACCGAGGTGATGTCTAGAACGTGCCGTGGTATATAAAAAAATCCTAAAATAAATAAATAAAATAAATAAGAGACTGGAGGAAATCTAATAGAGGACATTATTTAACGGAACATAAGATATATTAATGTATTCTGAACAACCAAACAGTTTTTGAAATATTGCAAAACCAAGCCAAGGCAGATTACTGCTGCAATCTTTGCTGAATCCTACAGCTATTCTATCCTTCTTATCACACTTCTGTGTCTGGTTCACTTCTGGTTCAGTATAAAATCAACAACTTTTTCTGTTATTACTGTTCACATAATACCTTCTTAAAACTACTCTCAAAGCAACATGAAGGTAGAAAGTTCTACAGCTGGCACATGAGTTATTTATTATTGTGGAAAACAGCAGCCAGGAGCTCAGATAGTCAGGTTCATACTACTAAGGTAGAGCTAGTAAGAATAAACTCTGGTGTCAGTGGATTGAAAAAGTCTTCCCTTGTTTTTATTTCCTCCTACTTTCAGAGGAATACATTTTCTAAAAATATGTTGTAGGAAAGTCACATGATCATGTTATCTGCTTTGCATCATATAAGCAGTTTACAGCCCAACTGTATTAGCATAATTTTATAATTGAATCCTATCTTAGTTCTTTGTTTTTTCTAATATGACTGAAAAGTGTAATCACATTAGTCTTTTTCATATGATGCAGCATTTGAATGCTAATGAGTGCTATCAAAATAAGAGTACAATCCAAGCATGATAACATTTTCATTCCATACTAGTATAATGGCAGGACTGCAGGGCATTGTTCCTTTGTCTTTCAAGTGCCTGTGGTACTGGAAACTAGTTGTAGTGTTCAGTTTAGGGAAATTGGATAAATAATAATTGAAGGTGTACAGTAGATCAAGATACAGGAACAATAGGCTGTCACCCATATCTTAACATCAAAGATTATTTCTGTGTGTTCAAGAAGCAAGCATACAGTATATGCCACCATTTGCATAAGGATATATATGGGAATTTTAAATGGGTGATAATGGGAAAAAAGGCAACAAACTTTCAACAGTCTTCCTCTTAAAGAGGAAATATGCCAATTTATCCACTAAATCATCTTACAATTGCTTTGCATGACATTATGTTTTCTTTCTTTTTTTTTGCAGAGATAGGGTTCATAATTATGTACAGTTATAATACAAGAGCATAAGAATAAAAATCATATGATAATTGGCATACACATGAACATATTAAAGTTTCTGTTTTCAAAAGAGTCACACCTATGATATCCATTTACCTAAGAAAATAGGGGGAAAGAACACGTGTAGGTGTGTAATCTGGGTCTTATCAACGTGCAGGGAAAAGTTTGATTTAAATCTTGGCATAATGCAGTCAAGAAAGTGGGATTCTTGAAGGGTAACCCTTGGGGACCAGAGCCTCAGTCCATTGGAGAAACAGAGAAGAACAATATATCCTAACAGATGGAAACATTTATGCACTGGGCTGAATAACTTACAAATCATCCAAGAGGGACATAGCCCAATTACTAGACAATAGGTATGTGAGGCTGGGAGAAGACTTTGGGAGTTGGGGAGGGGAGGGTGGAAGCACCACTAAATGGGAGTTGCTTAGCAAACCAATGTATGGATTTTTGTGTGACTATTGGGTGGACCAATTTCATATCTATTTGCTATCATGCATCATCTATTATGTTACTGTTCTACAACTGACAAGACTTTGCCTATACTTCCTTTACTAAATTGTTATTTAGCTGTCACTTATTCCTGTAATTTTTGTGAACCAAACACTATTTTCAAACTTAGATAAAGCTTACATTTGTTTTATCTATCCTGGATGTTAAATGTTTTTAACTGGCTGCAGCTGAACACAGCTGGTGGTGCAGACCTACCATAGGACAGAGCCAGTAAAAATTATATCACCCAAAGAAGTGCTTCAGTTGTATCTGTGGACCCTTGGACTAGGGTGAGGTTGGTTCTACCTGCAGGCAAATCCAGGTGAAGCAGAAACCAGTTTGGAGCTTCACTTTAATCAGTCTACATTCCCCTCGGGTTGAGCCTTTGGGTGCTGGGGCTAGGAGGACTTAGGCAAGGATCTCTGCTGAAGACTAGGGATGTGGTCCAAGGCCAGGCTAGAGCCGTAGATAGGCGATGGTCAAGTGTTGCAAGATCCATGCAAGAGTCAAGGGCAGGTATCATCAGGCATATTAAGAGTCCAGGTAAGGATCAAAGCAGGTATCCATCCGAGGGAGAGAAAGAGAGACAGATAGGGCTGAGGCTGACTGGGTAGATAAAGGCAGGAACAGGCTGGACAGATAAAGGCAGGAAAAGGCTGGCAGTCAAAGAGAGGAATAGGCTGGGCAGATGAAGGCAGGGACAGGCTGGGCAGATGAAGGCAGGAACCAGCAGGGCAGAAGCAACATGCACTGTAACACAGCTATACCTGTTGCTTAGGTGGTGTGAGAGAGGCAGAGAGGGCCCTTTATAGGGCTAAGTGTGTGATGTCATCAGGAGGTACCGTGTGACATTTCCTACCATGAGCCCTTTAAGTCTGACTAAGTTTGGCACATGCACATGTAGGGGAGCATCAGAGGGCTGCAGGAGTGCAGCATCTGACTACACATTGGCGGCATCCTGTCATGCCTCCAAGAGGCTGACATTGGGGTGAGTGAGGGAAATGTAACAGTTTCCCAAACTTTTGAAACCCAAGGCACCCTTACATTAATAAAAAGGTTACATTGAGACATGGAGAGGACTCAGATGGACAAAAACCCCACTAGACTCTCTTTCAAACAAAGAATAGAGGGCACAGAAACATACATGAACCCATCACAATGGACCAGGATTAATGTAGAAGTCATTGTAGTAAGGTCAAATGGCTCACAGGGTCATTCATCAAAATGTGTTAGGCCGTTATCACGGGCGTTAGGGCCCTAACACCCGTGATAATGCCATAATGCATATGTTATTTATTGCATCACAAAATGAAAATGCATATTTTTAGTTTTTTGTCAAAGGGGAGGAGTTTGGGTAGGGTTTATGAAAATGAGGGGCATTAATGCTCTGTGAAACAGCCTAATGCATGCTATCAGTGCCAGAAATAAATACACCTTTTTTCTTGGTATTAAGCTGTGTGATATGCCAGAAAGAAAATGTGCAATAAATATTGTGGAGAAAGAGAGAGAGAGAGACTCTAGGGTAATTCCCCTATTTGTCATCTATTTACACCTCTAAAAGCGAGTCATCTAGTAACTCGAGGTGAGGTTTTGGTGGTGAATTAGGGTCTTGAGGCCAATTTTACATGCACAGTCAGACAAATGAACAGCACAGTACATATCAGTGAAGATTGGATGTGATTTGGAATGAGAAAAGATACACAAAGATGAGATTTCTACAATCTTCTTTCGTCCTAGCTTGATAGTATCCAGGTAGAGATGCATCAAGCTAGGGCAAGAGAACATTACAGAAATCTCATCTTTGTGTATCTTTCCTCACTCCAAATCACATCAAATCTTCAATGATGTGTACTATGTAATTCATACGTCTGGCAGTGCATGTACAACTGGCCTCAAAACCCACTACCAAAACCTCACCTTGAATTACTAGATGACTATCCTATAGTGGTATAAATAGATGACAAATAGGTGTGCTACCCTAGAATCTCCATCTCTTTCTCTTCTTCTCTCTCTCTCCTTGTAGGCATGCTAAATTTAATACATATTGCAGTAAGTGAAAAATTACTCTAACCATGCAAATATAGAAACATAGAAACATAGAAACATAGAAATGACGGCAGAAGAAGACCAAACGGCCCATCCAGTCTGCCCAGCAAGCTTCACACGTTTTTTTCTCTCATACTTATCTGTTTCTCTTAGCTCTTGGTTCTATTTCCCTTCCACCCCCACCATTGAAATATCTAGCTTGATTAGTTAGGGGTAGTAGGGGTAGTAACCGCCGCAATAAGCAAGCTACACCCATGCTTATTTGTTTTACCCAGACTATGTTATACAGTCCTTATTGGTTGTTTTTCTTCTCCCCTGCTGTTGAAGCAGGGAGCTATGCTGGAAATGCGTGATGTATCAGTCTTCTCCCATGCTGTTGAAGCAGAGAGCCATGCTGGATATGCATCGAAAGTGAAGTATCGGACACAATTGGTTTGGGGTAGTAACCGCCGTAACAAGCCAGCTACTCCCCACTTTGTGAGTGCGAACCCTTTTTTCTTCTCCCCTGCCGTTGAAGCAGAGAACTATGCTTCAAATATTATAGCATTTTGATTAATCTAGGCCTCAGTTAGTTACCTTGGCTGCTACATGTGGCTGCCAGAGCTCCTTCACTGCTGCTGATTCAACCTGTGGCTCATGCTGTACCTGGGAAGTGGAGGCATGCATGATTATACATTTTTTCAGAAAGCTGCTCCTTTATATTTAAGAGCCACCTCTGCTGTTTCTTGCTACAGTGAGGTGCTGAGAGCAGGGCCCAGGTTCTGACCTGGACCTGAGGATCAGGCATGGTGGCTTTCCTGTGGCATACCTGATATGCTCAGTGGCACACCATATTGCCATGGCATACTGGTTGGGAAACACTGACCTAGAATGCAGGCAGAGAAAATATTTGACTTGCAAAAATGCTACTTTTTCAGCAAATATTTGACCCTTGTTATTATTTTTCTTTAAACGGGAGAATACTACCTAATTAGAACGTAATGAACCCCTAGGAATAATAATCCTTCAGACTGTTTCCTAGTTTGAAGTTTATTCCACTGTATAACAGCAATAAACACCAACCAAAAAGAAAATGATTTTCATGGACAATATGTGATCAAATTTTCACAGTTGCTGTGGATTATCCAGATAAATCTTCAGCTTTTTAGTGGTGTGCACTGCACTCCACACAGTTAAATACAAAGCAATCCCCTAGATTCATTAAAAAACTATAATTCTGCAGGGCTAATGCTCGTGAAAAGAAGAAGGAGCGTGTTTATTCAAATTGGTGGCTTTCCGCAGTGCAGAACGACATAATCTCTGTGGTAGACATAAAGTCTACCACAGAGTCCTTCACAAATCACTCACCCTGATACACAAGTCCATCCATAACCATCTTCACCTTGACCTTGAAATCCCTCTCAAACTCCATACCTCCAACAGACCGATTAGAGAAATCTACAAAGGATCGCTACAAGCCCCTCCAACCAAAGCCACCTGCCTCATCTCGACCAGGGACTGAGCTGTTTCAATAGCAGGTCCAGCCATCTGGAACAACCTCCCCGCAGATCTCAGGTTGGAACCTTGCCTACTAACATTTAAGAAAAAACTTAAGACTTGGCTGTTCCGACAAGCCTTCCCGGATCCTTCGGATACACATTAGACGATCAACCTGTTCACGAGCTATGGAACCGTGCTCCTCCTCGATTTACTTCATATTTTAGTACCTTCGCTAATAATCTAACCTGCACTAGCCTGGACTCCATTATGACTTCTTGTTTTAAGTTATTGCCCTACTCGGGCCTTTATTTTTCAGCTGTCAAGCTTCCAAGTTTATAGTCCTTGTTTAATGTAACTTTGTTTTCCTTCTGATTATAAATTGTTGTTCCGTTTGTTACAGTTCTCTATCCCCGTTCGATGTAAACCAATCTGATATGGTATTTAACCATGAAGGTCGGTATAGAAAAATACTAAAATAAATAAATAAATAATGCACACCATGGTATGGTACTGCGGTGTGCATTACATCATCACGGTACAAGTTATATCATCGCAATGCATGGTATGTGATATTTTTTCCTACTATAAATGCTCATTTCTTGCCCCTCCTTCTTTGAGGGTGTGTCAGGTGTTGGAGTCGGAGGAGAGGAGGTTAGTGTTCTTAGAGGAGCTCTGGTGGTGTACTTTTGTGATTTCTGACTGAATTGTGCTATTTTCTGTTGTCATTTGTTTCCCTTAACCTTTGTCTTTTGTGATATTTGTTGGATTGAAAGAAAGTAAGCCCTGTTTGTCATTTTCTGTGGAGTGCAGGAGGAGTGACGGAGGAGTGTGAGGAGTGGAGGAGGAGAGTGAGGAGCGGAGGTAGAGTGTGTGGACTGTGAGGAGTGGAGGAGGAGTGTCAGGAGTGGGTGAGGAATGTGAGGAGATGTGTGAGGAGCGGAGGAGGAGGAGTGTCAGGAGCAGAGGAGTGTGTGTGTGTGAGGAGGAAAGCATGGAGCGTGATAGGCCTGGGAAGAGAAGAGAGAAAAAGGGGGAGGATAGCAGGGAGGAGGTGGAGGTAGAGGGAGTGGGAGGATGAGGGCAGGATTGCCAGGAGGAGTAGGAGGAGTAGGAGTAGGGACAGGGGAAGAAGTAGAGACAGGCAGGAGGGAAGAGATAGGGGGGGTGGGGTGGGTGAAGGGGTTAGGCAGGAAAGAGTGGTGGGAGGATTTCGGCAGCATAGGGTTAGAGAGAGAGGGCAGACGGGAAGGGAGTTGGTAGGGCAGGGTCAGGTAGGGGAGAGGAAAGGAGAGTAGAGGAGAGTAGGATGGAGAGTGAGGGCAGGGAGGACACCTCTCCAGTAGAGGAAGTGGCACCCATTTCGGCCAGCCACCAGCAGTATGCCAGATTCTACGGGCAATTAGGTTCAGTGTGGCAGCGAATGAGCTTCTCATCGCTGGGGTCTTGCAGCACTACACCAGTCTGTTTGGAAACAGGGCAGCCAAGACATCCAAAGCAGCTAAAGGGCAAATTTGGAGCAACATTACCCAGGCCATCACCCAGCACAGCAGCATTCAAAGAAGCAGGGAGCAGGTTGCCCATCGCTACCGAGATATCAAGGCCCAGCTGAAGGCGAAGGTAAGAGAGCACTCCAATTATATGTGCCAGACTGGAGGAGGGGCCCTCTGTCTCATTGTTGTGACAGAAATGGAGCAGCGACTTACTGAAAGGCTGGGACCAGATGTGTTCGAGGGCATGGATCAGCGGCTAGGCACCACACAAGCCACTGCCGGTAAGTTTAACTCACCCATAAATGGTCAGACAGCAATGGGTGTAGACATAGGGGGTCTTTTACTAAGCGTTTTCCCCATTAACCCTGAATGGAAAAAAAATCCTTCAGTAAAAAAAACCCAGAAATTGCCATTAGCTGATCACTTTTGGCTTCATTCATCAAGCCATTTTCCCATACACATAGAATGGGAGAAATACTTTAGTGAATAAGGCTCCATAAAGAAACAAAGTGCACCTCTGATGGCAAAAAACCCCCATTATTCTTGCTTGCCTATGTTCTTATGAATATTTTTTTTTCCTTCTCTGTTTCCACCGCTTTCAAGCAGAAACGTGCCGGTCCCAGCCAGGAATGCCCAGGGATGAGCCGGGATACTCCTGGGACCAGCCGCTCAATACCCTTCCTACACAGGACCTTAGTCATGGATGCAAAGACACAGTGTGAGGAGGAGGAGGAGCAGCAGGAGGCACAGCAATCACAGGCCATGCATGTCATGCAGTCCCCAGGCTCCAGAACTTCGATTAATGATGACCTAGATCTTGACAGCTTAATGGACTGGCAACATTTGGAGGAACAGCTGCCAGGAACCAGCACCCCATGCCACTCTGAGACAAGCCCAGCTATGCCCACACAGGAGCCTCTGACTCCATTGACACCACTGACACCAGCACTGACACCATTGCACCAACCACCAACAGCACCCACACTGCCACCATCAGGGCCCCCACCAGCAACACCCACAGCGCCACCATCAGGCCCACTGCCACAAGTACCAGCACCTGCAGCAGGCATCTCATCAGTGGAGGTCCAGCAGTTGCAGGGCCAGCTTGGGGGGGCCTGACCCCCCCAAGCTGGCCAAAAGTTCCGGTTGGGTCCAACGGGGTCCCGGAGCGGAGGCGCCGAGGAGCACATGACGTCCGTGTCACTCCGACGTGACGCCGACGTCACGTGCTCCTCGCAAAGGAATACAGGGATGGCTTCCTGACTCCCCGCTGGACCATCAGGGAGTTTTGGTAAGTCTTGGGGGGGTCAGGAGGGTGGGGGGTTTAAGTGTTTATTTAGGTTCAACGTATTCAACATAGCTATGTTGAATAAGTTGAAAATCGCGATGCGTTGCGCATTATCACTTTTTTAAGTTTAAAAAAAAAAGAAGTTGCGTTTTACATATGCGTTCAAAACGAATGCACACCCCTATTAAGTAGCCTACAATTAGAGATGTGATTCGGCCAAATCTTTTGGTTCAGCCTTTGTATGGGCCCGCCGCGGGAAATTTCGTTTTCCCGCAGTTCGGGCCTATTTTTTTGGCTGCCCCGAAAAAAAACAAAAAAACAAACCCACAGCCACAGGTTAGGAAAATGGATGCTCATTAATTAAGTGTCCCTTTTCCTTACCTGATCGCCGGCACATTTTTATTTTATTTTATTTTTAAAGGTTGTCCTCCTTTCGGTTCCTCTGACTTAATATCGCCATGATATTAAGTCGGAGGAAGTACAGAAAAGCAGTATTTTCTGCTTTTCTGGGCAGGCATTAATTTCTGAAGGTAAAAATGTGTGCGTCAGGTGCACATTTTTATTTTTAATCTGGGGAGAATAGTTAATAGCCTAATCAACATGCATTTGCATGTGATGAGCACTATTAACTTTACAGGGGGGTTAGACACGCATTTTGGACTCACTAATCCCCTTATAGCATAAGAGATTGTGGTCGCATGTCCAAAACGCACATCCAACCATGTGTTAACCAGTGTACTTGGCTGGGCATACTGTATTGCATAGGCCTGAAAGTTTTAGTGCACAGGCTCCTATAAGTGTTAATGTTTCGTGTGGATGGTATTATACATGACAGAGAAACATGTTTAATAATCCTGTTTTACCCTTGAAGCACACTGCCAACAGTGTAGTAAATGATAACCTTTGGATTATGTATGCTATAAATGTTAGCTTTTGGAATTCAAAATATGTTTGTGTCAAGCAAGATGTTTCATCAAGGGCTGCCAGATACATTCAAAGCTCTGGAATTTTTTCCTCAAAGACATTCCCCATGCTACAGAACTGCAAAAACTGAAGAGATTGTTAAATACTTACAGGCCGATAAAATTGCGGGAGAGCGGGCGAGTATTTTAATTTATTTAAATTAGGCCAGGCGGTAAAAAGAGGCGCTAGGGACACTAGCGTGTCCCTAGCGCCTCTTTTTTGATAGAAGTGGCGGCTGTCAGCTGGTTTGACAGCCGATGCTCAATTTTGCCGGCATTGGTTCTCGAGCCCGCTGACAACCATGGGTTCGGAAACCGGACGCCGGCAAAATTGAGCGTCCAGTTTTCGACCCTCCAGCCGCAGGCCAATTTCAAATTTTTATTTTTTTTATTTTTTACTTTTTTAAACTTTCGGGACCTCTGACTTAATATCGCCATGATATTAAGTCAGAGGGTGCACAGAAAAGCAGTTTTTACTGCTTTTCTGTGTACTTTCCTGGTGCCCGGAGAAATTAGCGCCTACCTTTGGGTAGGCGCTAATTTCTGAAAGTAAAATGTGCAGCTTGGCTGCACATTTTGCTTTCTGAATCGCGCAGGAATACCTAATAGGGCCATCAACATGCATTTGCATGTTGCGGGCGCTATTAGGTTCAGGGGGGTTGGACGCGCATTTTGGACGCGCTATTACCCCTTACTGAATAAGGGGTAAAGCTAGCACGTCCAAAACACACATCCAAATGCTGGCTAAGTGCACTCCGTTGGAGCGCACTGTACTGTATTGGCCTGTTATTTTATTTAAATAGGTGTTCTTGATTTTAATTAGTTTTATATTTTTGTTTAGGCATATAATTTGGGCACATTGGAAACAGTATAATATTTATTTTAAATGTTTTGATAGATTTTGTCTTTTTTATATTTTACTCTTGTTTTCACCTGCTGCTATTTTATTGTTTTATTATGTTTATATACTGAAATGTTTTATATTATTGATATTGTTGCACCGTACCTTCTACTTTTGATGGGAAAGTATGTAAAAAATAAAATTGGATTGGATTGAATTGAATTGGGAAGCAAGATTGAAAGATAATAAAAAGAAAAATTCAAGTTCACTTTTGCATAAATTCATTTCAGATGGAATAAGAAAAAATGGCATCAGCAGGGTTGCTATAATGGGCATGAAAATTATTTGGAAATATGGATTTTGTATGTCAATATTATATCAACTCCATCTCCGCTCCTCCCCCCAGGTTTGAATTATGTTACATAACTTGCACTTTCCTTACTTTCTCAAATGTTTCTGATTTAGTTGAATTGTTTTTCAAATCTCCTAAAGTACTCGAACATATTTATTGAAGGAGAAATCTCCACTAATGCTAAGTCCTTCACTTCTGTTCTTCTGCCAGCAAGGATCACTGCAGTATTGGCAGACAGCATCTGTCCCTCCCTGGAGCTTATGTGTAATACATTCAGGTTCTGCCAACCTTGCCTGGATAGGAGATTTGAAGCAGAGTTCCCTCTCTTTCATCACTAAAGCTGAACCATGGGTCAGTTTCCAATATATATGTTTTTCATTTTGTAAAAGCTTTGGTGCCATTTTTTAAATCATGCCCTTAAACATTTGTTCACATCATAAGCATGGGTCAATTGAATTTTACATGAGTTTACCCTGCTATATTTCAACGGAACATAAGAACATAAGATATGACATACCGGGTCAGACCAAGGGTCCATCAAGCCCATTATCCTGTGTCCAACAGTGGCCAACCAAGTCACAAATATTTGGCAAGTTCCCAAACATTAAATGAATGGATTCCAAGCTACTATTCCTTATTGATCAATAGCAGTTTATGGACCTCTGCTCTAGGAACTTATCCAAACCTTTTTTAAACCCAGTTACTCTAACTGCCATAACCACATCCTCTGTCAATGAATTCCAGAGCTTAATTATGCATTGTTTTAAATGAGCTACTTGCTAACTTCATTGAGTGCCCTCTAGTCTTTGTATTATCTGAAAGAGTAAATAACCAATTCATGTTTACCCATTCAAATAGAAATGGTTGCAATAATCCAATTGCTGCAAATCTTTGGATTTCAAATTAAATGAAATTCCATGTATATGTCTATTGAATTCAGTTAAATCTTTGTACATGATCTGAGTAAAAAAAATATAAATATATAATTTATAACTGTTGGATCAATTGTTTTACATACTTTAAATTTTCTCTGCAGTGCAGCAATGAAGATAGATCAATCCCATAGCTGTAATTTGCATATCTGGCTGATCCAGTTCATGATAAGGTACAGCTGAGTCTCAATTGCTTTAGTTTACTTATCATTGATACTGTTATACAACTTTAAACAAATCTAATCATTCCTATTTTACTGACCTGACTGCATCCATATAAGTCTATTAAAAGGCCATTGTTTTTCCTTTATCCATATAAAAAGTGGGTTATTTTGAAAATCACTGCTATCTCAGTTATATATATATATATATATGCAGTTTTATATATATGTATTTTATGTCCTGAGGGTGAATTGCTACTCACATGGTACATAAAATCAGTTGCAGGAACAGTATTTATGGGCGATCCACAGATTAATTATCTCATAGGGCATATCAGATGAAGCTTATTTCTTCTTTGAAGTGTCTAAAATGTTCTGGGGCTAATGTAATCTTAAATCATGGGCTCTGGGACAGCCCCCAGATTCATAGTTTCTGGGAATCTGTGATGAAGTACTTGCCTAATCTGCTGGGGATTATGGTGCCTGTGATTGCCTCTTTATGTATTTTGGGAATATATACTGATGAAGTAAGCTGCAGTAACTTTGATTGTAAACTCCTGATCAAAGAGACTTGCTCGGAAATGTATTTTACGAGGGTAAGTCAGTAAGTAAGTCACAAACATACATGGGATTAATATTCATGAAATTTATTTAAATGCAAAAGATGAATTATTTACTGTGAAATATACAGAATATAGTCACAAACAGTTTTTCTAGAAAAACAAACTACTTTTCAACGAAATCGCAGTGAACATTTATACATTTGTCCCAGCGTTTGAAAAGTCCGTCAAAACCTTCTGCGTAAAAGTCTTTTGGCTGGCATCGTATCCAGCGCTTCACCTCTTGTTCCACTTCTTCATCACTGGTGAAATGTTTACCACCGAGATGGCTTTTCCGTTTGCCAAACAAGTGAAAATCGCTGGGTGCCAAATCCGGACTATATGGTGGATGTTCAAGAACTTCCCCGTGCAGGTTTGCAATTGTCTGACGAGTCTCATTCGAAGTGTGTGGTCTGGCATTATCGTGAAGAATCAGCACTCCTCTTTTTTCCAGATCTGGGCGTTTTCTACGAATAGCTCCTTTAAGCTTTAATAGAGTAGCACAGTAGGAAGCCGAATTAACTCTATTCTGGCTTCTGAAAACTGGTTAAGAGTATTCCATCTCGGTCCTAAAACACAGTCAACATCATCTTTCCTGCAGAAGGCACAAGCTTGAACTTTCTTGGTGTCGGTGATAGTGGATGCTTCCACTGCATGGAATCACATTTCGCTTCTGGTTGATAGTGGTGCACCCACGACTCGTCACCAGTAACAATACGTGCCATCATTGATTCACCTTCGTTTGCATAATGGCAGAGATTTTCCAGACACCCATCCGGTTGTTCTTATTGTCTTCGGTCAGCTGTTTGGGAACCCATCTTGCACAGACTTTGCAAAAGTTCAATGCATCGTGCACTAAGGAATACGCTAATCCATGAGAACACCCAATTTCTTTGGCAACTTCGTCAATTGTTACCCTCCGGTTAGCATGAACCATCTCTTCAACCTGCTTCACAGTTGCCTCTGTCGCAATCTCTACAGGTCGACCAGGTCTGGTTTCGTTGTTCACGTTGGCACGTCCTCGTGCAAATTTATCAGTCCAGTTATAAATTGCTTTACGCGAGAAACATTTCTCTCCATATACTGGATACATTTCTTTATGAATGTCTTTTGCCACTAAGCCCTTAGCCCATAAAAATCGGACAACAGCACTTTGTTCTTCGACCGTACAATCTGTCAACCCGGCAGCCATTTTCCTTGTGTACACAGCTCCTGCGCATGCACAGTTTAAATAACTATTTATGTACATAAGCACTTCTAAAGTGCTGCCATCTATGGAATATGACAACATTACAGATATATGTTTAATTACCTTAGTAGAGAGATTTGTGACTTACTTACTGACTTACCCTCATATTTAAGTGGATTCAGAGTGATGCACCGATGTTTGATTTTTGGTTTGCAGAAATGTTGGAGCTTTTGAACTTGGAATATCAGACCTGGTCTACGATGTTGCGGGGAAGGAAATCTGTCTTTCTCAGGATCTGGGACTCTTTTATTAAGCAATTACAGGTTGCTTTGCAGGGCATTATACTCATGCCCTGCCCTCAGATACTTCTGTACAATCTATCAGCTGATAATGATCCTTTTCAGGGATGTTGTCTATGCCTTACTTTCTGTGGCTCCAGGTTAAGGGGGGTGGTGGAGAGGGGGGAAATTGAGGGTTAGGTTTGGAGTGTTGGGGTGCTCTCAACTCTCAATGTTTGCCCATGTATCTTTTGCTATCTTTGTATGTTGAAATTCAATAAAGATAATGATACAAAAAAAAAATCAGTCTTCTGTTTAACACATTGACAATCATGCAACTGGCTTAAAATTGCACTTAAATTAACCATTAGTAGGAAAAATATGTAAAATATATCATGTAGCTTTAATATCTTACAATACTGTTAATCCTTTCATTTCTTAGAATGCTTCTATAGTATTCATCCATATTTTACTTGTAAAATAAATAACTTTTAGAAAATAAAAAAATTACAATACTCTGCAAAAATGTAATAATTGCAATCATCCTAGCCCTGCTTAATAAATTCCTAGCATTTGAGTGCTAATGTGAAAATATGCAAATTTGCTCTCAGCAGTTAGGTGCTTAGACATTTAATTATGTTGGCCCATGTAAATTGTACAGTGCTGAAACCAGCAATCTTTTGTATTGTCTTTTTTTAAAGATATTTTTAGAATCTTTTGAAAAACAATGCAAAAAAATTCCTACTAAAATACAATAAGGAAGCTACTGAGTGGCAAATTACATCTATAGTGTATCCAAGTGAAATGGTTAATGATAGTTAAGCTGGTTTCTTTGTTATCATATTATATATCATTTCTCTTATAAAAAGTGATAACATGTCTTCAATCGCTATAGAAAGCTTAATTACAAGTTATTATTTAAGTGAATGAAATATGAAACCAGTATATAACTGCATGGAAACTGGTAGCATACCATTTTTGTTCTTTGAAAAAACTTGGTATTGAGATTGATTTGGATATGTATTCAGTCTTTAATTATTTGCAATATGACTATAAAATCATTGGCTAATGTGCAAAATGTATTTGTTTGTATCCCATGGCCCTCCAGGCCATGGGATATAAACAAATCATCTCTTCCCCCACTCATAAGGCAGGGCACATGCTAGATCTGCTATTCATTAACTCTTGGATCCTCTCCTCCAACCCCCCCCCCCCCCCCTGCATGCACCCCTGTCCCTTGGTCAGACCATTCCCTCATCAAAACGTTTCTCTCTACTAAGACCCCATGTTAAACCACACTGTTCCCAACAATACCATCAACTACAGAAAATCCCAGCGAGGATCTCATCTCTGCTTTCTCCAGCTCCATATACAAACTCGATTGCACTAATCCCAATGCTGCAATCGAGTCCTGGAGCAATCTTACCATGGATATTGCAGATAAACACTGCCCTATCATTGAACGTGAACTAAATCCTGAGGCTAAGAACACTAAATCCTGGTACACAACTGAACTGAAACAAAAGAAGACTGATCTTAGACAAAAAGAAAGAGCCTGGCGGAAAGACCCATCACCACAGAAAACTTCCATCTTCAAATCCGCACTCCACATTTACAGATCTTCCACCCTAAATGCCAAACGTGACTTTTTCTCCGCAAAAGTACATGACTACATCTACAACCCGAAAGCCCTCTTCTCATATGTCTCCACACTCACCAAGTCTGCCCCTCCCCATCCCTGACAACAAAGCAAAGAATAAAGGTGAACTATTTGTGCACTACTTCCATAACAAAATTTCTAATATCCTGCTCAGATTCCCTCCCGAACCCCAACATACCGTACAGGACCCCTATCCTACTCTTTCCACCTTCGACTCCTTTGAACTCACTTCATCGACTGAAATTACATCCATCCTCAAAAAGATGAAACCTGCATCCCATCCTCCAGACACCATTCCCACAAAAGCCCTACTTATGATACCAGACACCATAGCCACACCAGTAGCCACAATCATCAACAGTTCCCTCTCATCTGGCATTGTTCCTACTCCTCTTAAGCACGCAGTGATCAAACCCCTTCTTAAAAAACCATCTCGAGACCCTCAAGACCCAGCCAATTATCGACCTATCTCTAACCTCCCGTTCATCTCAAAAATCATGGAGAAGGTGGTCAATTCCCAGTTAATGACATACATTGAAGAAAACAATATTCTCCACCCCTTTCAATTAGTCTTTCGTAAGCACCTTAATACGGAAACCCTGCTACTCTCCCTCTCTGATCACCTCATCAGAGGAATGGACCAAGGTCATTGCTTCATCCTTGCCCTCCTGGACATCTCTGCTGCATTCGATACTGTAAGCCACACCCAACTCCTCTCCCGTCTCACTAACATTGGCCTCTCAGGTGCTGCACTTCAATGGTTCACCTAAGATAGGTAATGCCGAATCTCCCCACCATGCCCTTTCCCAAGGAGTTCCACAAGGCTCCTCCCTCTCATCCACCCTTTTCAATATCTACCTCATCCCCCTCTGCCATCTCCTCACAGATCTAGGTCTCAAATTCTTTCTCTACACAGATGATGTCCAAATCATTATACCTGTTCGTGACTCTCTCACCAATGCCCTTGAACACTGGAAGAACTGCCTTGCCTCCATAAATACCCTACTCTCCAACCTCCACCTCGCCCTCAACTCTTCAAAAACAGAACTGCTCTTCATCTCACAACACATTCCCCCCAAACCTAACCTTGCAAATGATCCTGCCTTTAATACCTATCTTTCGCAGCCCTGCGCATGAAACCTTGGGGTGCACCTTGACCAGCAACTGAACCTAAAGAAACATATCAATAAAATCCTAAAAGAAGGCTACTACAAACTCAATGTCATGAAAAAACTAAAACCCCTACTGCACTGCAGTGACTTCCGTACTGTCATCTAAGCCACTCTTGCCTCAAAACTTGAGTACTGCAATTCACTCCTCCTAGACCTCCCCTCCACCTCTCTGAAACCATTACAACTGCTGCAGAATGCTATAGCCTGAACTATGTCTAATGCCCGCAAATATGACCACATCACTCCCATCCTCAAAGACCTGCACTGGCTCCCGATCCCTTCCCGTATCATCTACAAAACCCTCACTACTATCCACAAAGCTATACTCATTCATAACTCCAATTGGCTCGAGGAACCATTCCAACCCAAACGCTCAAAGCGACTCACCAGAGCCTCGAAGAATGGAACTCTCCATGTACCCACCCTAAAACATGCTCACCTCTCATCTATGAGGGAACTAGCTATATCCATAGCTGGACCTACCCACTGGAACTCCTTACCCACTAACCTATGAATCGAAACATGTCCCTCCAAATTCCGAACTAACCTGAAGACCTGGCTATTTAAACAAGCCTTCCCCCCTACAATTTTTTAAGATGGTGCCAGCCATCCATTGCTCCTACCATGTGACAGAGGCCAGCCAATGGCACCAATAGCCCCTGTCACATGGTAAGGGCAAAGGGCCACTGGCACAATTTTGATTACTTGCAGCCGACGGCCCGAGAGCAGGAGATTGCTCCCGGGATCCCCGCTGGACCACCAGGGACTTTCAGCAAGTTTTGCGGTGGCAGTGAGGGTGGAGAGGTTGTAATTAATTAAATTTGAAGGGTTGGGCAGGTTTGGGTTTTTGATTTCGGGGCAGCCAAAAAATAATCGGCCCAAACCGCAGGAAAATGAAATGTCCTGCAGCGGGCCAATAATGAAGGCTGAACCAAAAGGTTTGGCCGAATCACATCTCTGCTTCCTTA
This sequence comes from Rhinatrema bivittatum, assembly GCF_901001135.1. NCBI lineage: Eukaryota > Metazoa > Chordata > Amphibia > Gymnophiona > Rhinatrematidae > Rhinatrema > Rhinatrema bivittatum. The sequence goes on along the minus strand of NC_042619.1, from coordinate 47,932,738 downwards.
CCAGCTAATAAAAACAGAAGTAACTCTCCTCACCACACAACAAACAAACGTGCATAATAATAAATCCTTCAGATACAGAAAAAAAGATAGAACCCAAAATACTTGAAGAAACAATTAAAAAGATAAATGAATTTGATCACGATAATGCCTCCTCATCCTTTAACTCAGGGGATAAAATCATCAATGAAATAGCAGACACCCTATGCCCAATCCAGAAAAAAACATTCCAAATGAGGGCAACACAACTAAACAAAAGAAACCTTGGTACAACAAAGAACTAAGACATACCAAACAGACCCTGAGAAAAGCTGAAAAGCAATGGAGGAAATGCCAATCTACAGTTTCATTAGAAACATACAAATCCTATTAACAAAATACCATGAACAAATCAATAAAACAAAAAAAAGAATACTATGCAAAACAAATTTATGGGGTAATATTTAATTCCAAATTACTCTTCAAAAAAGTTAAAAATCTAATCAAGGCCAATCCTCCTCCATCTTTAATAACTATGGGGGCCGATGCAATATTTATGTGCAGAAACCAGGCGCTGAACTGTCAGCGCCCGCTTTCCTAATGTTCTCCCAGGTGCCCCTCCTGGGGGCACCATGCAATATTTAAATTAGGGGTTGCATTATCAAAGAGGCATTAGGGTCACTTGCATGCCCCTAGTGCCTCCTTGATAGCAGGAGCCCGAGAGTGTTGGCCATCCGCTGGTTAGGAACACCAACACTGAATTTATCGGCGTTGGTTTTCCTAAACAACGCACAGCCAGGGGTTCAGGAAACGAATGCTTGTCAATTGAGCATCCGTTTCCTGTACCCGATTGCCGGCACTTTTTTTAAAACTATTTTTTTTTAAATTACAATATTAAAGATTTTTCCTCCTACTTAATATCGCAATGATATTAAGTAGGAGGCAGTACAGAAAATCTGTTTTTTTCTGCTTTTCTGTACTAGTTTTAGGAATGCTCAGCAATTAATGTCTGCTCCGGGCAGGCATTAATTTCTGATCATAAAAATGTGTATCCTAGCAGAAGGATGGTCCCAATAAAGCAAAGTAAGCTGTAATTAAACCAATACTAAAAAATAAAACTGGTGGAATAGACGATTGGGACAATTACTGACCAATATCCAACCTGCCTTTCATTGCTTAAGTCCTTGAAAAAGCAGTGTTAACACAATTAGGGGCAGATTTTAAAACCTGCGTGCGGTAGAGATGTGCTTCGTTTTGTTCTGCCGGGTCGTTTTTTGGTTCGAATATTTCGTGGTATAATTCGGGTGTTCACGTTTCGTTTTCAGGTCGTTTGTCCGAAAACGAAATGAGAAACCCGAAACCGGGCCGAAAAACGAACCGGGAAACGAAGCTAAAAAAAAAACCCACCCCAAGCATTTAAACACGTTTCCAAACATTTTTAGTACATACAACCCCCCCCATCCCGATCCCTCGCCAAGACTTACGAAGATCCCTGGTGGTCCAGCGGAGTCCCGGCTTCCATTTGCCCTCTGTGCCCTAGTCCGTGCCAGTGCAAGCCGCGCGCCAAAATGGTGCCGAATAGCCCGAACGACCATGTCACAGGGGCTTTCGGCGCTATTGGTCAGCCCCTGTCACATGGCCATCGGCGCCATCTTGTGCTCCTATCATGTGACAGGAGCTGACCAATGGCACCGAAAGCCTCTGTGACATAGTATGGGCAAAGGCTATCGGCGCCATTTTGGTTACTGGCAGCCGAAAACGAAATCGCTCTCCGACCCTTGCTGGACCCCCAGGGATTATTGGCAAGCCTTGGGGGGGTCAGGAGCCCCCTCCTGACCCCCCCAAGGCTTGCCAATAGCGCCGAAAGCCCCTGTGACATGGTCGTTCGGGCTATTCGGCACCATTTTGGCGCGCGGCTTGCACTGGCACGAACTAGGGCACGGAGGGCATGGCAAATGGAAGCCGGGACTCCGCTGGACCACCAGGGATCTTCGTAAGTCTTGGGGAGGGATCGGGGGGTGGTGTATTATAATTAATTTAAATTTGGGGTGGTTTGGGGTGGTTTTTAATTTAAAAAAAAATAATTTTTGCCCCTCTCCCCAGGCAAACCCGAAAACGAATTTTCCCCCGAATTTCGGGGGAAATTTCGTTTCCGGTTTCGGGGCCTCCGAAACAACGCCGTTTATGTCGTGTTTCGGAGGCTCCGAAACAACAACGAATTAGGAAATTTCGTTCAATTTCCTAAATAGGGCGAAAACCGAACCACATCTCTAGCGTGCGGGCGCAGATTTGTTTGCGTAACCCGGCACGAACAAATCTACGTCCGATTTTATAACATGCGCGTGCTGCCGTGTGCATGTTATAAAATCCAGGGTCGGCGCGCGCAAGGGGGTGCACAATTGTGCAACTTGCGCGTGCCGAGCCGCACAGGCTGCCTCCGTTCCCTCCGAGGCCGCTCTGAAATCGGAGCGGCCTCGGAAGGAACTTTTCAACTGCTCCCCCCCCCCACCTTCCCCTCCCTTCTCCTATCTAACCCACCCCCCCAGCCCTAACTAAATCCCCCTGCCTACCTTTGTTTCAAAAGTTATGCGTGCCGGCAGGGTGCCGGCACGTAAACCTCCGGCACAGCCGCAGTGCCAGAGGACTCAGAACCCCCCAGCCCTGCCCCTGGCCCGCCGCAATGCCCCCAGGCCCCGCCCCGGACCACCCATTTCTGAAAGCCCTGGGACATACGCGCATCCTGGGGCTTGCGCATGCCACCGAGCCTATGCAAGATAGGATCGGCGCGCACAGGGGCAGCTTGGGGCAGATTTTCGGGGGTTACGCATGTATCTTGCATGCGTAACCCTTTGAAAATCTACCCCTTAGAGAATCACCTAGAAGACAATAATATACTACACCCGAACCAATTCAGTTTCAGGAAAAATCACTCAACAGAAACTCTACTCATTTCTTTAGCTGACCCTGTAATCCAGGGGTTTGACAACAATGAGTCATATATCCTGGTAATAATTGGTCTTACAGAAGCATTCAACACAGTTTACCACTCTCTGCTATGCCACCGAGAGAAATTGGAATAGATGTAAATGTCAACAAATGGTACTCCTCCTTCCTAAAAGATAGGACATTTCAAGTCAAACTTTACAAACAAATATCTGACACCTTCCCAATTGATACAGTTGTTCCCCAAGGTTCAGCTCTCTTGGCCACTCTATTCACCATTTATTTGCTGCCTATATGCACACTACTGGCAAATCTAGGAATCAACTTCTTCCTATATGCAGATGGAATTCAATTCTACATCCCTTTCGACAAAACATTTGAAAAAACTCCGTCGTCCCTGTCAAGAGACATGAAGGAAATACAACAAAAACTTTTTCAACTGAAACTAACTCTAACCCCCCCAAAAAATGAAATTGTGTGGTTAAGGACAGATACAATGTTAATCAAACTGCCAACACTAGACGTAGGAATTATTAATATTACTCCCTCAGATCAAGTACGAGACCTAGGAATACAAATCGATGAGAATTTCACCTTGAAAATGTAAATAAGCAAATTAATAAAAATAGGATACACCAAGCTGAGAATATTACACCGGCTGAAACCTCTACTAACAATACAGGATTTCCACATTGTCTCACAAACACTATTATTCTCAAACCTAGACTATTGCAACTCCCTATTACTAGGCCTACCTTCAAGCTTACTAAAACTTCTGCTAGACTATTACTAGGAACAAGGAAATTTGATCGTATCCCTCCCTCACAGATGGCACTGCACTGGCTTCCTGTACAATCCAGAATTCATTATAAAGTATTAACTCTAATTTTCAATATTGTTAACAATACTGACCCATGCTTATTAGGAGTGACACTTCAACACTACACACCACAGAGAACCCTAAGATCTCAAAACAAAGGACTTATAATGGTGCTTCCTACCCGAAACACACATCTAATGCAAATAAGGGACCAAATGTTTTCCATAGCAGGCCCCAAGTTGTAAAACACCCTTCCAGAGTCATTATGCCAGATAACAGAAAAAAGGGATTTCAAATGTGAACTGAAAACATTACTTTTTAGAAAAGCTTACGATTTAACATGAAATACCAATAAACTGAAAACCTCAAGGCCAGATTTTAAAAGCCCTACACACGTAAATCCAGAGGATTACGTGTGTCAGGCCTATTTTTTAAAGCCCCGGGACACATCTAAATCCTGGGGCTTTTCCTAAAGGGACGGGTGTGGGTGGGGCGGGGCGGTCCAGGGCAGGGCTTGGACAGGGTCAGAGGATCTCGTGCCGGTAGGCTGCCGGCACACGCATCCTACGCCTGCCTCCTGGCAGGCACAAAAGGTAAGATAATAAATTAGGGGGCTAAGAGTAGGGCTGGGGGGGGGGGGGGAAGGTTAGGGGAAGGGGTGGGAAGGTCAGTTTAGGGGGAACGGGGGAAGCCACTGAGGCTCGGCGCAAGCAAGGTGCACAATTGTGCACCCCCTTGCATGCGCCGACCCTCAATTTTATAACAAGCACGCGCCTGTGCGCACATGTTAAAAAATCACGTGTCCATGTGTGCACGCTGGATAGTGAGCGCACATGGACGCGCTCATGCACCTTTTAAAATCTATCCCTCAATGTCTACACAAGAGACAATGATAGTGAAATGAACAATAAGTAATGATTGATGTAAAGTGTATAGGCAGTCAAATTAGAATCTGCATTTGCTGTAATGCTGACTTTGAAAATGTTCAAATATGAAGTCTATAAATCTACTGTCATGTTGACCAAGTATATGCATGAATATGAATAAGAACATATATCTGCTATAGTTTTGACCTAGATTATGAATGCTGGCACAGGAAGTGATTGTTAACCAAGAATATGAGTGATGATTTTGAAAACCATTGTGATCTTATTCTGGAATGACAGTATATAAAATGCTTAAATAAATACATATTAAAGGAAAATCTATCAGTCTGAGCTATAATAAAAGCATTATGAAGGGAAGAATTGAACATAGTACAATCAAATTAAAAATATTTTCCATTTTTCAAGGTTTTCTTGCAACACAATACATATGCAAGCCTGTTAAAATGGAGAATTATTTCAAGTGATGTCATAGGTGGTAAAGCATATTTCCCATTCCAGTTTATATCACTTAAAATGATGGATGAAAAGAGTGCAAGAAGGCATGGAGCTGAGGAACCCCTTCGGCATGAGCCTCCATTCTGCAGTCTTTTGCCCTCCCATTCCCCCCACCCCTTTATTTGAAAGTCTTCTACTACCACCTCTGTACCCCAGACAGCTACATCCAGTCCCTTCCCAGAGCATGAGGTCATCACCATGTAAGCATGTCATGAAGAGTAGTCTCAGAAGAGTGGATGAGCAAGTGAGATATCTGAGCAAAGATATTCATCAATTGAATCAAAATGTCTCTGAAGTTCAATCAAATTTTTCACCAGCAACAATACTATCTCCCATTTGCATGTTTTAGGAAACATGATGATGTAAGATATAAAGGACCTATGGTTGGTGGATGCCCCTGGAAGCCACTCAGTCTGTCCTCCTAATGGAGCATACCAAGATGACGAGCGATCCCTAACCAGAGATGGTCAGAATGGACCAGTCACTCAAAGATGCCGTTTTGGGGGCAAACAGTTGCACCTATTAAGGAAACAATTTTCCTTGCCTTCCCTGTAGTTACTTGCTAGAGTATCTGATTGTTTCATTGTGATGTTTTCTGTAGAACTGTTTGCTATGCTAACTGAATGTTTCACTTTTATACATTCCATGAATTTACATCCCTTGGGCTCTCTATTGGGAACCTATGCTCTCAGAGCCACCATGCTATGGGTTTCCATTTGCATCCTTTCAAACATATGCTATTTTTCTGTTATTTTCCAATAATTGTGCCTTTTCCATGTTTTTCTATACTTTTGTTGCATATAATGTACATTATATTTGTTTTAGTACTGTTTCGTATCTTTGGTATACAATAACAGATGAGTAATGTTGAAGGTCATATGTTTGCTTTTTCTGGGGTTTGGAGGGATGAGATCAAGAGTCTTGTCAACTCTGCTTCTTAAACATTCAATAGTCATGGCTATGCTTATTAACAACAATCTATAGATTTCCCTAATGCACACATATTAACCAAATGGCTAAATATTAGATCATCATTAATTTCCTCATATGACCATAACTGCATTTGAGTTTATTTTATTTTATTTTTTTAAATTTATACTTTATTAATTTTTCAAAATAATACAAATAAGGATTACATACCTTACCATAAGGAATAGCATTACATATTTTAAATCCATATAAGTAATTTCAACATTATATTCCATAGACTTTATCGTTTATGCTATATCCTTATTTTACCATGAAAATCTGGGAGACCATTGTAAAGTAATTGGAGCATACAATAACCATACTTTCAATTATTGTCATTATTAGAAAGTGGTAGGGGTAGAAAAAAATTTCTACTGAGTACACATCAGAATTGTATCGGAGGAGGCAAGGTTTGAGAGCCAGCTGAGGAGGCTAATTCCGGCGCTAGAGAGGTCCACTGAGAACGGACCCCGGAATCCCCGGTGAGGAGGAGGGGCGTGACGTCACTTCCGCCCCCACCGAGCTCCTGCCTATAAAATATAAATATTAGATCATTAATTTCCTCATATGACCATAACTGCATTTGAGTTTATTTTATAACTGTAAATGACTTTTTTCTATAAGAGATAATGGGTAGTATAGAAGTATTTCTCACAGAAAACAGTATTATTGCCAAATAAGAGGGTACTTGTTGAAAGCCATTTACCCTGGTAAATAGCTTTTTACCCTGGTAGGTAGGATGTCTAAAAGCTAACCACCCTGTACACTGGTAAAAGTATGTATGTATGGAGATTAGGGATGTGAATCAGGCTTCGGACGATTGAAAATATCGGATGGTATTTTCAAAATCGTCAGAAATCGGGGGCTCTCCCAAAACTATAGGAAAACCCCACGATATTGATCATGGGGGTTCCCTTATCGTTTTGGGGGAGGGCGAGAAAAACGGCACACAAAAATAACCCCTAAACCCATCCCGACCCTTTAAAACTAATCCCTTAGCTTCCCCCACCCTCCCGACCCCCCCCTCCAAAAAAAACTTTTTACAGGTACCTGGTGGTCCATTGGGGGTCCCTGGAGCAATCTCCCACTCCCGGGCTGTCAGCTGCCACTAATCAAAATGGCACCGATGGCCCTTTGCCCTTACCATGTGACAGGGTATCCGTGCCATTGGCCGGACCCTGTCACATGGTAGGAGCACTGGATGGCTGGCGTCATCTTGTGCTCCTACCATGTGACAGGGGCTGACCAATGGCACTGGTAGCCCCTATGACATAGTAAGGGCAAAGGCTATCAGCGCCATTTTGAATACTGGCAGCCGACGGTCCGAGTGCAGGAAGTCACTCCCGGACCCCCGCTGGACTTTTGGCAAGTCTTGGGGTCAGGAGGGTCCCCCAAGACTTGCCAAAAGCCCCTGGTGGTCCAGCAGGGGTCCGGGAGTGATCTCCTGCACTCTGGCCATCGACTGCCAGTAATCAAAATGGCGCCGATAGCCTTTGCCCTTACTATGTCACAGGGGCTACCAGTGCCATTGGTCAGCCCCTGTCACATGGTAGGAGCACAAGATGGCATGGGCCATCCAATGCTCCTACCATGTGACAGGGTCCGGCCAATGGCCTGGATACCCTGTCACATGGTAAGGGCAAAGGGCCATCAGCGCCATTTTGATTAGTGGCAGCCGACGGCCTGGGAGCGGGAGGACGGCCCGGAGCAGGAGATCGCTCCCGGGACCCCCACTGGACCACCAGGTACCTGTAAAAAGTTTTTTGGGGGGGGGTCGAGAGGGTGGGGGAAGCTAAGGGGTTAGTTTTAAAGGGTCAGGGTGGGTTTTTTGTTTATCGGCTCGGGTGCAGCCGATAAACAAAACCGCGATCGGACCCGATGCAAAAAAACCCACATGTGAATCGGAACCGGAATCCAAACCGATTCCGGTTCCGATTCACATCTCTATCCAGCATAACTCTCTGCTTCAATGGCAGGGGGAATGAATAAAGGTGGATCTATATACACACAACAACCAACAAGGACTGAATTACATAGTCTGGGTAAACAAATAAGCATGGGTGTAGCTTGCTTATTGTGGCAGTTACTACCCCTAGCTAATTAAGCTAGATATTTCACTTAGATGCAGTTCCAACACTGCTCTCTACATTAATGGTGGGGGTGGAAGGGAAATAGAACCAAAAGGTTACTAAGAGCCAAGAGTAACAGATAAGTATGAGAAAAAAAAAAGTGTGAAACTTGCTGGGCAGACTGGATGGGCCGTTTGGTCTTCTTCTGCCATCATTTCTATGTTTCTATTACCAAAGGCAGAGCATTTATAAATCCTATTCCTGACTGGCATGTCCAGGAAGCATAATTTAATTATGGTTACAGGGGCAATCAAAGACAGCTTGATAATTTGTGGAAGTTTCTCCAGTCTTTTAATGTGCATACCTTGTGGCCCAATTACCCAGTTTATAATAATACAATATACATTTTTACTCATGCTTCAGGGTGTAAAGGCTTCAACATTTACATGCAATGGGCATGGTATGTTAGGCCTGATCCAAATTGTGTCATCAGAGAGGTTTGAAGAAGGATGTGGCCTTCTTAGAATTATCCCCATCATTATGGTCTTACACATATGAATTAATAAGCTAAAAATCAAAACTGTCATGTTCAGGACAGACAATAAGGCAATCATTAAAACCATTAACTGCATATCCACACATATGACTCTTTAGAAAGCTATGGCAGTACTGTCTTTTGGGTAACCATTTTTTATGCCTCATATATCCCAGGGGTAAAAACAGATATTACCGACTCCCTTTTTTGTTGTAAGTGGTTTAATTTCTGATCTCTGGCCCTGACCACCAGTGTTGCAGGAACACCTGCCACTGAAGAACTATGGTGCTTTAACTGAGTGAGTTCTGGTGAATGATCCTGAATAATACTATGTCTCTGGGAATCAGGAGAAGTTACAACAGGATGATAGCAGATTTTGAGGCTCTAGTAAGTGACCCTACCCGTGGCAAAGGTGATCATGTCTAGAACACACAACTGGTAAAAAAAATGAATAATTCTAGTTTGGGTAGGGACTCCTACAGGTTAAAAAGGCCAACCTTCTGCCTCCTTCATGAAAAAGATGTTCCTAATACTGAAAGGAGAGAGCTATTTATTGGTTTGGCCTTTACTGCCAGTATTGGTTTCCTTCCTTCCAGTGTTCTCCACACATGTGAGATCTGGTCACCATGCTCAGTGAGGTGGGGGCCTCACTGGAGATTTACTACAATCAGCATTGTAAGTGGATTTGGCAGTGAGGACTCTTGTTCAAGACAAAGGTGGGGAACTTGACTTTGATCGCCGTGTAGCCCTAGAACATCAAGGGATCAGCTTTAATGGCAAACCCTTACAAACCAGTATATTTTGTGAAAAAAAAAGATTTTAGATGGAATTATCAGTTATTGCTGTGTGCCCGCCAGAGTTTTGGCATAGAAAGTTCCTTCTTCGGGGACTCAAAAAAAAATTAAATCAAACAATATTTTTTAACTAAGATTTAAAGTGGCCCCAGAAACAGGCACTTTCTGTGCCAAAACACCATTGTTGCTTGTTCTGATGAACTGAATATTTAATCCAGACACTAGAAACTTTAGACATTAGTTGTTACAGATAAGTACATTCCTTTACTAGCTAGAGGTCAAGATGCCACTTACTCATCACTACTGTGAAAGAAATTATGAAATTATTTTTATGTGCAATTGAAAAAGACTTTAAAAATTGATATATGGTCCATGATTACAAAAGTGTATGGGTTGTTAATCTGAGTTCTTTCATATTAAGTGGAGTGTGAACCCATTTTTACAAACAACTGCATTACTAAAATGCAATCCTATAGGGCTATATGGCTTATACTGAGTCCTCTCTTTTCCATTATGAGCTGAAAGTGATGACAGGTTTGTGGTATCTGAATACCAGTTCATTCCAGTTGGTGGCAGGAAACACAAATGACATCAATCTATCCTTTCTGTTTACATGTGTCAATCCCTTTTCAGTCATGACTACATGTCTGAGCCCATCCAACATCTCTGCTCTGAAGAGGAGAAGAGACGGGAGTACGTGCAAAGGGGATTGTAAGTGATAGAAGCTAATTAATTGTACTGTCACAGCCTGATTTCTTCCATTGGTTCAGGAAGTCATCAACTGAACCATAATCATTATCATAGCCTGAACATTCAGTTGTTCTTTGACTATTGCTTACTGGTGATGGATGTGATAACCATTGACCAAGTTTCCTGCTTCTTGCCATGATACCCATATATTAAGGTTGGGTCAACTGCATAAGAACACGTGTACTAGGATTCAAGAGATGGGCTTCTACTAAGCCAAATGCTGGAAACAATGAATAATTCAGTAGTACTGGAGGTGTCTTCATGGTATCTAAGAAATTATGGTGGGCCACATTTTGTACTTGCTGGTGATAACAGTGATACTGTGTTGGCCTTTCTCTAATACTCCTCTACTCAAAAAAGTATCACTGCCAAGCCCACTGTTGCATCAGGATCAATACAGGTCATTCCTTTCAGCTACTGAAAAGCTGTTTTTGCATTCTGGACCACAATTAACATTTCCTTTTCCTTCTCCATGTCAAAGTGAGCAAGGTCTTTGTTAGGAGTTGCATTCTGGACAACACTGATGTCCTCTCCCATTTTCCGTAACTGAAGGAAAACTGTGAAAGGAATGTAGAGGAGTCAGCTGAGAATGGGTAAAGGTCTGATATAGAATGTTGCATCCCAGACAGATCAACATGTATTTATTATTTTTTTACATTGTCATTCAATTAGTATATCATGAACGGTTTACAATCAATTAAAAGAATAAATCATATAGGCATATCATAAAATACAATATAGATAAAAAATAAAACAGAAACATAAGAAAATTAATAAAATAAATGTGAAATGAATATATCTAAATAACTTTAAATAAGGTAGAATTAAATATTAAAATTGGATAGTAAATTAAAATTTCAATAATAGGACACCACTTCAAATGAGAGCTATCTGATTTGCATGAAAGTGGATTCTCTTCATAACATAAGAGATGAGGATATTTGCTATTGTGAGTGTCTTTGGTCCTGATGTAATTTTGCTTTCTTTTCCAGTTTCTCAGGTGTTGTTCAGTTAAACGGATACCATAGCATGGCAGTTTTGGGAAGCTAGGGTATCTTTAATTTGGTCCTTACATTTTAGATGCTACTCAATCCTTTCTGAGCTATCAAACTGCCCGAAGCACTGACACAAATGAATATGTCTTCTACAGATTAAGAGAAGAGTTCTCTTCATCTAAGCTGCCAGTTGGTTATTGGTTTATGAGCAGGACAGGAGTTAATCAATTAATGGAAAAGTATAGTGCAGGCATGGACAAGTGGCTGTTTAGTTTTAGGATACGTTACCCTTCCAGGACTACTGTCTGTTTTGCTTTGCCCTTTTGTAAGCCGTTGATGGTAAATAAGAGATTTTCCATATATTTACTACCTCTGCTTCTTTCCCCATTGTTTTCTATGAAGCATGGCCATGTATTTGTTTCAAAGCATATTGAAATGAGACTGAGCAGTGATAAATGTATGGCCAAGCAAATTTGACTCCATGACCAAAATTTGGGTCCTAAGTACTAAGGGGAGGGTAATTTTCAAAGGCACTTCTCTGGGTAAAATAGTGCTTTGCCCGTAGAAATGGCCTGTTATGAAATTGCTCAGCTGGTATATGGGTACATGGACTGGGCTGAGGCATTCCTGCTGGGATGGGGAAGGGGTTTGTATTTATGTGCATACTTTTGCATTTTCAAAAGTGTGAGTATAAAATTTAAATTAAAATGTCTGTACATATGATGGTGAAAATGAGATAGAAACTATTGTGAAAAAATGAAGAATAGGAACGTGAGAAAGTGATTAGGATTCTTCCAATTTGCTAATCTGGTCTCCATACATGTACACGGAAGGTTACCTTTTCTATTCTTCGTTCTGTCTCACTTGGAACATCAAAGCTCATGATTGATGAAAGCCTTTCTCCATTTCACTTTCTGTTTCCACAGAGATTAAGTCTCTTGTCAGTTTAAGCTAAAACTGAAGTTTGCTTGGAATGGAAAAGTATCCCATTATTTGGCATTTTAACTGAAAGAATACAATCTTAGTAAGAACATAAATCAATATAACAAATCTAATTTTGTTGTGAAGTCAGGTTTTGTTTTTCAATTTATCTTGATTGGGGGAATCTACATTACTACTGGTATCAGTCTCAAACAGATAAATGGGGTTATTTTTCAAGAACCCAGGTTGTGTGCAAAATACACTGGCTATTTTTGCCCATGCACATTGCACAATTTCTCAAATGGAAACAACCCACATTGATTCCTTAATGAGCAGGTATAAAGTGTGTGTGTGTGAGAGAGAGAGAGTGAGTGAGTGTGTGTGAGTGAGTGAGTGAGTGAGTGTGTGTGTGTGTGTGTGTGTGTTAGGATTGCATGCTTTGTGCCTGCTGTGGGCCAAGCAGGGACAAAATAGCACTCAAGCATTTGGAAATCCCATGTATACTTTGGGATCCCTGCAAAGGAACATGGCCTAGAAGTTAGCACAGGACAGTCTAGAGCAGAGGAATGTGGCCGCTAGTGTCTATGTGGATTTTTAGTTTGGATTTAAAGAAAGCATTTTCTTTTGGTTCCCTTAAGTTTGTATAATAAAGGCCCAATCCCTTGGCTGAGGAGTCTCAGAAAGTAAAGAGGGCAATGTCCAAATCACAACCAGTGGCTGGTAATACATCTCTAGTGATTTTTGCAGTTAATTAGTCTGTGTTATTTTTGTTCAGGAGGAAGCTTTTATCCACCCTTCCTACCCAGAAAGAGGAGTAAGAAAATACGTTTTTTTTTGTCATCCTGGTGTGCTTTACTGCAAAGGATTTGCTTGCCAATTTGGCAATTACAGAATGAGTGGATATCATCACCAGGAGAGAGGGAGAGTGAAATCTGAAGTGCCATTCTGAATGCTTACAATCTGCAAACAGCAAAGGAGTTGCCCTTATGGGACATGGGAGATGGAGAGGATCAAACTGTTGAATTCAAGATCAAACAAGGAAACCCAGCAATGGGAGTGGAGGGCATCCTGCTTACAGTTTTACCCTTGGAGGCTTCATATTCTATCCAAGGTTGTAGGAGGGATCCTGAAAGAAAGAGAGAGATTACAGGACCACAGATGCACAGATTTACTACTTTTAAGTTGCCATGGGAATTTTACCAAAGAAACTTGTATCATGTGCTACACTTTTCATGACTGAACTATGTCAACAGTAAAGTTTATGTTGGTGCACGGTGCCCCATCTTCTTTACTAGCACTCTGAAGAGGAGTATGCATTTTAATGACCAGGGCCTAGGAAGTTTACTTTTCCTCCTCCTAAGAACCTTCCAACTGGGGGGGGGGGGGGGGGGGGAGAGAAAGATATAGAACTATCAGAGACTTACGTCTGGTATTGAGTGTGCCCTGTGAGTCAATGAGGATCACCCAACTTGGTTGTTATAAGTGCTATTTACCTCCCCCAATCTAAAACACTCCCATAGTAAAGCCTCCTTATACTGTAGCCAAAAGTATGTGTGTTATGTAATAGGGATGTGAATCGTTTTTCAACGATTAAAATTATCGTCCGATAATTTTAATATCGTCTTAAATCGTTATAGAACACAATACAATAGAAATTCTAACGATTTATCGTTAAAAATCGTTAAATCCTGTTAGTGCGCACTAACAGAAAATGATACAAATTGACACTTTCCAGGTTAGTAAAGGTCAGTTAGGAATGAATATGTATTCCTATTGGCTGGCTGCCCTCTTATCTATTGATGTTACCAAGGTTCCAACTGAGGTGATGGTTGGGGGGATGGGAAATGGAAACTGTTGGTAGTTGACAAAAAAAGTAATGTGATCAGTCAATATGACTAGAACTTGTGCCCTATTCCTGAAACCAGGGGTGTTGTGATCTTCCTGCACTCAGTGCCCTATCCCTGATACCAGGGGTGTTGTGATCTTCCTGCACACAGTGCCCTAACCCTGACACCAGGGGTGTTGTGATCTTCCTGCATACAGTGCCCTATCCCTATTAATACCAGGAGTGTTGTGATCTTCCTGCACTCAATGCCCTATCCCTATTAATACCAGGGGTGTTGTGATCTTCCTGCACTCAATGCCCTATCCCTGATACCAGGGGTGTTGTGATCTTTCTGCACACAGTGCCCTAACCCTGACACCAGGGGTGTTGTGATCTTCCTGCACACAGTGCCCTATCCCTATTAATACCAGGAGTGTTGTGATCTTCCTGCACACAGTGCCCTAACCCTGATACCAGGGGTGTTGTGATCTTCCTGCACACAGTGCCCTAACCCTGACACCAGGGGTGTTGTGATCTTCCTGCATGCAGTGCCCTATCCCTATTAATACCAGGAGTGTTGTGATCTTCCTGCACACAGTGCCCTAACCCTATTAATACCAGGAGTGTTGTGATCTTCCTGCACACAGTGCCCTAACCCTGATACCAGGGGTGTTGTGATGTTCCTGCATGCAGTGCCCTATCCCGCCTGCATTACTAGTGAGAGGCTGGCTTCACAGACAGGGGGGAGCTTCCTTACCCTCACTCCTCCCCTCCCCCATGTCCCAGCCAGTGAATGGTGTGTGGGTGAGGGGGGGGAGGATGGTGAGGCTGAAACAGCTCCTTCCCTGCATTACTAGTGAGAGGCTGGCTTCACAGACAGGGGGGAGCTGCCTGACCCTCACTCCTCCGGGGTGTTGTGATCTTCCTGCACACAGTGCCCTATCCCTGATACCAGGGGTGTTGTGATCTTCCTGCATGCAGTGCCCTGTCCCTATTAATACCAGGAGTGTTGTGATCTTCCTGCACACAGTGCCCTATCCCTAATACCAGGGGTGTTGTGATTTTCCTGCACGCAGTGCCCTATCCCTAATACAAGGGGTGTTGTGATCTTCCTGCACACAGTGCCCTATTCCTGATACCAGGAGTGTTGTGATCTTCCTGCACGCAGTGCCCTATCCCTGATACCGGGATGTGTGCAAGAAGATCACAACACCCCCGGTAACCGGGATAGGGCACTGCATGCAGGAAGATCACAACACTCCCGGTGTCAGGAATAGGGCACTGCGTGCCGGAAGATCACAATACCCCTGGTATTAGGGATAGGGCACTGTGTGCAGGAAGATCACAACACTCCTGGTATTAATAGGGATAGGGCACTGCATGCAGGAAGATCACAACACTCCTGGTATTAGGGATAGGGCACTGTGTGCAGGAAGATCACAACACCCCGGAGGAGTGAGGGTCAGGCAGCTCCCCCCTGTCTGTGAAGCCAGCCTCTCACTAGTAATGCAGGGAGGGAGCTGTCTCAGCCTTCACCATCCTCCCCCCCCTCACCCACACACCATTCACTGGCTGGGACATGGGGGAAGGGAGGAGTGAGGAGTGAGGGTCAGGCAGCTCCCTCCTGTCTGTGAAGCCAGCCTCTCACTAGTAATGCAGGGAAGGAGCTGTTTCAGCGTCACCATCCTTCCCCCCCCCCCCCACTCATCCACACACCATTCACTGGCTGGGACATGGGGGAAGGGAGGAGTGAGGGTCAGGAAGCTCCCCCCTGTCTGTGAATCCAGCCTCTCACTAGTAATGCAGGGAGGGAGCTGTCTCACCCTTCACCATCCTCCTCCCCCCCCCTCACCCACACACCATTCACTTGCTGGGACTTGGGGGAAGGGAGGAGTGAGGGTCAGGCAGCTCCCCCCTGTCTGTGAAGCCAGCCTCTCACTAGTAATGCAGGGAGGGAGCTGTCTCCGCCTTCACCATCCTCCCACCCCCCACTCACCCACACACTATTCACTGGCTGGGACATGGGGGAAGGGAGGAGTGAGGGACAGACAGCTCCCCCCTGTCTGTGAAGCCAGCCTCTCACTAGTAATGCAGGGAGGGAGCTGTCTCCGCCTTCACCATCCTCCCACCCCCCACTCACCCACACACCATTCACTGGCTGGGACATGGGGGAGGGGAGGAGTGAGGGTCAGGAAGCTCCCCCCTGTCTGTGAAGCCAGCCTCACACTAGTAATGCAGGGAGGGAGCTGTCTCAGCCTTCACCATCCTCCCCCCCTTCCTCACCCACACACCATTCACTGGCTGGGACATGGGGGAAGGGAGGAGTGAGGGTCAGGCAGCTCCCTCCTGTCTGTGAAGCCAGCCTCTCACTAGTAATGCAGGCGGGATAGGGCACTGCATGCAGGAAGATCACAACACCCCTGGGGTCAGGGTTAGGGCACTGTGTGCAGGAAGATCACAACACTCCTGGTATTAATAGGGATAGGGCACTGTGTGCAGGAAGATCACAACACCCCTGGTGTCAGGGTTAGGGCACTGTGTGCAGGAAGATTACAACACCCCTGGTATCAGGGTTAGGGCACTGTGTGCAGGAAGATCACAACACTCCTGGTATTAATAGGGATAGGGCACTGTGTGCAGGAAGATCACAACACCCCTGGTGTCAGGGTTAGGGCACTGTATGCAGGAAGATCACAACACTCCTGGTATTAATAGGGATAGGGCACTGTGTGCAGGAAGATCACAACACTCCTGGTATTAATAGGGATAGGGCACTGTGTGCAGGAAGATCACAACACCCCTGGTATCAGGGTTAGGGCACTGTGCGCAGGAAGATCACAACACCCCTGGTATCAGGGTTAGGGCACAACTTCTAGTCACATTGACTGATCACATTACTTTTTTTGTCAAGCTACCAACTGTTTCCATTTCCCATCCCCCATATATTGTCAGTGGGAACCTTAGTAACATGAATAAATAAGAGGGCAGCCAATAGGAATACATATTCATTCCTAAACTGACCTTAAGTGACCTGAAAAGTGTCAAATTGTATCATTTTCTGTTCGTGCGCACTAACGGGAGTTAGTGCACACTAATCGGAAAAAACAATTTTTTAACTAAAAAATTGTGCCAAACACGAATTTATTCTCCTGCCAGATGATTTCAATCGTTAATACGATAGGGCACACGATTCACATCCCTATTATGTAACCTGTGCTTCCTTTAAACACATTTCAGAAGGCCAGTTTTTTGTTACGCAATTTTCCCCACGTAAATATCTTCAATTTCTTACAAACACTCTGGCTTTATATACAGTTTGACAAAACAGAACAGTAATGACTATGATACAGGGATAATTATGTTTTTTGAGTAGCATGAACAAGTTGGCATATTTAAAATGTAATCAAATTAACTTGGGAAGAGTAAAAAAAATGAAGAGATTCTTCTATTAGCTTCATGTAACCTTTCTTTTTCCATCATACCCTATAGAGGAAACAAACTCATTGAAACTCCAACAGCAAAGTATTTTGTACTTTTGTGGCATATGTACTAAGCCATGGGACTTCCCACAAGGTAGCCTGAATAGCATTTTGAGATATTTTGCATGTTTTATGCCTATACACCCCTATCTTGAATACATTTGTAACTTAGTACATTGGCGTCCAAATCAGAAATTCATATTCACAATTTGAGTGGGTTCTCAAATTAGCAAAACAAGTTCTCCCATTCCTACTCAAAGAAATTTTTTACATGCCTATTAAAAGTAAAGAATTTTTGCCTGAACATTTTTTGAACGTGTCTTTGTGCCTTCTTGAAAAGTTTCTAAAACCATCACAGTCTACTTGTTGGTCATTGCAGCTGTCCTAACCTCAGAGATAGAACTGCATTGAGCTCCAGCTAAATCTGAGCCTGCAATGTAAAGCCTGCCTGAGGGGTTACTGATGTTCTCTATATAAAATAAAACAACCTAGTATCATCAAACAAGGCAGAGAAACTTTGTGTTAGTGTGCTCAGATGTCAATTTGAATAATGGACTCTCAGCTGTGAATATTCGGTCAAGAGATCTACAACTGCTATGGCATTTTTGGAGTAATGTTTTCAATCTTGTGTCAGCTGTAATTTATCTTATACAAGAAAATAAAACACAGTGTTTGGGGATCTGAGAATAATATTGCATGGGAAATTAGATGACTAGTAATAAATTATTTTGTATTTCTTCATGAATTATTAATTTGCTTATTGGTATGTAAAAAAAATGGCAGCATCTTTCAAACCTCTGGCTATGAGTAGCACACATAATCAATTAATTGCATTAGATCTCTTTTTGAAAGAAAAGATAGTGGTAGCATTAAGAAAACTAAAAGTTCATCTGAACCTAACAGAACAAAGCATTGCATCTGACACATATAATATCCCACTACTGGATAGATACTGCAAGGGATGAGCAAATTGTACACGAGAATCCAATTTTTAAAATAATGATGCAGATAATCACTACTAATCTATTCTATTAATTAACGCCTCAACCATATAGACCACATTAGTGCATTCATGCACACATGAAACATAGTTTCTTAATTATATGGCACTAAAGGAGCATCTTACAGTGAAGAGTTCATGGTTTTTAAAACAATAGACCCTAGGTAGTAAAAATGTACAGATAATCAGCTGCAAGGGATAATTTTCATATCCCAGTGCTTTAAACATCATCACCTGAAAAACATTCAAGTCACGATATGTTTTAACAAATTACATACAGTCTTGTTTTTCAGTGGTTACATTTCATTGCACCAAGGTATTCTATACTTAATGATTTTGTCCACTAAATTCCACTTTGATAGAAATGGCATTGATGGTAATTTGACAGAGCTGTATTACTTCTGTGGGTCTTTTTAATTCTATTGCTCATTTCGTAGAACACAAACATTTTACATAGAAATAAGTTAATCTAGTATACCTAATTAAGCATTATATATTGAAGCCATGCATCAGTGATTGGAGTTATACCCATGGACTATTTCATTTATTGAGACTGACAGTCCAGACTCTTAACTACATTGATAAATGACTTCCCTTTGAAAGGATGATACATTTTCATAGAAATTCCTTTTTTTTTTTATGCTTTTGAAGCAAACCGGAGTTTGCAGTACATAAAAAAGCATTTGTTTTAAAGAAAAAACTTGGTCAACTAATATTTTATAGGCACAAGGGTTATCTTTAGGGTATTTCAATTTAATTTCATGATGATTTTAGCCTGTGAATTACTTTGCTTGCACAGCTATGAAAGAAGAAATATTTTGCTCAAGACTTCAAGCTCCAGCAACCTCTGGAAGGGAAAAAAAATTGCACAGAAAGAATTGTGCAATAAAAAATGTGTGTAGCAATAGTTGTTAGGGATGTGAATCGTTTTTTGACGATTTAAAATATCGTCCAATATATTTTAAATCGTCAAAAATCGTTAGAGCCGCGATACAATAACAATTCCCCCCGATTTATCGTCAAAAAAATCATAAATCGGGGGAAGGGGGAGGGGAAGGGGGAGGGCGGGAAAACCGGCACACTAAAACAACCCTAAAACCCACCCCGACCCTTTAAAATAAATCCCCCACCCTCCCGAACCCCCCCAAAATGCCTTAAATTACCTGGGGTCCAGAGGAAGGGTCCCGGTGTGATCTTTTACTCTCGGACCTCCGTGCGTTGTAGAAATGGTGCCGGCGCTACGTTTGACCTGTCATATGACAGGTCAAAGATAGCGCCGGCGCCATTTTGTTTTTTGCATAAGGCTTTTCCTTCTGCCGTTCTTTCTGTGGAATTTCTTCTCTTCCCAGTACTGAAGAAAATTAAAGACTTGGGCCAAAAATGTTCAGTTTCAAAATTGCGCGTGTTTTATTTGCACTGTTTGTTCTAATTTTTGCCTGATGGTCAAATTTGGCCCTTTTTCATTTAGTACATTTGAATTCTGCCGTAACTGTTCTAAGAGGTTTCTTTTTGTACATTGCTTGATAAACTTGCTAGTGAGTCTGATAAGGCTGTGGGACTTGTCCAGACAAAAGACGATGGAATAGAATTGGAAAAAGAAATTCCATCTGTCAAGTTTTTTTTCTTTCCCTGTTTTTTCTCTGGAAGGATTGAAATTCTACTAATAAATTGTTGTGGTTGTAATGCTTGTTGGATTTGGCACCAATTAGGAAAAAAAATAGTCTTCCTGATAGCTAGAAACAAGTGTTAATTGAAGGAAAACAAATGTTACAGAATATGGTTTCCAGATCTTTACATCTCATCTTCTGAAAACGAAGGCATCTGGCTCTTCAGTTTATTATCTTCTGCCCACTACTACTTTTTCTTACTGGAGATTATATTTCCAATCTCTGAAAAGACAGATAAAGTGACCCATCTGCTAATGAAACTCACTTTGTAGAAATATATTTGGTTGCTCTTCAGAACATATCTGCTTGGTTTTCCATTAAATCCTTTTTTTTTCTTTCACAACATTCAATTACTCTAAAATAAAAATAAATTAGAACATTTACAATGATTCTTTCCTGGATGGACGTTATTGAAGAATGTTACAACCTGTTTTGTGATGTCAGCTGGAAACCAATTCACAACACAGGACATTACTAAAAGAAATAACAGTAATGCAAGTCTTGTATTTTTATTGGCAAACTATCTAACTTAATTCTGTGACATTTCAGGCAGAAAGTCTGAAATACATTGTTACAATTGATTAACACTGAATGTAAGGACAAAATTGTATAGATCTATTCAGGCAAAAGATAGAGGAAAGAGGGGGACCACAGCATAGACTGAAAAATAATTTGATGATCTAGAGTAATATATGTTACCTATTGAAAACAACCTTGCCAAGGAGGCAATAAAGTGGTAGAAAGAAATAGTAATTATCATTGTTAATATATTCCCTAATACTTCACTTGTTTCAGTGGCAATGTAATTTTTTAATTATTATAAATTCAGCGTTTGTTATGAATGCTGCTGCCCGAGGGTTCCCCTGCGAGCAGACTCACCTTTCCCACGCTCTCATTGCCCCGGACGCGGCAGGACGCCGCTGTCGGGCCTTCTATGCAGCGGGAGCCGCAGACTGTTGCTGCCCCCATGGCCCGGAGGCCGCCCTGGTTCCTCTTCTGCTCCGCGGTTGGAGCCGAGGCCTTCTTGCACCTTTCCTCGGGGCTGGGACTGCCCCTGATGCCATGATCTTCTTCGTGGCGCTAAGGCCGCATCACCAGGCTGGTCCAGTGGCTGGAGCCGCCCCCGGGGCTCCCCGCAGCAGCTGGAGCCACTGCCGACGTCGGGCCTGCCTCTCAGGCCAGTTCTGCTTCTTTCAGCGTCTTACACGATGACACTGTGCAGGCTGCTCTCCACGGTCCTGCACAGCCCTGCTCCTGCCTCTTCTTAGGTGCCGGCCCGCGCCTCTCTGCTGGATTTAAAGGGCCAGGCACAGGAAGTGTGCTGGCCCTACCTTTAATGGGACTTCCTGCTTTAGCCCTATAAAGGGCTGCTTCGTCAGTCTATTCCTCGCCTTGCATCATCGTGACTTCCCTCTGGGGGCTCCTGCCTGCCAGAGTTTGTAAGGTCTTCTGTTCTTCATGGAGCTCCTCGTCTCATCTGCCTTCTACCACGTCTTCATGTCTTGGTGTTCCGCCTGAGGTCTCAGTCCATGTTTGATGTCTCATCATGATCGTCTTCCTCCACGTCCTGATGTATCTTCCTGCCAGGATGTTCTTCCCTGTGTCTTCGTCTGGTGCTCCTGAGCCTTCTGTTCCTGTAAGCCGGTGCTCTCGGATGGTGTATGCCCGAGAATGAGGTGGCTTGCAGGTGGGAAGTGTCCCTGTGCTCCGGAGCCTCCGTTCCCGCCAGCCTTAGAGGAAGCTTCGGATGACACCGGCTTCGTCATTGGAGTCCCTCTTTGCCTGGACCTTCCCTGTGCTGTCCCTTTCTCCTCGTGGTCCGTGCCCAGCCTGCAAGGCCTGTGTAGGGCGCACAGTGGGACAGGGTGGTCCACGACTCAGTCCAGCGGGTGGCCTGAGTAGGGTGCCCTGAGAGACAGTGCCAATGTCCATGCCTTGTGTTTTGCCTATTTGGATGTTAAGTTCCTCGTCATGCCCGTGATGCCGTCGCATCAGCCAAGTGTCTTCATCATGGATGCCGTCGCATCAACCCAGTGTCTTCGTCAAGGATGCCGTCGCATCAACTAAGTGTTTTGTCAGCAATGCCATCGCATTGACCATAGTCCTGTCTACGTGTCAAGGCCTCCATCTGCACTCAACCTCAGGCCAGGCCTGCTGCTCGCAGCAGGTCCGAAAGGGCTCGGAATGGTCGGAGGACCATTCAACTTCCAACATCCTTGGATGTTGGCCTTGGGAGCTTGCAGGCCTGGCAGAGGGTCAGCTCGTCAGCCATGCGGAGCCACCGTCAACCCTTGGCTCGGCCCTGAAGGTCTGGGCCCTGGCTGAGGCCCAAGGGCACACTAAACCACCAGAGTTTAACAGTGTTACTTCACTAGATCCCACAAAAATTCTTTCTTTCTAAAATATGTGGACAACACCTTTTCCAATGATCTTCTTCCAGCTTTTGATGAGTTTTTTTTTTTTTTTTTTTGAGCCAGATTTTTGAAATGCATTTAACCAGATAGGTCAGACTTATCCAGTTAAGTGGCACCACTGAATTTCTGGCTACAGTAAGCAGGTGCCATTAGCCAGATAAATTAATTATCTGGCTTAAGTATTTAGCCAGATAACTCAGGGATGAGGAATAGGTGGGATGGGGAGGAGCTGAGTTAGCCAGATAAGCTATCCAGCTAACTCCAATATTTAGAGTTAGCTGGATAACTTATCCATCAACTCTGGTCATGCTTCAGACCGGTCCTAAAGTTAGCTGGAGAAAGTTAACTTTAATACAGCCGGACATATTCAATGGTGTGGCTGTGCCGCTGAATATCCCAGATATGTTAAGTTTATCTGGCTAACTTGCTGAGCTGCACAGTGACTGAATATTGACCTCAATATTTTTCATTATTAATTATTTGGATTTCTTTCCCATCTTTTGAATATGAAATTCATTCAAAGTGCATGAAATGGGAGTAGTCATGTATTGTTGATTTTTTTGTGGGATAGGGCAGGTGCTAAATCCATGAAGAAACTATTGTGGGTATTAATTCTTTTCCCGAAACTCACTGATTCACCATTCCAACCATTAGTATACATTCAGCACTATGTATATAATTGCTCTTATTGCCATTGAGTTACTTATGCTTCTTCTTCTTTTTCCCCCAGTTCCAGCACCCCTGTTCTATTGTAACTTCTGCTTCTCTTCGCTATGGGGCGGATTTTAAAAGGAGCGCGAATAGCCTACTTTTGTTTGCGCTTCAGGCGCAAACAAAAGTACGCTGGATTTTAGTAGATACGCGCGGAGCCGCGCGTATCTGCTAAAAACCTGGATCGGCGCGCGCAAGGCTATGGATTTTGTATAGCCGGCGCGCGCCGAGCCGCGCAGCCTACCCCCATTCCCTCCAAGGCCGCTCCGAAATCGGAGCGGCCTTGGAGGGAATCCTCTAACGCCCTCCCCTCACCTTCCCCTCCCTTCCTCTACCTAACCCACCCGCCCGGCCCTGTCTACACCTCCCCCTTACCTTTCTCCGGGGATTTACACCTCCCGGAGGGAGGAGTAAATCCCCGCGCGCGAGCGGGCCTCCTGCGCGCCGGGCAGCGACCTGGGGGCGGGTACGGAGGACGCGGCCACGCCCCCGGACCGCCCCGGGCCGTAGCCACGCCCCCGTACCCGCCCCCAAAACGCTGCCGACACGCCCCGGAAACGCCGCAACGACCAGGCCCGCCCCCGACACGCCCCCAACACGCCCCCCTCGGAGAACCCCGGGACTTACGCGAGTCCCGGGGCTCTGCGCGCGCCGGTAGGCCTATGTAAAATAGGCTTCCCGGCGCGCAGGGCCCTGCTCGCCTAAATCCGCCTGGTTTTGGGCGGATTTAGGCGAGCAGGGCTCTTAAAATCCGCCCCTATGTTAATATTTAAGGTTTATTGTTCCCCTGCTCCATGTACACTGACATGATATGATTGTATCATGAATGCCGGTATAGAAAAGCACCAAATAAATAAATAAAATAAATACAATTATTCTTTGCTGATGAATTTGTTATGGAGGATTCAAGTGAGAATTTTAGTGGTCTGGAGGGCATGTATAGACTATTTCCCCTTAAAGCCTTTAAGTGTCAGGATCCTGAATTTGGTTCTGCAAGGGATTAGTAGCCCTTATAGTTTTTGAGGGTCACATGCAATATGGTTGTGAGATTTGCATCCATCGGTTGTGCAGTGGAGTTTGTATAATCTGAAATTTGTGGAGGTCCTTATCTGTAGTCAAATGCTTAATATATTGGGTATTTCTGCCTTGGGCATGACAAAGCAAAATAAATCATAGTGGACTTTCAGTTTTTCTCAGAGGTAAATGGTGGAAGAAAAGACTCTGTCTGATAGTCATTGTTAGTTTATGCAGGGACAACATTTTATATTTTATACACGATGGATGACTAGTACTTAAATCACATACTCCTGTCAACAGTCTATGTTCTTCTATATTTTATACATTGGCGAACACCAGTGAAATAACACTAAATTTAATAAACCATTTACACATGGTTCAACATATTAAACTAATTTCAGTCCTATAAATGAAACTAAGCACAAACGGATCTTGACATATCAGACAAATGGCATCACTTAAGTTTAGTAATGAGTAAGGTCTGGTATAAGTTCTAAATGTGGTACTTCATCTGGTTCTGCAAGAATATTAGATTTGTTATATAGGTTGCAAGTTGTCTTCAAGCTTAATTAAATAAGAAGAATGAAGAGTGATACTTAGCTACATTCTTGTACTTTAAAATAACAAGAGCGGTAGACAATAGGCATTCTTGTGCCACAAAGAGCCATTATCTCTTGATTTTTCTAGTTTTACTGTGTAATTATGTGTGTTATTACAACATATTCAAACCACTTCAATTCACATCAAGATGCATTTCTGCAAACTTTAATTTGAAACATTTTTGAAAGTTCTTCAATCTCTCTTAAAGAAATTTTGTCTTGTTTCATTCAATTCTCTAATTCAATTCAATGATTTTATTTTGAACACATGGGAACCTAAGTCTTTTGTTTTACAGGGTCATATAAGGTTCTTGCTGGGGAACTATTACTTGCATGGCAATTAACAGGTAGGTTTTAAAAGCATTGCTAGTGCAAAAATGGCCACATGCACATGTAGGCTGCGTGCGACACAAATTTTAAGAAACTGGTAAGTACGTGTGTACATACCTGTGCACGTGTCAAGAATAAGAAAGTAGAAAAGTGGTGGGACACGGGTGTTTTCAAAGCTTACGCACGTAACCCCTGAATTTTGCAAGGCTGACCATGGCAATGTGTGCCATATTACCTGTGTAATTTTACTACTGGTCCTGATGAGGTGCAAATCTGAACACTGGGGGGGAGGAGGAAGAGGGAGAGAGGGTGAGAGAGAGAGAGAAAACCTCTTTTAAAGGGGCAATCTCACACGATTTATTTCTCCCACTATAAGAAGGGCACTTTCAACTCAGGGTGGGTTTTGGGGCGGGGGAGTGCATTGTTAGATTCATCTGCCTAGGGCACAAGGGTCTGTAGACTGTTGTAACATTGCCCCCCTAAGGTCCCCTGCTGTGTAACTTTACTTCTGCTATGGATGGCCAGCGCCATCCATTGCTCCTGCCATGTGACAGGGGCTGACCAATGGCACCGGTTGCCCCTGTGACATAGAAGATCAAAGACACCATTTTGAATACCGGCAGCCGAGGGTGTGAGTGCAGGAGATGGCTCCCAGACCCCCCCGCTGGACCACCAGGGAGTTTTGGTAAGTCTTGGAGGGGGGGGGTCAGGAGAGTTGGGGGGGGGGTGTTTAAATTGGCTCCTGTAGACGGCCGAATAATTTGGCGAAGATTCGTTGTATTTGTGGGGAATTGCGATACGTTTCGCTTCCCCATGAATACAACAAATATGGCCCTATACGTTGCGGATTACAAATACGTAGGAAAGGAATGCACACCCCTAATGCATGCATATTGTCACGATCAGGCCCATCCGCTCAGCATGCTGTGGGGCTTTGCTGGGCTTCAGGCCTCCGGCTTCGCTCCTACTACTTCCTGTCCACTTGCACAGCTCCTGCACAGCACTGCTATGGACTCCTCCCGGCCTCTAGTCAGAGTGCCAGGCCCAGTCCTGGCACTCCCAAACAGTACACAGAAAAAGGATCTTAATCAATAAGGAGTTTAATGTGGTGCTGTAGCTCACTGGCTGCAGCCTTATACTAATGCGGGGTTGTCCTTACAAGCCCCAGGGTAAACAGCATTTAAAACCACAATTCCCTTCTAGCCTTGCTCATACATCCATACAGCAATACAGGATTTACCATCCCCCCAACCTCCTGGTTATTCCACCTCCATAGAGGAACAGCTGGAGCTTTCCTCTCCCCAGCTTACCTCCATCTCCTCCTCCAGAGACTCTGAGGAGCCGGGCTTTTGTGGCCAGGTCCACCACGGTGGCACGCCCTCTTCCTCAGCCTCCATAGACTCTGCTGAGTCATAGGGATCAGTCCCAATTTCCTCCACCTGTTCCTGCTCAGGCTCCAGGCGCCCTCCGGTGGCTAAGTTTGGTACCACTAGCTTCTGCTTGGCTGTGTCTCAGCTGTTTCTGCCCCGGGCCAGGTCGTACTGCATCACAATATACATGCGCAAGTTATAAAATAGCTACATCCTTGGGGATGGGGCAACACATGTGCGCATGTTTGAAATTTCCCATCATATTGTCCAGGGTCCTAAAATGCACTTGTTTCAAGATATTGTACTCTACATTTCTTAGTAGTCTTTATTTTATTTTATTTATTTTATTTAACAGGTTTTATTGACCGTCGTTTAGTTAACACTTTCACAATGGTTTACAAACTTTAAGAAAATAAATACATCATTTAGATAATAACATTAAAATACATAAAATACATAGCTTTGCCCACTACTGTGGTGGTTAGACTGATAGGTCTATAGTTACTTGCCTACTCCTTGTGTTCACTTTTATGGAATAGGACTATATATGTTCTCCAGGCCCTCAGAACCTCTTCTATCTCTAAAGACAAGTTGAACAGAGCTGTGAATCGTGTAGTCAGGACATGAGCTGCTACAGTGTTCTCTCTCTTTGTCTCTTTCTTTCTCTCTCTCTCTCTGATATTGGACATCCCTTCCTTGAGAATAACACATCTGTAAGACACAAAGGAGTGAATGTTTGCAGTTGCAGACCCAGTGGATTGGAATTCTCTCCCAGATGAGATGAGCCTTTAAACTTGTCTGAGGATTTTTAGAAAAAATGTAAAGATGCCATTGTTTGGTCAAGCATTTTGAGGACTGAATTTATGTACAAATATAACAGCTAGAGTGTATTGTGTCTGTGGACCCTTGGGTTTAGAAAAGATTGATGCTACCTGCAGGGCTCCTCCCTGCAGATTGTCACTGTCAGCAGGAAGACCCAGACAAAGCAGACATAAGTCAGGACCTTCACCTATACCAGTACATGTTCCCCTCAGCCTTGGGTGCCGGGACTGGCAGGACTTAGATGGGGTCTCTGCTAATGGCAGAAGAGAAGGTCCATAGTTAGCCAGAGTGGTGGGCAGGTGGTGGTTGGTTGTATCTGGGATCCAGGCACTGGTCAGAGGCAAGCAGCAGCCAGGTGTATCCGAAGTTCCGGCGATGATCAGAAGCAGGCAGCAGTCAGACATATCCAAGGTTCAGGCAATGATCAGAAGCAAGTGGAGGTCAGGCACATCTGGGATCCAGGCCAAGTTCAAAACCAGGTGTGCATCTGAAGGAGGAGAAGAGGGAAGGATAGACAGAGCAGGCAGACAAGATAAAGAGCAAGCAGGAGGAAGAATGAAGGCAAGCTGGATGAAGTAAGAAGATAAGCTGGATGAGGAGTGAAAGCAGGGAAGCAACATGCACCTCTGAGAAGTAGCTGGACCTGTTGCTGAGGTAGTGAGAGAAGGCCAGGGAGATTCCTTCATAAAGCCTGGTGTGTGAGGTCATTAGTAGGTACCACAGGGCTTTTCCCAACACAGGCCCTTTAAAAGGAGTGAGGCAGGCATGTGCACACCTATGGAAGAGCATGGTTGGATGGATCTGGCAGCATCCTGCCACATGTGAAGATGGCAGCATATTGCCACACTGGAGCACAGTGCAACACGGCAGAGAGAGCCATAATGAGAACCCATCAGGACGGCCCAACTGGGGAGGTGCGTGTGCCAGTTCACATGGGCAGCCGTGAACTGCCAAACATGAGAGTGCGTTTGCATAACTGCAGAGATTTTTTCTAGACAGTTAATGTAGCAAGATGCAGGATGTTAAGTTTGTTCTTAGTTTTGGTTACTTTTATGAATGTTTGTTTGTTGTACCCCTCCTACAGTGGCATGCAATGACATTCATAGCAGGGATTCAGTAAGGGGCGGATTTTATGTATTTATTTATTTATTTATAACTTTTTTATACCGAAGTTCAATTAACAGAGTTAATTATCAATCCGGTTTACATTGCAACCAAACATTGACAGTAACAAAAGTTGTCTTACATAGAACAATGGAGGAGATAAAAGATTTTAAAAGGGTTACGCACATAAATCCATAGGCCGGCAACATGCGCTAGCCCTGGGACACGCAGATGTCCCGGGGCTTTGTGAAAGGGGCGGGGGGGGGGGGAGCGGGACCGAGGCCTCCGGCACAGTGGCCGTGCCGGGGGATCGCGCGCCGGCAGCTGGCTGCTGCACGCAAGTTACACCTGCCAGAGGCAGGCATTAATAACAAAATTAAGGTGGGGGGATTTCGGTAGGGCTGGGGGGTGGGTTAGATAGGAGAAGGGAGGGGAAGGTGGGGGGGGGTGGAAGGAAAGTTCCCTCCGAGGCCTCTCCGATTTCGGAGTGGCCTCGGAGGGAACGGGGAAAGCCATCGGGGCTCCCCTAGGGCTCGGAGCGTGCAAGGTGCATTAGTGTGCACCCCCTTGCATGCACCGACCCCGGATTTTATAACAAGCATGCGGCTGCATGCACATGTTATAAAATCGGATGTACATTTGTGCACACCTCTAGGAGTTTTCTGAATTGTCAGAATACCAGCCTGTCTGTATCCCCTCCTCTCCTTCACCCAGTTGTGTTTCCAGTCCTGGAACAGCCGCAATAGGGATCATGGAGATTGCATGAGATTGTTACACTTTGGGCCGGATTTTAAAAAGGTTACACACATAACCGGGTTTACACATACAGGGCCTATTTTAAAAAGGCCCGGCAATGCGCATAAAGTCCCGGGGTACTTGTAAGTCTCAGGGCCTGCAAAAAAGGGCAGGGAGTGGGTGGGACATGGGTGGGGTGGGGCGGTCCAGGGGCGGGGTCAGGCTCTCGGCACAGCGGCCATATTTGCTGCTGTGCCGGAGATCGCGCACCGGCAGTCGGCTGGTATGCACACAAAAAAAAAAGGTAGGGGGGAAAGGGCGGGGGATGTAGGGGAAGGGAAGGTGGGGTGGGGGTAGGGAAGTTCCCTCTGAGGCCGCTCCGGGGGAAGGCAGTGCAGCTTGGAGCAGGCTCGGCACGTGCAAGATGCACAATTGTGCACCCCCCTTGCACGTACCGAACCTGCGCGCGCATGTTATAAAATCGGGCGTACATGTGTGCACGCCAGGTAGCACGCTCGCATGTACGCCCACGCGCAACCTTTGAAAATCTACCCCTTTCTGTTTCTACAGGCACTCATTCTTCAACACTGTGTGCTTCATCTTTAAACAGGGAATGCACACTAGAAATGGAGGCGAGTCCATGGGAACAGGTAGTGCCATGTGGTGAAGCAGTGTGGTTATGTTGCTAGTACTGCTGCTACTATCACCATGGAGACAGGAAAGAGAGATGATTGGCTGTCAGAAATGTAACGGGTGGGGAGGAGTGAAGGATTGAATAGGGAAAGAAGGAAGGAGCACAGAAGAAGAGATCAAAGACATAAATGTATTAAGTTTATTCCTATTATCATTCAATCTCTTGTGTTATATTGTTACTTGCTATTTTTGGTGGTTTTATTGTTAACCATCTAGAAAGGTTGATAGTGCGGTCTTGGAGTTTTATAAATAAATGAATGGAGTGGGAAAGGACAAAGATGGTGTTAGGGAAGGACAGAGTGCAAGTGGATAGGAGAAACAGAGGGGAAATGAAAAAAAAAAGGGAAAATGTAGGCTGTGGAAAGGAAGAATAGGGGCAACAGAGGAGAGGAAGAGGTGGATTGAGCTGGGAAAATGGGAAATAGGAATAGTGGGGAGAGAGAGAGATAGGAAAATGAGGGTGGGAGACCATGAAAGAAAGATGTGAATTGAAGTTGGAGGCCTAGGAGATGAAAAGTAGCGAGGCCCATGTAGAGTTGCCAAATGGCTCCAGATTTTCAGGACAGGTTGATCCAGTTCTGGTTTTACCCCATTGCATGCAGGGACTTGTAGTTCTGACCTACTTATGCATGCCTTAAGAAAAGCAAAACTACAAGTCCCTGCTTGCTGTGGGGGAAAACCAGGACTGGATCAGCCTGTCCTGAAAATCTGGAGCCTGTTGGCAACCCTAGGCTCATATAGAGTTGAAAGATGAAGAACAATAAGCAGAAGGGTAACAGAGGAGGGCAAGGATTTGGGAAGATAAATTGGAAAGGGGTGGAGATGGAGGAATATTTCATTTATGAAAGACTGGCACCGTGCGAGCTTTGATAAACACTAGGAGTTGTTTAACTGTCACAAAGATACTTTGCTCAAAATAGAATGAATTTTTGTTGTGTAGAGAACTTTATATTTCAAGAGAACCAACCAATTTCTACAGAAAAAGTAAGTGACATGCTCTATTTGGCACTTGACTTCTTTGCCTCATTAAACAAGCTTCAGTGGTAAGTTTGTTGAGAGGCAAATCATAAATCCTGGAGGAAGATCAGTGACTTCATTAGTATTTGACTCTTATTTTATTTAGCTTTCTTCTCTTTTAGATGTGGCGGGCAGCTGACTAATAAAGAAAGGAACACAGCAAATGTGTATATCTGCAAGGTCATTAATTTGTGTCCCAAAGATGGATGGCATTCCAGTTCACATCCCTTTGTTGTGCTGCATTCACCATTACCCTGGAGAGCGTAAAGAATGAGAGAATAGCTCCCTTGTCTACTTCTTTTATGACTCCAGTTACAGTAGTTTTGCCAGCAGCCTAAGAATAGTTCTACGCATCTGATGTTAGCCTACAAGAAATCTGTCTAAAGGTTTCTGCAATCGCCAGTAGCTGTCAGGACTTATCTTGTTTGTTTTTGCTCAGCTTGTTAATAACCTCTCTGGCTTCCACAGCTTAAAGAGTTTGTAAAGGAATACTTAGTATGCATTATAAAAGGCCTTACTCTCTCGTGTGAGAGGATCAATGTATTATGATAATAACAACCATTTAATATTCTGTTTTCATACATATACTTATTAGTTCTCATGTCTGCCATGTAATTAACCAGAAAATAAGCAGAGATCACTGCACTGTCACAGCGTGCTCTTTATTTATAGTTCTCATGCCACTTTAATTTGAATGCCTTTTCGCGGGATCCCAGCTGGCTCTTTCCTGTGAGTGATTAGCTTTTGTCAATGGATGAAAAGTATCTTTCCAAGAACAGGGATGTGCCTGACACCCCCTCACCACTCCCGAGATACAGGGCAAATCATCCCTAGGATGGCATGACTCATGAATGTTACAAATATATCTCTGATTTCCCGAGATAACTGGAACTTTTTAGCCATCTGGGCTGCACATTATTCAAGACAGGGATACCACACAGGGTAATGGAAACGTTTATTTCCCATTTTTTTAAATTCTGGATAACCTATGGATGGGCTCATTTCTAGCATGTGTACGATACTGTAAAAATTAAGATTTAGATCTGAATTATGTTCCCTATATTTGTTCATGTTTTAAATCTGTTTGCAATGTTTAATGTGGTTAATTTTGAACAGACTTGCCATAAATAATGTCAATTTTCCTAAACCACTGTATAATTAGAAGTGGTACTTCCCTGGCCTGGATGCCAAAATGTTTCATTAGGGTCCTGTTGACATGCATGCTGTGATAACGTGATTCAGTGAAATTAGAACAAGTTTGCATTTCTTCAGAGATGGCTTCTATTAATTTAACTGAATTTGTGCATAAAATATGTTGAGAGGTTTGCTACAACTAATAAGTGTCCCAACAGTACATGAAAGGAAGTGGGTCCTTTTTGCTAGAAATTGCAACACAGTTCTTTTATCATATTCTATTGCTATGGCAATTCAGATGAAGCACTTGGCAGCAAGCATTGAGTGCAGGTGCAAGGACTCATTAGGTTATTTCTATGCAGCACCAAGATAGATTATATCTATATCTGGCACACAGCATTTATGCACCAACACTATCAGGAATAATAAAGTGCTGGCCACATATGCCAATATATACTGCACATAACCCCAGGCCAGAAAGACTAAGCATTTTTCCCATAGACACAAAATGGGAAAAACTCTTTCGTGTATTCCACCCCCCCCCCCCCCCCCCCCACACACACACACATTTAATTTTTTACATTAATCTTTCATGATTAGCAAATTTATATAACAGGAAAGTGAAATCTCCTGCTTTAACAATTATCTTAACATCATCCTGCTCCTACCAGGGTTAACTCCCCCATATAGTAGAGGGTTAGCTCCCCCTTAAAGTAGAAGTTCTAATCTGAAATAAAATGCAAAGAACAGAACTCGTCAACTCAGGACGGATATAACAACAAAGAAAAGACAGCATGATTGAGTAATCTGATGGAGTAAAAGAGCTGGTCTCTGAGATTGCTTGAGGCCCATTGTGAGGCGGGAGACAGTAGATTAAAATCATTGTGCATTCCTTCGGATACTAAGTTCAGTTTTTGTGGAATTTAAGTTTTGGTATATCGTTTAAATTTTATATTGTGGCCTCCTTTTTTTTTTAATTTTTATAGTGAATAAATCCTATCCACATGAGACACAACCCCAAATTTGCATGTTAAAATTGATGAGCCTTATTCCCTTGAGAGTTATAAGAAGTATAGAAGCACATTATAGGAGTGACTGTGAGGGGTATGAGACATGATACCAGTCAGGGTTTCATTATACATTTATCCCGTAATGCACTTGCTGTCTCATGTTTAGCTCTGCGAATTATGTAGTGATGGATTTTAATAACTTTAGCAAGTTAAAAGATGATATCTTACAGAACATAAAATGGAAAAGGTTTAGAAAGGGCGGAAACATAGGCTGAGAGCTTTCCCCATTTTAAAGAAAGGTCTGTTTAAACAAGTAGGCATGGATATTCACATAAACCAGGAATATTTTTAATAAACATATCAGTCATATTTGAATTGGGTCAAAACTTAATCTGACTTAAATTTATTCAAGTCAAAGGTTTAATCCAGATCAGAGGAGGTTCATCCATCTCTGGCAGTTTTTTAATGCCAAAATACCTTACAGGGGTATTGTGTTTCATGTGTTAGCCCACTTGAATATGTAAAAATAAGAGACTAACTCAATACAAGAAGAGAGAGTTACTAGAATAGGTTACATCACACTGAGCAGATTATAAGCCACCTAGCCAATGGTGCTTTTAGACAGAAGTAATTGGAGGCAAGCCATGTATAGAGGGAGGCAAACCAAAGTGACATTTCCATACATTATACCTACCCACCCCCAAAGTACAACCCCCCACCCTTAAATTTGGCTATAAAAGGCACAATCAGAAAAAGTTCCAAAACGATCTGGGCAATTAACCCCTCCTCTCTCCTGGACAGCTTTAACCACCTAGTAAAACTACCATTAAAATGATTTGATAGCATCATTCAATCAATTTTCCTATATGAAATATGAGAGTGAAATCTAGTGTCTATGCAGGAAGGAACGAAAATCTCAATAAAAATCATATACCTCCAGTTCTGTGAAATACTCCAAATCCATAGATATTACCCCATCAGCAGACCTAGGACCTATCCTGTTGGAAGAGCACTAACTCCAAAGACTTAAACAGCAACAATTCCACATATGGAAAAGTAGCACTGTACATATTGTACCGGGCCTTAGAATACCAAATATTCCTTCTATTGGGGACACAAAATAAACCAAATTGCTACAGAACCATACAAAGAGACTACTAGAATATGGCATGTTTACGATAGAAGAAAATGGACAGACCCTCACCTAAACCAGAATAAAGGACCACAAAAGTGAACAAAAAAAATATACCAATAAAAACTACAATGGAAAACCCAAGAAGCCAGTAGAGATATGGAGGGTCAAAAAATTCATTTTGGTTCAATCATTAGTTTTGTAGGTCACAGTCATTTGTCATGTTCTTTTGAAATGAAAGAAAAATATTGTTCCTTCATTTCATTTGTTGTTGTTTTTTTGTTTGTTTTATACTGAAGTCAATGGGAGAAGGCTGCAATGATGTCACTGTAAAATTAAAAAGGGGCTGAAGCCTAGGATGAATGCTGGGACTCAGCTCAAAAATTGGTCTCACCAACGAGCGCCAAGCTCAATACTGGGGGCTAGACCCAATACTGGGGCTAGACCCAAGGCATGGTCCTATTGCTGAGCCCAGGGTTGGACCCAGGATTAATCTTGGGTCCAATGCAGTGCTTTAGCAGAGGTTGAGTCCCTTCATGGGGACCAAGGAGAGAACTTAGCCCAGGCTTGAGACCTAGACCATGGCCAGATGCCGGGGCACAACTGAGGATGGGTTCCATCACTGGGGCCCAGCCTACAGGCCCAGAACTAGGCCTTATGCAGGTCTTCTTTCTTCTTCTGTTGATGAAAAATAACACTATTGAATGGAAAGATGTACCTCAGTGATGTTGCTTGGGTGCATTCCTCCTGGCTGGATGACACCAAATTGGTGTACAGCCATTGAAATATATGCCTTCTGAGTCCTGTACCTGTCTTCAGAAAAAATCTGAAAGGTGCAGCTGCAAAGGTTAAAAGTGTTCAACAGGCATGGATATTGTTTAAAAATACAATCCTAGAGGTGCAGTCCAGATGTATTGCATGCATTAAGAAAGGTGGAAGGAAGGCAAAGCGATTACCGTCATGGTTAATAGGTGAGGTGAAAGAGGCGCCTGGACCCCTGCAGGACTTTTGGCAAGTCTTGTGGGGGGCAGGAGGGTCCCCCAAGACTTGCCAAAAGTTCTGGTGGTCCAGCGGGGGTCTCCTGCACTCGGGCCATCGGCTGCCAGTAATCAAAATGTCGCCAATAGCCTTTGCCCTTACTATGTCACAGGGGCTACCGGTGCCATTGGTCAGCCCCTGTCACATGGTAGGAGCACAAGATGGCACTGGCCATCCAGTGCTCCTACCATGTGACAGGGTCCGGCCAATGGCACGGATACCCTGTCACATGGTAAGGGCAAAGGGCCATCGGCGCCATTTTGATTAGTGGCAGCCGACGGCCCGGGAGCGGGAGGATGGTCCAGAGCAGGAGATCGCTCCCAGGACCCCCACTAGACCACCAGGTACCTGTAAAAAGTTTTTGGGGGTGTCAGGAGGGCGGGGGAAGCTAAGGGGTTAGTTTTAAAGGGTCGGGGTGGGTTTAGGGGTTATTTTTGTGTGCCATTCTTCCCGCCCTCCCCCAAAATGATAAGGGAACCCCCACGATCAATATTGTGGGGTTTTCCTATCATTTTGGGGGAGCTCCCGATTTCTGACGATTTTGAAAATATTGACGATATTTTCAATCGTCCGAAGCCCGATTCACATCCCTATAAAATATTGATAAGACAGGCAAAGAGAAAATTTGAAATGAAGTTGGCCATAGAGGCAAAATCTCATAATAAAAACCTTTTAAAATATATCCAAAGCAAGAAACCTGTAAGGGAGTCAGATGGCTCATTAGATGACCGAGAGGTTAAAGGGGCTCTTAGGGAAGATAAGGCCATTGCAGAAAGACTAAATGAATTCTTTGCTACTGTGTTTACTAATGAGGATGTTGGGGAGATACCGGTTCCAGAGATGGTTTTCAAGGGTGATGATTCAGATGAACTGAATTAAATCACTGTGAACCTGGAAGACGTAGTAGGCCAGATTGACAAGCTAAATTGTAGCAAATCACTTGGTGTGGATTGTATGCACCCCAGGGTTCTGAAAGAACTCAAAAATTAAATTTCAGATCTATTAGTTAAAATTTGTAACCTATCATTAAAATCATCCATTGTACCTGAAGACTGGAGGGTGACCAATGTAACCCCAATATTTAAAAAGGGCTCCAGGGACAATCCAAGAAACTATAGATCAGTGAGCCTGACTTCAGTGCTGGGAAAAATAGTGGAAACTATTATAAAGATCAAAATCACAGAACATATGGAAAGATGGTTTAATGGAACAAAGTCAGCATAGATTTACCCAAGGCAAGTGTTGCCTCACAAATCTGCTTCATTTTTTTGAAGGGGTTAATAAACATGTGGATAACGGTGAGCCAGTAGATGTAGTGTATTTGGATTTTCAGAAGGCGTTTGACAAAGTCCCTCAAGAGAAGCTTCTAAGGAAACTAAAATGTCATGGAATAGGAGGCGGTGTCCTTTCGTGGATTACAAACTGGTTGTAAATCTGAAAAATGTTTTTTGTCACCTCATGCAATTTTACCTTTCATGGGATAGGAGGTGATGTCCTTTTGTGGATTACAAACTGGTTAAAAGACAGGAAACAGATAGTAGGATTAAATGGTCAATTTTCTCAGTGGAAAAGCGTAAACAATAGAGTGCCTCAAGGATCTGTACTTGGGCCGGTGCTTTTCAATATATATATAAATGATCTGGAAAGTAATACGACGAGTGAGGTAATCAAATTTGCAGATGATACAAAATTTTTCAGAGTTGTTAAATCACAGGCGGATTGTGATAAATTGCAGGAGGACCTTGCAAGACTGGAAGATTGGGCATCTAAATGGCAGATGAAATTTAATGTAGACTGTTGTGTTCCGTGGCCGTGGCACCCCACGACCGCGGCCCCCTACCTTGTCCACTGCGTTCCCTCGCTGCGGGAGCCCCGGGGGAGGGCTCTGATTCGGGCTGTCGCTCCCGCGCGGCCTCCGGTGCTGCTCGCTGCAGGGGGAGCCGTCCTGCTCCCCCCTCGCGGCATCCAGCGGTGTCTCTCCTCTGCGGGGGAAAATCCAAGATGGCCGCCGCCATCCTTAGGCGTGAGGCCGCGCCTCCTCTACAGATTTAAAGGGACCTAATCCCTTTAACTGGCTTCACCTGTTCATGATCAGCCTAGGCAGGGGAAGTATAAAAGGAAGCTTCCTCTGCTCATCCAGTGACTTGGCAACATCCTCCAGCGCTGTCTAGTCTGCTTGCTTCGGTGAGTTCCTTGAGCTTTGGATCCTGTTCCTGTTTTGTCTTGGTGTTCCCGGTTCCTGACTTTGGATTGGCTTACGGTGATTCTCTGGTGTACAATTTCGGATTGGCAAGCAGTGATTCTCTGTCGTGTGACTTTGGATTGGCAAGTGGTGATCCTTCGGTGTGTGACCTTGGAGTGGTGAGCGACGACCCTCTGGCACTCGACCTAGGACTCCTTCTAGACTACCGTCTCCAAGGGCCCGCCTAAGTCCCAGTGGCCCGGGTCCCTACTGGCTCCTCCCAGGGGGACCGCGGGCTTCCAGGGCGAAGCTCCAGTCAGCCCTTGCACCGACACCCTGACCTCTCAAAGGTCCACCTAAGTCCCAGCGGTCTGGGTCCCTACGGGCTCCTCCTAGGGGGACCACAGACTTCCAGTGGTGAAGACGCAGCTCCTCTTCTCGTCTCTTCATCCGCTTCCGCAGTCGCCTCAGTCTCCAGTGCCAAGGGTCAGCTGGTCTCGTCTTCCGTACTGCCTCGCCACTCGACGAGAGAACCTATGGATCCTCCGAAAGGTATACCATCCTCCCGTCGGCCAAGGGTTCACAAGCCTGAGCATAACATAGACAAGTGCAAGGTGATGCATATAGGGAAAAATAACCCATGTTGTAGTTACACGATGTTAGGTTCCATATTAGGAGCTATACCTAAGAAAAAGATCTAGGCATCATAGTGCACAATATATTGAAATTGTCAGCTCAGTGTTCTGCAGCAGTCAAAAGAGAAACAGAATGATAGGAATTATTAGGAAGTGAATGGTGAATAAAACAGAAAATATTATAATGCCTCTA
This sequence comes from Rhinatrema bivittatum, assembly GCF_901001135.1. Lineage (NCBI taxonomy): Eukaryota > Metazoa > Chordata > Amphibia > Gymnophiona > Rhinatrematidae > Rhinatrema > Rhinatrema bivittatum. Next base: position 47,894,477 of record NC_042619.1, on the reverse strand, counting down.
TATCGCTCCATGGTGAGACCACACCTTGAGTACTGTGTACAATTCCACTCCAGGTTTTGGCCATTTAGGAAGCCATTAGGGTGAACCTTGGATCAGGATTGCAGACTCACAGAGGATGTCAGCCCAAGCATGCACCTGTGATAATGAACCCACTCCTCCACACTCCAAGGTAGTCAGATGTTGAAGTAATCCACAATGTTTATGCCTAAACTGGAAGAGCCTCCCTTTGATAGCTTAATGATCTTCTGACACATCACTGACCCTAGGTGTGTGATGATGAGAGGATGGAGAATCCCACCTAGAAAACATCTGCCTAACTGCCATGTGCAGGTTTTACTGTTTAAAAATAAACTTGCACAGATCAACGTGAACGCATGTGTGCACGGACATTAAAAATAAGGTGCACATTTATGTGCTTTCAGCCAGTTATACCATGTGCCTACATTGAACAGTAACATAAGCATGTACATGTGTGCATAGAATAACATAGACTGAGAGTGCATACATGTGCTCCCTATATGTAAAGTGCGTGCACAAAACCCACTTCTATCCTGTAAGAGGGCCAGTAAACCGGTCAGTATCCCAGTACTATTACACTTCACCCAATATAGAAGATTTAGAAAGACAGGGCAGAGAAAAAAAGAAATGTATTTTGGTCCAGGAGAGCTGTGAGAGTGTGTGTGAGAAAAGCCCCCATTTTATCAGTTGTGATAATAGCCATTGTAATAGCTGTGACCTGTGATAATGGCAGCTATCCAGTGATAAAGACTTTTTTTCACCTCTACCGCATCAAAACAAAGTGTTGTTATTTCTGACATTAAATCCTGCATTAGTGAGTGATAATTTTTTGCGACAGGTGATAGGAGTCCCTCATTTGTATAAAAAATTAGCTTTTGCATACTCATTATAAAATTTGCATGCATGCGTGTGACGCAATAATGATCGCATGTTAGACCTCTTTTAGTGCATGTTAAAGCCCTAACACAATTTGATGATTGAACTTGTAAGTTTCGGACCTGAGGCAAGGGAGGGTGAAGTGCAGACACAAGGAACAGAAGTGGGACTTGAACCCTGGCTTCCCTGGTTTTTGGCTCGTGTTGCTAGGTGTAATTTTCACCATCATTTCTATTTCTTCTATAGCAATGATATGGTATGTCAAGCCAGAAAACAATGAGTCTGATACTACTCTACTTGAGTAATTTTTCCTGTTTTTAGCAGCTTAAAGTTCTGAGCCTTTAAGAGAAGCAAATTACTACTGAACCAGAGGAACTCGGCACATTCTAATGCCAAACAAATATTATGTATATAATTTTATTTCACCATCATATCAAAAATACATTTTATAACAAGTAACACTATGTGCTGCTGTAAATACCCACATTAAAATACTCACATCATACTTCCATACATACCAAACATACTATCATATCCCACACCACGCTATCACATTAAAATACATCATGTAAGCTAACAATGCTTGTGACTACTGTTATATTCAAACTGAATTACGTAATGTTATATTTCCATTGATTGCAAATATTGTAACAGATACCAAGTATCTACAATTTTTTAACAAAGAATATCATGATACTCTATATTATGATTGAACAGTATAGTACCCAACGGGATACTCGTTTCGCCCCTTCCCTGGGGCTTCTTCAGGGAAAGATGCTGTATTGTTCAGATAACCGACATATATCTTCATGGTACAAGATGATCAAAGTCCATACTTTAATATTGTATCATTGAATTCCATGATGTTTATTGTGTGAATATCAGTTGCACATAGCATTAAATTCTACAATCATACAAAAAACATATCATAATGGTTAAAATGGATCATGGATTCATAACAGGTGTATCCACCCTGTGCACCTTCACCTTAAATACATAATACCAACCAGATGTACTTAACACAGGGAGTTCTGATTCCACATTTTTTTTGCAAATGCTTAACTGGCAAAGCGGTAGATTTACAAGAAGCTTGTTGTGAATGTCTGATAACCAAGGCTTATTGGAACTGCCTTAATCCATTTTAAATCCATTTTAATTCCAATGAGGAAAATATTACAATCCTCAATGTTGTAGTGGGGCAGGATAATGTGGTTAATTTGTCTTCCAAATCTTTTGATGAATCCACTTTACGGTTGCTTAGTAAGGGGTTATCATTCGTGCCGGTGACAAGACATGATAGTTTTTCTACTCGTATTGATCTTAAAATTTTTTTTAGACGTTTAAGGCTAAGAGATATTTTTGGTCCTGACCTACAGAGGTATCATAAAGATAAATTATATAAATCTTCTGGATGGATGCCATCGGATCCTCCGAATCCATTGATTGTAGCCTTTGAAACTTTAGTCATTCAAGATGTTGAGAACATCGAAGCGCATAAGGAATGGATTAATTTTAATACATCCAAGGAGGATATGAAGGTGTTACAACAACTTAGCAATGATTCAAGTATTAGCATTAAAGGAGCAGACAAAGGGGGTGCCCTGGTAATTATGGACACCTCTGCGTATGATAGTGAAGCTTGGAGTCAATTAAATAATGAGCAATTCTATGAACCCATAGATGTAAATCCAGGAAATGACATTAAGATGCGTGTGAATGAAATTGTCACGAATGCCAAAAAATTAGGTCTTATTACTAGCAAAGAGGCTAAGTTTTTGCAAGTTGATACGTTTTCTACACCTTACATTTATTTTGTACCTAAGATCCACAAATCGATGGTGAAGCCTCCAGGTCGGCCCATTGTCTCTGGTCGTGGGTCTGTTTTTGAAAATGCAGCCATATATATCGATAACATTTTACAACCTCTAGTGACAACTATCAAATCATATGTTAAAGATACTACATCTTTTATCAACATGCTAGAACAGTTTGGTGAGATTGAATATCATAGTATTTTGGTTACAGGCGACATCACATCTTTGTATACAAACATTCCCCAACAGGCAGCGTTGTCTATTGTAGAGGCTTCTTTGGAACAATTAGGAGTCCGAGCCTCTAAAAAACATATAGTTATGCAGTTAGCAGATATTGTGATTTCCAAATTTTATTTTCAATTTCAGACTCGATTGTTTAATCAAATAAAAGGCATTCCTATGGGATCTCCTCTTGCCCCCTCTATAGCATGTTTATACATGGGTTTATACGAAGATAGATATGTGTATACCTCGAGATACTTTTCGCATATCCACCTGTATAAGAGGTATATTGATGATCTTTTCTTTATTTGGGTTGGTAGTGAGGCGGATTTAAAACAATTTGAACAATACATGAATTTGTGTGATACAAATTTGAAATTCACAATGCAAATTAGTAGAAATCAATTACCATACTTGGATATTATGGTAAAAATTCACAATAATAAACTTTGTACATCTGTGTATATTAAACCTACAGATAGGAATACCATGCTTCACTTTCATAGTTTTCACCCAAAAAAGTTAAAAGAAAGTATACCTATCAGTCAGTTCCTTCGTTATAGACGCATTTGTTCCACAGTTAAAGAATTTAAAATTTGTGCGGAGGGACTAAAAGAAAAATTCAGAGAAAGAGGTTACCTACCCAAAATTATTAAACGTGCTTACAAAAGGGCGTTATATGCCAACAGGGACAATTTACTTCTTCCCAGTCCCCGTAACCAGTTGAGTAGACCCATATGTACATTACCATTTTCTACGAAATCTCATTCAAACAAAGCATTTTACAACATTGGCGGATTTTACACACTTTACCCGGGTTTGAAGAACCCCCCATTTTCGCCATGCGTAAAGGTATGAATATGAAATCATTACTCTCTAGAACAAGGTTGGGGGAAGTGCAAGACAACAGGGGTCAGATTAAATGCGGCAGTTGTTCTGTTTGTCAAAATGTATTGGAGATTAATCAATATAAAGTACCACATTTAACATATCCATATATTTTGAGAGGCAGATTTACGTGCGCATCTACCATGGTTATTTATGCAATAATTTGTCCATGTGATTTGATATACATTGGGCATATGAGTAGGCAAATAAGACAACGTATCATCGAACACAAAAGCAGACTTAGGACAGGTAGAAGTGGAGCTCCCTTGGTGTCCCATTGGGACGCGGCTAAACATAGCCTAGACAACCTTTAGTTCTTTGTTATTCAGCAGTGCCTAGTGCGCCAACAAGGCGACATAAGTAATATCCTCAGGAAAATAGAACAAAGATATATTTATACATGGAGGACCATGCACCCTTATGGATTGAACGATATGATTGAGTGGGAAGCTTTTTATAATACTTAATGGAGTGAAGATACTTTTTTGGGATTTATTTACTTAATAGTTTATGTTTAGAAGAAAGGCTGGTTTTTTTGTTGCGGAGAATTGATGGCTTGAGGGAAGGGGGTTGTTGCATTAGTTAGATATACATTCAATATGAACACCCCAGGAGTAAGTGATGTTTTGGGGTATAATACAGAGTATTCTTTATTTAGTTTTTCGTTATTTAGTTTTTTTTGAAGTTGTCCTAAAGGCGTGGTTTGACGTTGCTCTCATTGTTTTTTTAGGTCTTTCAATATTTGTCTATAAAGTTTTTTTGACGGGAATTCTCGTCGTAAGCAATGACGTATAACTCTGGCAATTCAATCACTGGTTAAATAGACGCACGTTACGCATTTACGGTAGTCTTCCTTGAGAAGACCCGGTAATGGCGGCGGCGTCTTATGCAATAATACTTGACAGATGCATATCTGCTGTTGCAGCCTGAATTTGAGGCCTGCTTAGGTAAGAGTTTGTGATCTTTTTCATTTATTCTATGATATTATAAACAACTATTAGTATTGTATTTTGTTAACGTCATTAGAGTGAGTGCAGTTAACATATGTGCAGAACGGTAGTGTGTATATTAGAGGGAATTTCAAGTGTAGGCAAGAATGCGATTCGGTGTTAAAATGCTCTCTTGTAAGGTAGCGAACAGCTTTTAGTCATGGTTTGTGATAACCTGTGGTGAGCTAGCACAAATATGTGTTTGAATAAGGTTAGAAAGGTTTTTATTGGTATATAATATAGGAGTAAGTGCTAGTATCAGTAAAGTTAAAAGCAGTAGTTTTTGTTTCCTTAAGTGTAACATCAGTCATAGGTGACTTAATACCTTGGATAATATCAGGGGAATGAGGAATATTATAAGCAGCTTTTCTTGTATTGTAGGGAAGTCAGCGATTAATGAAAATGTATTAATATATTAATTAACAATTTGATGCAGGCTTTGAAAAACTTTTTTTTGAAACAGTTGGAGGTGGAGATTTAAAATGAATTAAGGCAGTTCCAATAAGCCTTGGTTATCAGACATTGACAACAAGCTTCTTGTAAATCTACCGCTTTGCCAGTTAAGCATTTGCAAAAAAAATGTGGAATCAGAACTCCCTGTGTTAAGTACATCTGGTTGGTATTATGTATTTAAGGTGAAGGTGCACAGGGTGGATACACCTGTTATGAATCCATGATCCATTTTATCCATTATGATATGTTTTTTGTATGATTGTAGAATTTAATGCTATGTGCAACTGATATTCACACAATAAACATCATGGAATTCAATGATACAATATTAAAGTATGGACTTTGATCATCTTGTACCATGAAGATATATGTCAGTTATCTGAACAATACAGCATCTTTTCCTGAAGAAGCCCCAGGGAAGGGGCGAAACGGGTATCCCGTCGGGTACTATACTGTTCAATCATAATATAGAGTATCATGATATTCTTTGTTAAAAAATTGTAGATACTTGGTATCTGTTACAATATTTGCAATCAATGGAAATATAACATTACGTAATTCAGTTTGAATATAACAGTAGTCACAAGCATTGTTAGTTTACATGATGTATTTTAATGTGATAGCGTGGTGTGGGATATGATAGTATGTTTGGTATGTATGGAAGTATGATGTGAGTATTTTAATGTGGGTATTTACAGCAGCACATAGTGTTATTTGTTATAAAATGTATTTTTGATATGATGGTGAAATAAAATTATAGCAATCTTATGCGAAATCCCCGCCACTCTAATAATACATATTGGCGACACACATCTTACTTGACCTTCATAATAGGCATCATTGTGCGGCAACACGTACCATTTATCACTCTGCCTTATTTTTAATCATTGGTCAGTCCTTGTTTTTTTTAGTTTTTCAGTGCTTGAATAATAAAGTGCTCCGTGTGTTTAAAACCATTTCCTCAAACATATAACTAATTTCACGTTGTTTAAACTTCAATATGAGAGTGTTGAAATCACTTAGCTTATAAATCCAGTATTGTAAATGTTGTAGCCCAAATCTCTTCACATCCGATAGATTATAGCAATGTGACCTTGCTTCACACTGCCATACTGTGTCCATGCCCGACACTGTACAATGTTTCGGACGTTGTTGTCCTTCCTCAAGGGCAATATTCTGCGCCATGAACAAAACAATTATTATAATCCAAATAATCATGTTTCACATGGAAAAATTGTCCTAGCATGCATAGCTACTTACTCAGTTTTCCACCATTGTCATTCTCAGCGTTTTTTGCAACCTTCTCTTCCGGTTTACTATTTCCCGCCACCATTTTTAAACCCCCTGTCTTATGTGACGTGGAACCCACGTCACTTCTGGTATTACAGAGAATACCACTCTATCATGTTATTCAAACCAGTTGGACTCACAGTATGCATCCAAAAGATCCATTGTTGCTCCTTTAAATTTAACAAAGCATTAGGATCGCCACCACGTTTCTGCATTGTGACTACCTCTAACACTCGCCATCTTAGCTGTTGAAAATCATGATGTTGTTCTTGGCAATGGGCCACCATTGGGGCCATCGTTTTGCCAGTAGCTATACAGCTACGATGTTCAATTAATCGTACTCGTATCTGCCGTTTTGTGCGACCTATATAATACAGATTGCAGGGGCAAACAATGATGTATATCACTCTAGCTGTATCGCAAGAAGAATATTGCCAATCTTTATGTACTTTCCCATATTTATCAGTCCAAGATTCGCCCTCAATAACTTGGCTGCACAAGGAGCAATGTTTACATGGCCAATGCCCAATTTTTTGATTCGTACTGCCCGTGGTTTTTATAGACATGAAGGAGTGTGTCACTAGGTCCCCCACATTTTTCCCTCTACTATATGCTATAATCGGCGGTTCCTTAAAGATGTCATGGATTTTTAAGACCGGCCAGTGGTGATGTATTAGCATTGAAATCTTTCGTGATAGGTTAGAATATGGAATAGTGCACACTATTCGTGGTTCTTCACTTTCTGTGGATTTATCAAGAAGCAACCATTGGCGCTCGGTGTTATACGCTCTCTTGTAAGCCTTCTTTATATATTTTGCCGGATAGCCACGTTCGAGCAATCTTGCTTTAAGGAAATCTGCTTGATAAACAAACTCTGCTCGTGTGCTGCAAATTCTCCGCAACCGGAGAAACTGGCCTATCGGTAAGTTATTACGTAACTGTTGGGGATGGAAACTAGTATAATGTAAGAGTGTGTTCCTCTCACATTCTTTACGAAATAACGTGGTAATACAACTCCCATCGACCAATCTAATGGCAATATCCAAAAAATTAATATCCGTTTGATGGTAAGTGCTGGTGAACTGGAGGTGCTCATCTAGTGTATTTATCCATTGTAAAAATTGCTGTAATTTATGTATATCCGCATGCCAAATAAAAAATACATCGTCTATATAACGCATCCAATCTGACACCGGACTAAACTCTATGTGTGAATACAGTTTTTCTTCTTCAAATTGACGTACATACAAATTGGCCAAACTTGGGGCCATTGTCGCCCCCATTGTGGTGCCACTAATTTGCTTGTACCAAATGTTCAAAAATGTGAAAAAATTTTCACACAACGCTAGTCTAGCTATAGACATTAAAAAAGATGTTGGAATACGATGTGGACGTTCTCTGTTGTCCAAATATTTTTCCAAAATTAATAAGGTGTCTTCTTGCGGTATAGACGTATACAGTGATTTTATATCTAAAGTCACTAGTATCACTGGTTCTTCTACATGTATGTTCTGTAATTTTGACAGCATGTGCTTGGTATCTTTACAATAAGATGATGCATCTACCACCATAGAATGTATGATCACATCTATCAACGTGGAAAGTGGTTCTAAAAGGGAACCTATGGTTGTTATGATGGGGCGTCCCGGAGGATTATGCAGGTCTTTATGCACTTTTGGTACCATATATAGAGTTGGTGAAATCGGAAATTTTACCCGTAAAAATTTAACTTCTCTGTTAGTTAAATAACCTTCTGCAAAGGCATCCTCTGTTAGCTGATCAATTTGAGATTGCAGATGTTCAGTCGGGTCTTGTGATAATATTTCATACGTGGTTACATCTTGTACATGTGCTGTGACCATGGCCACATATTTTGCCCGATCTAAAATAACCACAGACCCTCCTTTGTCGGCTTTTTTTATGACAAGAAGAAGGAACATATTCTGTACCAGCACCTCAGCAAGATAATCAATATCAGCAGAGAGGGAGAAGAAATTATCGATCAGCATATAGATCACAAAATAGGAGGTTTTTTCGGACGACACGACAACCACCAGCTAACATAATAAATTTGTCAGACATTTCATTGTCTGATATTCAATTACAAGTTTTGGCTAAAGGTTTATCTTTTGTGCCGTATAAATCTTACGATGCATTTACTAGCCGTCGATTCTTGTATAATTTTTTTAGAAAATTACAATTGCGCTTGTTTTTTTCAAAAATTGATATCCAAAAAGATTGTTCATTAGTATTTCCAAAGTCAAATTGGTTGCCTTCAGGCAATGTAGATGCAGCAATAAAAACATATATCGACCTTGTATTGTGGGATCTAGAACGAATCGAGGAAAGGAAAACACCTCCAAGTTATAACTTAAGTCGCGAACAAGTAGCGGCTTTATATAGTTTGAAAAATGAAGACAAAATTGTCATAAAAAAAGCCGACAAAGGAGGGTCTGTGGTTATTTTAGATCGGGCAAAATATGTGGCCATGGTCACAGCACATGTACAAGATGTAACCACGTATGAAATATTATCACAAGACCCGACTGAACATCTGCAATCTCAAATTGATCAGCTAACAGAGGATGCCTTTGCAGAAGGTTATTTAACTAACAGAGAAGTTAAATTTTTACGGGTAAAATTTCCGATTTCACCAACTCTATATATGGTACCAAAAGTGCATAAAGACCTGCATAATCCTCCGGGACGCCCCATCATAACAACCATAGGTTCCCTTTTAGAACCACTTTCCACGTTGATAGATGTGATCATACATCCTATGGTGGTAGATGCATCATCTTATTGTAAAGATACCAAGCACATGCTGTCAAAATTACAGAACATACATGTAGAAGAACCAGTGATACTAGTGACTTTAGATATAAAATCACTGTATACGTCTATACCGCAAGAAGACACCTTATTAATTTTGGAAAAATATTTGGACAACAGAGAACGTCCACATCGTATTCCAACATCTTTTTTAATGTCTATAGCTAGTCTAGCGTTGTGTGAAAATTTTTTCACATTTTTGAACATTTGGTACAAGCAAATTAGTGGCACCACAATGGGGGCGACAATGGCCCCAAGTTTGGCCAATTTGTATGTACGTCAATTTGAAGAAGAAAAACTGTATTCACACATAGAGTTTAGTCCGGTGTCAGATTGGATGCGTTATATAGACGATGTATTTTTTATTTGGCATGCGGATATACATAAATTACAGCAATTTTTACAATGGATAAATACACTAGATGAGCACCTCCAGTTCACCAGTACTTACCATCAAACGGATATTAATTTTTTGGATATTGCCATTAGATTGGTCGATGGGAGTTGTATTACCACATTATTTCGTAAAGAATGTGAGAGGAACACACTCTTACATTATACTAGTTTCCATCCCCAACAGTTACGTAATAACTTACCGATAGGCCAGTTTCTCCGGTTGCGGAGAATTTGCAGCACACGAGCAGAGTTTGTTTATCAAGCAGATTTCCTTAAAGCAAGATTGCTCGAACGTGGCTATCCGGCAAAATATATAAAGAAGGCTTACAAGAGAGCGTATAACGCCGAGCGCCAATGGTTGCTTCTTGATAAATCCACAGAAAGTGAAGAACCACGAATAGTGTGCACTATTCCATATTCTAACCTATCACGAAAGATTTCAATGCTAATACATCACCACTGGCCGGTCTTAAAAATCCATGACATCTTTAAGGAACCGCCGATTATAGCATATAGTAGAGGGAAAAATGTGGGGGACCTAGTGACACACTCCTTCATGTCTATAAAAACCACGGGCAGTACGAATCAAAAAATTGGGCATTGGCCATGTAAACATTGCTCCTTGTGCAGCCAAGTTATTGAGGGCGAATCTTGGACTGATAAATATGGGAAAGTACATAAAGCATGGCAATATTCTTCTTGCGATACAGCTAGAGTGATATACATCATTGTTTGCCCCTGCAATCTGTATTATATAGGTCGCACAAAACGGCAGATACGAGTACGATTAATTGAACATCGTAGCTGTATAGCTACTGGCAAAACGATGGCCCCAATGGTGGCCCATTGCCAAGAACAACATCATGATTTTCAACAGCTAAGATGGCGAGTGTTAGAGGTAGTCACAATGCAGAAACGTGGTGGCAATCCTAATGCTTTGTTAAATTTAAAGGAGCAACAATGGATCTTTTGGATGCATACTGTGAGTCCAACTGGTTTGAATAACATGATAGAGTGGTATTCTCTGTAATACCAGAAGTGACGTGGGTTCCACGTCACATAAGACAGGGGGTTTAAAAATGGTGGCGGGAAATAGTAAACCGGAAGAGAAGGTTGCAAAAAACGCTGAGAATGACAATGGTGGAAAACTGAGTAAGTAGCTATGCATGCTAGGACAATTTTTCCATGTGAAACATGATTATTTGGATTATAATAATTGTTTTGTTCATGGCGCAGAATATTGCCCTTGAGGAAGGACAACAACGTCCGAAACATTGTACAGTGTCGGGCACGGACACAGTATGGCAGTGTGAAGCAAGGTCACATTGCTATAATCTATCGGATGTGAAGAGATTTGGGCTAAAACATTTACAATACTGGATTTATAAGCTAAGTGATTTCAACACTCTCATATTGAAGTTTAAACAACGTGAAATTAGTTATATGTTTGAGGAAATGGTTTTAAACACACGGAGCACTTTATTATTCAAGCACTGAAAAACTAAAAAAAACAAGGACTGACCAATGATTAAAAATAAGGCAGAGTGATAAATGGTATGTGTTGCCACACAATGATGCCTATTATGAAGGTCAAGTAAGATGTGTTTCGCCAATATGTATTATTAGAGTGGCGGGGATTTCGCATAAGATTACTAGTGAGGATTGATCCCCATCTCAATCATAAATTAAGTGTCAATGATAGGGTTTCTACTGTTTGAAATAAAATTATATACATAATATTTGTTTGGCATTAGAATGTGCCGAGTTCTTCTGGTTCAGTAGTAATTTACTTCAGTAACAGAGGATGCACTGATGTATATGACCTTTAAGAGAAGCTACAGAATACATTAAGAATCTCTTTCCTAAAGGACTTGAATTTGGACTAAATATTAAAAGGAGGGATATTTAACACCTATTATAGGAAACCTGATGGATATTCCTATGGGACCTGCTGCTTACAATGTAACATACACAATGCTAATTTGAATTTCTGAGTGGTGCAATGTTATTAATTGAATTGGATTTGTAACAGATTTTTGAGAATTATGGGGGTTTTTTTGTTTTTGAAATAAACATCTGTGACAAGTCTTTATCCTTGATCATGCCATGACAATTCTGTTGTTTATTCTTCATTGGAATACACTGTAACAGCACTGAACAAGATCAATTGTTTTGCTATTCATGTAAATATAATGAGCAATTCAAGTGTAAATCAACAACAGTTCCAATAAAATAAAACTGTAACCAAGTTACCTTTACTTTTATAGTTTAATAAATTTATTTTTAATCATAATCTCTTACTTGCGTTTCAACAAGAACCCAAGAGTCCGTATCATAATTTGCATAGACAGGGTCTGAAATGTGTTTTGAAAATTGATTTTGAACTTTTATTTGCTCCAGGAAGAAATGTAATTACCAAATATATGACTGTATTTGGCTTAAATAAGCACTATAACATGTAGTAGCTAACTAGAAATGTAATTCTCTTGAAATGCTTTGGACCAGGTGAATGACTGATTGAAAAAACATTATGTTCTATTCGACGGAAACTATGCATGTATTTGATAGGAATTTCTTTCCATAATTTGTTCTCTCATATATCATTTATAAAAAAAAGCCCCCAATACTAGAAAAAAGTACGTAAAAGCTCTGTTAACCTGAGAAAGATGGCATGAGAGTTTGCAGACAAAAATTGTACAAGCTGGGACTCTTTTTTTATTAGAACAAAGATAGTTAAGGGTGCTTCAATGACATTTACAAAACATAATTGCATAGTTTGAGGATGGTCCAGGTAACCTTAGATTTTACAAGACCAATAAGCAACACAAAAGAACAACCTCAAAGGTTATGGTGAAATAGATTTTGCCATCTTAAGAAGTGATTATTTTTTCAATGATTAGTGAAATTAAGTAACATTTTTCCTACAGAGATGTTACACTACTAAGTACAGTCAAAAGAAAACTGGGCATATTGGGATTGACACATGATGGGTCTAAGGAAAAGTGCTTACTCAAGGAAGCATAATAATTGTAGGGATGTGCATATGTTTGAAACAAATGGGTAAAAGGCAACAAATGAGTTCATTTTTTGTTAGCTTCATTGGTTTCAAAACAAATGGACAGTATCTCCAAACATGGCTTAATGTTTTCATTTCATTCATTTTTGGGCACATTATAGTATATGTGCCAAATAAATTTGCAATATTTTACTCCTAAAGCCAAATATAGCAAAATCAGGGTGAGAAGAGACAAGGAAGAAGGAAGACCAATCAAGGCGAAACACTATTTCAACCAGCCTATGCCAGGAGAACTTCCTCAACCTTTTAACTTACAAGTGGAAGAAAAGCTTAACATTGAGCTTTCACTACTTTGTACAGTCATTTCTCTGGTGCATGTCAGATAGAGATGGTCTGATTCTGAAGTTTTTTCCCAGAGTGATAGAAAATATTTATAAAAAGATTTAGGAACAAAGAATAAAATAAGGTAGGCTGTTGTCTGTTATCAATTATTAATTACTACTGTTACTAGACTAGTATTCATTTTAACTTCATATACAGTTATACACCATAATGTGCCTCTGTGTTTTGCAATTGTAAAAAATAAATTTGTTTAATATATTTTTTAATGTTTGAATAGATTATTAAAATTGATGTTTTAATATATGTAATATATGGGATTCCTTCATTTGATATGTTATCAGATGAAAACATAAGAAGTGCCATGCTGTGTTAGACCAAAGTTCCAAAGAGCTCACCATCCTGTCTGACAGTGGCCAATCCCAAAATATAGATCCAATGTCTTGTTGCTTACTCCCAGAGATAAGTTGTAGGTTTCCATTTAATAACTATTTATGGACTTTTTCTCCAGAATACTATCCAAACTCTTTATGGACGTTTCCTCCAGAAACATATCCAAATCTTTTTCACTCAGCTATGCTAGTTTTTGTGACTATATCCATCCACCATTAACAAATTCCACAGCTTGATTGTGAATTGACTGAAAAAAATACTTTCTCCAATTTGTTTTATCTGCTGTTAGTTTCAAGGAGTAACCCTGGTCCTAGGATATACATAACCTATACCTTTAAGTCTTATGCATATGCTTTAGAACAAAGACCACTAATCATTTTAGTAACCATCCTCTGGACTGATTCCAACTGGTCCAGAAGACCCCTGCATAATTTTCAGTTATGTGCTACCACACAGAGCCTATTAAAGTAACCTGGAATTTAAAAAATGGCTGTTCTGTCCAGGCTTGGCACCATGAAGGCACCACAAGCTCAAGGAGGAGGGAGCTGCCCAGAGTGGAGCCGTGTCATTGTAAGCATGCCGCGGCTTAGTCATACATCCCGTACAGCAGCTGCTTCTGCTGGGGAGGGTCCAGAAAGGGAGCTGCTTGCACTACAGACCTGGGCATTAGGTATATGCTTTTCTTTGAAATGACATAGGCAATGTCAAAATGACACTGTTTATATCAGTTATGTCATTTTATAAACAAAACACTCCCCACAATTTCAAATGTTTTGGTTTTTTTGTTGTTAGTGTGCCTTAGCTCGAAGTAGTGCACACTAAATCAAATTAGTGCACACTAGTTGGTGTGGACTATCTTGAGTTAATCATCGCTATTTGAAAAACTTACATTTTTAAAATTAAAATTATTCAAAACTAAAAAACAAAATGAAAACAGAACAAAACAAAACATTTTTGTCATGCACATCCCTACTGGACATGGGAGGAGCTGTTGCAGTGTCCTTGAAGGTATCTGGTGTTGCTGATAATCTCCTAGGGTCAGGAGTCCCTCAGAGACTTCCAGCAAAAGGACTACCTTCGGCATAACATTTAACAAATAAGTATATTCGGTGGGAAGAATACAGGTTTTAAACATAGATAGTCCACACGTAACAAACTGAGATATTAAGAAAAAAAATAGGGTTACTGGGCTTTCAGAATCCCCTGGTAAGAGATTTAAAGTGATAACTTTATAACTTTCATCTATGGAAAGGGGGACAAGTCAATGATTTAATGTTTATCCCCAGGGGTCAGCTTACAAGCACATCAGTTCAGCAAGCCAAGGGGGAATTACACTTGTTTTAAGATCCCTTTTGAGTAATAAGTGAGAATGGATGAGAATTGCTCTGTGGCACAGAAGAGGAATGCAGACTGTGAAACTTCTAGTCATGGGAGTTTCAGCAATTAGTACATAATAGAGAGGAACCCAAGCTAAGAGAAGTTATCTCCCTCTTGATTTTGGCACTTTGATATCTTCATAAATTACTTTTCTGACTTGAAAGTCTCCTTTCATCAGAACCCTAGCTTGGAAGAAAAAAAGTTTCAAAAATTTGTTCTGCAGATAGCAAGAATTTTAATTTGTGCAGCAGTCTAAAAAGATAACATGGTTTTGAATGTTCTTCCTCTCCTTTGGTTGTATCCATTCTATAGAACTTAAAAAATGGTCTTGAGACTGTTTTAAATTATAATTAGGGCTTCTTATTTTAAGCAATACAGATAACTCAACAGTTATCCATCTAAATGGCAAATGTGGTATATTCAGCCACTTATCCATCTAAATTAAAGCCTGATAAGTAGTTATCTGGCTATAATTAAACAGATAAAACAGGAACATTTTGGGGGCATTCTGGGGAGGGGTTAAGTTATCTGGCTAACCTAGTCAAATATCAGGTATATCCGGTTGAATATCAGAGATATCCGGGTAAGTAGCGAGTTATCCAGCCACACAAGGCTGGATAGCTTTAAGCCTAACCAGCTATATTCAGTCAATGGCCGGTTAGGATTAAAGTTATCCTGCTATATTGTAAATGGTGGGCTGAGTGAGGGTATATTATGTCATAGAAGAGCAACACAAATTGGTAAAATCAAATGCTTGGTTTACTGAATATTGTACAATATAATAAAAATCAGCAGAGAAAAAAGGTATCACAATGAATATCTAGAAAGGCAGAAGGAAGAGAGTGTGGAACAAACTAAATAACATATTTCTTTATGCTTAATTTGTGGGAGTACATTAAGCAAAAGAATGCGTTATTAAGCATTTTAAATTGTGGTCTACTATCCCTCCTGATGCAACCTATGTGGCGAAACATGGTGACCGTGTCAGGGGACACTAACCTATTCTAAACTAAATATTTTTTATTTAATTGCATTTTTCATTCATAAGCATTGTATACATAACATTCCTGTGAAGAATCCGGGAGATACAGGCCTGGAGACTATAGACAGGACAGCTAGCACTGCTCCTAGTACTGCTCCCCATCTCATATGATCTAAA
The DNA here is from genome assembly GCF_901001135.1 of Rhinatrema bivittatum. Lineage (NCBI taxonomy): Eukaryota > Metazoa > Chordata > Amphibia > Gymnophiona > Rhinatrematidae > Rhinatrema > Rhinatrema bivittatum. Next base: position 47,878,415 of record NC_042619.1, on the reverse strand, counting down.
GGATGCAGTTCATAACAATTAATTTCATACTATCCTTTTCTGGCTCTAGTCTAGATGTTGCAAATTCAGTTGGTTTTATTTTGTATTTATAATTTTAACATATTTATGCCTTAATTGTGGTTTCTGCCAACAGAAGACATCCTGCTACTGCAAGAGTCACTAACAATTCAGATACTGACCCTTCATAGCAGTTAGCAGATGTTTCTTGCTCCTATTTCAACTGGTCACTTACTAATAGACTTAAGAGGAAGAGCATGTGAAACCAGCATAGGTTAAAAAGAATCTTATGTTAAGCTTTTATTCAATTAATATTAATTCACATTTTATTTATTGAATGGTGAATGCCTTGCCCCACTATTATTATTTCCACCTGCTGCATAACAAACTTCTTCATTCAATCTAAAAATAACTCCCTATCACTTCAGATTCCCAAAGACTTGTGGCAAAGGAATCACACAAAAAAAACTGTCAAGAAAAATGTGGATTTCTGTGATGCCTTAAGTTATTTTAGCAAAGCCAACCTAAATGAGTTTATTTCTAATTTCATTAAAAATTATCACATGTGACAGTTCTTTATGCTGTCTTGCGTACTGTAGCATATACACTCTCTCCTTCATATGAGTTCTCAGCTTTTGATCTAAGTGGTACTTCATATATAATGATTGGCATGAGACGAACAATCCTTTGTAGCAATACCTTTAAACACATAATAAAAAAAGGCCACATCAATGCAACATGTAAAACCCTATGAGGAAATAAATCAGTATTTTTGTTCCCCACCCTTTAATCTCTTCCCATAAAGATTAAAAAAAACCAACCTTTTACCACTCTGGTTCAACTAACTATTCAGGGGACAGTTTATAATCTTGTTCTAAATGCTTGGTTAAACTAATAATTATAGGGGTGCAATCAGTAACCTCTACACACCACTAATAACCATAAGTATTATGGAGTTTATGGCATAGGCCTCATGGTATTATTACAAGACTAGAGCCAATCTTTGATCCTGTAAAGTAGCTATTATTACTTTTAATTTAAAAATAATATATTTCTATGATTTCATTGTAATGTGTAAAAATAATTTTAAAATTATGGACATTTAAACCTTTAAAAATCTGACCTTTTGTTTAATTCCTGTTCATCATATTTCAGAAATGTGTGCACCAGAACTAAAAATGTAGCTATAAAACTTATGTTCAGTCTTTACTAATCTTAGCAAATGTAGCAATAGTCTTTTGTATAGAATGTTCATAAAGGTAGTCAAAGAAATAGAGATGAAACAAGAATAAGCAGCACAGATGGGCTTTTGCATCTCTACTTGCATTAGGGCTTGTAAATTCATTCTGATCACAAACAGGCAACAGATCCAATAATGTCCCAATATCTTTTAGCATTAACTCCTACCTAATAGACAGGTCAATACAGTAAAGTGCGGCCGCGGTTACCCTGCTCCTAACCCGCTTTCTACCCACTTTTCGGCCGTGTTAGTCCAACCCGCGATACACTATCCCCTTTAACCTACTCTTACCGTGTCCTTAAATCACCGGGTAACCCCTTCCGCCCGCGGCATATATATTACATGTAAACGATTGAATTAGCTATTCCCTCCCATACAGTAATGCATGCCCCGACTATTGCTTTTTTACCCTGCCGTTTTGCCACATGTTTAACCTGCTAACTTACTGCCTACCTTTACACCTGCGTTAGAGGCAGGGGTAAGGGTAGGCGGCAAACTTTCCCCCAACCCCCGCTCACCTGCCCTGGCTGTGTCCATGGGTGCTGATCTCCGGGGCAGCCCCAGTCCTCTCCCCTCCTCCCGAAGCAATGAAAGCAGAAAAAAAGCGAAAAAGCGAAAAAAAAGCAAAAAAGCGAAAAAAAAAAGTTGCAAGAGAGAGGGGAGAGAGGATGGGCAATCCTATGCTCAGGATTGCCAGTCCTCTCTCCCCTCCTCCCGAAGCAAGGCGCAAAAAGCAGCCTTGCTTTGGGAGGAGTGGAGAGAGGACTGGCAGTGTAAAGCAACGAAGCCACTTACATTTTTTGCAGCCCCGCTCCGGAGACGGACATCGGCGAAGACGACCGCGGCTCCCCTGCCTCCAGCTGCCCGCGAAGATGGATGCCTGCACGGGCGAAAGCGGCCCCTGTGCGTGCAATTGGGCCGCTCAAGGTGTGACGTCATGACGTTTGGCGTCACGGCATGTGACATCAAATCTTGAGCGGCCCAATTGCATGCACAGGGGCCGCTTTCGCCCATGCGATGCATCCATCTTCGTGGGCAGCTGGAGGCAGGGGAGCCGTGATCGTCTTCGCCGATGTCCGTCTCCGGAGGGGGGGGGGCTGCAAAAAAAGTAAGTCGCTTCGTTGCTTTACACTGCCAGTCCTCTCTCCCCTCCTCCCGAAGCAAGGCTGCTTTTCGCGCCTTGCTTCTGGAGGAGGGGAGAGAGGACTGACAATCCTGAGCATAGGATTGCCGTCCTCTCTCCCCTCTCTCTCTTGCTACTTTTTTTTTTTCGCTTTTTCACTTTTGTTTTTTTTGCTTTTTCGATTTTTTCCGCTTTCGTTGCTTGCTTCGGGAGGAGGAGAGAGAGGATTGGCAATCCCGAGTGTCAGAAAACCGTCCACTTCCTGGTACCTGTCATTTAAAATGTCATTTGAAATGACAGATACCAGCATGTCCATGAAGCGTTAGGCTAGCGCACCCAGGATACTGTATAGCGCTCTATACAGTAAAATGGGTTGCGCGGGCCAAACGCTTCACGGACGCTTCTTAGATGCAGCTTGAATTTGCAAGCTATTTACATACAGTATCGAGCAGTAGGTGAGCTGGACTGTGCATGCGGCAACTGCGGGTGCACCCGGCACTAACGCAGCTCTTCCTACCGCTCCTTACTTTATCGGCCTGATAATGAGGGATAAAACACAGGGTAAGAATTCCAAACTTTAACACTATCAAGTTCTTTGTACCATTCTCTCATTAAATATTATTAATCTCTCTCTGTGATTATGGCTACCTCCAGCCATCTCCTCAGCAGTTTGAGAGCCCATTGTGATCTCCATTCAGGTAGTTGGTTAGCTTTTTTAGACTTCAGGGGACAATATAGGCTACCTTTCCAGTCTCAGGCCTACATCTACTTAGGATGGTATGTTTAACAAAAACTCCACATATGCAGTTATTTGGTTCTCTCACCACCCTGCGATGAAGTTAGTCTCAGGTCCTTCCTTATCAACCTGTCCCAAAGGCAGTGCACAGCTTGTTAATCATTATTTTTAGGTATCTGGAACAGTTAAACTCAGGTGTAAAGACCTATCTCTCCCCCACCCACCAGTGGCGCAAGAAGTGAAAACCAAAAGCAAACCAGTTTCAAAAATCTATCCTTGTTCTCTCTAAAAAGAAAAGAAAGTACTATCTGAATGTTGGATGGTCATACAGACAGCATGTGTACAGAGAATAGCAACTAAGAACCAATAAGACTGCACCAATTCAGACTTTATCATGTACATGAGAATCAAAATTTAGACATCTGCGAGTAAATATGTAACTAAGTATTAACTAAGTGCATCAAGAAAATATTTCATCATGTTTATCAATTATTTCATTTCAAATAAAGATATATATTGCTTCATAAAACAAATAAAAACAGTATCTAAGTAAGAAAACCTCCCCCTCCCCATGGAACAAGAAAACATGAAGACAGAACTTGTGCATAAATTCTAAGCACTTCAGTCCATAAAATAAAAGATTCTGTTGCAAAGAATGTGAAGATTTTCCTTCTACCCTGTCATAGTGTCACTGACAAATGACAAGTACAGTTCTCTCAACACAGTGTTCTCAAAGCTCGTCATTGAAGCAAAACCTTTGCATACCCAGTCAGATACATGTGTATGAATTAATACTTGATATAAGAGAAACAAAAATTCAAATTAAGTAAAAGAAACTCAATGATAGGAATAACTCTTTTTCTATCATTTCTGAAGCTGTAGCTGAATAATTTTAAATGAGTATATTCAGCAGGACATTTATGCCACTGAATATAAATGGTGGATAAACACTGAAAAACCCCCACTTCCCCTAATGCTCTCTTAGCTAGCTTGGATCCTCTCATATGTTTGTGTGTCTTTTCTGTGATAACAACAATTCAGCTGCACAAATGTATATATATTTGATTCAACCAGAAAAGATAGTACCTGTACCCTCACAACATTGATAAATATCAATTAGTTTTTAACCCCAAATTATTTATTTATTTAAAAATACTTATATGCCATTTATACATAGCTCTAGGCAGCATACAGAAACATAAACACTCACAATACAATGTAAGATATAAAAAATGATATAACATATATATATAAACATAAAATGATAAATAGACATCAAAATAACAGATTAAAGTAACATCAACAGTAACATAAAATTAGATGATCAGTACAAACTCTAAACAGCCGAATATTACATCATACTGAATTTAAAAAGCTTTTTACACATTAAAAGCTAGCTCAAATAAATAGGTTTTTAACAGCCAAGTTACAAGAAGTTATAATAATTGATGCTGGACATGAACATGGCCTACACTACAGATTGAAATTCAAAGTGACCCAACAATGGTTTACATAGAGAATACAAAGTTTATAATAACCTAACTTAATGACATTCCTTAATCTGTTGTAGCATAAGAACATAAGAACATAAGATATTGCCACAAAGATGAAATTTGGTACTATGTTCTCTCACCCTAAACTAATAGTACCCTGTTATAGAGTTCATCAAGCTAGGGTGAGAGAACATAGTAGAAATGACATCTTTGTGAGACTTTCCTAACTCCAAATGAAGTCAAATCTTCATAGAGGTGTACTACGCTGTTCATACGTCTCAGTCTGGCCCCTAAATTCTAAACTACCACCAACACCTCACGCTATTATATGACCCTCCTATTTGCATATAAATACTTGACTAATAGAACAGCTTTGTAGGTAGTCTCTCTCTCTCTGTCTCTCTCTCATTACTGTGGGGTATGATAAGTTTACCACATGATTGGAAGTGGTATGCTATTGTGTATTAATTTTAAAATTTCCCTAAACATGCCCCTTTCTGTTATCCATGCATTAATAACACATTTTGATGAATCTAGAGGTTGGTTTAGATCTGCTCAGGTCTTACTTAGCCAAATAAGTTATCTGCCTTAGGCTGAATATTGCTACTTAGCTGTATATCTTATCCAGCTAACTGGTACTGCCCCGATCTGCCTGCAAGTTGTCTGGCTAACTAGATAGCCAGATAAGTCCTACTAATCTAGCTATCTAACACTTAAATATCAACCTCATATTGTTTAGATCCACATTAGATTCCATTAACATCTCAAGAATTGGGAAACAATTAGAAGACAAAAGGCTGGGTGGACATTAAACTAAACAAACTAAGCTTCTTAGAAAAGAAAATACGTATCTCATTATGTGATACAGGTTTGGGCTTATAAACAGACGTCACAAAATTATCTTTGTAGATTATAAGCAGTCTCTCACCATGGTGCTTCTCTCAAGGCTGAGGGACCACTATATACCCTGCTGACCAAAGTTGATTGAGTAGAACAATATGACTATCTAAGAATCGTCTCTGTAACACAAAAAGAAATTGGGTGAATAAAAACATAAAAAGTCCTGGAAAAATACAGACTTTTTCTTTAAAGATTGAGGATTCACTAACATAATCTTAAGCTGGTCTGAACCCAGAAGATTTACTTCATGCTGGTGTATTATCAAGACAAGAAAGTAAGAAAATTACAGTGACCCAGACCATTTATATGACATAAGATCTCAATACCTGCCTTGTCTGACGATATCTAGGATATGCACAGCTGCCGAAGAGGGAAATGACCATGGATCGAGGGTCTCAGGCTCCATGGCTCTACTCTGTGTGAAGGCGCAAAAAGGAGTTCCTTTGTTGCATTCTTTCATGCGAGTGATGGACCACGCACCACCCCAGCACACGGTATCTCCGGCATCCATCCCTGGCTCTTAACCCCTCCCTCCACTCAGGTGACATCAGTGGGGGGACGTAGCCAGAGCTGCCAATGGAACATAGAACTGATGGAATAGGGAAGTCCAAGGATCATGCTGTCAAAGCCTTGGATGTCGTTGTTAAGGGTAGTAACAGCTGCTGCTGTGACAGTTACTACCCTTAACCAATAAATCTACATACTGCCAATGCTCTCTCCTTCAACAGCAAGGAATTAAAGTGAATTGGATTCAGATAGCCACCAACAAGGGCCCTAATGTTTACGGTCTGGAAAACTGATAAGCATGGGGGTAACCTGCACGGCGCAGCAGATACTTCCATAAGCTTGCTGGGCAGACCGGATGGACCATTTGTTTCTTTTTTTATGTCATTTCATTTCTATGCCATCAGGGCAGATAGTACAGCAGGCATCTGAGCACTGGAAATGAAAGAGTCAGCTGCACCATTGCAGTCTCTTGACCAGGAAAATAAACAGCTAAATATTCATTTTATAAACATCTAAAAATAGAAGCCCTAATTATAATAAATGAGCAGCAAGAGGACACTTGGCAGTATGAAAAGAATAAAAGGCTTCTGAAGAATATTTTTAAAGTAAGGCTTCAACGTTTTTGAACTTTAATTTTGGTTTGAGATGAATTTTTTTTAACCATTTTTGAGTCATTTGTCATATTCCCCCTAGCCTTCATGTGTACTCTTTTTCTGTTTTCTTCATCTTGAAAAAATATAATGCCTTAAGCAAGTACTTTAATACAAAGATTTTGAAGCTTATCTATACAGAATATTCTTTTGAAACCTTTTTTTTTTGTTTCAAACTGTCAAGTGTCCTATCCCATCATATCACAGTTTTCTCATGCCATATTGTTCATCCTCTGATTTTGTAATTTGTAATTCACATGTCCTTTTTCACTGGTATTCAAGTAAATCCATTTTTTTCTGTAACGCTATTGTATTTCCAAACTAGGTGTGCATCAGTCTATTTCCTCAAAGCATCATCCCACTCCAGTGTGCTTCTAATTATATCAACATCATTACAATATTTTAATGTTATCCTTAGTGGGCACTTTTAGAGGTAATTCTATAATAGACCATGTAGGTCTAAGATCTGAATGTGTTTTGTACCTGTTATGCTCAGGCTTGTGGACCCTTGGGCCGAAGGGAGGATAGTTGGGATGTGAATCGTTTTTTGACGATTTAAAAAAATCGTCAGATATTTTTTAAATCATCAAAAATCGTTATGAGTCGCGATACAATAGAAATTCCCCCGATTTATCGTGAAAAATCGTAAATCGGGGGAGGGGGAGGGCAGGAAAACCGGCACACCAAAACAACCCCTAAACCCACCCCGACCCTATAAAACTAATCCCTTACCTTCCCCCAATCTCCCAAACCCCCCCAAAACCTTTTACGAGTACCTGGTGGTCCAGTGGGGGTGCAGGGACCGATCTCCCGCTCTTGGGCCATTGGTGCCATTTTGGCTGCCACTCAAAAATGGCGCCGATGGCCCGATAAAAAAAAAACCCACCCGACCCTTTAAAAATGACCCCTTAGCTTCCCCCATCCTCCCGAGCTCCCCAAAACATTTTAAAATTACCTGGTGGTCTAGTGGTGGTCCCGGGAGCGATCTCCCATTCTCGGGCCATCGGCTGCCACTCAAAGATGGCGCCGATGGCCCTTTGCCCTTACCATGTGACAGGGTATCCGTGCCATTGGCCAGCCCCTGTCACATGGTAGGAGCACTGGCTGGCCAGTGCCATCTTTAAAGATAGCCACCGCCATTGTAAAGATGGGCGCCGCCATCTTTAAAGATGGTGCCGGCCATCCAGTGCTCCTACCATGTGACAGGGGCCAGCCAATGGCACGGATACCCTGTCACATGGTAAGGGCAAAGGGCCATCGGCGCCATCTTTATGAGTGGCAGCCGATGGCCCGAGAACGGGAGATCGCTCCTGGGACCAGCACTAGACCACCAGGTAATTTTAAAATGTTTTGGGGGACTTGGGAGGGTGGGGGAAGCTAAGGGGTCATTTTTAAAGGGTCAGGTGGGTTGTTTTTTTTATCGGGCCATTGGTGCCATTTTTGAGTGGCAGCCAAAATGGCGCCGATGGCCCGAGAGCGGGAGATCGGTCCCCGTGCCCCCACTGGACCACCAGGTACTCGTAAAAAGTTTTTGGGGGGGGTTTCGGGAGGGTGGGGGAAGGTAAGGGGTCAATTTTAAAGGGTCGGGCCTCACTAAAAAAAAATTAACGATGTAAATCGGAACTGATTCCGATTCACATCACCACCGATCAGATTTTTTTCTCCCTCTAGCCGAACCCGATCGATAAGTCGATCAGGCACACGATTCACATCCCTAGAGGATAGTATACCTTAGGAAGTGGATCCGAAGGTTCTCCCATTGGGTGGTGAGGCAGGACAGAAGAGGTGACCAGCTGACCCTCGGCACTGGAGACTGAGGCGACTGTGGAGGCAGATGAAGAGTTGTGACGTCGAGGAGAGGAACTGTGTCTTCTCCACTGGAAGCCCGCAGTCCCCCCAGGAGGAGCCCGTAGGGACCTGGGCCGCTGGGACTTAGGTGGACCTTTGAGAGCTCAAGGAGACGAGAGTTCAGAGCAAGAGCTAACTGGAGCTTCACCCCTGGAAGTCTGCGGTCCCCCCGGGAGGAGCCCATAGGGATCCGGGCCGCTGGGACTTAGGTGGGCCCTTGGAGACAGTGGTCCAGAAGAAGTCCAAGGTCAAGTGCCAGAGAGTCGTCGCTAACCAGTCCGAGGTCACACGCCAAGGGTTCGCCGCTTACCAGTCTGAAGTCACACACCAGGAATCACTGCTTGCCAGTCCAAAGTCACACACCAGGAATCACCACTTGCCAATCTGAAGTCAAGAAACAGGAACACCAAGACGAGACAGGAACAAGGATCTGAAGTACAAGAACTCACCGAAGCAAGCAGACCTGACTATGTGGGGCGACGTTGCCAAGTCAAAGAATGACTGTGGAGAGCCTCCTTATATACTTCCCTGTGCCTGGCCCATCAGGCACAGGTGAAGTCGATTTAAAGGTCGAGGCCCCTTTAAATTAATTGAGGAGGCGCGGCCTCGTGTCTATGGCAGCCATCTTGGATCTGGGTCACGGAGGAAGGCATCCCAACGCCGCGAGGGGAGAGCAAGACGCTTCCCCTGCCGACAGCCACCACAGAGGCCCACGCTGGCTTGAGGGCCTGACTCTCCCAGCTTCCTCGATGCTGCCAGTGGTGGCCCACCGCCGCGGGCGAGGTAGGGGACGTGGCTGCGGCAGTCTGCGCCGCGGGACACAACAGTACCTGCAGTCTTTGGCCTGAGTTGTCAATGCATAAGCTCGCTTTGAAAGCTTTTTGGTTGTTCCAGTGCTCACGTACACGCACGCCCAGAAAATTATACTTGCTCTAGAGCAGGCACAATTTTCTGCGTGTACATTTATGTGCACACTTTTTCAAAAGTATGCATGAAAATATTTTCTCCATCCTGACGCATCCCTAGAAATTCCTCTTGCTTCTGCTGGTAAAAGTAGGAACAAAATTCTTGTGGCCTGGTTTGGCCTCTGTTGGAAACAGGATGCTGGGCTGGATGGACCCTTGGTCTGACCCTTGGTCTTATGTTCTTAAAATGGAATTTTGTGCGTACTTTTACATGTACAATCCCCTAATTGATTTTCAAAATGCCTTTTACAAGAATAAAAGTGGGTTTTATGTTAATAAATCACTTTGAACAGGCAGGTAAAAATGTAGTAAGTATTTTCAGCCACTGTTTAAATTACCAGATGTCTTCTTTTGATATGTTTTCAGTATCCTGCATCACATAAACCTGTAGACAACCAATAACAGATACTCTCTGAAGTAATTCAGTTTGGAGAGCACTGACTCAGCTCCTTGAGCAGATCCTGTGATCCATAAAGTAGTAAAATACATAATATACTTGCACATAGAGTGCAGTGTGTTGCCAAAAACCAAGAGTATCATAAATCATTCAATATGTTAAAATGCAATGCAATCATATGAGCTCTGGTTTCATGTCATACTACTGTAACTGAAGAGTCCCAGAGCTCATAAAGATGAGTATCATGTTTCTTAGGTATATTTGTACAGAAAACATTAAACAGAAAATTGCTAAAACTGGAAGTCTTCAAGAAATAGCTTTGAATATTAGAAAATCCTGCATACTATTTGACTACACATTAGAAATTAAGACATGCTTTAAACCTGTCTCTTAAGAATCTTGCCCATTCTTCAACTGATTATTTTTGTGTAAGTACAACAATATTTAGATAAATCTACAATGCATGGTGCCCGTGTAACAATTACAGTTTGTAAATACAGTTATGAAGACTATCAGAGCAGAACCAGCTTGTCAGTTTTATGGGAGATGTGAGTTTAATTTTACTAGAGCTGAGTGAGTTAACTTGGTTCTACTTAGATTAGATGCTGATTATGTCAAAGGGAACTCAGTCAATATGACAAACCAGTTGAGAGTTAGGCAGAGAACACAATTTGCTATGATTTGGATTAATTTTGATAAATTGAACACTGTGTTTTTGGATTTTTATTATTTTTATAATTGTTATAGCTTTCTCAAGATTTTGGTGCTCACAAAAATACACATGTGCACATGAATTACTACAAATTACTACTTAAAGTGAAACCAGAACTTATTTTAAAGCCCTTAAATAATGAAGGCTGAAATTTCCTGGGGAGACATCTTATCTCTTTGCCTGACCATGTCTTCCTGTTATAACTAGTCCCAGTCCATTATACTAGTCACATCATTCTTGTGGAACCAACTAATACGGATCCTAAAAAACATGAACCTGTGGGAAATGAAAACAAAAAACATATAGAGAAAACAAAGGAATGTTTCTTTTGTCTAAAGCCTTTACTTTTGGCATCTGGAACATAATGCTGAAAACCAAAAAATGGAGCAAAGTTCAAATCCAGTCCTTCTACATAAAGAACATGTTCTTAATCTCCATAATAATGTGAATCTACTCTAGCCTTTCCTCCAGAGCACCTTCAATGCCTGTTGATATGCATCACAGCTAGACAATTCCCCGATGCTACTGTCCTCTCATCTATGCCGATCTCTTCTGCATTTAGAGGCCTGTAGGGACAGAACATACACAGTCCCCCTAGATTCCAAACCCACTTCTCCAAGGGTATGACAAAAATAATTCATCAGCTCATTTAATTCCACAGGAGTCTCATTACACTGGGCAACAAATTTTCACAAAAGTCATGTTACAGAAATGAAATTAGTTAATTCTTATACATTTCCATGTGCTAAACACGAATGTGACTGTGAAAATGCAAAATTGGCTCTAGTTTTTTTGTAAGATGCAATAAAATAATTACATCTTGAACTGTATGCCAATAGTAGGAGACCTACGGTTAATACCGTTTGAAAAATGAAGTCATAGACTACGTCTTAGATTTCTTTGCTTGTCTCTTGTACACCTGCTCGGGAGCATCTCTGCAGAGTGTCCAGCAGTAGTCAGCCAGCATGAATATTTCAAATGCTCACCCTTTCTGACTGGGCTTCATATAGTACACTGCTGACGTCAGCTTACTCAGCAGCAGCATGGCAGTAGAACTGCATTTTATCAGAAAATGATGTAATAAACTCTGGATGATGTGTGCATGATGGTATTATGCAATATGATGCAATATTACATCATTCTAGGCTTATTTACAGTCCTACTGGATAAATTTACATGACTAAACATAGAAAGTGAACTATATTAAATATCTTCAAAACGAGAGCCAATAAAAACTTTTCATGGTCATATTCATGTTCAGTACATCAAGATACTACAGAGTAGGACCTTTTTCGGTCAGTAACACTTTCATTGTTGCCCAGCGTTATGAATAGGAAAACACCCAGACCTCATAGTAACACACCATATCTTGGTGGGGAAATGCTTTCTTTCTGCCACATTTCCTGCAACGAGTCTCCACCACCATTACAGATCAGTATAGGTTTTGCAATCCTCACAAGTCCTTAATATCCTGGGGCATTCTGCTCCTCACCCAGCTCCATACGACTCCACCAATACTGACAGTCCTCAGGAGCATGGTGGAAGACCTCCCTTGGAGATTTGATTAGGGGCACACAGTCATCCTGCTGCCCACTAACTACTACTACTACTATTTATAATTTATAAAGCACTATTAGACAAACACAGCACTGAACAGATACACATAAAAGACAGTCCCTGCTCAATAGAGCTTACAAGCTGGTCAGAACAAACATATATGACAAACAAGAGTTAATAGAAAATGTATTTATTGAAGAGAAGTGGTTAGATATTAAAAGAAGCCTCAAAAAGGTGATTGGATTTGAATGTGGACTGAGATGGAACATGACGCACTAAATCTAAAAGTTTATTCCAGGTATATGATGCAGCAAGGTGGAAAGTACAGAGTTGGAAATTCATGGTGGAGCAGAAGAACTCAGATCAGAGAAATTTTCCCTATGAAAGGAGTTCATGAGTTAGGATGTAGAGGGAGAGAACTGAAGAGAGATAATGAGGATCTATAGAGTGAATGCACTTGTAGGTGAGTAAGAGAAGCTCGAACTATATGTGGAAGCAGATGCGGAGTCACTGAAGTGATTTGAGAACTGGGGTTACATGGTCACAGTGACGGTGAAGAAAGATAAGCCATGCGGCTGAATTATTCAGGGGAGGCCCGAGAAGAGCAAGTTGCAGCAGTCTAAATGAGAGGTGAAAAGAGAGTGAATGAGCATTTTGATAGCATGCTTAGAAAGGAAGGAAGGAATTTTAGTGATATGTCTGCTGTTTTGAAATATTTTTATTGTTGTTTGAAACATTTTTTAAATATTTATGAGTTTTTAATTATTGTATTTATTTATTTATTTATAACTTTTTATATACCGAGGTTCAATTAACAAGATTAATTATCACTTCGGTTTACATTACAACCAGCAAAAATGGATGTATTCTATTCACCAGCTGTTTTGAATTATTTATTCTTTTTATTAGTTTAGTTTTATTTTTATTATTCATTTTTTACATTTCATAATTTTCTTGTTTGATGTTTTATTAGGTATGGTAATGTTTCTGTTTTTCCATTGTTGCACTGCACAGTTCAGTTTTTGCCTCGCTTTTGTATTTCTAATCTATGGTCTCTTTATTCTATTTTTGGTGAGGGTCTGTCTGTGTTCTGCATGTGTGACGAAGGTGAAGTATTCTGCTTGATACGTACCATGTCCATGCCCGGCCCACATATGGGGCTGCTCACCTCGTTGGCTCCTCTGCAGGTCACGGGTCGGCCTCCCCAGTGGCAGCTGCGAGCTCCTCCAGGCCTTGGCGTCCCGTGGCGGCAGTTGTCGGACCTTCCACTACGCACCAGGCCTCACGCCGGAGTTCGGCGCCTCCAGTGGCGTTGGCCATGCCTCTACGTGCGCGTCCTCCGCCCGGTCTCTTGTGGGGCCAGGGGCGGGTCCTAGCTCCACGGCGCGCCATGATTGAATGCTCAATATAAGGAAGTTCCTGCCTGCACTTCCTTGCCTTGGCAATCGGGTCGGCACTGTAAGTGTACTAGTTTGCCTCTGAGTTCCAGTCTTGTTCCAGCCTTGTTCCAGTGTCCTTCTGTTCCAGCCTTGTTCCAGCATCCTCCTGTTCCAGCATCCTTCTGTTTCAGCGTCCTTCTGTCTCGTCTACCCAGGTAGTACCCTCTGACTGTCTCTCTGGTACTGACCTCGGCCTGTCCTTTGACCATTCTGTCTGCTGCCTGGATCCTGACCTCTGCCTGCCTTGTGACCTCATCTGACCTTCGGAACCTGACCCCTGCCTCATTTGACTACTCCTCGGCCTGACCCTCAGATTTTGACCTCGGCTGCCATTGACCAGGGAGCCGTTCTCCACTGCTCCAGGACATGGGTCCACCCCCAAGCGCAACAGGTTGCCAAGGCCATGGCGGAGAATCCTGCCTTCAGGGTCCTACCGGGTTTGGCTGCCACAGTCCAAGAACATCACAGGGCTTTGGAATCACTAGCCTCTTCGGTGGAAGAGCTTCATTCACAGCTGTGAGATACAACTCTGGCCAATCCCTTGGGCCTATCGGCCTCTATGCTACCCAAAGCATCGTTGCATTTCCTGCACCTCCTTGATACAATGGGGACCCACGATCCAGTCGTGGCTTCCTCAATCAGTGCTTCATGCAATTTGCACTGCAACCTTCCTTGTTCCTGAAGGAAACCATTAAAGTGACCTTCATCCTTTTCCGCCTGGAAGGGAAGGCTCTTGCATGGGCCTCTCCCTTATGGGAATGCTCTGATCCCATACTTTCTAAGTTATCTGAGTATGTTGCTCTCTTCAGACCTTCAGAGACCCAGGCCACCAAGATGTAGCCAGCCATGATCTACTCCACCTCCATCAAGGGTCACGGACCCTCTCTGAGTATACGGTGGAGTACAGGACCCTGGCTACTGAGCTTGGGTGGGAAGAAGATTGTATGAAGCCATCTTCTTAGATGGACTCTCCAGCGCTCTCAAAGATGAACTCTCCATCCGTGAGACTCCTACGTCTCTAGAGGACCTGATTTACCTCACCAGAAAGATCAACCATCGTCTCCGGCAAAGGCGCCTAGAAGTAAAGGCTTCCCGCTCTCCTGCACCGCGTCCCATGCATGTCCAGAGGCCTCCAGCCAAGACTCCAGCACCACTGCCCTCTTCCATGGTGGAACCTATGGAGGTGAACTGTGGGTGACTGTCTCCAACTGAACATCTCTGTCGGAGGAAGGAGCACTTCCGGTCATCTTCTGCAGTCCTGTCTGGTTCATCTGGAAAACTGCAATGCCTGAGCCTGGCGGGGGTCCCAAGCCTAGTCGCTACTGTCACCGGCCCCCAGCTCCTGCTTACAGTCTTTCTGGGCATCAAGGCCCACTCCTTCACCACCACTGCTCTTGTCGATTCAGAAGCAAGTGGCAGCTTCATCATGGATGACATTGTCAAGCTTCTGAACATTCCTCTGCAGCCATTAGATGTGAGTCTCTGCATCACCTCCATTCAAGGAGAACATCTTCCCGGGCTCATCACCCATCAAACAGTGGCTGTCCATCTCACCGTGGGCACTCTCCACGAGGAGGAGATGTCCTTATATGTATTAAAACGTTCTACACATCCAGTTATCCTGGGGCTGCCATGGCTCCAGGCCCACGAACCCCAGTTTGATTGGCATTCCCTTCAGCTGGTGCAGTGGGACTCCAAATGCCAGAAGACATGTCTACGTCAAGTATCTTCAGTAGTCTCTGTTCTGAAGTCTACCACTCTATCTGGGTTGCCTACTCAGTATGTTGACTTCGAAGACGTCTTCTCAAAGCAGAAGGCGGATACTTTGCCTCCGTTATGCAAGTTCAATTGCCCCATAGAACTTCTACTGGGCACTATGCCTCCCAAGGGCCGAATGTATCCATTGTCTCACCCAGAAACCCTAGCTATGTCTGAGTATATCAAAGAGAACCTAGCAAAAGGGTTCATTCATCCCTATGATTCTCCTGCTGGAGCAGGCTTTTTCTTCATTAAGAAAAAGGACGGTGGGTTACACCCTTGTATTGACTACAAAGGGCTCAATGCCATAACCCGCAAAGACTGATACCCCCTGCCCCTTATCAGCGAGCTGTTCGACTGCCTTCAAGGGGCACAGATCTTCACCAAGTTGGATGTGAGGGGTGCGTACAATCTGGTACGTATCCGACCTGAAGATATCTGTGGAATCGTATTCAACACGAGAGATGGTCACTATGAGTATACCGTGATGCCCTTTGGGCTATGCAATGCCCCAGCAGTCTTTCAATGCCTTATGAATGAAATACTCCGAGACCTCTTGTACTCATTCATAGTCATATATCTTGACGACATCCTGATCTTTTCCAAAGACCTTGAATCCCATCAAGACCATGTTCGGATTGTCCTTCAATGTCTAAGAGAAAACCATCAGTATGCCAAGTTAGAAAAGTGCCTCTTCGAGAGAAATCGCTTACCCTTCTTAGGGTATATCATATCCAATCGAGGTTTCTCCATGGATCCAGATAAAGTCCAGGGGATCTGAGACTGGCCCCAGCCAGTAGGCCTACGGGCCTTACAACATTTCCTTGGCTTTACTAATTATTTCCGGAGCTTCATTGCCAATTATTCTACCCTAGCTCTTCCACTCACAGCCATGACCAAGAAAGGGGCTAACACTCGTGTGTGGACTCCCAAAGCACAAGCCACCTTTCAGACGCTCAAAGAAGCTTTCTGTTCCGGTCCCTGTCTTCAGCATTCAGACCCAAGACGTCCATTCGTCATCAAAGTCGACACCTCTGCAATTGGAGCAGGAGCCGTCTTAAGCCAGTTTTCTCCC
Organism: Rhinatrema bivittatum; assembly: GCF_901001135.1. NCBI lineage: Eukaryota > Metazoa > Chordata > Amphibia > Gymnophiona > Rhinatrematidae > Rhinatrema > Rhinatrema bivittatum. The sequence goes on along the minus strand of NC_042619.1, from coordinate 47,862,018 downwards.
AAGGGTAAATTGATACCTTGTTTATTCTACTCACACAAGTTCTCTCCTACCGAGAAGCGCTACACTGTTGGTGACCGAGAACCTCTCTCCATCAAGTTGCACTCCAAGAGTGGCGCCCCTGGTTGGAAGGGGTGCAACACCTATTTACCATTTTCACCGACCATAAGAATCTTGAGCACCTTAAAGAAGCTCAACTCTTGAATGCTCAAGAAGCCCAATGGGCGCTCTTCTTTGAACGGTTCAACTTCGTCCTACGTTATCGCCCCGGTCCCAAGAACCTCTGTGCTGAAGCACTATCGAGATTCTTTGAACCAGAGGATGTCCCTGATGTTCCCAGACACATCATAGATCCTGCCTGCATATCCCTTGCCATGACCACCACTGTTCCAGTGGGGAAAACCGTCATTCCACGTACATTACGTGAATGAGTTCTGACATGGGCTCATGATTCCAAGTTGGCAGGACACCCGGGTCGTGCCAGGACCCTAGAGATGTTGCGGAGACATTACTGGTGGCCCAACATGGTGCAAGACTCTCGTAACTATGTAGATTCCTATCCCATCTGCACCCAACAGAAGCTGCCTACCAGACGGCCTCCTGTTCCAGCATCCGACTGTCTCATCTCCCCAGGTGCAAGGAAGAGGGGTTCAATTTTGTTAGGAACTGGGGAATATTTTGGGAAAGGGGGAGTCTCTTCCGAAGGGATGGGCTCCACCTTAACCAGAGTGGAACTAGACTGCTGGTGCTAACCTTTAAAAAGGAGATAGAGAAGCTTTTAAACTAGAACAAAGGGGAAAGTCGACAGTCGCTCAGCAGCGCATGGTTCGGAGAGGGGTATCTTCAAAGGATACTAATGATGCATTAGAATTAGGGCATCCCGACAGTGAGGTTCCAATAATAAGAAAAGTAGTCCAAGTGCCTGTAACTAAAAACTCACCTGAGCTAAAAAATTCTAACATATCCGTATCAATTAAAAAGCAGAATAAAAATACAAACAAAAACAAACTGAAATGTTTGTATGCTAATGCCAGAAGTCTAAGAAGTAAGATGGGAGAATTAGAATATATAGCAGTGAATGATGACAGACTTAATTGGCATCTCAGAGACATGGTGGAAGGAGGACAACCAATGGGACAGTGCTATATTGGGGTACAAATTATATCGCAATGTCAGAGAGGAGCACCCGGGAGGCGGTGTGGCGCTTTATATCCAGGATAGCATAGAGTCCAACAGGATAAACATCCTGCATGAGACTAAATGCACAATTGAATCTTTATGGGTAGAAATCCCTTGTGTGTTGGGGAAGACTATAGTGATAAGAGTATACTACCGTCCACTTGGTCAAGATGGTGAGACTGACAGTGAAATGCTAAGAGAAATTAGGGAAGCTAACCAAATTGGTAGTGCGGTAATAATGGGAGACTTCAGACTTCAATTACCTCAAAAAAAAATACGTTGTATCACAATTTTTTGTTTTTTATAGTATTGGTGCTATGGTTTTTTCAAATTAATATTTCCACACAATTTATTTATGAATTAGGGACCCACGGTGCTACAAGTGTGCACTTGTATGCATACCATTGTGGGACCTTTTTAATCATAGTTCCATCAGTCCAGCTTTTCCAAAGAAATTTTTAACTTTTTACGTTTATCTTAAAACTCAAAGAATTGTACTTCCCTTAGTTCTTTGAGGCGGTACCAGAGTCAAGGGTTTGACGCGTACGCATTGCACGAGCCGCTGTTTCAGGGACGTCTTGTGCTGACTCACTCTGACCGGTGCACCTCCGAATACTTCACAGGGTGCTGCTGCAGGAAAATCTCTAGGTACTTGTAATGCATGATTTTACAAAGGTCCCTTCGGATAATTCTGAAAATCAAAATACTTTTAGTTGTGTAACCATCAAAGCCTCACTTATTCACAATTTCCAATGTGCACATCCTATGAAAAAATGGAAAAAAGCCGATCAGTCTTGCTTACTGGACCTGCCACCATTTTCTGTTTTAGGCATGAAGGCAAATCACTGAACGAAAACGAGACTAATTTATAACAAATTCACTGATCTCACCTGATACCAGACTAATCATGATTTGACAGGGAAATCACATAAAAATCAAACCATTCAATTTCTTTATTAAGGCCACCTGGGGTGACTGATTTTAAATGATAGATCCATTTCTGTTCACACTGTTTCAGCCACTTCACTCTGTCTCCCCCTCTCCTGTGCGGGTGTATGATCTCTAGAACAGTCCATTTAATATCACTGAAGTCATGATGATACTCTTTAAAGTGAGCAACCAAGGGTTCTTCAAGCCTGCCTATATTTAAGTAGCATTTGTGTTCTGTTAGCCGGATCCGTACTTGACATTTTGGCATGCCCACATATATTAAAAAATACACATACACAGAGAATAAATTGTACATACAATTTTTAAATACAATATCTGTATAAACTTTATTAATATTGCAAAATCTAGAGCATCCTATCTAAACAATTAAAAACTATCTAATCACACAGCACATCCAAACTCACACATTCATACCACATTAAAACCTATAGCACCTGTAAACATAGTGACCATAAATACACTTTTCAATTTATACAAATGTTTTTGTACACCAATATTCTTCACTATCTTATAATAACTAATATCAGTAACAACTGTATTCTATATCAGCTCCCCACTTATAAATCAATCCAAAATTCTTATCGAGATCACCCAAATAAGAATTCTCTTCTAATTTCCTTCATGAAGAACGATCATGTTCCTCCTGGTCAGACAAAGATCTTTGTTTCACCCCCTACCTGGGGCTTCCTCAGGGACTCGTCAATATAATAATATCCAGGGTGTCCTCTCTCCACACCTTCAAATCTCAACTTATAATCACAGAAGGCTTTTACTTCAAGATATCCGTTTCATCTACATTCATCATTCTTATAGCGTATACCGTATACATTCATCATTCTTATGGCGTATACCGGAACCGACAAACATCACATGTCAAAGAACGTTCTTTGACATGTGATGTTTGTCGTTTCCAGTTGGATTATAAACAGATTGAAAACATGTATACGCTATAAGAATGATGAATGCTCTCATACATACTTCCTCTCTCTCTCACATACACACATGCTCTCATATGCACTTCCTCTCTCTCTCTCTCTCTCTCTCACACATATGCTCTCATATACACTTCATCTCTCTCTTTGCTTTACACACACCCACAAATACGTACATACACACACACATACATGCTCTCATACATACTTCTCTCTCTCTCTGTTTCACACACACACCCACATACACACATTCATGCAGACTTGATGTGACATTATTCTTGTGCCATTCCTCAATTTATTATTTTACAACTGACAAATACACATTTTTGTTAGTCCTGCCCTACTCTTATGGAGAAACGTATAAGTTGTACATGCTCTCTCATCCCCTCTGCATATACCTACGGATCTGCATATACCTATAGATCTTCAATGATGTGACTTTTGATATACAATTAAATGGACAGAAATAGCCATTTAGGAAAGTTGTGAATAATTTGGGAGTTTTATTGGAACCTGATCTTTTTATCCAAGCCCAAATTTCTGCAATTTTGAAATCCATCTTTGTTCAGCTTTGAGTCATTTGCCCTTTTCTTTCTCTGAGAGATTTAAGGACAGTGGTTCAGTCTTTAGTGTTGTCAAGATTAAACCAGTGTTACAAGACTCCACTAAGTTTACCAAAACAAAAAGCCCTTAAAATGGCTACAATTTACTCAGAATACCGCTGCAAGTGAGAAGTTGATAGGTGGACTTAAGGCAAAAGAATCTGTTACCCCTATTCATCATGAGTTGAATTGGCCCCTTGTTCAGTTTCACCTTCAATCTAAATTGTCTTTTATGCTTTTTAAAACACTGCATGGTATAACTCACAATTATGTTCTTATGTTCTTATTATCTTTCTAATAGGATTACCCATTATGCTCCTTCTATACCTTTAAGATCCTTTCAAGTGAGCCTATTGTGTGTTCCTGGGGGTGAAACAGGTTAAGTCAGAAAGGATCCATTTAAAAGTCTTTTCTGTTGCTGCTGTAAAGCTCGGGAACTCTCTCTCTCCTGGAGATTAGTCCATTGATAATCTTGTAATGCTCCATAAGCAGTTGAAGGCTTGCTTTTTTACTGTTGCTTCTAGATACATTTTGTGGGATGGTTCTGCCAGAGATTAACTCATTTTTTAATATTTGTTTTTCAGTTAGTTGATTATATTAGTTTTTTAAATCTGATTTATTAATTGTTAATTTAGAATTTTATTTTTGGTTTTTACTTTAGGTTTCCTATCTTTTTTTTTAGTTTTATTATGATTTAATGAATCATGTTGGATATTCATTGTGATTTTTTTGTATTGTACATCATATTAAGCTTTTTGCATTATGTGATTTATAAATATAACTAAATAAATTCATAAAATAAATATTTATGGAGTATATCAAAATAGTTTAAGAACATGAGCACTATGATTTCTACAGGAAAATTGGCTACTTTAGAAGGAGACGTTTTAGCCAGTGATTAAAAATTGGGCAAGGCTGCCAAAATTGTTTTTGAATTGTTATTTGATAGAGATTTTGTTACAGCTATTGTTCCTAATTTTCAGCGAGAATAAGAAATGGTTTCTTAAATTTGGTTTTATTGATATACTTCATAATACAAGTGATTAACAAGATATCTGTAATATATGATAAATGCTTATAACTGGTAAGTCCATGTGGAAAATCATATGATCCCAGGAAAGTTTCACATTTGTTATCCGCAAAATCAAACTTTGAATTGTTTTTCAATACGATTTTATGTTTGTGCAATCCCACCAAATCTGAATCATTATATACTACCACTCTGTGGGAAGATTGTCTTTGAAAATTGGCTTGCAGGCCTGTGAGTACATGAGCCTGCAAGCAGAATTGGGAGTCCAAGAATTGGCATCTATGTCATCAAATCAATGTATGCTTTGAATATGTAAAAAAGCTAAGATCTACAGGTCTCTTACAGTCACAATTAAGATTCATCTCAGTCACTCAGCGAACCACAACATATTCTGTATTCTCATTAGATATTCGTAATTACATAGGATTTTCTAACCTAAAGAAAACAGAAATATCAAAACCCCAAAACTTATAATCTTACCCCCTTTCCCAAAATTCTAGCGGCTGAAAAGAGAATAAAATAGATATGAAAGCCTTCTTCATCATCTATAGCTGTACTTTTCCTACTCTGCAGTGAGTACCTAAAGGAGGAATTGTACCACCTATTGGTAAATGATGGAGACGAAGAAAAGGGTAACCCATTTTGACTAGCGAAGGCTACACAGAGCAACAATAACCCTAAGAAGAAATAAAGAAGGGAAAACAAAAGCTTGCTGAGCAAACTGGATGGACCACTTGGGTATTTTTCTGCTGACATTTACTATGTATCCTGTCCTGAGGACCCCACAGCCAGTCAGACTCTTGGGATACCCGCAATGAATATACATGAGATAAATTTGCATATGTTGAGTCTTCATGCCATGCAAATTTATTTCATGCATATTCATTGTGAATTCCCTAAAAACCTGACTGGTTGTGGAGTCCCCAGGACAGGTTTGGGAAGTCCTGGTTTAAATGCATTTTTTTGCTTGCTTGTTTTTTATGGGATTCTTTTCCTTCCAAAAACTCAGGGTCAAGGAGCTGATGTATTAAAATGTGTTAACATCTGCCATTAACACGTGCAAATGTGGTATTTACTGCACATATTAATGGAGAATGTTAGTGATATGCAAATGATGTGTATTTTAATACAAATGTGTGCATATGAGGACAATAACGTAAAAATGTAACCATACCTTTCCAATGTATAGTTAAGAATTTTGTGTTAAAGCCTCCAATGCTTTATGTGCTTTTGAACATTCATGATTTCATGTTGCGCTAATAAGTAGTAAGTTATTTTACATACTTTTGCATCTCATTATTTCATTAGCATAGATTTTGCATTAATATTAACACAAAATTTAGTTCATTAATCCATTAATCTTTGCAGTTAATTTTCACATTTTTGCTTTAATTTTGCATGAAACTTAAAGCTGGCCCTTAAGCTGAAAATCTTTTATTATTGAGACTGAACACACTAGTAACTTTGCCATTATCCTGACCACTTGCAATGTCCTCAGAAACCTCTGTCAGGAAGCATTACCCTGATGAGGATCTTAATAACTGGTTGTTAGAATGGTATAATTAAAGATATTTTCAGTCTACCAAGGGATAGACATAAAATGGAATCAGCAGCAGCTCTTTTTTCATGACCTATATTTCTCTGTTCTGTCTGAATCTGAAATTATCAAGCTCCCTCTGAACTTGATACTGGCATATTGAGTCACTGAGACTGTTCATGTAAACATGTATTTGAATGTAAGTGCCATATTCATTAGGTCTCTGAATATGAAAGATGCTGTATCAATTTTCTTTGTGAACTGGATCCCAAAGGGAGGAGAAGAACCAAAACAATGGTGAACATGTTACTCTTTCCCAATCAAGTAAAGTTTAGATAAGAACATAAGAATATAAGAACATAAGAAATTGCCATGCTGGGTCAGACCAAGGGTCGATTAAGCCCAGCATCCTGTTTCCAACAGAGGCCAAACCAGGCTACAAGAACCTGGCAAGTACCCAAACACTAAGAAGATCCCATGCTACTGATGCCAGTAATAGCAGTAGCCATTAGAGATGTGAATCCGAACTGGAATCGGTTCGGATTACAGTTCCGATTCACATGTGGGTTTTTTTCCATCGGGCCTGATTGCATTTTGTTTATCGGCTGCGCCCCAGCTGATAAACAAAAAACCCACCCCAACCCTTTAAAAGTAACCCCTTAGCTTCCCCCACCCTCCCGACCCCCCAAAAACCTTTTATAGGTACCTGGTGGTCCAGTGGGGGTCCCGGGAGTGATCTCCCACAATCTCCCGCACCGGACCGTTCTCCCGCTCCTGGGCCATCGGCTGTCACTAATCAAAATGGCGCCGATGGCCCTTTGCCCTTACCATGTGACAGGGTATTCTTGCCATTGGCCGGATCCTGTCACATGGTAGGAGCACTGGAAGGTCGGCGCCATCTTGTGCTCCTACCATGTGACAGGGGCTGACCAATGGCACCTGTAGCCCCTGTGACATAGTAAGGGCAAAGGCTATCGGCGCCATTTTGAATACTGGCAGCCGACGGTCTGAGTGCAGGAGGTTGCTCCCGGACCGCCGCTGGACTTTTGGCAAGTCTTGTGGGGGTCAGGAGGGTCCCCTAAGACTTGCAAAAAGCCCCTGGTGGTCCAGCGGGGGTCTGGGAGTGATCTCCTGCACTCGGGCCATCGGCTGCCAGTAATCAAAATGGCGCCAATAGCCTTTGTCCTTACTATGTCACAGGGGCTACAGATGCCATTGGTCAGCCCCTGTCACATGGTAGGAGCACAAGATGGCGCCGGCCATCCAGTGCTCCTACCATGTGACAGGATCCAGCCAATGGCACAGATACCCTGTCACATGGTAAGGGCAAAGGGCCATTGGCGCCATTTTGATTAGTGGCAGCTGATGGCCCGGGAGCCGGAGGGCGGCCCGGAGCGGGAGATCGCCGGAGATCACTCCCAGGACCCCCACTGGACCACCAGGTACCTGTAAAAAGGTTTTGGGGGGGTCGGAAGGGTGGGGGAAGCTAAGGGGTTACTTTTAAAGAGTCAGGTTGGGTTTAGGGGTTATTTTTGTGTGCCGTTTTTCCCGCCCTCCCCCAAAACAATAAGGGAACCCCCACGATCAATATCGTGGGGTTTTCCTATCGTTTTGGGGGAGCCCCAGTTTTCTGATGATTTTGAAAATATCGACAATATTTTTAATCGTCCGAAGCCCGATTCACATCCCTAGTAGCCATTCACTAAGTCAACTTATTTAATAGCAGTTAATGGACTTCTTCTCCAAGAACTTATCCAAACTTTTTTTAAACACAGCAACTCTAATCTAGAGCTTAATTGTGCGTTGAGTCTTAAATGTGCTAATTGCTAACATCATGGAGTGCACCCTAGTCCTCCTAATATCCGAAAGTGTAAATAAGCAATTCACATCTTCTCGTTCAAGACTTCTCATGATTTTAAAGACCTCAATCAATCTTTAGCCTTTCCTCATACAGGAGCTGTCCCATCCCCTTTATCATTTTGGTCGCCCTTCTCTGTACCTTTGCCAGTGCAACTATATCTTTTTTGAGATGTGGTGACCAGAACTGTACACAGTACTCAAGGTGTGGTCTCCCCATGGAGCGATACAGAGGCATTATGATTTTTTCCATTTTATTCACCATTCACTTCCTAATAATTCCTAACATTCTGTTTGTTTTTTTGACTGCTACAGCACACTGAGCTGACAATTTCAATGTATTATCCACTATGATGCCTAGATATTTTCCTGGGTGGTAGCTCCAAATATGGAACCTATCATTTTATAACTATTGCATGAGTTATTTTTCCCTATAGCAACACCTTGCACTTGTCCACATTACATTTCATCTGCCATTTGGATGTCCGGTCTTCCAGTCTCGCAAGGTCCTCCTGCAATTTATCACAATTCGCTTGTGATGTAACTACTCTGAATAATTTTGTATCATCTGCAAATTTGATAACCTCATTCATCGTATTCCTTTCCAGATCATTTATAAATATATTGAAAAGCACCGGTCCAAGTACAGATCCTTGAGGCACTCCACTGTTTACCCTTTTCCACTGAGAAAATTGACCTTTTAATCCTACTTTCTGTTTCCTGTCTTTTAACCAGTTTGTAATCCACGAAAGGACATTGCCTCCTATCCCATGAAAGGTAAAATTGGATGAGGTGACAAAAAACATTTTTCAGATTTACAACCAGTTTGTAATCCACGAAAGGACATCACCTCCTATCCTATGAAAGGTAAAATTGCATAAAGTGACAAAAAACATTTTTTCAGATTTACAATCCACTCAAAATGTAAGTCCTGTAAAGCATACAAAATAGTAACAAAGGTTCATGAGGGGTCCTGTTGGCTTCCCTTGCTTCCAAGTCTCCCTTCAGCCTAGATGTGATCCTCTCTTACTAGTACAGGATATTAATGAGTACCTATAATTTCTGCAGCCCCTCAGAATGGCTCTTTTCTTTTCTTGTAGGAATAGATGCCCTCAGAGAAATTGCTTCTGTAGATTCTTCTAAAACTATCAATAGTGGTTTCTTCTCCTGGGTCACTAGACAAGTAGACCCTTCTCCCTCCAACTCAACTCACAGAGTAGGTCAACATATCTACTGCCTCTCTCACGAAAACTCCTTCCAGACTGCTTTGCAACTCCCCCTAGAGGTTCTATCCTATATAATATTAGCACTCACTCCCATATGGGATGAGATATGTAAATGAATTATGTGAGGGACCTTAGGGGTCTTTATACATACATTTTGCCTGGAATACCCCAGAGTTTATTGTTCTAAAGGTTAACAACAATATTATATTTAACAAATGGAGTGAAAATTAGTTTTCTAATTAATAATGGTAACATCTAATTTGATATTTGATCAAGGTACTAAAATTAGGAAAATATTCTTTTAGTAATCAAGGTCCCGAAGTCAAATCTTCTCTGCTTGAACCAGATAGCGGTTTATTATGGTTCATTAAGATTGTCTTTCTCTGTTTGCTAAGGTGAGTCCCTTGGCAAAAATAATCCTTCTTAGTTCTATCTCTGGTTCTTCTGACTTGCATAGCATGTGAATTCATATTAAGTGAGATGTTTCATTATCTAAGGAAAACACCTTACTCAGTCCCTGACCACACAAAAAATACCACAGTGTAATAAAAAAAAACAAACAATAACACAAATTAAATACTGCAATACTGATTGCCCATAATTACTGAAAGACAAATATACTTTCAAGCTTGTTCAGCTAAGCTGCTTTAGTTTAATATCTATTTTTTTTCTAAGAGAAAGTTGTTAATTACAGCAATGCAGTTCTGGTCTTACAAATCTCCCATAAATCCATAGCAGTTCACTAATACAGCAAGACACAACTCTCCATTGAAGTCAGTCAATGATAAAGTTTGTGAATATTTGTTGTTTGCTTTGAATATCCATGGCATGACTATGAACTACTTGCAATTTTTCAAGGCCAGCACTATATGTTCAAAACATGAGTCATAGAGTGCTTCAGCTTCTGTTTTTCTCTTTAAGGCAATGCTCAGTTTGTTTCTTTTCCTTCAAACTTGCAAACTATTTTTTTAATCTCCATTTTCCATAAGCAATGCAGATTTTTTTTAAATAGCCTTAAGCTCATCTACATCACTAGAATACTTCAAAGATTTGACGAGCGAGGCAGAGGCAAACCATGGATGAAATAATGAGATGCAAAATTAAAGAATCATAAAACTCTTGGAGGTCCATATTCAGGCTCTGGCCGGCCAGGAAAGTTAGTTGGGTAAATACTTATCTGGCTAGCTTAGCTAGGATATTTAGTGTTGCAGGTGTGCCACACTGAATATCTCCGGCTATCTTAAAGTTAGTGAGATAAGTTTATCTATCTGCCTTTAGGAATGTGCTTCGGCTGTCCTAAAGTTATCTAGCAATGTTAGCTTGATAGTGCTGAAAATTGGTGCTATCCAGACAGTGCTGCTGCACTATTCCAGAACTCTCTCAGACTGCTCCTGACATAGCTGGAAAAGTTTTCAGCCAGCTAAAAATGTATCCGGCTATGTCAGGGGTGGTTAGAGTAGTAGATTTTCAATTCCCAGCATTGTCCAGCTAAGTTCCAATCTTTAGCTGGACAAACTGACGGTAACTTTGAAAGCGGCATGCAGGCACACATGAGCGCGCGTTCATTGACCTACACCAAGAGACATGGCTATTTTATAACAGACATGCATATATGTGCGCATGTTATAAAATAGCCTGGATGCACGTACATGTGTGCTCAGTTCTAAATGGACAAGTGCACATTCTGCTTCTACCAATTAAGTGGGGACATTTTACAAGAGATGTGAGCCAATGCCATTGCTAGTTTTCCCAGTTTGTTCCCAGTTCGCTCAGTTAAGAGACAGGACTTCCAGACTCCCCTAGTTTAAAAGCCTCCCATCCCCTCTATGAGCCCCAACCCATAAAACCCCACTGAATAGCCTAGATATTTTTTTTGTTTTAAAACGTATACGCCATCCATAGCAGAAGTACATTTACATGGCAGGGAACCTGGCACATGCCAGTGCAACTAAGTATTTATGCGCTCATCTTTTGGCCAGGGCCCAACATGCCCATGCCTGCCTAGACCATGTCCACACCACACCCCCTTTGGGAAATTTTATTTGTGCACACAATGGCAGATACCCGCATCCACGGGTAGCTTTTAAAATCTATTCGGCGCGTGTCGGCCCAACTTGTGCACATATCTCCCTGTTTTGGCGTGCTCCAGGCTTTTAAAATTCACCTGTGAACAAGCCTGAGACAGTTCCAGCCTTTCCAGTGTACTTGTAGGGCTTTAAAATTTCATGTTGAGCAGCTCAAAATTGCTTTCAGGGTGTTTTTTTTCCCCAGAGCTAAAATGAATGGGAATATCCACTTTAATCTTTGGTGTAATTTTGTAACTGCCCATATTGATGTAAAGACCACAGCTGTTTTTTCCCCACAGACTTTAAGCCAATTTTCATAGGGGAAAATATGCGCATATTTTCCCTTTGAAATTTAGCCCAGCAAAACTAGCTGCACACATTCCCACCTACTAACATGTACATACAGGTTTTTTGGGGAAAGATTAGATGTGCTCTTTTGAAAATGCAAAACTATGCTTGTAATTCCAAACCCACCCTCAATGTCACCCATAGGGATCCTCTTTCACTCTGGGTACAAGTCCATGCATACAGGACCTATTAGTGCATACTTTTACCCATATATCAAACAGGCAATTGTTTTTAAAGTCTGTGTACATAGGCAAAGCATTCTTTAACCTGAGGAAATGGCTTTGAAAATTACTCTGTTTGGAAGTAATTGTGTAACAGCATGCATAAGTGAGCTGGCAAATACGCACATAAGTTACAACAGCTTCCAGAAAAGACACACATGCCCAAATCCACTTTGAAAATTATTCTGCCAAATCTATCTACACAGTTATACCTCCTGAAATGTAAACTGAAATATTTGGAGTACTTGTGTGTACATACTTTTCAAAATACAAAAATATGCTTTTAAGAGAAAGCCCCTCCCCAACTCAAGCTCCAGCAAGGCCTCCATTCAGCTGGGGTAAAATTCCATGCAAAGAGGACATATTCATGTAGGTTTACCCAGGCCCAGCGTGACCGGGTGTGCACACCATGCATTTGCACATGGTGGCACACCTGGGAGGGCAGCGGCAGCAAAGAGGTTGTGGGGCTGCTGGCGGAACGCAACCCGCCAGTGGCCAAAAATGAGGAAAGGCTGCGACAGTTTCTGCTTTTAGCTGCGCGCCTGTGCACAGCCTTCCGGCTCCCGCCGGAAGGCTGGAAAGAGTAGCCTGCGGGGCTGAGGTGGAGTTCATCCCTCTATGACCTGAAATGAAGAGGACAGAGGGGGCCACAGTGGAGCCCATCCCACCGTGGCCTGAAGAAAGAAAACCACGTCTATATGTGTATGTGTGTATGAGTATGTGTATGTGTGAGAACCTGTGTGCATGTGTCTATGTCAGAGTTTGAGTATATGTGTCAGAGCTTGTGATCATGTGTCTGTATCAGAGCTTGAGAGTGTGTCTATGTGAGAACTTGTGTTCATGTGTGAGTGTCTGCGTCAGCGCTTGTGTTCATGTGTGTTTCTGTGTGAGAGCTTGAGTGTATATGTGTCAGAGCTTGTGTTCATGTATATGTGTGTGTATCTGTTTGAGAACCTATGTGCTTGTGTGTGTGTTTGTGTAGGAGCCTGTGTGCAAGTGACTGAGTGTGCCTGTTAGAACCTATATATATCACAGATAGGTTCTCAGAGGCATGCTCACACACACATAATGTGTCTGTGAGGGAAAGAGAACAAGTGTGTGTGAGAGCATAGGCATGCATATAAGGGATGGAGTGTGTGAGAGAGTGAATATGTGTGTGTGTGTGAAGATAAAGTTTGTTTGGCCCGACCTCTCCAATCCACGACAACCTCAAGGTGACTGGAAATCAAAAGATCCCAGGTATGGAGAGCAGGATATTTTTAAATCCTTATTAGCTTTACTTATTGGGTGTAATTTGATGTTTCTACCGTTTTAAAATAGTTTATTGTATTTTTGGGAAATATTAGACCATTTTAATTACTGGATTTTTTTATTCATCAGATGTTTTGAAATATTTTGTTGGTGTTAGGGAAATTTTGATATTCTATTTGTTAACTGGTTTGAAATATTTATTCTTTTTATATGATTTTACTATTATTATTATTATTCATGTTTTATATTTCTTGATTTAATTTTTTAATGTTTTATGAAGAATGGTAATGTTTCTGTTTTTCCATTGTTGTTCTTCTTATAGAGGCTGGCTTGTTGTGGGTTCCAGTTCAGTTCTTCTCTGCTTGTTTCTATTTATACTTTCTGGTCTCTTTATTCTGTATTTGGTCAGGCTCTGTCTGTGTTTTCCATGTGTGACCGAGGTGAGGTATTCTGCTACCATATAATTTATCTCTAGTGATCTATAGCAGTCTGATTTGTTCTGTTTTCCTTATAGGAAGTGTATTGGTGTTCTAGTAGCAAATCACCTGGACCAGATGGTATGCATCCTAGGGTACTGAAGGAACTAAAAAATGAAATTTCTGATCTATTAGTTAAAATTTGTAACCTATCATTAAAATAATCCATTGTACCTGAAGACTGGAGGTGGCCAATGTAATCCCAATATTTAAAAAAGGCTCCAAGGGTGATCCTGGTAACTATAGACCAGTGAGCCTAACTTTAGTGCCGGGAAAAATAGTGGAAACTATTCTCAAAATCCAAATCGTAGAGCATATAGAAAGACATGATTTAATGGAACACAGTCAACACGGATTTACCCAAGGAAAGTCTTGCCTAACAAATCTGCTTCATTTTTTTGAAGGGGTTAATAAACATGTGGATAAAGGTGAACCGGTAGATGTAGTGTATTTGGATTTTCAGAAGGCGTTTGACAAAGTCCCTCATGAGAGGATTCTACGAAAACTAAAATGTCATGGAGGCGATGTCCTTTCGTGGATTACAAACTGGTTAAAAGACAGGAAACAGAGAGTAGGATTAAATGGTCAATTTTCTCAGTGGAAAAGGGTAAACAGTGGAGTGCCTCAGGGATCTGTACTTGGACCGGTGCTTTTCAATATATATATATAAATGATCTGGAAAGGAATACGACGAGTGAGGTTATCAAATTTGCGGATGATACAAAATTATTCAGAGTAGTTAAATCACAAGCAGACTGTGATACATTACAGGAGGACCTTGCAAGACTAGAATATTGGGCATCCAAATAGCAGATGAAATTTAATGTGGACAAGTGCAAGGTGTTGCATATAGGGAAAAATAACCCTTGCTGTAGTTACACAATGTTAGGTTCCATATTATCCACTATGATTGCCTAGATCTTTTTCCTGGGTGGTAGCTCCATATTAGGAGCTACCACCCAGGAAAAAGGTCTAGGCATCATAGTGGATAATACTTTAAAATAGTCGGCTCAGTGTGCTGCAGCAGTCAAAAAAGCAAACAGAATGTTAGGAATTATTAGGAAGGGAATGGTTAATAAAACGGAAAATGTCATAATGTCTCTATATCGCTCCATTGTGAGACCACACCTTGAATACTGTGTACAATTCTGGTCGCCGCATCTCAAATAAGATATAGTTGCGATGGAGAAGGTACAGAGAAGGGCAACCAAAATGATAAAGGGGATGGAACAGCTCCCCTATGAGGAAAGGCTGAAGAGGTTAGGGCTGTTCAGCTTGGAGAAGAGACGGCTGAGGGGGATATGATAGAGGTCTTTAAGATCATGAGAGGTCTTGAACGAGTAGATGTGACTCAGTTATTTACACTTTTGAATAATAGAAGGACTAGGGGGCATTCCATGAAGTTAGCAAGTAGCACATTTAAGACTAATCGGAGAAAATTCTTTTTCAATCAATGCACAATAAAGCTCTGGAATTTGTTGCCAGAGGATGTGGTTAGTTCAGTTAGTGTAGCTGGGTTCAAAAAAGGTTTGGATAAGTTCTTGGAGGAGAAGTCCATTAATGGCTATTAATCAAGTTTACTTAGGTAATAGCCACTGCTATTAATTGCATCAGTAGCATGGGATCTTCTTAGTGTTTGGATAATTGGCAGGTTCTTGTGGCCTGGTTTGGCCTCTGTTGGAAACAGGATGCTGGGCTTGATGGACCCTTGGTCTGACCCAGCATGGCAATTTCTTATGTTCTTATGTTCTTCTTATGTGCAATGTTACCTTTTTATAGCAGTTAAGGTTGTTTTGTTATGGGAGGTTACCATTACTATTCTGTAATGATAATTCCATTTATTCATGGTTTTCTGAAGGCCAAGCTCACACCCAGCACACATTGCAAAAAATGTAATTCCATAAGAGTTCCAAGTGTCTTTTTTGCAGGATTTTCTGGTTGGCATCACAGGAGAGCATGTAAATATAATATGCATGCTGTAAATGATATTTTGCCTCAGAAGACTGAACTTTTGAATGCTCTGTTTTCATGTAAAATCTGTTATAAATGCATAATTGAATTGTGTGTGTGTATGTGTGTGTATGTGCAAGGCTGTAAGGTTTGCTTAGGGTAGCTAATACCCTTTCTTTGACCATTGGCTCCAGTTGGAGGGGGTGGGGGTGTCAGTTTTCAAAAGTATAGAGTGATGGGCATGGGACAGAGACTGAATAATGCGTGGTGGAGGGCGTGGGAGGAGGCAGCACAGTAATTTCTCACGCAGGGCAGCAAAAACGCTAGCACCGGCCCTGAGTTTACCCCCATATGAGGCAGGCAATTACACATAAAAAGCCCATTTCTGAGGGGAAATCACTGTTTTACCCATTGAAATGCTGTTGAAAATTATTGTTTTACACCCCTATGGGAGTCCCTAAGGAGATCAAGGAAGCTTCACAATGGGAAAAGCTGAGAGACGTTGAAGTGTTGGAGTTAGCAGTTGCAGAGTGCTCAGCATTGCAGAAGACAGTTTTGATCTCTGGGCTTGGGATGCTATGGAAGAAAGGTGAGCTGATGGTGCCTGTTTGGAACTCATTAATGGAGGCGGGTAATATGCAGCTTTGAGTGTGCATAGGAGAGGCCTATGCAGTGTGGCACTGTTTTCCTAAGAGTCAGTGGTGTGCGGTGATATCTGCAGCAGGGGATTCAATCTCGCTCCCTCAGTCCCCTCTACTCTCCCACACACTCCACCCACCCGCCCTCCCTTATCTACAGCAGTCTCGTTCCGTCAACCCCCTCTCCCCTAGAGACAATAAAGACACATGAAGCCCATATGGCATTAGGCCTGCTGTAACATGTAATAAGTGTGGGCCTGGCTCTCAGAAAGCCATGAGTAAACCAAGTTATGATATAGCAAACCTCCCATGCCAAAATGGCACTAAATGCCAGCATTCAAACAGTTGCAGCCTTACCTATGTAAAGGCAACACTGCAAATATGCAAATAGTGTGGAGTAAATGCGGAACACACAAAAAAGCACATAGCAAAAAAGAGGGTTTGAAGCCAATCAATGATGCTATTCCATGTGAAATAAGGTGACAATAGTGTGGGGGACTGTTCCTTTATACTTATTTGAAGCTGTCTACATAAAGTTGTTGTCTTGAGAAATCCCTTGAAGTCTTGTCACCTTATTTCATATGGAACAGCATCACTGATTGGCTTCACACCCTCTTTTTTGCTAAACACTGCAAATATTACATCAGGCTCTAAATCACCAATACACCTCCTATTTAGAAAACAGAACAAACCAGGCTGCCTAAAATACCTGTAAAATAAAAAATACAAGTATCTAAAAGTATTGTACAAAAAGTTTTAAAACTACAAAAGTCCCTTCTTCAGATGTCAGATCAGAGACATTCACATCTAAAGATAGATCCTATACTGTCTCAATAACTCACGTACAGTATTTTGGGATAATATATACATACCTGCAATAACAGCTATCACAGCCTGCCAAGAATACAGTTTACCCCAAAAAACAAAACTGCCATATCAAAACAACACTAACTCCCAGGACTCAAACAGCACAACCCTAATCAGGAAAGAACAGAACTGCAAATATTACATCAGGTTCTAGAAGACCAATACACATCCAATTGAAAACAGAACAAGATGGACTGCTATAGACCCCTATACAAAATGTATACACTAGCAGAATCCCTCATCTCGATCACACATACAGAACAGATAGACCCTTACCAAAGGCAAAATAAGAGAACAACAACAAAATAAATAAAAATAAAACATCAATCACAAAAGTAAAACCATATTAATAAAAATAATGAATATTTAAAAACTGATGAGCAGAACATCCAAAAATTAAAACCCCACCAAAAATATTTATAAAATTTCCCAAAATACCATTATAATATTTCAAAATAGCAGTCATATCAAATAACACCCAAAAATGAAACTAATTAGGATTTAAAAAATCTCCTGTTTTCATAACTAGGATGTTTCGATTCCCAGCTCCTCTGAGATGGTTGTTGACTGGGGGAAGGGGAGTTGTACAAACTTTATCCTCTCTATCTCTCACACACACACATACACACACATACACCTACACACACAGGCTCTCACTCTCTCACATACATACACCCACACACAGGATCTCCTACACACACACACACACTGGCTGTCACACACAAACACACTGGCAGTCACACATACACATACATCCCCCCATACAAGCTCTCAGCCACCCACCCTCTCATGCACACACAGCCTCTCAACCCTCCCCACATACACAGCCTCTCTTTCTCTCACACACACACGCATTCACAGGATGTCACCCACCCAAAAACACACACCTAGGCTCTTACTTACCCACTCACCCACCCAATGAGTCATCAACACACACAAACGCACACACACACAGACTCTCAACCTCCTCCTCCACAAACACACATACCCTGAAACTTAGGTTCTTACCCAGCCACACATATTCTCAGTCTCTCACCCAGCTACCCATCCATATACACAAACACACACAGGCTCCCATCCACCCATACCCATACACAAACACTCTCCCTTTCAGAGGTTTTCATCTAAACATACATAGGATCTCACCCACCCACAAACATACACCCAGTCAGGAGTTCAGTTTATCCCTGCCCAATCTGATATTTAAAATTGGGATGCTAGTAGTCACCCCATAGCGATGCCTATAGGCTGAAGTTTCACTGAATCCCTTGAAGGCCCTGACTGAATGCCACTGCTAAAAGTGCAGTCACGAGTGTTATCAGAAGGCTGGGTGGAGTCTGAGAATGAACAATTTCCTGTTGCTCAGTTCCAGTATTGCAAATGAGTTCCAGAAAAGCAACTTCTCAAGAAGGTTTAGCTCAGACTGCTGTTAAATAAAAAACAAAACGCATGACTTTAGGAAAGGACAAGGAGGAGTTTTTCACTGAGATTCCTAGCGAGATCACCATATATAGGTCCACACAGATTTGATAAAGTATTTTAGAACCTGCATGGAGCAGTCTTTTGTAGGTTTTAAAATACGCATATTTCTGCCCCCTAAAGTATGCGCAGACTCAGGAACTTTAGAAAGTGCATACTTTTTCACGTACATGAGCACAATTTTGCTGGGGTGGACTCATTCCAAAAGCCCCCCCCCCCCCCCACCACCCTGACAAGACAACCTAATTTAACCTTCAGGGACATGGCCAAGCTGGCCTTCCTGGTAGTGAGGAACATAGAACTCCTGTTTCCCTTCTGAGGAGCGTACAAATAAAAATAATTAGCCCTAAAAGAACTACAGCAATATCTTGGGGAATATGTGGTTCTTTATTGCCATCAATATGGTTTCAGACATGGCCATAGTACCAAAACATTGCTCTTGTCAAGTACTGATATATTTCGTTGAGACTTTGAGAGTAGTAAAAGTTACATATTGGCCCTTATTGAGATATTCATAGCATTTAATTCATTAGATCATTCAATTCTATTATCTCAGCTAGTAAAATTGGCATTAAAGACACAGTATTCAATTGGTTTAGATCATATCCTAGCAACTGGATAGTCATAGTAGGTCAACTGGTATCCACATGGCATCCACTAATAATAGCACTGTAGTGTCTGCCATACTTTTTAAAATTTACCTGTGTCCCATCTGCAGGTTATTAGCCAGTCTTGGTGTTGAATATGTCAATGACATACAATTTTCTATTCCTGAAACATCCTGCTTTATCTGAAATGGCCATTTATATCTCAGCTATAAAACAGGCTACTTTTGAATGAGGAAAACTATACTGATCAAACTTTTATGGAGTAAGCCTCACTATGTAGAACACATTGTCAACTAACTTGAGGGCAGAGTTATCTGTTAAATCTTTCAGAAAGAACTTTAAAACTTTCTTATTTAATCAAGCCTTTGGCAATTAAATTCTTTCATCTTCATAGGATGGTATTGGGAATTTTGATCTGGCAGGGGTTTGATTGTTAATTCAGTAAGTTCTTTTGATCAGATTTTGTTGTAATGTCGTATGCTATTTTATGTTGTTCTGTTTTTCCCTAAGAGGTTATATATTGAGTTATTGGCTTTTTGATTTGAAACAATAAGAGGGAAGACTAAGAAACAATGTCAGGAAATATTTCTTCATGGAAAGGGTGGTGGATGCTTGGGATGCCCTCCCAGAAGAGGTGGTAAAAACGAGAACAGTAATGGAATTCAAAAGGTCATGCGACAAACACAAAAGATTCCTGCTAGCTAGAGAATGTAAATGAAGAAATAGGCAAATTTTCTCTTACACCTAAAGTTTACATTTCTCCTTGGAGGTAGGATGGTCGGAGCAGCAGTTGCTCATACCTTGAACAGAAGGCTTGGGGGTAACCTGCATGGAGTAGCAGTTGCATCTGCCCCACCACCAAAAAACAAAAAAACTTGCTGGGCAGACTAGAGTACCTGCTATCTTGCACTAAGTTACTGCTTTATTATGGTGCTTGTAATTTGGCCATTTTATCTGGTTTTTTTAATGCTAACTTTTATGTATGTTGTTTGTTACCCACCCATAATTATAGATGGGCAAGAAAGAAATACATTTAAATAATAAATAAAATAGCTAAGGTATGTACTTTTACCTGAGGGGGGAAAAGAGGAGGGGTTGGGGGTCAGGGAAGGAAAGTACCTGCAGGGATGTTATTTTCTAACCACATTCACTTTCTGGCATGTACTAGTGCACCGGCTCCCATGCAAGTGCAAAGTGCTTAGGTACAAAAGCACCTATAGGATGCATGCCGCCCAAGTTTTCAAAGTTGGAGAAAGGGAAATGGTGGTTCCTACAGTCCCCAATCTTTTCCACTTTCATCAATTATTTGATTTTCCTTTCCTGCCTTTATCAGATTAATTTCTTTTCAAAACATACATTCTAAGTAATTGTAAAGAATGAACAGATTTTTGGCACGTCTCTAAGTCACTGACATTCTGACAAAGGATCTCATTTTTCAGAGATTCTATATTCAAAACACAAGCACTAAAAATGGTTTTACTTGTATCAGTGAGATACCTTGTCACTTTTTTGTAACCATATGGTACATGCAAAATGTGATGCCTGCTGTTAGAACATCACTGCCTCATTAATATCAATTCACTACACAGCATTGCTAATTTATACTTATTCTGCATTAATTAACATATGTCAGACTGAGATTCCTTAAATTTTAGCAACTGAAGTTATGTAGCATGGTTCACATGTATATGTGATATAGCATTGCCTCAAAACCTGAAGTAGATAACAGTAAGTTCTCAAACTAAGAAACTTATGTTACCTCTATGCAAAGAGAACTTGATTCTGAAAAAGTAGTGAGCAAAATTAATTCAAGGAGGCATTTGTGCTTTGGGGAGGAGGTGGGAAGATTCGCTATTTAAAAAGTATTTTCATTCCAAGTTAAAAACGAGTGCATACGGGTACCACATACCTCAGCACTTTTGTGTAACTGAGGTCAATGAAGCTTTTAATCAAGCACACGCCTTTCAATCACAGAAGCTATTGTGGGCAGCTGACTATAGCCCTATAGGTCTTAGTGTGCATGTTAACCTAGTTTAGCATTTATAATAAATAGTGTCGTATCCACTAAAGTCTTAGGAGGTCATTTTCAAAGGAGTTACACGTGCAAATGTAACAGACTGTCGAAGCAATTTTCAAAAGCTCATTTACATGGGGAAACTGTATTTACACGTATAAAACCCAGTTTTATATATGCAAATCCTTTTTAAAATTACCTTTTTAGCAAGCATACTAAATGTGCCTGCAAATGCTTTAGGATGGAAACAATAAACCTTAGTCCCCAGGCACATGCTAATGAGCAAAAGAGTTTGCAAATAGGCACTAAGGGCCTGTAAGTGGGCTTTAGAAAATGTCTACAATATGTTCCATTTAATTGTCCATAGGACATTTATGTGTAAGTGCACTTTACATGCGTAAATGGCTTTTTAAAATTGCTACGATAGTATGTTATATTTACATGAGTAACTCCTTTTAAAATTACCTCCATAATGTGCACACTAAAGCTATCGCCCTAGCCTCTAAACCATGTGATATTTAACAATAACACGCTAAAGCCAAACATATATTATCCACTGCAGAGTAGATATTAAGCTCTGTTTGCACACTATAAAATCCACCTGCTGACTGGAAGACGTTTGTACAGGAAAATAGAGGAATTTTGGCTCATCAGTAGAAGATGCTGCTGCAAGCATAGAGGACAGAGGAGGAGAAATAACAGAAGCAGGAAAGAGATCTATTTTTGTTTGCTTTAAAATGCTATTTAGTGTACACTGCAATCTGAGGCACCGTTTCAGCATGCACGGAGTAGACACTGTCATCAGGAAGCAGACACTACAGCCGCCAACACTAGATTCCGCCGGAAATGTTTGTGTTTCAGTGAGTTCTTCACCGATATGCCTTGCTTGTGCTCTGTTTTAGAAGAAATGCATTTGTAAAGAAGTGAATGCAATTTTCTCAAAACCAACATGAGCCTCCTGGCAGAGAAGTATGCATTTGTGACACAGACCTTTGTCAGGGAATTTAAAGGGGCTATAAAGGAAGATATGTACTGACTTTCTGGTATGACAGTAGCCAATGATCACAAATTTTTAATGCAAAAAACCCCAAAAAACAACCCAGAGATGTCATTGGACTAATTATTACCAATAAGGCTGATACATAAGCACACTACATGGTGCTCAATTTAAGCCCAGTGTGATGGTTCTTTTTTGTTTGTGATATCTCCATACACGTGATTGGACAGATATTGCTTATGTATTTTCTTTCCCTGAGGTACTTTTTTTAGGGGTAGAATCATGAGAGAAGAGGTAGAAAGGAGAGGAGAGGACAGGAGAGAGAGAGAGACAGCAGAAAAAAGCAAAGACATGACAGTGTCACTGGAATTTCAGACCCAGGACCAGCCTTATGGGACTTCCTTCACCTGAATAATCCACAGGTATCACTTCAACGTAGATGGCCTTGATCCTCAAAAAGTAGGATCTCATTTCATACTTGGGCTTGTTATGCTCCTGAGCTGATTAAATGTTCTTGTCACTGAGTCTTTTTAAAATTATGGGGCTAAAATTTGTATAATAGGGAAAAGCTCATTCTCCAGATATCCACCAGGTACTACAAAGATGAATTTGGAATAATATAGCATTTCCTAATTAGAGGAAAAAATGGTATGATCTCAAGCATGATTTCTACTCCATTGGCAACATACTTAATATGATGTGTGTTATCGCTTGCACATAGGGACTCAAACCATTTCTTTCACCTCTGTTCTTTTGATCTTCAACTCATTCAAGGAGTATTGTGTTTTCTTTTTTTCAACGCTGCAAAGCCGAGTAGAAAATTGCTCCAATGTCATCTCCTGGATTGTAATCCAATGCTCTAAATCAATCATGATGTCCAAACTGTTACACATTCAAGTAAATTTTCAAAGGCCCATGCACGCAAATACCAGTGGATATGCATGTGACCAGGCCCTGTGCGCACCACGCACATTTTCTAAAGGGCCCGGCCACACGTGTAACCACTGGTTCATGCACAAGAGCCAGGCCTCTCAGAAGGCGCGAGCTGAGGGGGTGTCTGGGTGAGGAAAGGTGGGGTAGGGGCAGGCCAGGACAGCGCCATTTAATGCTGTCCCAGGGAAGCACGCGCCGGCAGCCAGCAGGAACGCAGAAACTACTGCTGTTCCAGAGGAGCAGCAAGGTAAAAAATAAAATAAAATTAAGAGTTAGGTAGGGGGTAGGGGTGGTGGAGGAGAGGCAAAGAGGTAGGAAGGGTAGGGTTATGCATAGGAAAGTTCCCTCCCAGTCCACTCCTTTATTGGAGAGGACTGGGAGGGAATTGGGGGGAGGCCCGACTGTGTCACTATGCGTGGGCTTTTAAAATTTCCCCCCCATTCACGGAGGAAGCCATCTGCCCGCACATGCGCATGATGTTAAAATCTGCTGTGAATGTTAGGGATGTGCATTTGTCCTGGTTCGGCCACCCTGAAAAAAAAAAAGGATTTTCCCGAAATTTCAGAAAAATTAGTTTTTCGGGTTTAGCTGCCTGGGCCGCGGCTGGCCAATAACGAAGGCCGAACCGAAAGGTCCGACCAAATCACATGTCTAGTGCATGTGTGCACGGATATCATATTTTATAACCTGCATGCGCCAATGCGTGCGAGTTATAAAATAGCTGCATCCATGTGTGTGCGCCGGGAACTGCATGCATCTAGATGGTCATGCACTCTTTTGAAAATCGACCCCATACTGAACAAGTAAATAAATAGACAGCTAAGTTTTGGATATGATATTGCAATAGGGTTCATCATTGGGGAAGAATACGTAAAAAATTTAATCAATCAGTAGATTATTCCCCAGAGATATATCCCTCCTGATGCAGCACTGTTTGTGAAACATGTCGGAGTCAGAGGACACAGCTGTCAATACAAATCGTCTTTACTTGCTTCAATAAATTGACATTTGGTTAAAAGAACTTTCTATGCTTCTGTTTGAAATGACTTTATTAATAGGTATTACCTGTCTGCATCCTCACCTCCTTTGGCATACACATCTAATTGCCTTTAATGATTGGGTGACTAGAGAACTGGATCAAGGAAGAGTGATGTGATTTATTTGGATTTCAGCAAAGCTTTTGATATGGTACCACACAGGAGGCTCATGAATAAAATGAAAAGCTTGGGTGTGGGTGCTAAGGTGATGGAGTGGATTATTAATTGGTTGACTGAAAGCAGACAATATGTAATGGTAAATGGAACCTGCTCTGATGACAGAATAGTGTTAACAAGTGGAGTGCCTCAAGGATCAGTTTTGGGACTAGTTCTGTTTGATGTCTTCATGAGAGACATTGCAGAGGGGTTAGAAGGAAAAGTTGCCCTTTGGCAATAGATACTAAGATCTGAAACAGAGTGGACATGCCTGAAGGAGTAGAGAGAATGAAAAGTGATTTTGACTTGCGTGGTTGAAGATTTGGCAGCTGTGATTCAATGCCAAGAAGTGCAGGTCATGCATATGAGATATGGAAATCCAAAAGAGCTGTATGTGATGGGGGATGAAAGATTATCATGCACAGACCAGGAGAAGGACCTTGGGGTGATTGTGACTAGTGATATGAAGGCAGTGAAGCAATGTGACAAGACAATTTCTTGGGAACACTGAGAGGAGAGGATCACCTTGCTGGTGGCTGAAAAGAATCAGTAATTACTAGGAATGTGCAATCGTTTTTCCCAAATTAGGCAATGTCAACGATGTTGCCTAATTCGGAATGGTTTGGGAGAACCATTAGTTCATGCTAAGGGGAGTTAGTGTGTGCCTACTCTTGTTAGTGTGTGCGTGCTAACTCCCGATAGTGCACACTAACCAGAAAATCGGGGCCCCTGAAAAAAACCCCGAACCACGGGAAAAACAAAATTCCCGAGGGGGCCCCGAAACGAAGCCCAACACGAAATTTTTACCTGAAGCACATCTCTAATAAGCACTGCCTGGAGACATTTTTAAAACTTAAAAATATTGGGGAGAAGTAAAACTATTGGAGTATATTGTTTAGTTGTTGTGGGTCTCTATTGATTAGCTAGTCAGAGGGCAGGCAAAAAACAGGAGTTTTGTGTGTTTTGTATTAAATAGGTAGTGAGAAAGGCTGGCAAAAAAAAGGAGTTTGTGTGTTTGTATTTCCCAACCCTCCCACCTCTCTCTCACTCCTAGCTCATCCTTTAATTTATAGGCAGGAGACAGTTTCCCATGAAAAAAAAATTAGAAATAATAAAAATTAAAAATTAATCAGCCTTTTAACTTAATTTCTGAAATTCCCCACACCTTATCAAGAGCTAAATTATTCCCTTGTAGGTCATTACTAGATATATAGGGGTAGATTTTAAAAGGTACGTGTGAGCGTCCATATGCACACACTACCCAGTGTGCACACATGGACACCTGAATTTAAAACATGCGTGCGCTGGTGCGCATATGTTATAAAATCAGGGGTCGGCGCGCAAAAGGGGGTGCACATTAGTGCAACTTGCGTGTGCTGATACCCATGGCCTTCCCCCATTCCCTTCCAGGCCGCTCCGATTTTGGAGCGGCCTGGGAGGGAACTTCCCATCCCCTAATCTAACCTTCCTACCCCTTCCCCTAACCTTCCCACCCCCTAGCCCTATCCTAACCCCCCCAACCTTTATTATTATTATTATTATTATTTAATTATTTTATATACCGACGTTCGTTTGCACATTTATTTATTTTATTTATTTAATTTCTTTTCCTATACCGATGCTCAAGACTAGGTCTTATCGTACCGGTTTACAATGTAACTGAGGGGAAACCAATTAACATCAAGGTAGAAAGTAAAGTTACATTAAACAGGGAGCATAAAACCTGGGCAATGGAAGACAGTACAGAGTTTAAACTAAGAAACAATTAGAGAGAGATAAATATATAAATCAACAAAAACTGTAAGATACAAAAACATAGGTTTATCCTAGGCAGTTATTAGCCTGGTATGTCCAGAGGGAGAGGAAAGGGTGTGGTTGGGTGGGGGGAAGGGATTGGGGAGGGGTGGGGGAGTGAGAGTCAGTGATGGTTGAGGAGATCCTTCAGCGGTAGGCTTCTGCGAAAAGCCAGGTTTTCAATTTCTTTCTGAAAGTTGAATGGCATTGTTCTTGGCGTAAGTCTTGTGGAAGTGAATTCCAATGTAGTGGACCTGCTGTTGAAAGAGCTCGCTTGTGAATAGTGTTGTGGACCGATGATTTGTTGGGGGGGGGCCTTGAGCGAACCTTTGTAGGCAGTTCTGATCGGTCTTGCGGAAGTATGTAATTCAAGTGGGAAGGTGAGTTGGAGAGTGGATTGTTGGTAGACTGATTTGTGGATGATGGTGAGAACCTTGAAAAGTATTCTATATTGGATGGGCAGCCAGTGTAGAATTTTTAGTATTGGTGTGATATGGTCCTTGCGACGAGTGTTTGTAAGGATCCTAGCCGCTGCGTTTTGCAGCATCTGAAGAGGTTTGGTGGACGAAGCGGGCAGACCAAGTAATAGAGCATTACAATAGTCGATCTTTGAAAACAGTATGGCTTGAAGCACCGAACGGAAATCCTTGAAGTGTAAGAGCGGTCTAAGTTGCTTCAGGACCTGTAGCTTGAAGAAGCATTCTTTGGTTGTGGCGTTAATGAATTTTTTGAAATTCATTCTAGAGTCGAGGGTGGCCCCAAGAT
This sequence comes from Rhinatrema bivittatum, assembly GCF_901001135.1. NCBI lineage: Eukaryota > Metazoa > Chordata > Amphibia > Gymnophiona > Rhinatrematidae > Rhinatrema > Rhinatrema bivittatum. The sequence goes on along the minus strand of NC_042619.1, from coordinate 47,835,107 downwards.
CTCTGACCTGGTTTGCTAATGGGATGCTAGCATTATTTGCGAGGGGATTGTTGTCACAAGGGGAGATAACCAGTAGTTCCGTTTTGGAAGTATTTAGGACCAAATTGAGACTCGAGAGCAGAAGGTTGATGGCGTGTAAGCAGTTGTTCCAGAAATTTAGAGTAGAGATGGGGTCTGAGATGGGGATTATGATTTGTACATCGTCCGCGTATATAAAGTGGGTGAGATTGAGACTATTGAGTAGCTGGCATAAAGGGAGTAGATATATATTGAACAGGGTAGGGGAAAGAGACGAACCCTGAGGTACACCTTGGTTTGATGGAATGGAGTGAGATTCTTTGTCATTTATTTTGACTTTGTAGTGTCTGTTGTTCAGAAAGGATGTGAACCAGAGCAGTGCAGAGCCGGATATGCCTATTTCCATTAAGCGGTTAATGAGGATATTGTGGTTTACCGTGTCGAATGCGGCAGAGATGTCGAGAAGGGCTAGCAGGTAAGATTGTCCCTTGTCAAGGCCCATCAGGATGTTGTCCGTTAGAGAAAGAAGGAGGGATTCTGTGTTTAGGCGTTTCCTGAATCCGAATTGAGAGGGGTAGAGAATATTGTGGGAGTCAAGGTAGTCTGTGAGTCGGATGTTGACAAGCTTTTCCATTAGCTTGGCTATAAAAGGTAGGTTTGCAATGGGGCGGAAGTTTGCAGGGTCGGCTGGGTCCCGGTTGGGTTTTTTGAGTAAGGGTTTAAGTGAAGCAATTTTTAAGGAGTCCGGGACCGATCCTTGATTGAGGGAGCAATTTATGATGTTTGCCAGCGGTTTAGCAATGGTGTTAGGGATGGTGAGAAGTAGTTTGGTCGGTATTTGGTCCAGAGGATGAGTGGAAGGTTTCATTTTCTTGATTATTGATTCAATTTCCAGGGAGGATGTCTGTTCAAGAATTTCTAGTGACGGTCTGTGGATATTTGGTGGAGGGTTATTGGTTGCGAGGCTTAATGGTTGCGAAGGGTTTGGAGCCATGTTAGTTGAAGCCAGGGGGGCAAGAAGGTTTTTGATTTTGTTATCAAAAAAGATAGCCAACTCTGTAGATTTGTTCTGGGCTTCTTCTTCTGGGATGGTGAGGGGCATAGGTGTGGTAAGGGCAGCTACATATGAGAACAGAGTTTTAGGGTCATATAAGAAGCCGTGTATTTTTTTGGCGTAGAAATCTCGTTTGGTGCGGGTAATGGATGTCCTATAGTAGCTCATTGCAGTTTTGTACGAAGCAAGTGAGGAAGGGGAGGAATCTTTCCGCCAGCGTTGTTCTTTGTGTTGTAGATCCTGTTTGAGTTTCCTTAGTTCGGTTGAGAACCAGGGTTTCTTGTTCGTGCGGGCTGGGTTGATAACTTTTGTTGTTACAGGGCAAATTCTGTTAGCTACTGAGTGTGTAATAGTTTGCCAGGAGTTCATAGCGGTATCCGCATCTGAGAAGTCCAGTTTAATTAATTCTTCGGCCAGGCTGTTGTTGAGAGTGTCCATGGAACAGGGTTTCCTGAACTGGATCGAGGATTTAGTAACAATAGGGGTCAATTTTTGTTTTATATATAATTTTGTAGTTATCATCGAGTGATCTGACCAGGGGATGGGAGAGCAGGAAGGAGGGGTGATGGGCGAGATGGTTTCGTTAGTGAATATCAGGTCAAGCGTGTGGCCTGCCTTGTGTGTGGGGTTGTTTATAATTTGTTTGAATCCCATAGCCTGGAGAGAAAGGAGAAGAGCTTCGCAATTAGATGATAGGGTAGGGGAGTCAACATGGATGTTGAAATCTCCTAAGATAATAGCCGGTGAGTTAGTGTTGATGTGTTTGGCTATGGTTTCGATGAGTGGAGAAGGGTCGGATTCTAGGAGCCCCGGGGGGGCGTAAATAAGGCAGACTTGAAGCTGGGAGGATTTGAATAGTCCGATTTCTAATTTGGTCGTCGATTTGAAGGCTTGTTGGGACAGTCTCAGTTCTTTTTTTGCTATTAACATTATTCCACCCCCTCTTTTTTTAGGTCTGGGGATAGAGAAGATGTCATATTGTTGTGTTGGCAACTGGTTAATAATGGCGGTGTCTGTGTTTTTTAGCCATGTTTCTGTAATGGCACAGATGTCCGGTTGGGTGTCCAGGAGGAGGTCGTTGAGCAAATGAGATTTTTTTGAGAGTGACTGGGAGTTGAAAAGGGTTAAGGTGATTAGAGATAATCCTAGGAATTGTGTTAGAGGGGAGATCATGATTGGAATCAGGGATCTCTTTGATCATGGATTGAGCACGGGTGTATTCGCTCTGTGGGTGAGTAGGTGAGGGATGATCTGAATGGGGAAAGTTTGTAGCATGCTGTCTTTTTACGAAGAAATTGCAGGTGGATAAGATTGTTGGATGACTACTGGGTGTTGGAGTGGCTTGATGAGTGCTAGATGCTGGATTGACTGGAAGAATGCTGGATGCTGGGGTGACTAGAAGATTGCTAGAGGGATGGTGGAGTGACTGGACGAATGCTGGTTGCTGGAGTGACTGGATGAGTGCTGCTGGAGACTGGATAAGAGCTGCTGGAGACTGGATGAGTGCTGCTGGAGACTGGATGCTGGGGTGACTAGAAGATTGCTAGAGGGATGGTGGAGTGACTGGACGAATGCTGGTTGCTGGAGTGACTGGATGAGTGCTGCTGGAGACTGGATGCTGGGGTGACTAGAAGATTGCTAGAGGGATGGTGGAGTGACTGGACGAATGCTGGTTGCTGGAGTGACTGGATGAGTGCTGCTGGAGACTGGATGAGTGCTGCTGGAGGCTGAATGAGTGCTGCTGGAGACTGGATGTGCTGCTGGAGGCTGAATGAGTGCTGCTGGAGTGGCTAATTAGTTTTAGTTTCGTTTTAGGTATCTTTGTTCTTTGCCCCCCGTCTCTCCTGCACGTCTCACCTCGAGTGTCTGGTGAGCAGGCTTTTGCCCCGGATGGGCCGCGCCGATCGTGCAAGCCTCGGCAGGGAAGGGGAGGAAGCGGTTGGGTGCAGGTGGGCGCCGGGATGTAGGCCGCCGAAATGATATATATGGCAATAGATTCTTCCGCGGGTATGGCTCGGGACTTCCTCGGGGCTGTACGAAGGGGCGAAACAAAGGGGCTTGCCCCTTTGTTGCGCTCCTTCGGCGCGCGACGCTCGGCGCGCGACGCCGGACGTAATGCTGATTTAAAGCCCCTCAGGGCTGGCTCCTCGGTTTACATTTTAACAACAGAATTAAGGGAATTACATTATAATTCAGAAGAATCAGGGATTATGATTTAAAGGCAGCCTCAACAAGGTGGATTTTTACATTGGATTTGAATAAAACTAGAGAAGGAGAATGATGCAGGTGCAGGTTGCGTGTGCCGGCAGGCTGCCGGCATGTGATCCCTCGGCCCAGCGGCAAATGGCCGCTGTGCCAGAAGCCTCTGACCCCACCCTCTCCCCACCCCATTTTCAAAGCCCCAGGGCTTTACGTGTGTGGCTGGGCCTTTTTAAAATAGGTCCAGTGTGCGTTAGCCCTCCTATGGATTTACGCGTGTAGAGCTTTTAAAATCCAAGCCAATGTGAATACACTAATACTTTTAAAGGACTATAATTGTGCGCAGTCCTACTCCCATTGCAACCTAAAACTTAACTAGGAACTGAATAAATTTAAGGTGAAGGCAGCAGTCCAGCAGCAAGAGGGGGTCTCCCAGTATTCAGCATTGAGTGTCACATGTATGATTTTTTATACACTGGTGAGAAATTTGTATGTGTGCATCTGATGCAAAGAGCTCCTGTCTCTAAGAGAACAAGTCCAATCTCTCAAGATTAGTAGAGATGGAGGACAGAGATGAAGAACTGGAGGAGCTGAGGCAGACAGAGAGTGATATAGATGAGACCTTCAGGGACATCGTAGCCAAGTCCCAACTCCAGTCTGGCAACCCTGTTGCTGACTTGGAGGAGGAAGGACTCATTATTGGAGATCATAAACCTGGTACAGTGGGAAATGATCCTGTAGCAAGGACCTGATCTCCAGGTGATGCATTGACCTCTCACACCAAGAATGTGTCTCCCAGGGCTACTGCCCATGAGGGAAGGATAGGGTCAGCCATCATAGCTGATGATTCGATTATTAGGAATGTAGACAGCTGGGTGGCAGGTGGGTGTGAGGATTGACTGGTAACATGCCAATCAGGTGTGAAAGTGATGGACCTCATGTGTCACCTAGATAGGATTATGGACAGTGCTGGGGAGGAGCCAGCTGTCGTGTGTTGCGTCTGTCGGTCTCAGACGGCTTCGACCATTGTGCCTCACCTTTTTCTCTGCTCTCCCTGCTGGCCTTGGGAAGATGGCTACCGCTGCATCTGCAAGCCGCGTTCTCTGCCATCCTTGGAACGGCTATGGTGTTGCCTCCCGCCATGTTTCTCCCAAAGGCCTCCTAGGGTGCACGTGCACGTGCTACCCATGTCTTTATTCCAGCTATGGTGCGAACCTTGGGGGCGTCCCCCTCAAGTGACATCACGCCATCCGGGTATTTAGCCTGCCCTTACTTGCTAGCTAATTGAGTTAGCAAGGACTGGATACTGGATTCGTCCGGTCTAAGCTACTCTGCCGCTTCCGTGCTGCTGCTGGAAGCTCTACCTTACCCTTCGGGGTATTCTCTAACCTGGGTACCCGCTCTTCGGGGGCCCTCCGCTTTCCTTTCAGGTGCCTTACTGGGATCAGGTACTCGTTCCTCAAGGGCCTGCTCTCCCTGCCTCGGTGCCTGTTACCATCTACTTCAGCCTGGTGGAATCGCCAACCTTACAACTACCATCTAGTGAGTAATCTAATTCTTAGTTTATCTCATCTACAGCATTGCTGTGCTGGGAAACCTACATTGGAATCTCCCTATACCAACTTGGTGAGACGGGTTCCCTCTGCCGAGGGTCCCAGGACTGCTACCTCTGGATCACCTCACTACTGCCACCTCTGGTGGTATACTACAAGCTGTATATTAAAAGATCTTACTCTGTGTTTGTGCATCCCGAGTCTAGCCCAGTACTGTGGCTCCCCATGGGGCTCTTCCCTGTGGGCATGGTCATCTGCCACCGTACCCAAGAATCCACCCAAACACCGCTCAACCATAATATTGTGATACATGTGGGCACCAACAACATAGGGAAATGTGGGAGGGAGGTTCTGAAATTTAGGGTCTTAGGTAGAAAACTGAAATCCAGAACCTCCAGGGTAGCATTCTCTGAAATGCTCCCTGTTCCACGCGCAGGTCCCCAGAGGAGGGCAGAGTTCCAGAGTCTCAATGCGTGGATGAGACGATGGTGCAAGGAAGATGGATTTTGTTTTGTAAGCAACTGGGGAACCTTTTGGGGAAGGAGGACTCCACCTTAACCAGGGTAGAACCAGGCTGCTGGTGCTAACCTTTAAAAAGGAGATAGAGCAGCCTTTAAACTAAATCAAAGGGGAAATCTTAAGGTTGCTCAGCAGCACATGGTTTGGAGAGAGGTATCTTCGAAGGATACTAATGAAGCATTAGAGTTAGGGCATCCCAATAGAGATGTTCCAATAATAAGAAAAGTAGTCCAAGTGCCTATAATTAAAAACTCACCTGTGCTAAAAGATTGCAATTTATCCCTGTCAACTGAAAATTAGAATGTAAATACAAACTAAAAAGCACACTTTGAAATGTTTGTATGCTCTTGCCAGAAGTCTAAGAAGAAGGATGGGAGAATTAGAGTGTATAGTAGTGAATGATGACATAGACTTAATTGGCATCTCAGAGACATAGTGGAAAAAACATAACTAATGGAATAATGCTATACCGGGGTACAAATTGTATCATGATGACAGAGAGGAACAACTTGGTGGTGGGGTGGTGCTTTATGTCCAGGATGGCATAGAGCTCAAGAGGAAAAGATCTTGCATGAGACTAAATGCACAATAGGTTCTTTATGGATAGAAATCTCTTGCATTTTGGGAAGAGTATGGTGATAGGAATATACTTCCGTCCACCTGGCCAAGACGATGAGATGAACGGTGAAATGCTAAGAGAAATTAGGGAAGCTAACCAAATTGGTTATGCAGAAATAATGGGAGATTTCAATTACTATATGAAAAAAGAGAGTCCAAAAATCCCAAAAACACAGTGAAACAACCAAAAAACAAGAGATGGGATTTAAACTCTGGAGCCAGAGTTTAAATCTTTTAAGAAAGCATTGAAGACATGGTTCTTCAAACAGGCCTATGCAGACCATTTAGAGGAAAAAAGTAGCTAGAATGAAAAAGCGATTATTATGTTTTTCTTTTACCCGTCCTTTTATTAATAATTTTATTTTATATTGAATATCTTACTGTATTTTAATCTCCATAATTATTGTTGTTTTTTATGATTTTATGATTCTATGATGTGAACCGTTGTGATGTTTCTTGCGAATGACGGTATACAAAATTTTTAAATAAATAAACAACAAAACTGTAACAACTCCAATCAAAATCAGCACAACATGTAAAAGGTGTCAGCAAGCCTGGTAGCGTGTCATGCACTAATGTGCTAAGACCGCCTGGATCTAGCAATTATCCACCTTTTTAAACAATTTTATTTTTAGTATTTTTAATAATTTAAAAGGCCAAACAGTCCAAGTGTTATCAAGGAGCGAACCTAAAAGCATGGCCAGTGTTTCGCTGAAAAGCTTCCTCAGGGGTAATTTTTAATTGTAAATCCACTGCAACTGTAAGCATTCATGATGAGGCACAAAGTCTCCTTGAAATTTTGTCAAAGCTTGCTGACATCTTTTACAAGTTGTGCTGATTTTGACCAGAGTTATTATAGTTTTGTTGTTTAAATCCCATTTCTTGTTTTTTAGATGTCAATTACCCCAGTATTGACTGGGTAAGTGAAACATCAGGACATACTAGAGAGATAAAGCTCCTGGATGTAATAAATGTCTGTTTAATGGAGCAATAGGTTCAGGACCTGATGAGAGAGGTAACAATTTTAGATCTAATTCTCAGTGGTGCACAGGATTTGTTGAAAGTGGTAACGGTAAGGCCGCTTGGCATTAGTGATCATAATATGATCAAATTTGAATTAATGACTGGAAAGATGATAGTAAGAAAATCCATGGCTGTAGCATTAAACTTTCAAAAGAGAAACTTTGAGGAAACAAGAAAAACAGTTAAAAGAAAATTGAAAGGTGCAGCTACAAAGGTAAAAAGTGTGCAACAGGCATGGTCATTGCTAAAAAAATACCATCCTAGAAGCACAGTCCATATGTATTCCTTGCATTAAGAAAGGTGGAAGGAAGGTCAACTGATTGCCAGCATGGCTAAAATGTGAGGTGAAACAGGCTATTTTATCCAAAAGATCTTCATTCAAAAATTTGAAGAAGGATCCAACAGAAGAAAATAGGAAAAAGCATAAGCATTGGCAAGTTAAATGTAAGACATTGATAAGACAGGCTAAGAGAGAATTTAAAAAGAAATTGGCAGCAGAGGCAAAAACTCACAATAAAAACTTTTAAAAATATATCTAAAACAAAAAGCTTGCGAGGGAGTTGGTTGGACCATTAGATGATCAAGAGGTTAAAGGGACACATAGAGAAGATAAGGCCATCACAAAAAGATTAAATGATTTCTTTGCTTAGGTGTTTACTGAGATGATGTTGGGTAGATACCCGTTCTGGAGATGGTTTTCATGGATGATGATACAGATGAACTGAACCAAATCATGGTGAACCTTTAAGATGTGGTAGGGCAGACTGACAAACTGAAGAGTAGTTAATCACCTGGACAGGATGGTATATACCCCAGGATCAGAAAGAACTAAAAAAATGAAATTTCAGACCTATTTTAATTAATTTGTAACCTATCATTAAAATCATCCATTGTGCCTGAAGATTGGAAGATGTCCAATGTAACCCCAATATTTAAAAAAGGCTCTAGCGGTGATCCGGGAAACTATAGACCGGTGAGCCTGACTTCAGTGCTGGGAAAAATTGTGAAAACTGTTATAAAGAATAAAATAAAAAAAAACATTTAGATAGAAATGGTTTAATGGGACACAGCCAGCATGAATTTACCCAAGGGAAGTCTTACCTCACAAATCTCTTACATTTTTTTGAAGGGGTGAATAAACATGTGGACAAAGGTGAACTGGTAGATGTGGTATATTTGGATTTTCAGAAGGCATTTGACAAAGTCCCGCATGAGAAGCTTCTAAGAAAACTAAAAAGTCATGGGATAGGAGAAGATGTTATTTTGTGGATTGCAAACTGGTTGAAAGACAGGAAATAGAGAGTAGGATTAAATGGTCTGTTTTCACAGTGGAAAAAGGTAAATAATGGAGTGCCTCAGAGATCTGTACTTGGACCAGTGCTTTTTAATATTTATAAATGATCTGGAAAGCGGTAGGATGAGTGAGGTGATCAAAATTGCAGATGACACAAAATAATGCAGAGTAATTAAATCTCAAGTGGATTGTGATAAATTGCAGGAGGACCTTGTGAGATTGGAAGATTGGTCTTCCAAATGGCAGATGAAATTTAACTTGGACAAATGCAAAGTGATGCATATAGGGAAAAAGAACCCATGCTGGAGTTACACAATGTACTATCTTAGGAGTTACCACCCTGGAAAGAGATCTAGGCATTATAGTAGATAATACATTGAAATCATTGGCTCAGTGTGCTGTGGCGATCAAAAAGCAAACAGAATGTTAGGAATTATTAAGAAGGGAATGGCAAATAAAATGATGGATGTCAGAATGCCTCTGTATGACTCAATGGTGAGACCCCATCTTGAATACTGGGTGCAATTCTGGTCACTGCATCTAAAAAAAAAGTTATAGTTACACTGGAAAAAGTGCAGAGAAGGGTGACCAAAATGATAAGTGACATGGAACGCCTGCCCTGTTAGGTAAGGCTAAGGAAGTTAGGGCTGTTCAGTTTAGAGAAGAGATGACTAAGGGGGATATGATAGAGGTCTACAAAATTCTGAAAGGACTTGAAAAAGTTAATGCAAATCGGTTATTTACTCTCTCAGATAATAGAAGGACTAGGCGGCACTCCATGAAGTTAGCAAGTAGCTCATTTAAAAAGAATCAAAGAAAATTCTTTTTCACTCAGCGCACAGTTAAGCCCTGGAATTCTTTGCCAGAGGGTATAGTTACAGCAGTTAGTGTAACTGGGTTTGAAAAAGGTTTGGATAAGTTCCTAGTGGAAAAATCCATAAACTGCTATTAATAAGCAATCGTAGCTTGAGATTTAGTTAATGTTTGAGTACTTAATAGGTACTTGTGACTTGGATTGACCAATATTGGAATCAGGATACTGGGCTTGATGGACCCTTGGTCTGACCTAATATGGCAATTCTTATGTTCTTGTATTCTTATGTTCAGTAGCTAAAGCCAGAAAGATTCTGGGCTGCATAGAGAGAGGAATAACCAGCGGGAAAAAGGTAGGTGATATTTCCCTTGTATACGTCCTTGGTGAGGCCTCACCTAGATTATTGTGTTCAGTTCTGGAGACTGTATCTCAAAAAGGATAGAGAAAGGATGGAAACAATCCAGAAGGAAGGTGATCAAAATGGTGTGGGGTCTATTTCAGAAGACCTATGAGGAGAGACTGAAGGATCTAAATATGTATACTCTGGAGGGAAAAAGGTGCAGAGGAGAAATGATATAGATCTGGCAGGTATTAATGATGCTCAAACTCCAAATCTTAACTGTTGGAAAGGAAACAGTAGAACTAGGACTCATGATATGAAACTCCAAGTGAATGACTCAGAACCAATATTAGGAAATCTTCATGAAGATGGTGGTGGATACTTGGAATGCCCTTCAATTAGAGGTGGTGAAGACAAGAACATTAAATGAATTCAAAAGGGCATGGAACAAACACTGCAAATCCCTAAATGCATAAAGCTGAAAAAAAGAAAGGGGTGGGACCGTGGTATAACATTTCTGCATGGTGGTATCCTGCACAGAGTGACAGTTACTACCCTTAACAGAACGTATGGAGGTAATCTGCACAGAGCAGTAGTTAGTTACTACTATAAGCAAATTGCTGAGCAGACTGGATGGACCATTTGGTCTTTATCTGCCATCATTACAATGTTACCATGCAAATCCTGCCCAAAATATATTACTTGATAGTCGTACTGTTCTTGACATAACTGAGAAAATTTTCATCCATTCATTGTGGAGTGTCTATTTGTTATTCAGCACGTGTCTTTAAAGATCAGGGTTCCACTTGCTACCACATACCGCTGTATTTTCATGTAGTCATACTTAATTTTGTTTCCATTGTTCCTTAATTTCATATTTCTTTTTCAGTGAGCATTTCCTTATTTTTCCCATAAAGTGTTATCAGACTTTAAATTATATTCTAATTATAAGTGTGAAGAATTAATTTACATTGCTTGATGCATTATGTACCAAAATAAGCATTTGGAAAATATTTCATTTACATACCAGTGTTAAGTTGAAAAATTATTTATAACCATCTAGTGATTAACAACAGTACTATGTTCAACTCAGTTGTGTATAAAATGGTTGGAATGGCATTAGGAAAGTATGTTTTACTGGAGTCGCAGCAAAGCAATGGAAAGTAACATAGAAACATAGCAAATGTCAGCAGAAAATGATCCAAGTATTCTATCCGGTCTGCCCAGCAATCTTTATTATTATTATTATTATTATTATTATTATTGTTGCTTTGTATAGGCATCCCAGTTAACATGGGTTACCTTTTTCTTCATCTCTATCATTTAACAACTAGGAATCCTATATTTATCCCATGTCCTTCTGAATTCCATTACCATCCTTGTCCTCACTACTTCTTCCCGGAGGGCATCAAACAGCATTGTCTGGAATATCAAGAAGGCTCCTCACCCAGTGTAATTTATGGGTTTGACAGTTGCTTGGTTTTGATTGATTGTAAATATTACTACTTTTATCATTAGGTTTTGGGGTAACTGCATGGAGTGGCAGTTACTACCCTGAAACATGGGGTATCCTGCATAGAGTGGCAGATACTACAATAAGAAGGATGCTGAGCAGGCTGGATAGGCCATCTGGTCCCTTTCTGCCACCATTACTATGTTACTATTCCATGCATCCACCATCTTTTCCTTGAAGAAGTACTTCCTGATGTTGATCTTGACTAGACCCTTTGGAGCTTCATATTATGACCCCTTCTTCTACAGTTTTCTTTCCCTCAAAAGGTTTTGGTACCTGTGCATTATTAATACCTTTCAGATATTTAAAAGTCTGTATCATATCACCCCTGTCTCTCCTCTTCTCCAGAGTATACATATTTAGGTCCTTCAATCTCATCTCATAACCATTTTGGTGCATGCCTCACACCAATTTCAATAAGACCCATACTGCCTTCAGCTCTAGGGATATACAATCTTGGTATAAACTGGTTCTTATAGATTACTTGAAGAGCATGGCGGAGCTTTCTTGTTTTTACATTCATTTCTTCTAGAAATTCACGGGGCCAGTCTACTATTACAAAACTGTATGATAGTGCAAGAATTGCAAGCTGATTAATAGCTTGTATCTTATTTTGTGCTGAAAAGGCACTCTTCAATATTAGTTTCGCTCTCCTATAGTATTCTTTACTAATTTCTTTGCTCAGTGCTCTTTGCCAATTTTTTCACCTTCCTTTCATCCCAGATATATAAATACATCTTCTTACTCCAGTTCCTTTAAATGGCAATCTTCACATAGGGAGATTTTTCAGTTTTGCTTCAATTTCCCTTAAGGAAATTTGCCTTTTCACATTTGTCCTGGCCAAATGTCATCCTGATTTTATCTGAGATACCCTTAACTAGTCTGAGTTGTTCTGCTAAATGAGCAATACAGGAACTATAGAGTTTCAAATCATCTACAAAAATAGTAAGTGAGATATCATTGGTAGGATATTGGTCACTCTAGGATTAAGGCAAATTCCATAATCCAAGTAGTTAGAGTACTGAGCGAATTTAATGCCAAACAAAATAAAAGTGGTGATAGGGAATCTTCCTGAAATATTCCTCACTTGATCTTAATGTTAGAGATGGCATATTGTCCATCCTCATAAGTCAGATACAGTATAGTTTGCCACATTTTCATGGTGAACTTTATGTACTACTTCTACTACTACTAGTACTACTACCACTTGACATTTCTATAGTGCTACATGACATATGCCGTGCTGTATAAATATACAATAAGATAGTCCCTGCCTCTTAGAGCTTACGATCTAATAAAACAAACATACAGGAAAAGAGACTTGGGGTATTTCATGAAGCAAGACATTGTTTAAAAAGAAAAGAAAAGAAAGTTAGTTAACACGACTAAAAGCAGACAATCAGGTGTAAGATTTAAAAGTGGTTTCAAACAGGTGGATCTTTAGCTGGGATTTAAACAAGGCAAGAGAGGGAGCATGACACACCAGTTCAGGAAGACTATCCGAAGCATATAGTGCAGTCCATTTGAAGCAGTGAGTCAGAAATAGGTGGTAGAGGAGAAGGGCACAAATAGGAGTGACTTGTCTGATGAGCAGAGTGCATGAGGAGGGGTGTAGAGAGAAATAAGAGAACAGAGGTAGTGAGGTGCTGCAGAGTGAAGGCATTTGTAGGTAAGAAAAGGAGGTTGAACTGCATGCAGGAGCAGATAGGGAGCCAATGCAGTGACTCCAGAAGAGGGGTTATCTGAGCATTGTGACTAGTGAAATAAGTCATGCAACTGAATTTAGGACAGATTGCAGCAGAGAGAGATGGCTTGCTGGGAGTCCTGTGAGGAACAAGTTGCAATAGTCTAAGCGGGAGAAGATGAGAGAGTGGATAAGGGTCCTGGTAACATGTTCAGAAAGGAAAGGACAGATTTTGGCAATGTTATAAAGAAAGAAACAGCACGTTTTAGCAGGGTTTGGATATACATAGAGAAGGAGCAAGAGGAGTCGAAGAGGATTCCAAGTTTACGGGCTGATGGGACTGGGATGATGACTGTGTTTTTCATAGAAACAGAGAAAGGAGAAAGAGGGGAGATGGACTTGGGGGGAAAGATAAGGAGTTCTCTTGCCATATTGAGTTTAAGGTGGTGGTGAGACATCTAGGCAGCAATGTCAGACAAGCAGGCCGAGATCTGGGACTAGATTTATGGTTTAATTTCTGGTGTAGAAAGGTACATATGGGAGTCATCAGCATAAAAATGGTTTTGAAATCCATGAGAGGAAATCAGAGCACCAAGGAAATTAGTATATAGTGAGAAGAGAAGAGGGCCCAGGATGGAACGCTGAGGCCCAGCAATTGACAGTGGAATAGCAGTAGAGGAGGAACCACCAGAGGAATCACTAAAAGTGCAATGGGAGAGGTATTTATTTATTTTATTTATTTAAAAACATTTCTATACCATCATACAGTAAATTAACCATCACAATGGTAAGATGAGAACCAAGACATGACAGAGTCCCGAAATCCAAGTGAGGACAGAATATCAAGGAATAGGTGGTGATTAACAGTGTCAAAAGCAGCAGACAGGTCAAGAAGAATAAACACAGAGGGGTAGATTTTCATACAGGGCGCCCTCACATACTTTTGTAGGCGCATCAGGCGCAAACAAAAGTACGCTGGATTTTAGTAGATACGCGCGGAGCCACGCGTATCTGCTAAAATCCTGGATCGGCGCGTGCAAGGCTACCGATTTCGTGTAGCAGGCGCGCGCCGAGCCGCGCAGCCTACCTCCGTTCCCTCCAAGGCCGCTCCGAAATCGGAGTGGCCTCGGAGGGAATTCGCTAACGCCCTCCCCTCACCTTCCCCTCCCTTCCTCTACCTAACCCACCCCCCCCAGCCCTGTCTAACCCCCCCCCCCCACCTTTGTTGGGGGATTTACGCCTCCCAGGGGCGGTTCCGGAGGGCGCGGCCACGCCCCCGGACCGCCCCAGGCTGAAACCACGCCCCGGGCCCACCCCCGAAACGCCACCGACACGCCCCGAAAACGCCGCACCGATAGGCCCCGCCCCCGACACGCCCCCCTTGGAAAACCCCAGGACTTACACGAGTCCCGGGGCTCTGCGCGCGCCGGCAGGCCTATGTAAAATAGGCGCACCGGCGCGCAAGCCCTGCTCGCGTAAATCCGGGCGGATTTACACGAGCAGGGCTCTTAAAATCCGCCCCAGAGTAAAGACCTTTGATTTTATCCATAAATAGTTCATTAGAAACTTTGGCAAGGACTGTTTCAGTTGATTATAGAGGGAGAAAAACCAGACTAGATTGGATTAAGAATGGCTTGAGATGTAAGAAAAGCAAGATAATGGTGGTAAACAGTATGTTCAAGTAGTTTGGAGGCAAAAGAGAGAAGGGAGATAGGACAATAGTTGGCAGGACAGGTAGGATCCAGTGAGGATTTTTTAAGGAGTGGTATGATTACAGTATATTTGAAGGCAGCAGGAACAGTAGCAGTGGAGAGTGATAGACTAAGGATGTGAAAGATGGAAGGGATGACTGCTGTGGAAATGAAGCTGCAGAATTAGGTGGGTACAGGATTAGAGGAACAAGTAGTGAATTTGGAGAAAAAGAGAAGATGAGCAGTTTCCTCCAGTGACTTCAGGAAAGGAGAAAAGAGTGGTAGAGAATAGAGGAAAGGTAGAGGAAACAATTGGGGAGAGGCAAGTAAAGGTGAAATAGCTGAGAACTCAATACTAATTTTATGAGTCTTGTCATGGAAGTAGTCAGTCATAGTCTGGGCAGAGAGTGAAGGGAAGGAGGGAGATGAGGGTAGTTTGAGGAGGGAATTGAATGTGGCAAAGACACTGCAAGGGTTGGATGTAAAAGAGTTTTTCAAATGGACATAGCAGTCTTGTTTGGCAAGTGCAATAGCATACTGGAAAGTGATCAGCATGAATCTGAAGTGTATGAAGTCTGCACGAGCATGGGATTTTATCCAGAGACATTCTGCACAGTGGGTGCAGGAACATAGGTAGCAAATTCTAGGGGTGAGCCAAGGCTGGGATTTAGTGCACCTTATATTATGGGTAAGAGGAGGGACAACAGTGTCTAAGACTGAAGACAGTATATTGTTGTAAGAAGAAACTGCTTCATCAACAGATTCAGACAAAATTTTTGGGTACTTGCCAGGTTCTTGTGGCCTGGATTGGCCAGTGTTGGAAACAGGATGCTGGGCTTGATGGACCCTTGGTCTGACCCAGTATGGCATGTTCTTATGTTCTTATGTTCTTAAAGTTGTGGAGGAAAGGAGAGATGAAACAGCAGTGGAAAAGATACAAGGGTCAACAGCTTGGAGATACCTAAAGGTGTGAATGGTGACTGGACGAGTCTGAGGGGGGAGGGGGTTTAATGTGAAAGTTATCATTTATTTATTTATTTATTTTAATTTTTTATATACCGGCATTCGCGATGGGAGTCGCATCATGTCGGTTTACAATTAACAGGGTGTGACAAGAGGAGAAAAACTTAGAACATTAACATGTGATATAAGAAGAAATAGCAGTTACAATAAAACAGGGACATAAAGTAACTTGGAAAGTAAGGAAAGCGATAGAAAATTAACAATGTGATAAAAAGAGTAACAAGGTAATATACCGTATATAATAAATTTATATAATATAATAAAATATAATATATAATATATAACATACCGTATATATAATATACCGTATATAATATACCGTGTATAATAAAAGCAACATAAAAAACCTGCTCATTTAATGAGAAATAACATTGTGGAGTTGTTAGAGTTTATGTTTACCCTGAGGGGAGGTCTTAGTTGGTTTGGTTGAGAGAAAGTTCAATTTGTGTCTGGAAAGGCTTTCATAAATAACCAGGTTTTGAGTCTTTTTCTGAATGTAGGAAGGTCAGAGATCAGAAGAACTGAGGTGGAGAAGTCTGAGATACAGCAGTTGGAAGCAAAGAGACTAGGTCAAAGCAGTGGCCATGCTGATGAATAGGAGTGGTAGATCAGAGTCAGAGATCACATGAAGAGGTTAAAGAAAAGAGTTAGAGGGGTCATCGACATAGAGGTTAAAGTCACCAAGGATAAGGGATGGGGAAGATGGGCCAAGAATCAAAGTCAGTGAGAAAGGCCCAGGGAGATTTATCAGGGGGGTCGATAGATGGCAGCTACCTTGACAGATAGTGGAGTGAACAGGCAGATGGAATGGGCTTCAAAGGAAGAAAAAGAGTGGTACTGAGGTGAGAGAAGGGGTTGAAATCTACAGGAGAGGGAGAACAGCAGTCCAATACCACCACCATGGCCTACTGGGCAAGGTATGTGGGCAAAAAGATAATCACCTTGAGAAAGAGCAGCAACTAAAACAGTGTCCTCTGGGGAAAGCTAGGTCTCTGTTATGGCAAGGAGATGAAGTGAACAAGAGGTAAATAGGTCATGAATAAAAGCAGGATTCTTGGAGATAAAGTTTGCATTCTAAAGGGAACATGAGAGTAGAAGAAAAGAGAGAGGGAGAAGGGGAATAGTGATAAGATTGGAGGGTGTTACAGCTTGATATGTGACAATGGAGTGAAAATTGCCTTGAAGGGCCAGGACTGGGATTGATATCCCAGCTGAAAGTAAAAGAGGAGCAGGAGAATACGGAGAAGATAGGCAGAGTTATGCTGATAGCAACAACGATTAGAAATTGTCAGGGATAGTGGAAATGGCAGGATGAGGGGAAGAAAACTTTAAAGTTCAAGAGCAGTGGACAGTAGGGATGTGCAGACAAAAAGTTTGCGTTGATAAGTTGATAAGTTGAAGTTGAGGGTCGATTTCGTTCAATATGGACATATGGAGAATTCCATAAGTTGAGGGTCTGTCCATACGTTCACCGGTTCCCTAAATAAAAATTTAAACCCCTCACCCTCCTTAATCCCCCCCCCAAGACTTACCAAAACTCCCTGGTGGTCCAGCGGGGAGTCAGGAAGCCATCCCTATATTCCTTTGCGAGGAGCACGTGACGTCGGCGTCACGTCGGAGTGACGCGGACGTCAAGTGCTTCTCCGCGCCTCCGCTCCAGGACCCCCGTTGGACCCAACCAGAACTTTTGGCCAGCTTGGGGGGGCCTCCTGACCCTTGAATACTTATTCAACATAGCTATGTTGAATAAGTTGAAAATTGCGATGCGTTGTGCATCATCACTTTTTTATGTTTAAAAAAAAATAAGTTGCGTTTTACATATGCGTTCAAAACGAATGCACACCCCTAGTGGACAGTGCAGATGATATAATGGCAGATGAGATAGAGAATGTAGGTATAGGGGAGGTGAACTTGATAGTAGTTGTGGTTTGCAGCAGGGAATAATATTAGGGAGGATTAGCATAAGGAATAGAAAATATATTGGAGACATGGGGAATAAGAAGAGGCCTGTAATCAGTTTAGAACCTGAGGGTGATGTTCTAAATGGAAAATGTAAATTATACTTGATGAATCTAATTTAGATTAATTATAGCATTATTATATGTGTTAGCTATTAAATAAAGGTAGACCCATGGATAGGTGTGTGTGTGTGTGTGTGGAGGGGGGGGGGGGGGGGGAACTAAAGACCCAGAAACAGCAGCAGTAAAAGATAAAACAAGGACTGGATGTGTCTTTTTCTTTGCTTACTCCTGTTAAAAGACAGAGCACACTATTAACACAGGGTTCACTGTGTAAATTTCAATGCAATTTATTATCCAAGGATGTGAATGCTATCAAAGGTTTTCTTATAGTTGATCCATGCTATACTGGGGTTTCAGCTTTTTATACAGCTGGTCATAATGGTAGCATCAGGCCTTTGGTGCCATATGCTTCTCTTTTGTTACCTTTCTATTCTGTTTACAAGATCCTATTAGAATCGATATGATATATATTTTCTATCTTCACTGATTGCAGTGAACAGGTTATAAATAATAGGCAAGTGTTATGGGAACACTGGGAGTTCCCATTTCTGGGATTTCGTGTACCCTTTGGCCACAACACAATCGCAGGGGAGCTCCGGAAAGCACCAAGTCAGGCGAGGAGTGTCCAAGCACAGGCTGGAGATGCAGAACCCTGGCCTCTGCCGAACCTGATTGCATAGAAGAGACCCAGCAACGCAATGTTGGTCTCTGGAGTAGCCCACCGGCCACTCGATAGCCCTTTCGGACCTGTCGTAGGGGAATGGCAGATGCGACAGGATGGACAGAGGCTGAGGGCTGGAACAACAAGATCAGACGAAGACTCCGGATACTTGAAGTGAGACGAGACTCAGGATACTTGGAAAAGATTAGACAAGACTCAGGTTGGTTAAGAAGGTGAGACGGGACTCAGGTTGGTTGAAGAAGGTGAGACTTAACCTCTGTCTACCATCCTCAGTCTAACGGTCAGGATGAATAGAACACTGAAACAATTTCTGCGATCTTACGTCAACTCTAGACAGAATGACTGGGCTGAACTACTGCCTTGGGCAGAATTTGCCATCAATTCACATCCTGTTTCCTCAACAGGGTCTTCCCCTTTACAGCTTGTCTATGGGAGACAACCATTACCTCCGCTGCCTATTACATTGTCAGTAGCCTCTCCTGCTGCCCAGGCTACCACAGCAGAATTATCCCAACTTTGGAGGCAGACAAAGGAGCTTTTTCTCAAAGCAGGACAAAAGGCAAAGAGAACCTATGATGCACATCATCAAAAGGCACCCCAGTTTCAGCCTGGAGACAAGGTTTGGTTAAGCACCAAGTATCTTCAACATAAGCTTCCTTCTGCAAGATTTGCACCTCGCTTTGTGGGACCCTTCGCCATCCTACGGCGATTAGAAAATCTAACATACAGTCTCAAACTGCCTCCATCAATGAAGATACACAATGCATTTCATGTATCTTTACTAAAGCCAGTGTTACTCTCTGAGTTCTCCAGAAAAGACCCAGAGCCTACCAGCCTGGATACAGAAGATGACATTGAATATGCCATTGATGACATTCTTGAAGTACGTAAAAGAGGCAAAACTTGGGAGTATCTCATCTCTTGGGAGAACTACGGCCCAGAGGAAAACTCCTGGGAACCACTGGCCAATATTACAGACAAAGAGATGGTACGTCAATTCCACCTGGCACACCCATGCAAGCCCAGACCACCTGGAAGAGGTCTTGGAGGGGGCCCTTTGAAGGGGGGTACTGTTGAGTCTATCGGTTGCAGACGGCTGCAACCGCACTGCCTTACCTCTTTTTCCCCTCTCTCTCTCCTTGGGCAGGATGGCTGTCTCCGGTGCCGAGTGCCGAGGTCTCTGCGTTTCCAAACGAGCATGGGCGTCCCAGTCCGCCATGCTCACTCCCATGGCCTCCTAGGGTGTGAGTGAGCACCTCTCTAATGCTCAAATACACGTCATGACGGGAACCTTGGGGGCGGCCCCACTGCATGAAGTTTCTAACTTTTCTACCTGGTTACTGCAATGACAACATAGAGAGATTCTGAGACTGATACAGATGTTAAATTACATTTTTCAACGCACTAGTTTTCCTATTGAGGAGGTTTTGTCTGTACCCCATATGCGTTTTTCTCATGCATTGTCTTTTCAGCGATTTCAGCCAGTGTCTTGCACCGCTTTTTGACTGACCAGAAACATCATTTCAAAGTAAGTTTTTTATTGCTTCCAAATCCTTGCCATTTGTTTGAACCATTAGCCTTTGGCATCTTTAGAACTCTTTTATGTATTTCCACACAGAATTACACCAGCAAATCACCTCCCTGAAGTTCCCTGAGGAAGGAGTCTGACACTCCGAAACACTGCCGTGTTGGAGCGTGCACTTCAGGAAGTAAGACATTACTCCCCTGGCTGGTGGAAAACGTCTAGAGCAAACATTTGTAGTGTTGACACAGTGTTTGTTTCTTTAATTCTTACAGCAACCTATGATTATTCAAGCCCAGAGTTGCAAGGGCTTGACACTATAAGCCATTATACTACTGAGGCTATGTATGACGGTTGCAAAGTAAGTTTACATTGAGTTCTACACATAGCTGGATCCTTGTGTATCTTGAACGTACTGGCACATCATGGATCAGTGCCTTACCTTCCTGCTTCACCATCTACTTACAGCAGTAAAATAAAGACTCTATCCCTACTGTGTCTGCTATCTGAGTTTAGCCTATCGCAGTGGTTCCCCATGGGCGGAGTCATCTCCATTGTGACCAAGGGTCCGCAATACCACAAACATAACACTCCCATGATGACATCACTAGGAGGACCACTCCCTCACTGGCCCTTTAAGAATGGAGAAGAGGCGCGGCCCCACGCCTAAGGAGAAAGGAGTGGGCAGGACCCTGGAGAGCGGCGTCCCTGATGCTGAACAAGCAGGAGCAGGGCTGGGCCATGGAACAGGCCCTGACGCTGGAGTGGCGGCATCCAAGCTGCGAAGAGGACGCTGGAGACAGCTCTCCCTGCAGCAGGAGAAAGCAGGACCACATCGCAAGGGAGACAGGCTTCAGGGTGGCCTCCAGTTCACATGGAAACGGCATCTGCAGCTTCCTGCTGCAACAAAGGCAGCAGCGGCGGCCTCCAGGCTGCGGAGCAGTGGTGATGTCAGCGGCTCCTGCACGGAGGCAGGAGATTTCTGAGCCACCTCCTGGCAGCAAGAGCTGTACAGGGGCGGCTCCAGCCACATGGAAAGATGTCAGCGGCCTAGGAGCCGCTGAAGAAGCTGGAAAAAGGAGGTAAGAAGGGGTGAGAGGCTGCCTGTGGCTCCAGCTGTGGGCAGAATCGTAACAGCAAGCAGGTTATTGGTCAATAGTTTTTGGGTACATTATTTGGCTGTCTCTTTGGGAGGAGTGTTCTTCCTGTTATTAGCCATTGTAGAATTAATTCTGACTGCTTGATTGATTAATTTTTGCAATTAAACTGGTCTTGATAGTGAGAGCTCAAATATTTGAGCCAAAAGTTGCTCTCTAGTGGGAGCATTGAGAGGAGAGGATCACCTTGTTGGTAGCTGAACAGAATCAGTAAGTTTTGCTTGGGAAATTTTCTTTTTTAAAAGTATTGGGGTGAAGTTAACTATTGGGGAATATTATTTAGTGTGTTTGTGTGTTTGTGCTTTTAATAGTCAGTAAGGCAGCAAATAAACAGAAGTTAGACTGTTTGTATTTTTAAATAGTCAGTCAGTAAGGCAACTAATAAGCAGAAGTTATGTTTGTATATATCTTATTTATTTATTTATTTCAAATTTTTATATACCGGCATTTGAGACAACAGTCACATCATGCTGGTTCACATAAAACAGGGGTGCATAGTAAACATAACTATAACAATGGTGCTGAAAAGGCAGTTACATATAACAGGGTGATAAGAACTTGGCTGAGAAGGAAGAGAAAGGACAGGATTAATTCACACAGGTAAACGATAGATGATATGGTTAATCAAGGTGTAGTTGGAGATTAGTTGACCATGTTGGTGTCCGGGAAAGCTTGTATGAATATCCAGGTCTATATAAAAAATATCCAGGTCTATATAAAAAAAGGTAGCTAGAAATAAGCTAGGAGCTGTGTATACCTAAGTAAAAAGGTTGAAAAGTTCAGTTCAGTTACTCACATTGGAAAGGTATTAAGGTAGTGTGATTTAGTTTGATTAGGTACCAAACTTTGTTAATCAAGAAAACAGTGAGTCACTCTGGCTGGCTGACTGAACTGTTAAGGTTGTGTGATTGATTTGATTAGGCACCATCATTTGTTAATCAGAACAGCAGTGAGTCACTCAGGAAACTAACTGTAGTGTAAATCTCCAAAGGGATTGTTTTGTACTAATTTACCTTAGAAGCACAATAAATATTGCAAGGGAAGAGCTCAGTAACCCACAATCCAGTGGGAGCACTGAGAGGAGAGGATCACCTTGCTGGTGGCTGAAGAAATCAGTAAGTTTTGCTTGGGAAAATTTCTTTTTTAAAAGTATTAAGGTGAAGTTAACTATTGGGGAATATTATTTAGTGTGTTTGTGTGTTTGTACTTTTAATAGTCAGTAAAGCAGCTAATAAACAGAAGTTAGACTGTATTTTCCAACCCATCCACCACTAGCTCATCCTTTAAATTATAGGCAGGTGCCACTTTCACACTAAACCCCCCCCCCCAAAAAAAAAACAAACCCCAGCCTTTTATCTTCACAAATTCCACATACCTTATTGAGAATTTGATCATTTCTCTGTAGGCCACTACCAGACATATAGTGAATTCACTAATACATTTAATGGACGCTAATTAGACACATTCCTATTCCCAAAGCAACCTAAAATTTAACTAGGAACGGAACAAATTTGAGATGAAGGCAGCAGTCCAGCAGCAAGAGGGGGCTTCCCAGTCTTTTGCATCAAGTGTCACATGTATTATTTTTTACCTGCCAGTGAGAAATTGTACATGTGCATGCGATGCAAAGAGCTCCTGTCTCTCAGAGAACGAGTCCTATCTATGGAGGCTAGAGTGGCAGAACTGAAGGAGCTGAGGCAGACAGAGAGATATATAGATGAGACCTTCAGGGACATACTAGCCAAGTCCCAACTTCAGACTGGCAACAAATTCCAGAGCTTAATTGTGCATTGAGTAAAAAAGAATTTTCTCTGATTTGTTTGTTGCTAACTTCATGGAGTGCCCCCTAGTAGAGATGTGAATCATGTGATCGATCGTCTTAACGATCGATTTTGGCTGGGGGGGGAGGGAATCTGATCGTCGCAATTTTGTTTGTTTTTTTTAAATCGTTTAAATCGTAAATCGGGGGAGGGCGGGAAAACCGGCACACTAAAACAACCCTAAAGCCCATCCCGACCCTTTAAAATAAATCCCCCACCCTCCCGAACCCCCCAAAATGTTTTAAATTACCTGGGGTCCAGTGGGGGGGGGGGGTCCCGGTGTGATCTTCTACTCTCGGGTCACGGCTGCGTTATTAGAAATGGCACCGACGCCATTTTGGTTCCTGT
The DNA here is from genome assembly GCF_901001135.1 of Rhinatrema bivittatum. Lineage (NCBI taxonomy): Eukaryota > Metazoa > Chordata > Amphibia > Gymnophiona > Rhinatrematidae > Rhinatrema > Rhinatrema bivittatum. The sequence continues at coordinate 47,812,214 of NC_042619.1, read as the reverse complement.
CCCCTGACATCACGAGCACAGAAGATCGCTCCCGGACCCCCGCTGGACCCCCAGGGACTTTTGGCCAGCTTGGGGGGGCCTCCTGACCCCCACAAGACTTGCCAAAAGTCCAGCGGGGGTCCGGGAGCGACCTCCTGCACTCAGGCCGTATTGCAAAATGGCGCCGGGGTCGGGGTGGGTTTTAGTGTTGTTTTAGTGTGCTGGTTTTCCCGCCCTCCCCCTTCCCCTCCCCGATTTACGATTTTTGACGATAAATCGGGGGAATTCCTATTGTATTGCGCCTCTAACGATTTTTGATGATTTAAAATATATCGGACGATATTTTAAATCGTCAAAAAACGATTCACATCCCTACCCCCTAGTCCTTCTATTATCTGAAAGAGTAAATAACCAATTCAAATTTACTCATTCTAGACCTCTCAAGATTTTATATACCTCATATCCCCCCTCAGCTGTCTTATCTCCAAGATGAACAGCCCTAACCTCTTCAGCCTTTCCTCATAGGGGAGCTGTTCCTTCCCCTTTGTCATTTTGGTTGCCCTTCTCTGTACCTTCTCCATCACAACTATATCTTTTTTGAGATGCGGCAACCAGAATTGTACACAGTATTCAAGAGCGATACAGAGGTATTATTACATTTTCCATTTTATTAACCATTCCCTTCCTAATAATTCCTAACATTCTGTTTGCTTTTTTGACTGTTGCAACACACTGAGCTGATGATTTCAAAATATTATCCACTATGACCCATAGATCTTTTTCCTGGGTGGTAGCTCCTAATATGGAACCTAACATCATGTATCTACAGCAATGGTTATTTTTTCCTATATGAAACACCTTGCACTTGTCCACATTAAAACATAAAAATCTGCCATTTGAATGCCCAATCTTCCAGTCTTGCATTATTCTCCTGTAATTATCACAATCCACTTGTGATTTCCGCAAATTTGATAACTTCACTCATCGTATTCCTTTCCAGATCATTTATAAATATATTGAAAAGCACCGGTCCAAGTACAGATCCCTGAGGCACTCCAATGTTTACCCTTTTCCACTGAGAAAATTGACCATTTAATCCTACTCTGTTTCCTGTCTTTTAACCAGTTTGTAATCCATGAAAGGACATCGTCTCCTATCCCATGACTTTTTAGTTTTCTTAAATGTCTCTCATGAGGGACTTTGTCTAATACCGTCTGAAAATCCAAATACACTACATCTACTGGTTCACCTTTATCCACATGTTTATTAACCCCTTCAAAAAAATGAAGCAGATTTGTGAGGCAAGACTTCTTTTGGGTAAATCCATATTGACTGCATTCCATTAAACCATGTATTTCTATATGCTCTATGATTTTGATCTTTAGAATAGTTTCCACTATTTTTCCTGGCACTGAAGTCAGGCTCACTGGTCTATAGTTACCCGGATCGCCCCTGGAGCTCTTTTTAAATATTGGGGTTACATTGGCCACTCTCCAGTCTTCAGGTACAGAGGATGATTTTAATGATAGGTTAGAAATTTTAACTAATAGATCAGAAATTTCATTATTGAGTTCCTTCAGTACCCTAGGATGCATGCCATCCTGTCCAGGTGATTTGCTACTCTTAGTTTGTCAATCTGGCCTACACATCTTCCAGTTTCACAGTGATTTGGTTCAGTTCGTCTGACTCATCACCCCTGAAAACCATCTCTGGAACAGGTATCTCCCCAACATCCTCATTAGCAAACACAGAAGCATAATACTGTTCTCCAAAGGTAAGTTGAGAACCTTAGTAACGTGATCAAGGTTAAAATCCTGAGGCTTATAAATTTCCCTAAAATCCATGGAGTTGCACTTCTAGATTTAGTTAATTGATATCTGAGGGACGTTTTGAAGATTCCTTAGGAAGCTGTTTCCCTACTGAAAATGTTTTATATCTTCCTTTCTCTAAATATGGGACAATTGATCAGGAAGTTTCCTTGTCTAATGATGACTCTTTTGGGAGGGGGGGGGAATTGATAATTTGTGTTCAAGAACTTGAACAAGTTAAGGATAAAGTCATTGGGTCATTGGTAAAGCTACTCTGTTGGTTTCTTTTTTTTTGCTTGAACCACACAAAAATGGAGTCATCAAATCTGTTTTGGGTTTTTTTTGTTAAGAATTTTCTTTTCTTTGTGCAGAAAATTAATGATTTATGAGATGTTTCATAATCATCTCAGTTTAGATGGAAATAATTTTTACCTATTTGACAAAGTGTAATTCAACTGGGTGTTGAGTTTTCATTGCGGTATCCATGTAAACATCTAATTAAGCATCTGGAGAAAAGCTATCTGTTTTTGATCCCTGTCATTTAACTACCTTTCTTAGAAATAAAATCAAAGATGCTAATAGGCATGACAAGATTTCCTCTGCACCATTTAGTGCACAGAAATTAATTATATATATATATATTTGTATTTGATTTTTCTCCCTTTAATTCCATCTGGTTACTTTTTGATTTACTGTAACTTTGAAAGCTTGTCTTTCCCTTTTTCATATATGGCAAAGCAGAGGGGAATATTTGTTGATTATTAATTTATGGATTGAATGATTTCTATTCTACTTTGTTTATTCAAGAGATATGTATTTAATTTGCAATTTAAAAATACTGTAGAATGGCTCAGACTGTGAACAGACGGGCTTGGCAAATAGCCCTCACCTGCATCCCCCAATAAAGAAAATAAGATCTAAAAGAAAATGTCTCACTATTCATAGGATCTTTAACCTACTTTACAGTAATTAATGGAACTGGAGAGCAGGATTATTTATCAGCTCAGCACTGACACAGATATATCTGCTTTGCTTGCATCTTTTTTGTCACATTGTTAAAAAAAATAAAAAAAAATTGAAGTCTTATCCTTCATGATTTGATAGCAGGCAGTGCACCAAGAAAGCATTTCTATGATATCTTTTTCTTCTAAAACATAGCCAAGATTTAATGCAATGCTGAACTACATCTGGCAAGACAAAATGGCATGCGTTAATGTGACATAAACAGATGAAGTGATGCATCATGAATATGTATATTGCTTCTTAATGAATATCTTTGTAGTACAGCAACGTCCACCAGAAGGGATTCTTTTAAAACAAAATATGAATTTGTCAGAGAGGGAAATGCAGTGTAAATCAATAATCTTGATTGAACTTCAGACAATATTATACATTTTTAACTTTCATTTGAACACAATCAATAAAAATAATTTACAGAAAGAAAATTACTAAGTTCTTAATTCTTTATCCTTCATGGGAGCAAACTATGAAGGTGCTTTTAATACCATTTTATTTCCTTTTGATAATTAGCAAGTGCAAAGTTAGGGGCCAAAAGCATCCACATAATTTACACCTGCTATTTTGCAGATAGCCAAAGGGAGGCAAAACAGTGCATGAACATTTGCAAAACAATGGTGCATAAACATTGGCAAAATAGCGCCTGTACATTTTTCTCCCTCAAAATAAAACAATGCCTACAAGAATAAGTCTTTTTTTTCCTGCTATTGAAAATAAAAATATTATGGAATCTGTACATACTTTTATCCACATTTGAGGACATCAGTTTTAAGTCAGATGATTTTACCAAGATAAATAGCTTTGAAAATTGCCCTCTTTATATCTCTTTTTTTTTCAATCCTAGTAAAACCAAAAAGAAAACAGAATTAATATAAAGGTGTCAGCAAGCCAGTCAGTATAAACTTCAAACTAGGTTATCTGCTCTCCTCAATTCATGAAATGTGGTTGCAACTTAAATAAATTTTGTCAAATCAAAGTCTGTAATGTATGTTCTTAAAACTATAAATCAACAAGGAGACTTTTGAGACCATCTGGCTCTAAAAAGGAATAGATCTTACCATCTAACTTTACTATACATTTACAGGGGTATTTTAGGCTAAAATATCCACCCTTATCTGTAATTTCCTTTCTATATTGTAAAAAATTTTTCCTTTTCATTTGCGTAGATTTTATTAGATCCGGATAAATCCAAATCTTTTGGCCATAGAATGTTGATAGCCTATTTCGGAAGAAAGATCTCAGTGTGTTATCCCTATCAGATGAAAAGGCAAACTGTACTAAGAGAGTCGCCCTAGAAGTAATTTCGATTTCATCTTGGGATTTTTGTAGGAGATCAGATAAATCTATTGACTCTCCTCCAATTACTTTACCTTCCTCATTTCCTGTTTTATTCCCTAAATTCAACTCCTTTTTACTCCCCAGATAATACACTTTTACTATTACTGGCAATATTTTTTCAGGAATTTTTAAAATTTGTAACATATAATTCCTGAACAGTTCTAGTGCGTCTATCTTTTTAATTACTGGAAAATTATTCACCCTCAAATTTAATGATCTTACTACATTTTCAAGATTTTCCAATCTTTTACCTATTTCATTTTCATTTTTTATCTGGTGAGTCTGGATCTTCTCAATTTGACATACACGCTTTTCTATTTCATTAATAACTTCCTGTTGTTTTCCTAATTCATTAGTATTTAATACTAAAGAATTTGAGGTCTTAATCACTACTTCAGTTAAGTTATTTATGGAGACATCTATCTTAGCCATATAATTCCATAGGGATTCCATAGTGATGTTTACAGGTTTTTTGGGTATAGCAGCTTGTTTAATGGTAACAGTAATATTTTCTTGATTTCCTAACAACATATTCCCAATTTTAGGTGTACTCGTCTCTTTCGGTATAATAACAGAATTGTCTGATTTACTTAATTTCAAACTTTCTCCCTTCCCATTCTGTTGAATTTTTTCCAAATTTTTACCCCCTTGTTCAATATTTCCCTGATAGTCCAGAACAGTCTCATTCTCCTCGTTAAGAACACCTGGATTTTCAGGGGAAACCCCTTTCTCCTTTCCAGGTGGTGATGGCGTTTCCAGTGCTACAGGGCTAAGTGATGCCTCTATGGCCAGAGGGGAACCATACCGTTCCACTAGGTCCACCTCAGCGGCCAGCTCATCTGGAGTATGCTGTGAGTCTAACCACTGTAATACAGTCTTTTGGCCCGTTTCCGTCAATGCAGCAACACTGGAAGGCTTAAGTTTCGCCTTCCATTTAGTATGCGGCATGTTTAAAAGGGAACAAACGAATTTATAACTATTTCACTTAGGCTTCAAGTTTGTATCAAAGTGTTGCGTATTAAACTTAGAGGTTCAGCTAATGAAGGCAGCAATACAGAGCAGCTAAACCTTTCTAGGGCAATTCTACAAAAAACTCTGACCTGATGTAACGTCCAGCAAAGTCCCGGCCAAGTCCCGGCGAAGCCCGGTAAAGCCTACTGTGCGCGCCCCTTGAGCGCGCGCGGCTTAAGCAGCGCGCTGGCATCGACTGCGCGCCGCAGTGTGATGACCTTTTGTAGAAACTTCCGGGTCCTGCCTGCAGTGGACACACCGGGTAGGCAAATCAGAATCCCAGGTGAGAATCAGCGTCGGGGGCAACCGAGGCACCCCCGGAGTCCATTCAGGAAATGTAAGCTGTTCTTTTCTCTCTGCCTCAATGAAACCAGGCAGAGGTAAGGCTTTTATGAGACTTCCGGGTCCCGCCTGCAGTGGACACACCGGGTAGGCAAATCAGAATCCCAGGTGAGAATCAGCGTCGGGGGCAGCCGAGGCACCCCCGGAGTCCATTCAGGAAATGTAAGCTGTTCTTTTCTCTCTGCCTCAATGAAACCAGGCAGAGGTAAGGCTTTTATGAGACTTCCGGGTCCCACCTGCAGTGGACTCACCGGGTAGGCAAATCAGAATCCCAGGTGAGAATCAGCGTCGGGGGCAGCCGAGGCACCCCCGGAGTCCATTCAGGAAATGTAAGCTGTTCTTTTCTCTCTGCCTCAATGAAACCAGGCAGAGGTAAGGCTTTTATGAGACTTCCGGGTCCCACCTGCAGTGGACACACCGGGTAGGCAAATCAGAATCCCAGGTGAGAATCAGCGTCGGGGGCAGCCGAGGCACCCTCGGAGTCCATTCAGGAAATGTAAGCTGTTCTTTTCTCTCTGCCTCCTTATCTGCTCTCCTCAATTCATGAAATGTGGTTGCAACTTAAATAAATTTTGTCAAATCAAAGTCTGTAATGTATGTTCTTAAAACTATAAATCAAAGAAATCCCTAAGTCTTCCAATTATGTTTCAAAAAAAGAAAAATGGCTACAACAGCAGATGTGTTAAAGAAATTGCTTCAGGAAAATTCAAGTGAAACTCATCTGCAAAACAGTGCTCTCCATATGATTTTGCATCAAAACACACAGGGCCGGATTTTAAAAGCCATGCGCGCGTAAATCCGGCCAGATTTACGCGCGCAGGGCACTCACGCGCCGGCGTGCCTATTTTGCATAGGCCTCCGGCGCGCGCACAGTCCCGGGACATGCGTAAGTCCCGGGGCTTCATAAAAGGGCCGGGGAGGGGGCGTGTCTGGGGGCATGCCTGGGGTCAGGGGGCGGTTTGGGGCGGGACCAGGGGCGTGGTGCAAGCCCGGGGGCATGGTGTAGGCCTCCAGACCAGCCCCCAGGTCGGGCGATGGCGCGCCAGCAGCCCGCTGGCACGCGCAGATTTACGCCTGCTTTCAGCAGGCGTAACTCTGCCAACAAAGGTAGGGGGGGTTAGATAGGGCCGGGATGGTGGAAAGAAAGTTCCCTCCGAGGCCGCTCCGAAATCGGAGGGAACAGGCAGTGTGCGCCAGGCTCCGCACGCACAAGTTGCACAAATGTGCACCCCCTTGCACGTGCCGACCCTGGATTTTATAAGATATGCGCGGCTACGCGCGTATCTTATAAAATCCAGCGTACTTTTGTTCGCGCCTGGTGCGCGAACAAAAGTACGCGCTTGCGTAAATTTATAAAATCTACCCCACAGTTTGGAATAACAGGCCCCATAATTTTAAAAACTGTATAGAATACAAACAATAGTTTAATAATGCAAACCAACACATATACTTTCTATGAAGGATTGTTCATTATACAATTTGCAATTTTTCCTTGTTTGTCTTCTGAATCTTTTTCCTGGTTTTCTTCCTATTTTGCCTTTTCATATATGTCTCCTTCTTTCTCCATCTATTTCTCCTATTCTACCTTTTGTCAAATTATCTCTCTCATGTGAATCTCTGTCATCTCTCAACAGAATATTAATTTTACCCCAATCTACCTCTTTTTCCGATTATCAATTTTATTTCCCCCCATCTTGTCTTTCAGCTTCATCTCATCTTCTTCCAGTTTTCCTCTTACCCCAGGATTCATCATTCTGCTATTAATATAGCGGAATGGTGAGCTGGGAAAAAAAGGGGTGGGGGGCGATAATGAGCAGGTGGCCGCATCGTGGCAGTGTGTTTTCGCCCGCCACGATTGTGGCCGTACTGCACAGTGTTGCCCCAGAATACCAATGAAATAGCTATTTCTTTCTGGTGCTATTGAGGGTGATGTTTGGGGCGATCATATCACTCCCATACTACAAAATCTCCACTGGCTCCCCATTGCATTCCGTTCCCAATACAAAACACTTACCATCCTACATAACACTCTATACAAAAACAGCTCCCCCTGGCTTGAAGATATGCCTCAATTCCGACAATCGAACCGCCCCACCAGAAACGCCCTCGCCGGCACCCTCCAAACCCCCTCACTCAAAATTGGGCACCTCACCGCCACCAGGGAAAGAGCCTTCTCTATCGCAGGCCCCTCCCTCTGGAACTCCCTCCCGGCCAAACTCCGACTAGAACCATCCCTGAGCCACTTCAAAAAAGGAATAAAAACATGGCTGTTTAAACAGGCCTACCCCAACTCCTCTCAACCCTAGGCCTCCCACGCATACAGGAACCTGCATTCTCCATACAGCCCTTCCCACCTTTCCCACCCTGGTAACCCTTCCAGCACACCCCATGCTCCCCCTAACTCCCCCCCTCCACTCCCCACCCCCCCCCCCGCCTCGTAGCCTCTTCAGCCTCCCCCCCCCCCCCCGCCTTCTTTACCATATCAATCTCTCCTTTACCTTTACCTCCCCTCTCGCATATTTTCTCCCCCCCTTTCCCTCTCCCCTCACCCCTCCCCCCAACGTTGTAAATAAGTTCACATATGTAATATGTAATTTTAAACCCATATCTTTCCAATTAAGTTATCCATGCTTGCTTTCTCTTTTCTCTCGTTCTTCGCTTTTTACCTTGTTCCTTTTATCCAATTATTATCCAATTCTCCCAGTTAAACCCCCCCTTGTTCAATGTAATTTCCTTTCTCAGTTAATTGTGAACCGACATGATGTGTCCTACGAATGCCGGTATATAAAATGTTAAATAAATAAATAAATAAATAAATGTTAAAGTTGTGATGAGGTCGTTATTGCATGCGTTAGGGCATTATCACATGCGATAATGCCCTAACACACCCGATAACTGCCTATTGTGATTTGATGAATGACCCTGTTAGTCTCTTATATCACTCCCTTTCTTTCTTATACATCTTCATTTTCTCTCTCACCTTTCCTCCCAATCTCTTCCTTGCCTTTCTACCCATCCCATCTCTCACCACTATTGCTCTAAGCAAATCCTTCCTTATGTTCCCTATTCTTTCTCAACTGCATCTACCTCTGTCTTTCTGCTTCTGCCTCTCAGTCTTCCATTTTCCTCTTTCAGCAGACTCCATTCTCCATTTCTCAGTCCCTGTTCATCTTCCTCATTCAGTTCCCCAGCCTCCATCTCCCTTTATGAGCCCCCCTGCTATTGTCTCTCTCTCTCTGAATCCCCTGGTCTCCATCTACCATTCTCAGTGCCTCCCCCCCAAGCTTCATCTCTTTTTCTCAGTGCCCTTAGTCTCTATAAATCTGTCTCAGTGCCTCTGCCTCTGTCTCTCTCTTTCTCAGTACTTCTAGCCTCCATCTCCTTCTCTGTGACCTCTCAACCTTTATCTCCTCCTAGTATCCCCCAGCCTTCACCTCTTTCTCTCGGTGACTCCAAGCTCCATCATCTTCTTGATTGCCACCCTAGCCTTCATCTAATCTGTCTCCTTCTTCCTCTCAGTGCTCTCTGTCTCTCTTCCCACTGTCATTCTCCCTTTCTCAGCCTCGATGAATCCAGCAAGCACAAGCAGCAGAAAGCAGGACTAACAATATTAACAAAAAAGGATGGTGAAAAAGCACCTGCTTACTCACTGTCCTTACAGCAGTCCCACCCCTCTTTCCCAGCTCACAATGATGACTCCTGCCAGGCCCGCTGATTTCTATGGCACATGCATGCTGAGACTTCCACTGGGACCACTGCTTCCTCTGGCCCTCATAGATCAATGCTCCCACTGTTATTTTATTTTAAAAAAATGTGTAGTCCACGTATATTCTGAGCAGGGTACAAAGTAGACATAAACCATAATAAACATATGAAAACAAAAATTAACACACATTAAAACAGAGAGAAGGTTTTCATGGGTAATGATTCAAATGGACTGAATCAAATCACGGTGAACCTAGAAGATGTGGTAGGCCTGATTGACAAACTGAAGAGTAGTAAATCACCTGGACCGGATGGTATACACCCCAGAGTTCTGAAGGAACTAAAAAATGAAATTTCAGACCTATTAGTAAAAATTTGTAACTTATCATTAAAATCATCCATTGTACCTGAAGACTGGAGGATAGCAAATGTAACCCTAATATCTAAAAAGGGCTCCAGGGGCGATCCGGGAAACTACAGACCGGTTAGCCTGACTTCAGTGCCAGGAAAAATAGTGGAAAGTGTTCTAAACATCAAAATCACAGAACATATAGAAAGACATGGTTTAATGGAACAAAGTCAGCATGGCTTTACCCAGGGCAAGTCTTGCCTCACAAATCTGCTTCACTTTTTTGAAGGAGTTAATAAACATGTGGATAAAGGTGAACCGGTAGATATAGTATACTTGGATTTTCAGAAGGCGTTTGAAAAAGTTCCTCATGAGAGGCTTCTAGGAAAAGTAAAAAGTCATGGGATAGGTGGCGATGTCCTTTCATGGATTGCAAACTGGCTAAAAGACAGGAAACAGAGAGTAGGATTAAATGGGCAATTTTCTCAGTGGAAGGGAGTGGACAGTGGAGTGCCTCAGGGATCTGTATTGGGACCCTTACTGTTCAATATATTTATAAATTATCTGGAAAGAAATACGACAAGTGAGATAATCAAATTTGCAGATGACACAAAATTGTTCAGAGTAGTTAAATCACAAGCAGATTGTGATAAATTGCAGGAAGACCTTCTGAGACTGGAAAATTGGCCATCCAAATGGCAGATGAAATTTAATGTGGATAAGTGCAAGGTGATGCATATAGGAAAAAATAACCCATGCTATAATTACACAATGTTGGGTTCCATATTAGGTGCTACAACCCAAGAAAGAGATCTAGGTGTCATAGTGGATAACACATTGAAATCGTCGGTGCAGTGTGCTGCGGCAGTCAAAAAAGCAAACAGAATGTTGGGAATTATTAGAAAAGGAATGATGAATAAAACAGAAAATGTCATAATGCCTCTATATCGCTCCATGGTGAGACCGCACCTTGAATACTGTGTACAATTCTGGTCGCCGCATCTCAAAAAAGATATAATTGCGATGGAGAAGGTATAGAGAAGGGCTACCAAAATGATAAAGGGAATGGAACAACTCCCCTATGAGGAAAGACTAAAGAGGTTAGGGCTTTTCAGCTTGGAGAAGAGACGACTGAGGGGGTTATGATAGAGGTGTTTAAAATCATGAGAGGTCTAGAACGGGTAGATGTGAATCGGTTATTTACTCTTTCGGATAGTAGAAAGACTAGGGGGCACTCCATGAAGTTAGCATGGGGCACATTTAAAATTAATCGGAGAAAGTTCTTTTTTACTCAACGCACAATTAAACTCTGGAATTTGTTGCCAGAGAATGTGGTTCGTGCAGTTAGTATAGCTGTGTTTAAAAAAGGATTGGATAAGTTCTTGGAGGAGAAGTCCATTACCTGCTATTAAGTTCACTTAGGGGCGGATTTTCAGAGCCCTGCTCGCGTAAATCCGCCCAAAACCGGGCGGATTTACGCGAGCAGGGCCCTGCGCGCCGGGAAGCCTATTTTACATAGGCCTCCCGGCACGCGCAGAGCCCCGGGACTCGCGTAAGTCCCGGGGTTCTCGGAGGGGGGCGTGTCGGGGGGCGGGCCCGGTCGTCGCGGTGTTTCGGGGGCGTGTCGGCAGCGTTTTGGGGGCGGGTACGGGGGCGTGGCTACGGCTCGGGGGCGTGGCCGCGCCCTCCGTAACCGCCCCCAGGTCGCGTCCCGGCGCGCAGGAGGCCCGCTGGCGCGCGGGCCTCCTGACAAAGGTAGGATGGGGGTTTAGACAGGGCCGGGCGGGTGGGTTAGGTAGGGGAAGGGAGGGGAAGGTGAGGGGAGGGCAAAGGAAAGTTCCCTTCTAGGCCGCTCCGATTTCGGAGCGGCCTAGGAGGGAACGGGGGTAGGCAGCGCGGCTCGGCGCGCGCAGGCTATACGAAATCGATAGCCTTGCGCGCGCCGATCCAGGATTTTAGCCGATACGCGCGACTATGCGCGTATCTACTAAAATCCAGCGTACTTTTGTTTGCGCCTGGAGCGCAAACAAAAGTAGGCTATTCGCGCTCGTCTGAAAATCTACCCCTTAGAGAATAGCCACTGCCATTAGCAATGGTTACATGGAATAGACTTAGTTTTTGGGTACTTGCCAGGTTCTTATGGCCTGGATTGGCCACTGTTGGAAACAGGATGCTGGGCTTGATGGACCCTTGGTCTGACCCAGTATGGCATTTTCTTATGTTCTTATGTTCTTATGCACCTGAGGATGTCACGACAAGCCCTGAATACTGAAAACTGGCAACTGATTCTATCTTTAAGGTTCTGCTCAAACACCCACTTAAACAAAAAGAGTTTTAAGTGCTTTAAGATTTTGTTGAGCTTATAGACTGTATATGCTTTGCCCAGGTAGGATATTCCAGTATGGTGGCTTGCAACATAAATGGCTCAATCACGAATTTCATTGAGAAGGGCAAATCAGAGAGAGGGTACTTCTAGTAAGCGTTGCTGGGCAGATCTCAAAGAGTATATTGGATTGTAGATATATAATATTGAATAGATCCGAGGTACAGAAACATTATTCAGAAGTTTGTGGATAAGTTTTAATTTAATTGTCCATTGCATGGGGAACCAGTGGAGTGAGAAAAGCCCAGGTGTAACCTGGTCACTCATCCTAGCCCCAATTAGTATTTGGGCCACAGCAATCTGCACCATTTGCAGGGTTCTCAAAGAATTTGCTGGAAAGCTAATGTACAGCATGTTGCAATAATGCCTGAACATACAAGGGTCTGCAGAATGGTGCAGAAATCCTGTGGCTCCAATAAAGGTCCAATCTTCCCATGATGTGCAATTTAAAGAAAACTAAGCCTGCTTAAGGATGCAAATCATTTTTATAACGAATTGAAATATTGTACGATATTTCTTAATTCATTATATATCGGGCAAATCATGAAACGAACACTCCCCCCCCCCCCCCCCCCCCCCCGAATTTTCGTGAAAATTGTTTTTTGGGTTAGTGCGTGCAAACGGGAGTTAGCGCGCACTAACAAAAAAACATTTATTTTTGTTATTTTTTTGTTACTTTTTGCTATTTTTTGTTAGTGCGCGATAACTCCCATTAATGCGCACTAAGCCAAAAAAACATTTTTGTACTAAACAAAAAAATGACGATCCGTGGGAAAACTAGATTTAACCATGGCCACACGAACCCGAAAACGTAAACGATCGGGCACCCGATGCACATCCCTACAGTACTTTCTCCAATTGGATAATGAGAGGAACAATTTTTTTTAATTTTCTCTCTTGTTTATTCCCCTCTGTTCTCCTTCAGTTTGAGCTTTGAGTATAGCACCATTTTCTGAAATCTAAGATCTGGAAATATTTTTAACTATTAAAAAGTTATATGTACCAATTTGGACAAAGGTAATTTTTGGCTCACTTTCTCTTATTTTACACTGTATATTTATGTGTTATAGGATGTATAATTTATCTCACATTGCATGTGATGTTTTTTCCTAATTTTATCCTGCTGTGAGCACTATTTAGGTGAATCAGCAGGTAAAATTCAAAATTAAAAAAACAAATTATTTAAATAACTGGAACCTGGTCAGTGAGTTCCCTTTCACCAACACTGCTGGAGAAGTATTTAGTTTTATGCCAAGTCTTGGCACTGTTGATCCTACTGAACCTTTTTAGTGGTTATGACTGGCTGAAAACCCATAGTAGCATCTTGGTGGCCCAAGTGAAAGCTGCAGAGGCAGCAAGTAAGTTGATACTACCAAGAACCTATCATATGATCCACCCAAGCTGTTAAACTCTGTTTCCCTCAATAATACATGCACCCTCACTATCTAACAACAAGTGACGCGGTGCTGTAGCCCTGAGCCACAGCATTTTTTAATCCTTGGAACTTTGCTACCCCCATAATTTTTATTGCTAATGGGTCTGTATAGAAATCCAGATCTGGCAACTACCCATGCTAGATCAAGGGCTTGATCCAAAAATCTTAGATATTTCACTTAGATGCAGTTCCAACACTACTCTCTACATTAATATTGGGGGTGGAAGGGAAATAGAACCAAAAGGTTACTAAGAGCCAAGAGAAACAGATAAGTATGAGAAAAAAAAAAGTGCAAAACTTGCTGGGCAGACTGGATGGGCCGTTTGGTCTTCTTCTGCCGTCATTTCTATGTTTCTATAAATCTATTACATGAGAGCACAGAACAGAATTTTACCAATTATTGGATCCCAGCCTAAATATTTAGGGAGTTTTGCTAGAAGAAGAGTTGACCAGTAGAACTAGTGAATGTTCAATTGTGTGACGGGGTCTTGAATCTGGACCCTCTATCACTAGAGTATGGTCTTACAGTCTGGGTGGGGTAGGCCCTTGAGGTTTTCTGGGGTTCTGTTTTTGAATGTTTTGATTGGGAGAAACTACTGAGAAACACCGTTATGTTGAACAAAATGCTAACTCATAGGAAATATCTGGCTGGAGTTACTATTGGTTTTCCACTGTGTTACTCCTTTAAGAGTTTTGGGGAAAGAGGATCTTCTAGAGGGAGTATTCTTCAGAGTACATAATGCAGTGTTCAAAATTTGATGGGAGGAGAATAGAGGAACCCATCAGAAGGCTGATATGTCTTGAGTGCCTCTCTTCAAAGAAAAGCCTCTGTAGGGGATTTTACCCCTAAGGGGAGAAGCCCAAGGTTTGGAATGGTGATTCTTCTCAAGGGGAAACATTTGAGGAACTCAACATTGAAGGGAGATCTCAAAAGAAAAAGTTTCCAGAAGTGTCTTGCTGGAATTATGTTGGGGGCGGGAGGCTCTGAGCCTAACAGGGGTCTATCAGGTGCTTAGTATTCCAGTCTGCAGTGAAGAGCCAAGAGATAGGAAGTGCTGAAGTTTCAGTGTCCAGTTAAGAAAAAACTGTTTATTAATTTGTACTAATTCTAGAGGGCTTCTGTGTTATATTATGTTGTTCTCTGGGAAGTACTATTATAATTTATCTCTTTTTCTAGATATTAACATTGCTATATTAATTTGTTAGGGTTTATGTAAGTCTAAAAAAAAAGTCTCTGTGTAAGTCTCTAGATTTAATTAGATACTGCTGTCACTAAAATCTCTCTTTATTTGGAAATAGCTGCCACTAAACTCTCTCTTTGTCTAGATATTGATATTGGTGCATACCTTTGCTGTGGGATTCATTTAAGGCAAAAGCAAAAGTTTCCAGAAGTGTCTTGCTGGAATTAGCTTGGGGGTAGGAGACTCTGAGCCTAGCAGGGATCTATCAGGTCCTTAGTCTGCTATGATAAGCCAGGAGACAGGAAGAACTAAAGCTTCTTGTGACCAGCTACTTAGCAAGCCAATCTAGGGGAGGGTCTTTTGAAACTCAATTGCAGATACAGGGTCCTGAGGACAACCTTCACCAAATGTTAACTGTTTAACTTCCACCCACCCAGCCCCTCTACCTACCCACCCCTGGGGTTGGTTTTCTGATTTAGTCTACCTGATAACATAATTGGTAACAATAATAGGTTAGAAATTTGGTAATTCCTCAGGTGTTATCCATCAAATTTACCAAAATGAGGACTATCCAATGCAACCATTGTGGAGCCTTTATTTTGAGGGAAATCATCTGGAAACAGAGCTTGTCCCATTTGTTCAGAACTCTCTTCCCTGAAAAAGGAGATGGCTGAAGCTAAAGCTGAATTGGTGGTCATAAAGAAAGTTTCACCCACTTCACAGTATTCAGTAATTAATTCCCCATTACCACAGAAAAAAAACTCAAGGAAAAATAAGTTTACAGTGGGCTCAGGTAGGATAAGTCCTGTGACCCACAGACACCCATTCTACACAATAGTGCAGCCCACATGTCTAACCCCCCCCCCCCCCCACACACACACACACACACACACACTTACCCAGAGCATTAAGGATTACTGTGGGCTCTGGTAGAGTAAGACCGGTGATGCAGAAACACACTCTCTCTCAAGTGAAACAAGTTCAAAACACCTTCTCTCTACTACATAATGATGAAGCTCTTGTGGAAGAGATTGAAATGGTATCTGAAAAGAAAGAAGAAACCCAATGCATACAGAAATTCCAAAAATGCAATCAATACAATCAATAACCAAAGGAAAAAGCTCATTGTGCTGGGTGACTCTGTCATCAGAGGCACTAATTTAGGAATTCTTTAAGAGGGAAACACTACAGTTATAAGCCTCCCAGAATCATTGGCCAGCAGAAATGCTATTCAAATAGTCAAAGTGATCAAAGAAGAAAGCAAAGACTCTAAAGTTGATATTATCATTCATCTGGGAACCATTGACCTTGCTAGAAACAGCATCTAAGAGGTAAAGAGAGATTTCCAGTTTCTAGCGAAACAGATTAGCCACATGGCGACAACCATTGCCTTTTCAGAAGTGTTACCTGTTCGTGGAAAGGGGAAGGAGAGGCTAAGCCATATTAATAACTTCAATATATGGCTCAAATCCTGGTGTAAGGAACACAGTTTTGGATTTATTGGGGGCTGGGGCCATGTATGGAACAGTAAAAAAGCTCTTTGTCAAAGATGGCTTACATCTGTCTGTGGCAGGAAAAAGTATCCTAAGAAAAAAAATTCAAATCTTATATCATAAGGCATTTAAACTAGATGCTGGGGGTGGCAGAAAGAAATTAGAATGTCACCCCCCAAATACTAATGCAGTGGAAAAGGATGAAGTGGATAACAAAACTCAACTAAATAAGTCACAAAAGAAGTCCAAGAAAAGTAGTAACCTGAACGAAAAAAGCTGGAAATCTATGAGCACAAATGCTCGTAGTTTGGGCAATAAAATCCCAGATCTGCAAGCCCTAATGGTGGAGGCGGACCTGGACATTGTTGCTGTCACAGAGATGTGGTTCATGGAATCTCATGATTGGGATACGGCAATACTGGGCTATAACTTGGTAATGAAGACAGAATGGACAGGAAAGGAGGGAGTGGCTCTTTATGTCAGAAACAATACCCAAGCATCTGAGCTGCAAGGAAGATGGGGCAAAGAAGAAGCACTATGGGCCGACCTAAAAAAAGATGATGGGGTATCCATTTTTATTAGAGTGGCTTACAGGCCTCCAAATCAAATGGAAGAGCTTGACGGAGATCTGGTTGAAGACATCCAAAAGATGGGAAAGAAGGGAGAAGTGGTGATTGTTGGAGATTTTAATCTGCCGGTTGTAAACTGGAGAATCCCTTATGCAGAATCTAACATTAGTAGAGAGACAGTGAATGCCCTGCAAGGATCTCTGTTCAACAATTGGTAATGGAACCCACAAGTGAGGGAGCTATACTAGATCTGGTGCTCACTAATGGAGATAATATCTCTAATGTCCAGGTGGGTGCCCACCTCAGCACCAGTGATCATCAAACAGTATGGTTTAACATCACAAACAGGACATGGATAAGAAGCACGAAGACCCGAGTTTTGCAGTTCAAAAACACAGACTTTGATGAAATGGAGGAAGAACTAGAAGGCTAGGAGAACATGAGAAATGTGGAACAAAGCGGGCCAAACTGAAAGGAGCAATAACCAAGGCAACTAATCTATATGTTAGAAAAGTAAAGAAAAGCAAGAAAAAAATGATACCTATCTGGTACTCAAAGGAGGTGTCTGACAAAATAAAAGCTAAAAGAACAGCGTTCAAGAAATATAAAGGATCCCAAAGGGACGAGCACAAGGAAGAATATCTGGTGGAACTGAGGGAGACAAAGAAAGTAATCAAGACAGCAAAAAGTCAAACGGAAGAAAGGATTGCCAAAGAGGTAAAGCGAGGTGACAAAACATTTTTCAGATACATCAGAGAAAGGAGAAAAGTTCAAAGTGGTACAGTGAAATTGAAAGGTGAAAAGGATCAATATGTGAAGAGAGATGAAGAAATGGCAGAAATATTAAACAAATACTTCAGTTCGGTGTTCACTAAAGAGGACCCTGGAGAAGGACCGTTGCTAGGTAACAAGAAACTGGAGGGGAGGGGAGTAGATGAAACTCCATTTACAGAAAATAATGTATGGGAAGAACTAGGAAAAGTGAAAGTGGACAAAGCCATGGGGCCTGATAAGGTTCATCCCAGGATACTGAGGGAGCTCAGAGATATGCTGGCGGGTCCGCTGCATGACCTGTTCAATAGATCCCTAGAAATGGGAGTGGTGCCAAGTGATTGTAGAAGAGCGGTGGTGGTCCTGCTTCAGAAGAGTGGAAGCAGAGAGGAGGCTGGAAACTACAGGCCGGTTAGCCTCACCTCGGTGGTAGGAAAAGTAATGCAGTCGCTGCTGAAAGAAAGAATAGTGAACTATCTACAGCCAGAAAAAATGCTGGACCAGAGGCAGCATGGATTCACCTTGCGAAAGCTTATTGAGTAAGGGTATTAATCACCATGTAGTAGCCTCCACTCCAGTAAACCACCCCCATGGCTCTTCACTTCATTCCCATCCTCTAGCCTTTATGGATCCACAGTGTTTATCCCATGCCACTTTGAAATCTTTCACAGCTTTAGTCTTCACCACTTCCTCTGGAAGGACATTCCACCACCCTCTCCATGAAGAAATACTTCCTGACATTGATTCTGAGTCTTCCTCCCTGGAGCTTCAAGTCATGGCCCCTAGTTCTACTGATATTTTTCCAATGGAAAAGGTTTGTTGTTGACCATGGATCATTAAAACTTTTCAAGAATCTGAAAGTCTGTATCATATCACCCCTGCTCCTCTCCTCCAGGGTATACATATTTAGGTTCTTCAATCTCTCCTCATAAGTCATTTTATGAAGACCATCCACCTTTTTGTTCGCACTTCTCTGGTTGTATCTCCCTGTCCCTTTGGAGATACGGTCTCCAGAACTGAACACAGTACTCCAGGTGAAGCCTCACCAAGGCCCTGTACAAGGGGATCATCGCTTCCTTTCTCTTAATAGATAATAGATATTCCTCTCTCTATGCAGCCCAGCATTCTTCTGGCTTTAGCTATCGCCTTGTCACATTGTTTCACTGACTTTAGATTGTTAGACACTAACACCCCATGGTCTCTCTCCTGCTTCATGCACATCAGCCCTTCACTCCCCATCAAATACAGTTCTTTCAGATTTCCACACCCCATATGCATGACTCTGCACTTCTTGGCATTGAATATCAGCTGCCATATCTTTGACCACTCTTCCAGCTTCCTTAAATCACTTCTCATTCTCTCTACTCCTTCTGGCATGTCCATTCTGTTTCAGATCTTAGTATCATCCGCAAATAGACAAACTTTACCTTCTATCCCTTCCGCAATGTCGCTCACAAAGATAATGAACAGAACTGGTCCCAAAACCGATCCTTGTGGCACTCCACTTAACACTGGTCTCTCCTCAGAGTAGGTTCCATTCACCATCACACACACACACACACTGTCTTCTGACAATAACTTGTTTGTAAGCCAGGCCACCAGCTTAGCACTCATTCCCAAGTTTCTCATTTTATTCACAAGCCTCCTATGCAGGACAGTATCAAAAGCTTTGCTGAAATCTAAATAGATCACATTGAGCGTTCTTCCTTGATCTAGTTCTTTAGTCACCCAATCAAAAAGATCTATCAGATTTATCTGACAGGACCTTCCCCTAGTCAATCCATGCTGCCTGGGTTCCAGCAATCCTTCTGACTGTATATGGTTCACTATCCTTTCCTTCAGCAGAGTCTCCATTAATTTATCTACCACTGAGGTGAGGCTAACCAGCCTGTAGTTTCCAGCCTCCTCTCTGCTCCCTCTCTTGTGAAGTGGGACCACCATTGTTCTTCTCCAATCACTCGACTCCACTTCCATTTCCAGGGATCTATTGAACAGGTCATGCAGCAGACCTGCCAGCACATCTCTGAACTCCCTCACTATCCTGGGATGTACCTCATCTGGCCCCATGGCTTTGTCCACTTTCAGTTTTCCTAGCTTTTTCCATACATTCTCTTCTGTAAACAGAGTTTCATCCATCCTATCTCTACCAATGGTTTTGTCAATCAGCAAAGGTCCTTCTCCAGGATCTTCTTTAGTGAATACAAGTATTTGTTTAATATTTCTGCCTTTTCTTCATCTCTCTTCACATATTGATCATTGTCACCTTTCAATTTCACATACCACTTTGGACCTTTCTCCTTTCTCAGATATATTTGAAAAATGTTTTGTCTCCTCTCTTTAC
This sequence comes from Rhinatrema bivittatum, assembly GCF_901001135.1. Classification (NCBI taxonomy): domain Eukaryota; kingdom Metazoa; phylum Chordata; class Amphibia; order Gymnophiona; family Rhinatrematidae; genus Rhinatrema; species Rhinatrema bivittatum. Next base: position 47,792,492 of record NC_042619.1, on the reverse strand, counting down.
CTTTTGGCTACCCTTTCTTCCACCTGACATTTAGCTTTCTTTATTTCCTTCTTTGTCTCCCTCAGTTTCAAGCAATATTCTTCACTGTGTTCCTCATTTTGGGATCCTTTGTATTTCTTGAACGCTGCTTTTTTGCTTTTATTTTATCAGACACCTCTTTTGAGAACCAGATTGGATTCTTATTTCTCTTACTTTTGTTTACTCTTCTAACATATAGATTTGTTGTCTTTGTAATTGTTCCTTTTAGTTTGGCCCACTGTTGTTCCACTGCACCCAATTTCTCCCAGTCTTCTAATTCCATATCCAGGTACGTCCCCATTTCGACAAAGTCTGTATTTTTTAAATTAAAAATCTGGGTCTTCATGTGACTTCATTACATCCTACTTGTGATATCAAACCATACCATTTGATGATCACTAGTGTTGAAGTGGTCTCCCATCCGGACATTAGAGACATTTTCCCCATTAGTGAGTACCAAGTTGAGTATCACGTTTTCCCTCGTGGTTCTATTACCATCCACTATCTCTCTACTTCTGGTAGATTCCACAGAAGGGATTCTCCAGTCTACATCCAGCAGATTAAAAACTCCAACAATCAATACTTCTCCCTTCTTTCCCACCTTCTGGATGTCTTCGACCAGATCTCTGTCTAGTTCTTCTGATTGAGTTGGAGGCCTCTATACTATTCCAGTAAAAAAGGATGTACATCATCTTTTTTTAGTACAGCCCATTATCTTCTTCTCTACCCCTCATTCCTTGCAGTTCAGTTGCTTGGATATTGTTTTTGATATAAAGAGCTACTTTTCCCCCTTTTCTGTCCCCTCTATCCTTCCATAACAAGTTATAACCTGGAATGGCTGCATCCCAATCATCAAACTCCGTGAACCATGTCTCCATGTCAGCTTCAATGTCCTAGTCCACCTCTACCTCCACCATTAGGGCCTGTAAGTCTGGGATTTTGTTGCTCAAACTACAAGCATTTGTAGTCATAACTTTCCACTTTCTTTCCCTTGATTTGTTTTGCTTCTTAGACATTTGTTCCGCTTTTTTGAGCTGATTGATTTTTTTGTTATCTCCACCCACATCTTTTATAGCTTTTATTGCTTGGGGGTGACAAGTCGCTTTCATTGGCTATCTCCTGCTACCCCCATTCTTTATTTTAATTGCCTGGTAATGCATGTTCTGAATTTCTCAGATAGTAAACTCTTTCCTGCTACTGACAAATGTAGGCCATCCTTTCCATATAGCCTTTTACTACTCCATACTCTTTTGACAATATCTATGAAAATGGTTATGGTGAATTGGCAAAATTGTTCTTCTTTTAGATTTTACTTTCTGTGGAACTCCATTTGTCTGTAAGTATGAAAAAGTTGCATCAATAAGACTTCCTTGATTTTGATGTGAGGAACATTGGAATCATGCTGACTTTTTTGATTTCCACTGTTTCTGTCATTATATTGCTTTGAATTGTATTCTCTTCTTATATTTTATCTCTGTATAGGTAAATTTGATGGTTTTGATGATAGTGTATTTTTTGTGCCTTGTTTGTTTTCCTGGTTTGTACTTTTTCTGTTTGTTTTATTTATATACAATGGTGTCAGTAAAGAGATTCAACTTGAAAAAAAGCTGTGTAGATTTGACAAAGGCAAGTATCAGAGTGGAAGAAAAGTAGGGAGTAGTCAGAGGGGGTCACAAAGGGGGAAATAATTGTGGTTGTACTTTCTTTTCTAGCCTCTGTGTCTGGTCCACTACATCATCTGCTTGACCACATTTGATGGGAACCCACAGAGAGAGTCGTGCTCAGCTCTAAAACAGGCATCAAACACCTCTCACATTTTATGTGCCCCATTATAGGGTTACATAAGCATAAGAAATAAATAGGGGGTAGGTTGATACTAACAAGAACTTGCTATATGAACCTCCAGAGCTGTTAAACTCTACTTCCCTTGATATTACATGTATCTGTCCTATCTAACAACAGGCAACAGGGTACTGTGGACCTGATTCACAATAGCATTTTGTGACCCTTGGAACTTTGTCACCCAAAACTAAATAGCTATGGGGTCCACTTGGTGGCTCAACAGCAGCACTGTGCATTGCCATGCGGAGTAACCTCAGTTTGAATCCCAGATCAGGTCTTCTCTTTCCATGCCAGCTTGGGTTGGTGATGCTGTGAAGGCAATGTTCACAGTCTCTGAGAGGAAAGAGTGCTAGGTATCATGCATTGGTGACACCTAGTTACGGGACTTAGGGTGTAGGATTGCTTGGTCCCAGAGGGAACACAGAGGCATGATCCCTGATCAAGGATTGTCATTGTACTGAGAAGGAATACAATTACAAATGAAGGAGCATTACACTGTGACCTGGGCAGACCTGTTCTAATCACCTCAAGTCTCATAATACAGGGACAATCCATAAATACGATCATAAAATAAAAAAAGAGACTAAGGGAAGTGGGAGGTAACTGAACAGCCAAAAACAATTTGCTAACAGTACACTACTGTGCAAGAAAATAAGGTTAAAATAAAACCTGAGATAGGGTAGCCTCTGAAGTACTACAGCAGGAATGATGAATAGAGAGACAAGCAGGATCTTACAATCTTTTTCTGCCCGTATATTCCATGTTCCTATGATGTCAATAAATGCAAATGTAAAAAGAATAAAGACTACTGAATAATACAAAAAAATTGTTCAACAACTGTGTACATGAAATAATAATTAAGTATCCAGCCTAAATCTTGGCTTAAAGTACTGCTGGTAATATGTTTTCTATGTGTTAGCAGTATGCAAGTGAAAACTTCAGACCATTGAAAAATCTGTGATTCTCCCCCCACTTGGTGTCATGCTCACAGATGGAAACAAGCTGCTCTTTCAACAGCTTAATGTTGCTGATGAAACCATCAAATCCAGATAGTAACAAATCAGAAAACCTCCCTGCCTTGTCCATAAAAAGAGCTGCATCTTTTCTTTGAACACATCTTTTTTCACCCTTTTGAATATACTGGTTTATCAATAACATTTAATCTTAAATTTAACATATTTGTTAAGACCCTTCTGCTCAAGCCCTCTCCCATTAGCACACACAACATTACTCCCACAGAATTAAATGATTAAAAATAAACTAATTACCTGAAATTCAGCATCCTGAGCAACTAATTCTACCCACCTGGTTCCTAGTTGCTATGGAGACTGCTCAACCAATCAAAACACTTCATACTGGGCACTTGAAACAAGTTATGTTCCATAAGAGGAGGTAGATGAAATGTCCTCAAATCCTAAATAAACATGCTAATAAATCTAACCTGACAAAAGATTTATCATTTTAAAATAGCGGCCTCACCTCTTCTATTAGTAAAAAAATGAATATTGAAGTTGCATAAATCACAGCAAATGATGATGAAGTGCCTTTGCCCCACCCCAGTCTTCTGCAGCTTTCCCTTGTTTATGAACATTTAACCAACCAAACATCTATGGGAAACAATGGGCCAAGAAAAAGGTCAGCAATAATAATAGACAGATCGATACTCTAAGGCCGTGGTAGAAACAGTGCGGCAGTGCCGGGCGCACCCTCGTTCCCCGCACGCACAGTTCTCTTCACCTACCGCTCGATACTCTCTTCCAATTGCATGCAAATGCAAGCCGCGGCTGCGAAGCGTTAGGCAAGCGTTAGGCCCGCGCAACCCATTTTACTGTATAGGCGCCAATACAGCACCTATACAGTATCCTGGGTGCGCTGGTGCCTGTCATTTCAAATGACATTTGAAATGACAGGCACCAGGAAATGGATGGTTCCCCCCCTCCCGAAGCAAGGCGAGTAAAGTACCAGAGTTTAGATCTTCTTTTTTCCACTGTCACAGTAATGGTTGGTGGCTTAAAGCTTTAGGGCTTCCATTCAATTTTCAGATAGAAGTTCACCAGATGTGAAAGGTCACCAGTGTGAATTTTACAGCGGAAAATGAATAATGATTTGTAAATACAATGAGATTTTATTTTTAAGATTTTAAGCTGGCAGAAAAGTGGTCAGTTTCAAACAATATCTCTTCAAGGCTTTTTTTTTTCTTTTGAACACATTAAATAGGTAAAATCTTTAAAATATTTTCCCTTGTGTCTAAATACTACACATTTGCTAGCATTTAATTATAATTCAATGCAAAAAAATATTTTAAATCAGATATTTATTTGCATTCCAACATCAAACAAGTTACTCTCTTTTGCTTTCCGCTGTTTACTGAGAATTGGCTGGGTTTTGTTTGTCATGGTTTGCACACAGTTAGCTGAACTCTAATAGACCAGGCTGCTTGGGTACAAGGCTTGAATGCTAGATTAGCAGGCTGGAGCTCTTGACAATGGAAATGATCTTTAACTCTTCTCCCTATTATCCTATATTTTACAAACTCAAAGGGAAATTTCCTAGGCAGTCTAGATAGGATTTGCCCTGATTTAGTTAAGCTAACACAAGAGCGGTGTAAATGTTTCCTTGCTATGCCCCAAGAGACAATTCCCCTTGGTGCTTCATTTCTTCTTTGATATCCTTTGAAAACGTATTCTCAGATGGCATGCTAATATTTATATTATTTTTTAATGCTTGAACAGTTGAGAAAAATTTTGAATGGAAGGGCTGGGACTGCTTCTTCTAATCTCTCTCTCTCTCTCTCTCAGGCTCTGGGCCCTTCAATTCTCCTCAAATAGCCCTTACGGGAGACATCGCAAAAGGCGATGAAACCTTATCGTATGGTCACGGCAGTTATCGCACAGCCTAACGCAATTCAAAGAGGTGTAGTTAAAATCGGCGTTACGACTGTGCGATAGCTCTTCGCAGACAGGCTAACCCAGCCCACTATCCGCGCCTAACTCCTCCTATTTTCTGAATTTGCATCGCACCATATGATATGGTGCTATCGCATGCGTTAAACACGTTTTCGCATGCGGTAAGGGCCTATTGCATGCGTTAATGGGGCTTTTCGCATGCGAAAATGCCTTATCGCATTTTGATAAATGACCCCCTAAGTTTGATCCATACCAGATATGGGATGGATGCCTCTTACGTTATGCCTTTCTTTATAGCAGCTATTTGGTGGATCTCCTCTGAATTTCCTGCCCCCACCCCCCCCTCTATTGTGAGTCTTCTTGTAAAAGGAAGTTTTCTTGTATAGCTGTAATGCTTAAGATCTATATTTCTGTCTGGCCGATACAGTACAGTGCGCTCCACCTTTAGGTAGGCGCTAATTTCTAAATCACGCGGGAATGACTAATAAGGCCATCAACATGCATTTGCATTTGCATGTTGCGGGCGCTATTAGGTTCGGGGGGGGGGGGGGGTTGGACACGCGTTTTTGACACGCTAGCACGTCAAAAACGTGCGTCCAAACATGGGCTAACAGTGCGCTCCACCGGAGCACCCTGTACTGTATTGGCCTGTTTGTAAATAATTGAACATTTCAATGAACAGAAAGTTAAAAAAAAGAGAGAGAAACTGTCTCCCTTTTCCTGATATTCTTCCACCAACTACAGAGTTCCCTGGGTGTGGTATCTACAATAGCTTATTGAACTAAATAAAAACAAAAGAGAAGCAGAATATCCTTATTCTATATTGAAAAAGCAGCAAGATGAATGATGGAATGATTAGTTAAATATCAGTCATATGCCTCTATTCTTGCTATACTTGTTTCTTTAAAGACTTACACACTATTATTGTTTCTTAAAAGTTTGGGACTTGCTTTTATAGGCAAATGTCTTTCCCTTAATTGTGTTTCCAATTATAATTCTTCCTTAGAATTTCCACTCCTAATAATGTCTGTATTATATATCATCCACTGTATTGAATCAAGTTAACCAGAAAATGTTCCTGACCAAATTCAATAAATACATTTTTCTTCTTGTGAAACAATTGTTTTCTCTGAGATTAGTAATTCTGAAGTTCTAGAGTTATTGTTAAGGAATCTTTTAGCACTCATTGGTAGTAAATGGAATTAACCAGGTCTCACTTTACATGCTTGGGTCACTGATCTCTTGGGACAATTGTAAAAGTTTAACAAAACACGAGTTTTCTTTTACTTTGGTGTTGATTCTAACCAGAATTTCCTGACCCTCTTCAGGTAAGACAGAAACTCTGAGATGCTTTTAAACTGTTTTCAATTTTATTTTTTTTTTTCACAAACTATTTTCCAAATACTCTCTCTAATCAATCAATGCTGAAAATATTCCATGTGCTTCAGCAACAATTACTTTACACTTTAACTACTCCCTCTCTCTTTTGTCGTTTAATGCATTCTTTTGAAAACTAATCTTACTCGTTCTCCATTCTCACAGGTGTGCTAGAAATGTTTGCTTTACTGCTTCTTTATTTTAACACCCTTTATTTTAATATTTTAATCCATGGCAGAGACTTGACAGGCCTCTGACCACTGCACACTGAAGTCATATTTATTTACTTTATGTGTTTTGGTCTTGTTTTTATTGAATTTAATGTTCCCCAGGCTGGTACCACAATAGGTTGCTGATGTCACAATGACCTGCTCGAAATTGTGGCCTGCACTCCAACTCAGCACTATGGGCCCTCCTAATACCCCAAATGCCTCAGCATATCCTCAACAACATCACCATAGTGGCACAGATCCATTCCAGTCACTGCTGCGGCCAAAACTGAAGTAATAGCAGCAGCAGCGGCAGCTACTCGGTGCTTCAATATCCGCATTGCCCTCTCTCTCTCCTGCTTCTTCAGCATGGAGGAAAGCCTTCTCCAGCTCCTGTGGCTGTCTCACAATCATGATTTCATGTTATCAGTGACACAACATAGCCCACCTTCTCCCAGGCCTCTCTCTCATTCTGGGCCCCCACCTGCCAATGCAGCCCCATGCTGCTCCCAGGAACAGGCCATCAATAGCAGTGTGATCACATTGTGATCTGCAGTGAATTCAGGATACATGCGGAATGCACATTTTTAAACTAAAAATAAAATAAATACAAATAAATAGCCTCAGAACTCCAAAACATAAAAAAATATACACCGAGCTCCTTTACATGACAAGAATCCTGCCTCAGTTGCTTACTCAGGCACAGGCCCTCCTCTGCACAAATATCCAGACACCCCATATCAAGGCACCCAGGAACGACACCAACCCCAGGTAATTATTTTATCAATTTATCCTTATTTGTTTACCCTGTTTCCCTAGATGCCTCAGCATACCTCCAGCAGCATCGCCACAGTGGTGCAAACCTACTCCAGGCGCTGCCACTGTCAGAGCTCCAGCGGGAGCAGCAGAAGCAACTCCACGCTTCATTATCTGCTTGGCACTCTTCCTCTCCTGCAGATGGCCAAGTCCAAAAGCAAAGCACGTTCAAATAGCATTGTCTGAATCATCAAGAAGGCTTCTGACCCTGTAAAAAATGTTGTTAGCAGTAATTTTGTTATGGGTTTGACAGTGCTTGGTTTTGATTACTAATATTACTTCCCTTAACATAAGGCATGGGGGTAACCTGCATGGAGCGGCAGTTACTACCCTTAACAAAAACATGGAGCTAACTTGCAAGGAGCTGCCTTTACTATCATAAGAAACATGCTGGGCAGACTTGTTAGACCATTTGGCCTTTTTCTGCCATTGTTATATTACTATTTAGGGATGTGAATCGTGTGCCCGATCGTTTTAACGATCAGGTTCGGCTGGAGGGAGAAAAAAATATGATCGGTAGAGATGTGAATCGGAATCGGTTCCGATTCCAATTCACATTGCTAATTTTTTTTAGTGAGGCCCAAGCCGATAACCCCCCCCCCCACCCCAACCCTTTAAAATTTACCCCTTAGCTTCCCCCACCCTCCCGAACCCCCCAAAACTTTTTACAAATACCTGGTGATCTAGCAGAAGTCCCGAGAGGGACCTCCGTTCTCGGGCCGTCGGCTGTGCTAATAAAAATGGCGCCGATGGCCCTTTGCCCTTATCATGTGACAGGGTATCCGTGCCATTGGCCGACCCCTGTCACATGGCAGGAGCACTGGATGGCCGGCGCCATCTTTAAAAATGGCACCGGCCATCCAGTGCTCCTACCATGTGACAGGGGCCGGCCAATGGCACGGATACCCTGTCACATGGTAAGGGCAAAGGGCTATTGGCACCATTTTTATTAGTGGCAGCTGACGGCCCAAGAATGGGAGATCGCTCCCGGGACCACCACTGGACCACCAGGTAATTTTAAAATGTTTTGGGAGGATCGGGAGGGTGGGGGAAGCTAAGGGGGTGCTTTTAAAGGGTCGGGTGGGGTTCTTTTTTATTGGGCCATCGGCGCCATTTTTATGAGTGGCAGCCGACGGCCCGAGAGCGGGTGATCGGTCCTGGGGCTTCCACTGGACCACCAGGTACATGTAAAAAGTTTTTCTTGGGGGGGGGGTTGGGAGGGTGGGGGAAGGTAAGGGATTAGTTTTAAAGGGTTGGGGTGGGTTTAGGGGTTGTTTTGGTGTGCCGGTTTTCCCACCCTCCCCCCAAATAACTCCCTTTAGTGGACACTATCCCAATTAATGATTTTTTCACGATAAATCGGGGGGAATTTCTATTGTATCGCACTCTTTAACGATTTTTGACGTTTTAAAAAATATCGGACGATATTTTAAATCGTCAAAAAACGATTCACATCCCTATTACTATTCACAAGTCCACTGTATAGTAAAAAAAACTTGGGAGAATTATGAAAGTGCAATATGTTTTTTCTTTTTTATTCTTACTGTTGACATCAGAGGTTATTTGCCATAGAAAGGACTATATTTTAAAGCAGGAGTGGGAAACTTCTGGTCTCCAAGAGCTGAAAACTAGGCAGATTTTCAGGATATCCCTAATGAATATGCATAATATAGATGTGCATACAATTAAAGCAGTGCGCATGCAAATCTGCCTCATACATACTCATTAGGGATATCATGAAAGCCCAATCAGTTTGTAAGTCTTAAGAAATGAAGGTTCCCCACTCATTTTAAAGGGTTGATGAATGGATGATATACATGTATGGATCCCTTGGTTTCCCTAACCAAAAGCAGTGTCCCGAATTCCTGGGAAGCTTCTGTGCCTAAATAAATGTGAGAGATTTGGGTTTTTGCTCCCCTATGTGGAACATGAAAATGTTGTGTGCTAGCTGTTTATCATCCCTGGGAACCTGTTATCCTAGTGGATTTAGTTTGGATTTTGTTGGAGTAGGAGCTCTCTGTCTCGTCTTTTAATTTTTCATTCTAATTTATGGGAAAGGAGTAAAGAAGCTCCCATTTAGGGGTCAGTCTCCCATTGACTCTTCTTCCTACCGTTGAAATTGTTTGGACTCTTTTAAGCCAATTTTTTTTTAGATTTCCTTGTGAAAGCCCATCCCCCTTGTTGCAGTGATTTCGGGCATCTCTGTATTCAAGGCTGGAAGTGGGGTAAGGAAGACCTGCCTATGCATACACAGTGACAGTGACCTGCTGCAAAGGAAAAATAGTTTTGCATTAACTGTTTGAACTATCTCCTTTCTGGTGAGGCATGGAAATTTTCTTCCACCCTTCCTGCTTCTTGCTTAATTTTTCCCCTTTTTGGGTTTCAAGTATTATTATTTTTGTCCTCCTGGAGCTGAGAAGCCAAGGTACCTGGAGTCAGCATCCTAAACCTATTGAAGAGAGAGTCTGTCCTTCAGAAAGAAACAGAGGAGTTTCCAAGACCAGCTAAAGAAAGGGATCCCAGTAAAGGGCACTGTTAGAGGAAACAAAGACGATACAAAGCAAAGGTAACAAGAACTCTGTTTCTATTAGGGGAGGTCATTTAAGGATATGAGAAGTGCCCACCTGGCACTGCCTTAAAGGGGCGAGAGGTGCTCAGCAGGTGTTGACAAAGGAGTTAAATAATCAATAAAGAGAGTGGAGTACTTTTCAAGTGCTGTATAAGAAGTTAAAAGTATTTAAAGAGGATGTCTGGAAGAGTATTAAATCTGGGACCCAGTTCCTTCTTATTAAATATTGGGACTGTGTGTAACCATTCTAACCACTTTCCATGGGAAGAGATAAGGAAAATACATTAGGGAGGTGAAGAAAGATTAAACTAACTTTAATCCACATAATCTGAGGGATTTAAGAAAGTGGATACAGTATAGTAAAACTTCCACTAGAAGTACAGACTTTGCCAAGAAGTGGTGTCACCGGTTTATTCTGTTTTAATATTTATTGTTTATTCGACCATCTAACCAAACTACCAGTAAACAAGTTGAAAGCCACAATTCCTCTGCTGTGTTTATTGCTTGCTAAGACTGTACAATTGTTTATGCTGTGAAGTAAAGCACAGAAATAGGGCATAATTGCAAAAAGGAAGTGGGTATAAGAGCTATCGTTCGTCCCCACACATTGGAACTTGTGGCCTCAGGTGAAAGCTATCCAAGTTCCTTTCTATGAACCCCTGGGTGCCAAGTAAAGGATCTTCCCCACCCTGAG